>NC_073393.1:42603239-43203239 GCF_028641065.1 Leucoraja erinaceus
TTGTTGGAGGGGATTCTGATTAAGGATAGTCATCATCAGCGTGGAAAATAGTGTTACGAATCTGATTTTTTTTTTAAAAGGTCATTAATAAGATTAACGAGGGCAGGGCAATGAAAGTTGTCTATGTGAGATGCATGGAAAGCTAGTTTGGAAGATAAGATCATGTAGAATCCAAGGTGAGGTAGCCAAGTGGATTTAAAAGGGGGTTGGAATGCAAGGATAGTTGTAAAGGGGTGTTTTTCAGACTGGGGGCTTCGGAGTGCCACAGAATTTGGCGCTGGGCCCAGTTTTGCTTGTGGTCAAAATTAATAATTTGGATAACAATGTAATTAATGTGAATACATTTGTAGGTGACAGCAAAATTGTTATAACAGACTATGAAGAAGGATATCTAACTTTACAACAGGATCTAAATCAGTTGGGAAGGTGGATAACCTTATTGAAATATACAAAATCATAAGGGGCATGTATAAAGAGTTATTTCTGGGTAGAGGATTCAGAAACTAGAGGGCAGATATTTATGAGGGACTTCAGAGGCACCCTTTTCACAGAGGAGTCTGTATCTAGAAAGGACACATTATGACTTTCAAAGGACATTTGGACAAATATATGCATAGGAAGGATTTAGAAGGACACTGTATGAGTCAAATGGGACTAATCCAAAATGCCATCTTGGTCGGCATGAACAAGATGGGTTGAGGGATCTGTTTCGATGCTGTATAGCTCTATAACTCTAAAAGTCTAAGAACATGAATGGAATTCTGGTTTCAAGTAAATGACCCAGAGCCCAGAAAGTAATCTGAGGGTAGAGGGTTGTAGTGGATGCTGTTATTCTGACTGGAGGTCTGTGATCAGTAGAGTTCTGCAGGGAGCTATGTTATGACCTCTTGTTTGAGATGCACACACACACACGACTTGGACGAAATGTAGATGTGGTAGTAAATTTGCAGATAACACCAACATTGCTGGAGTTGCAGACAGTGTGGAAGGTTGTCAATGTTTACAGCAGGATCAGCTACAGAACTGATTGAAGAAATTGAATATGGAGTTTAATCTGAGCAAGCGTGAGGTGTTACACTTTGGGAAATTGAAGTAAGAAGAAGGTATATAGTTGATGGCAAGCCCCTTGACAGGATGGATATGCAGAGAGAGCTTGGGGTTTCATTTCATAGCTCCTGAAAGTGGCAACACAAGTAGATAGAGTGATACAGCAGATGTATGGTGTGCTCGCCTTCATTGATCAGGGCTTTGAGTAATGCAGCTCTATAAGACTTTGGTTAGGCTACTTTTGGAGTACTGCAGTTCTGGGCACCCATTACATGAAGGATGTGGAGACTTTGGATCGGGTACAGAGATGGTTTACCAGAACGCTGCCTTTATTAAAGGCAGCATTTTATTGTAAGTTGGACAAACAGATTGTTTTATCTGGAGCATCAAAGGCTGAGGGGAGACCTAAAAGAAGTACCGGTATATAAAATGATGAGAAGTGTAGTTAGATATTATCGGTTGAAGGGCCTGTTCCAGAGTCTGAAGAAGGGTCTCGACCCGAAACGTCACCCATTCATTCTCTCCAGAGATGCTGCCTGTCCCGCTGAGTTACTCCAGCATTTTGTGTCTATCTTTGGTTTAAACCAGCATCTGCAGTTTCTTCTTACACGCTGTTCCAATGCAATACTGTTCTTTGGTTATCCGTTAACTTCATGGTTGGTTGGTTGTTTCTCCATGATTATTTCCTCACTCTGCTTAGAATTTGCAGCCTTTTCTCTTGGATTTCTGTGTCAGAACAATTTTTCATTTGTACCTGCGCACTCACCCTATCTGTTCCCCTCGTGATCTTATACACCTCTATGTTCTCCCTTCACCCTCCATGATTGAAAATTTAAATTCCTTTTTTTTACAGGTATACAATACGTTTTGGGTATTCTGTCCACTTCCTTTTAAACAATAAACTGGTTGCCTTTTAAATAGCAATCTGAGAGGAGTTCATAGTTCCTTTTCATTTATTTTTTTTTCTTTTTCTTTTTAACAGCTGGATGTGTTTCGTAGTTTGTTTAGCACAGCTCGTGGGGAACAGCAAAAACTTATGGTGGACAACTACCGATCATTGCAGCCTCTACTGAAAAGAACTGTGTATACAACAATCCCATCTTCCCATGAAAATAATTCTCAACAGAATACACACAGCTGAATGTTGAAAACTTCAAATGAATATACCTATGTGCTTTTGTTATATTATAAGGGCTTCAAATTTTCTTTTATGATGTGGTGAACTGGAAAAAGAAATTACTTCAACTTTGGTGCTTACATGTAATATCTACTTTAAGATATCAATAACCAAGCACAGTTTAGAAGATACTTATATATTTGGGTGCTTTTTATCATTTGATATAATTAAAATATATGTTTTATTATTTGCAGATGGAAATAATAGCTAATAAGGTACTTGTATCATTTTGATGACAAAGATTGTTAATGTTTTACATAGAACACTAAATACAACCTCTCAACCTTGGTCTCATATAAGCTGAACTTTTTTATCAATCTAAAACTAATATAGTGTTTAGGATTTAACTGAGCATTACAGTGATGGTCTCGGAAAATTTTGTTGACTAGAAATGTTAGTGCAGTTAATGGTGCATGTTAGAATGGTGGATGATCACTGTTGGCATTTGTATGAAAATAATGTCTTCTGTTCTTCTGTAAGTAGCAGCATGAGGCTATTCGGCCCCTGGTCTATTGTGCCATGCAAAAGGATTATAGCTGGATATTTATCACCATGCTGCTTCTCTGTACATATCCATTGACGGTCTATTAATCTGTCTTGAATATATTCAGTAGTGGAGCCTCCACAGCATTCTTGGGTGGAGAAGTTCAGGGATTCACCACCCTCTGGGTGAAGATATGTATTATTTACTCTCTCTCCTGAAAAGTCAACCCTTCATTGAGATTGTGATCCCATAACACCACATACAGTATATATCTTTTCAAGCCCAGAAGGCATTGATACATTTTAATGAGATCACTCCTCAATCTTTTAAACTGAAGAGTATAGGCTCAGTTTCCTTAATCACTCTTTGTATGCCAATCCTACCATCACAGGAATCAATCAAATCTATCAAATATTTGTTGTACTGCCTTCATCAGTTCTACCCTTACATAGGGAGGTCTTAACTATGTACAGTATTCCAAATGCAATCTTATTACAGTGCCTCACAAGGTACTGTATGGTAACTTTTATTTAAAGAACATCTGACAACTCTTGTACTCAAATGTTGCTACAATAAAAGTAAACATATCTTTGCCTTCCAAAATGCATACTGAACTTGTGATTTCCCTCTTACCCCCCTCCACTCTAAGACCAGTTCTCATTTTGTTATGGAGCCATACAGCAGCTTCCCCATACCAACTAAGGTGCTCCATTTACATAGACACAAAATGCTGGAGTAACCCAGTGGGCCAGAGTATGGGTGATATTTTGGGCCGAGACCCTACTTCAGACTGAGAGTCAGGGGAGTGGGAGTCTAGAGATATGGAGGGGTAAGGTGTGAAAACAACAGTTTAAAGCAGACAATGATAAGGAAATGTAGAATGTTTCATTGTTAGCTGAGGGGAGGGTGACAAGGAGTATCTTTCAATCAGTAAAATTAATCAGGACAGTAAAACAAGTCAGAGAACTAGGGTGGAGGAGCGATGGAGAGGGGGAAAGCAAGGGTTACTTGAATATAGAGAAATCAATATTCATCCTCTAGATTCTAAGCTGCTCAAGCGAAAAATGAGGTTCTGTTCTGCCAATTTGTGCTGGGCCTCACTGTGACATTGGAAGAGGCACAGGACAGAATGGTCAGTGTGGGAATGGGAAGGGGATTAGTGTTTTGCAACCGGGAGATTGCAAAGGTCTAGGCAGACTGAGCAGAGGTGTTCAGAGAAATGATCTTGTTCTCTCCGATATATAAGAGTCCACACCTGGAACAGCGGATACAGTAGATGAAGTTGGAGGAGGTGCAAGTGAACCTCTGTGTAGTGGCAGATTATTATAACATTCAAGGAATCTTTCCTCTAGCCACTATGAAGACAGGGGTAAGGAGATAAGAATTGATAGGCATCCACGAGATCTCCACGAGACATTCAATGCCGTTAAATGATAAATCTTCAAAACAGTCTCTAAATTAATAGTTTTTTTATTGTCGTAGTAAAAACAGTAAGATATTCATCCAAACTTCTTCTTGTAGAAGTACATTTTGATCTTACTCGTAGTCAAACTCATGCATGGTGGAACCCCTGCATGGTCGAAAGCTGTGACCTCTTCCCATGCTTCTACAAACTAAAACTAAAAACTACTAGCGTCTGAGCGAGAATCCCAGCCGCAAACACGCCTCCAAGTACGTAATAAATCCCACCTACATAATTACAGGCAGATAAAATTTAAAGGTAAAGGTAACTGAGTTAAGCCAAATGACTACTACACACCGGCCCCTAATTGTTCTGAGTATATAATGAGGCAATTACTAATAGACATTTAAAAAGGTAGCTATAAAAGCTTAACATATATCAAAAAAACAAAAATAGCATGCATTATTATCTGCATTTAGCGATTCTTCCATCTTCACCTTTGCCTTCTAGAAGCAAGCATAACTTGGTTATTGGTCTTATTAAAACATTGTTCTTAGTCTGAAGTCGTACCGTGCGCACCAAACCCTTAACGTCAGGCAGATGCTGAAAAGCAGGACCTCCAGGGTTGCTATCTCCGGTTTGCTTCCAGTTCCTCGTGCTGGCGAGAGCAGGAACAGGGAGATACTGGACCTGAATGTGTGGCTGAGGAACTGGTGCACGAGGCAGGGATTTAGATTCTTAGATCACTGGGATCTGTTTTGGAGTAAGGGGGAACTGTACAAAAGGGACGGATTGCATCTTAACAGGTGGGGGACCAGCATTCTGGCAATCAGGTTTGCCACTGCTACACGGGTGGTTTTAAACTGAATAAGGGGGGGTGGGGTGTCAAATGGAATAGTCGAGCATGGAGTTAAAGGGAAAGGGTTTCTTAAATGTGTGAGCGGAGAGACAGAGTGGTGTAAAATGAGGGTAGAAGCAATAGGTAACAAGGTGAAAAGTAAAAGTGGCAGGCAGACAAATCCAGGGCAAAAATCAAAAAGGGACACTTTTCAACATAATTGTATAAGGGGTAAGAGTGTTGTAAAAACAAGCCTGAAGGCTTTGTGTCTCAATGCAAGGAGTATTCGTAATAAGGTGGATGAGTTGAATGTGCAGATAGCGATTAATGACTATGATATAGTTGGGATCACGGAGACATGGCTCCAGGGTGACCAAGGCTGGGAGCTGATCATCCAGGGATATTCAATATTCAGGAGGGATAGACAGAAAGGAAAAGGACGTGGGGTAGCATTGCTGGTTAGAGAGGAGATTAACGCAATAGAAAGGAAGGACATTAGCTTGGAGGATGTGGAATCGATATGGGTAGAGCTGCGAAACACTAAGGGGCAGAAAACGCTAGTGGGAGTTGTGTACAGGCCACCTAATAGTAGTAGTTGGGGATGGCATCAAACAGGAAATTAGAAATGCGTGCAACAAAGGAAAAACAGTTATATTGGGCGACTTCAATCTACATATAAATTGGGTGAATCAAATTGGCAAGGGTGCTGAGGAAGAGGATTTCTTGGAATGTATGCGGGATAGTTTTCTAAACCAACATGTAGAGGAACCAATGAGAGAGCAGGCTATTCTAGACTGGGTATTGAGTAATGAGGAAGCAGGGCTCGAAATTAGCGGTTGCCCGGGTGCCATTGACCACTCAAAGTTCCGCCGGGCAACCTAAACACAGAGTCATTTTGCCCGGCTTGGCAACCAGATGCTGGTTTGTACCGAAGATAGACACAAAAAACTGGAGTAACTCCACGGGTCAGGCAGCATCTCTGGAGAAAAGGAACGCGACATTTTGTGTCGGCGGTGACGACAGCATTGCGTGGGAAAGATACTAGATGCGGGGTGACGAAGGGTCAGAGCGAATGACGGCCCCCGAACAGCGACAGCGGCTCCATCTCCTTCTCCTCCCACCCGCCCTGATAATGGCCACTGCTTGCAAATCTGCTAACGGCGCACTTTCAAAACAGCCGAGGCCGGGAGGATGGAGGGAGGGGGGAGGCCTCGGCATGTGGGAGGGTTTGTTTTAAAAGCAGTTATCGCCGTTAGCGAGTTTGCAAGCAGCGACCACTATCAGGGAGGAGGAGGAGATGGAGCCGCTGCTGCTGCTGTGCGGGACCTGTCATTCACGTCTACACTTCTGAAGCAGCTGCACCATAGATCCTATAGCTATAGGACCTTTGAGCTGCACCACTCGGCCCCGCACCTTGCTGTTGGCTGGCGGAGGAGGGAGGCGGTGGTGAGGAGTTCCCAACGGCCAAGGCAGCGGGCGATGCCGTCCGAGGAGCGCTGACCTTCCTTCCTCCCCACCTCGCCCCCCTTCTCTCCCTCTCTCTCTCTTGTATGACACCTCCACCACCTACTTTCCCCCTTATCCTTTGACCCCTCCCCTCCATCCCGCCCCGATCCCCCTTCCCGCCTCTATTCAGTCCCCACTGACATCCCCTGCGCTCCCCTTCCCGTCGCGTCTCCCCCCTCCCAATCTATTCATCCTGCGCTGATCACCATATCCACCTCGCATTGATTCTCCTGCCACTCACCCCCCCCATCCATCCTGCACTGGTTCCCCAATTCACCCTGTACTTACCCCTTTCCCCATCTATCCTGCACTTCTCCTCCATCCATCCTGTACTGATCCCCCATCCATCCTGTACCAATCCACACATTTATCCCATACTGACCCACCCTCCATTTACCCTGCACCTTCCCCTCATTCATCCTCTAGTGATCTCCCATTCATCCTGCACAGACCCTCCGATCCACACTGTATTGACCCACCCCCACCCCATTCATCATGCACGCTCTCTTTCCTCAGGGAAACCTCCCCCCCCCCCCCCATCCCATCCTGTACTTATCCTCCCATTCAAGAAGAATGGGGGGAGCAGTTTGAAGAAGGGTCTCGACCCGAAACGTTGCCTATTTCCTTCGCTCCATAGATGCTGCCTCACCCGCTAAGATTCTCCAGCAGTTTTGTCTACCCCCATCCATCCCGTACTGATCCCCCCCCATTCAACACCACACCATTGACATCCCCACAATGCTATCCCCAACACGTCACAATTGCCTCACCTACTCCAACCAACACGTACTAATTCACCTGCCTCAATCCATCCATTCTGCACCGACTGCCTTCTAACCCCCCCCCCCCCCCCCGGCCATTATCCACCCCGCACTGTAGGTCCATTGCAGTCAGAAACAGGTGAGTTGATCATGGGGAACAAGGATATGGCAGGCCAATTGAATAACTACTTTGGTTCTGTCTTCACTAAGGAAGACATAAATAATCTGCCAGAAATAGCAGGGGACCGGGGGTCAAATGAGATGGAGGAACTGAGTGAAATCCAGGTTAGCCGGGAAGTGGTGTTAGGTAAATTGAATGGATTAAAGGCCGATAAATCCCCAGGGCCAGATAGGCTGCATCCCAGAGTACTTAAAGAAGTAGCCCCAGAAATAGTAGATGCATTAGTGATAATCTTTCAAAACTCTTTAGATTCTGGAGTAGTTCCTGATGATTGGAGGGTAGCTAATGTAACCCCACTTTTTAAAAAGGGAGGGAGAGAGAAAACGGGGAATTACGGACCAGTTAGTCTAACATCGGTAGTGGGGAAACTGCTAGAGTCAGTTATTAACGATGGGATAGCAGCACATTCGGAAAGTGGTGAAATCATTGGACAAAGTCAGCATGGATTTATGAAAGGTAAATCATGTCTGATGAATCTTATAGAATTTTTCGAGGATGTAACTAGTAGAGTGGATAAGGGAGAACCAGTGGATGTGTTGTATCTGGACTTTCAGAAGGCTTTCGACAAGGTCCCACATAAGAGATTAGTATACAAACTTAAAGCACACGGTATTGGGGGTTCAGTATTGATGTGGATAGAGAACTGGCTGGCAGACAGGAAGCAAAGAGTAGGAGTAAACGGGTCATTTTCAGAATGGCAGGCAGTGACTAGTGGGGTACCGCAAGGCTCAGTGCTGGGACCCCAGCTATTTACAATATATATTAATGATTTGGACGAGGGAAGTGAATGCAATATCTCCAAGTTTGCGGATGACACAAAGCTGGGGGGCAGTGTTAGCTGTGAGGAGGATGCTAGGAGGCTGCAAGGTGACTTGGATAGGTTGGGTGAGTGGGCAAATGCATGGCAGATGCAGTATAATGTGGATAAATGTGAGGTTATCCTCTTTGGTGGCAAACAGGAAAGTAGACTATTATCTGAATGGTGGCCGATTAGGAAAAGGGGAGATGCAACGAGACCTGGGTGTCATGGTACACCAGTCATTGAAAGTAGGCATGCAGGTGCAGCAGGCAGTGAAGAGAGCAAATGGTATGTTAGCATTCATAGCAAAAGGATTTGAGTACAGGAGCAGGGAGATTCTACTGCAGTTGTACTGGGCCTTGGTGAGACCACACCTGGAGTATTGTGTACAGTTTTGGTCTCCTAATCTGAGGAAAGACATTCTTGCTATAGAGGGCGTACAGAGAAGGTTCACCAGACTGATTCCTGGGATGTCAGGGCTTTCATATGAAGAAAGACTGGATAGACTCGGCTTGTACTCGCTAGAATTTAGAAGTTTGAGGGGGGATCTTATAGAAACTTACAAAATTCTTAAGGGGTTGGATAGGCTAGATGCAGGAAGATTGTTCCCAATGTTGGGGAAGTCCAGAACAAGGGGTCACAGTTTAAGGATAAGTGAGAAATCTTTTAGGACCGAGATGAGAAAAACATTTTTCACACAGAGAGTGGTGAATCTCTGGAATTCTCTGCTACAGAATGTAGTTGAGGCCAGTTCATTGGCTATATTTAAGAGGGAGTTAGATGTGGCCCTTGTGGCTAAAGGGATCAGGGGGTATGGAGAGAAGGCAGGTACAGGATACTGAGTTGGATGATCAGCCATGATCATATTGAATGACGGTGCAGGCTCGAAGGGCCAAATGGCCTACTCCTGCACCTATTTTTTATGTTTCTATGATACCCAGTTTGTAGTCCAAAACACAAAAGTACAAAGTTTTGACAGCATGAAACTTCTTCCTCCATGTCCGATCCATTCATGAATATGTCGTAACAATAATGTTGATATGTGAAAGTCCTTCAAGAGAACAATAGGATTTTTAGCAATAACGTTGACTGATGTTTTGGTTAATTTCCGGATTATTAGCAGAGATTTCCAATCCCAGCTCAAGCTTTGGCCATTCTCTGTCTGGCTTCCAGAGAAACTTGTCCATTGATAATAATAATAATACATTTTATTTATGGGCACCTTTCAAGAGTCTCAAGGACACCTAAGATCCATCTCTTATTGCTTATGAAGTGGTCTGCTGTTCTCTAGAAGCTTCATACTCAGGATTTTCCTTTGTGTTAACATATTTCCACTGTGAAACATCAGTAACTCCCAATGCAAAAGAGATTCTGTTTGCTACAAATGTCAAAAAACGTTTGTTCTAATTGTTGAAGTATTTAAGCACTGTAGTACTATCAGTCCAGAAGATTTTTCCAGTTGAAGCTGTAGTTCTTATTGCAGCAATATGACAACTTTAACAGCTAATTCTACGGCAGTAAGTTCCATTCTGGGAATTGTCATTTGTTTCAATGGTGCCACTCTGGCCTTTCCCATTAAGAATGCAACATGTACTTCCTTGTTATCATTTTCCAGTCTTAGATATGAAACAGTACCGTGGGCATTTTCACTGGCATCTGAGAAATGATGCAGCTGTGCACTTCTGATCTTACCAAAGCTTGTAGGCTTCATGCACCGATCCACTTTGAATTCTAAGATCTTGTTGAGATCTGCTTACCACTTGGCCATCGGTGAGAAGAAGTTTGTGTTATACTCTCAACCCATCCAAATTTTTCCTTCCAAAGATCCTGCAAAATCAACTTGGCTAGCAGTGTAAATGGTGCCAGAAATCCCAAAGGGTTGTAAACAGAACCAATCACGGATAGGATACCCCTTCTATTACATGGTCGCTCTTGAATCAAGATTCTGAACTTGAACACATCTGTTTCAACGCACCAGTGCAGTCCCAATGCTCTTTCTATTGGCAGATTGTCTTTGTCCAAATCCAACTCCCTGGTCTCTTTGGCTCTATCATCTGGTGGAATACTTTCCAATACAACACGGCTGTTGCTGATCCACTTGGAAAGCATAAATCCTCCCTTATTGCAGAGGGAAGTCAGATGCTTTACCATTTGAATTGCTTCCTGCTCCGTAGACATGGATTTTAAGCAATCATCCACATAGAAATTATTCTTCATAGTGGTTATCACTTCTGGAAAGTGAGCTTTATTGTCCTCTGCGGTCTTCTTTAATGCAAAGTTTGCCCAACTTGGTGATGACACTGCTCCAAAGAGATGTACCTTCATCTGGTATTCAACAAGATCAATGTATTTTCTGAAACGTAAACTTGATGAAACATCGCTTTAATATCAACCATCAAAGCAATTGGATCTTGTCTGAATTGTCTGGATGTGGAATCGGTATGGGTAGAGCTGCGAAACAATAAGGGGCAGAAAACGCTGGTGGGTGTTGTGTACAGACCACCTAACAGTAGTAGTGAAGTTGGGGATGGCATCAAACAGGAAATTAGAAATGCTTGCGACAAAGGCAAAGCAGTTATAATGGGCGACTTCAATCTACATATAGATTGGGTGAATCAAACTGGCAGGGGTGCTGAGGAAGAGGATTTCTTGGAATGTATACGGGATAGTTATCTAAACCAACATGTAGAGGAACCAACGAGAGAGCTGGCTATTTTAGACTGGGTATTGAGTAATGAGGAAGGGTTAGTTAGTAGTCTTGTTGTGCGTGGCCCCTTGGGCAAGAGTGACCATAATATGGTTGAGTTCTTCATTAGGATGGAGAGTGACATTGTTAATTCAGAAACAATGGTTTTGAACTTAAAGAAAGGTAACTTTGAGGGTATGAGACGTGAATTGGCCAAGATTGACTGGCAATTAATTCTAAAAGGGTTGACGGTGGATATGCAATGGAAGGCATTTAAAGACTGCATGGATGAACTACAAAAATTGTTCATCCCAGTTTGGCAAAAGAATAAATCAGGGAAGGTAGTGCATCCATGGATAACAAGGGAAATCAGGGATAGTATCAAAGCAAAGGATGATGCGTACAAACTAGCCAGAAAAAGCAGCATACCGGAGGACTGGGAGAAATTCAGAGACCAGCAGAGGAGGACGAAGGGCTTAATTAGAAAAGGAAAAATGGATTATGAAAGAAAACTGGCAGTGAACATAAAATCTGACTGCAAAAGGTTTTATAGATATGTGAAAAGAAAGAGATTAGTTAAAACAAATGTAGGTCCCTTGCAGTCAGAAACAGGTGAGTTGATCATGGGGAACCAGGATATGGCGGACCAATTGAATAACTACTTTGGTTCCGTCTTCACTAAGGAAGACATAAATGATCTGCCGGAAATAGCAGGGGCCCGCGGGTCAAAGGAGGTGGAGGAATTGAGTGAAATCCAGGTTAGTCGGGAAGTGGTGTTGGGTAAATTGAATGGATTAAAGGCCGATAAATCCCCAGGGCCAGATAGGCTGCATCCCAGAGTACTTAAGGAAGTAGCTCCAGAAATAGTGGATGCATTAGTAATAATCTTTCAAAACTCCTTAGATTCTGGAGTAGTTCCAGAGGATTGGCGGGTAGCAAACGTAACCCCACTTTTTAAAAAGGGAGGGCGAGAGAAAACGGGGAATTACAGACCAGTTAGCCTAACATCGGTAGTGGGGAAACTGCTAGAGTCAGTTATTAAAGATGGGATAGCAGCACATTTAGAAAGTGGTGAAATCATTGGACAAAGTCAGCATGGATTTACGAAAGGTAAATCATGTCTGACGAATCTTATAGAATTTTTCGAGGATGTAACTAGTAGCGTGGATAGGGGAGAACCAGTGCATGTGGTGTATCTGGACTTCCAGAAGGCTTTCGACAAGGTCCCACATAAGAGATTAGTATACAAACTTAAAGCACATGGCATTGGGGGTTCAGTATTGATGTGGATAGAGAACTGGCTGGCAAACAGGAAGCAAAGAGTAGGAGTAAACGGGTCCTTTTCACAATGGCAGGCAGTGACTAGTGGGGTACCGCAAGGCTCAGTACTGGGACCCCAGCTATTTACAATATATATTAATGATCTGGATGAGGGAATTGAAGGCAATATCTCCAAGTTTGCGGATGACACTAAGCTGGGGGGCAGTGTTAGGTGTGAGGAGGATGCTAGGAGACTGCAAGGTGACTTGGATAGGCTGGGTGAGTGGGCAAATGTTTGGCAGATGCAGTTTAATGTGGATAAATGTGAGGTTATCCATTTTGGTGGCAAAAACGGGAAAGCAGATTATTATCTAAACGGTGGCCGATTGGGAAACGGGGAGATGCAGCGAGACCTGGGTGTCATGGTACACCAGTCATTGAAGGTAGGCATGCAGGTGCAGCAGGCAGTAAAGAAAGCGAATGGCATGTTGGCTTTCATAGCAAGAGGATTTGAGTATAGGAGCAGGGAGGTTCTACTGCAGTTGTATAGGGTCTTGGTGAGACCACACCTGGAGTATTGCGTGCAGTTTTGGTCTCCAAATCTGAGGAAGGACATTATTGCCATAGAGGGAGTGCAGAGAAGGTTCACCAGACTGATTCCTGGGATGTCAGGACTGTCTTATGAAGAAAGACTGGATAGACTTGGTTTATACTCTCTAGAGTTTAGGAGATTGAGAGGGGATCTTATAGAAACTTACAAAATTCTTAAGGGGTTGGACAGGCTAGATGCAGGAAGATTGTTTCCGATGTTGGGGAAGTCCAGGACAAGGGGTCACAGCTTAAGGATAAGGGGGAAATCCTTTAAAACCGAGATGAGGAGAACTTTTTTCACACAGAGAGTGGTGAATCTCTGGAACTCTCTGCCACAGAGGGTAGTTGAGGCCAGTTCATTGGCTATATTTAAGAGGGAGTTAGATGTGGCCCTTGTGGCCAAGGGGATCAGAGGGTATGGAGAAAAGGCAGGTACGGGATACTGAGTTGGATGATTCATGTTGCAGCTCTATAGGACTTTGTTTTGGCCACATTTGGAATATTGCGTGCAGTTCCGGCCACCCAATTACAGGAAAGATGTGGAAGTTATGGAGTGGGTGCAGAGCAGGTTTACCAGAATGCTGCACGGATTACAGTATTTCAGCTATAGGAAGAGGTTGGATAGACTTGGATTGTTTTCTCTGGAGCATCAGAGGTTAAGGGTAGACTTGATAGAAGTATTTAACATTCTGAGAGGCATAGATAGGTTAGATAGTTAGAACCTTTTCCCAGGCAGCTGGGATGCGCCTCAGAGCCGAACAACCAGCAGGCTGAGAGCAACCCAGCAGGTTGCACCGCTGAGGATGAAAGACCCAGCGGGGGGGGTAACTGCGGCCACGTGCAGTGGGCAGGCCTGCTTCATCACTGCGACAAGATAAGGCTGTAGTAAGAACTTACTAAACTTCGTCAGCGCCAGAAATGTGGCGCCTCTTTGTGTAAAGTATGCTGTGTGATTTTACTGGATGGTATGCCAAAACAAAGAGTACAAATGACAATAAAGTATCATTGAGTCATTGAAATGTCCAACACTAGAGGCCAAAGCTATAAGGTGAGAGGGGGAACATTTAATGGAGATGTGTAGGACAAGTTTATTATACAGAGGGTAGAGGGGCCTGGCATGCTTTGCCAAGGGTGGTGGTGGAAGCAGACACGTCAGTGGCGTTTAAGACTTTAAGCACATGAAATTGCAGGGAATAGAGGAATATGGATCATGTGCAGGCAGATGAGAACAGTTTAGCTCGGTATCATGTTCAGCCATGCTCGGCACAAACATTGTGGGCCGAATGGCCCGTTCCTGTGCTGTACTATTCTATGTTCTAATTGCCCAGTTGGAAAAGGTACCCGGTTCACATTTCATAAACACCGCATGTAGTTGCTCCAGATCCCAAATTCCCACTGCTACAAACGCTGGGCTTCAATCCTCCAACGCCACCGCTGCAAACGTGTGATTGAGCCTCTAGATTCCACAGTCCATATCAGGTGTAAGTTATGGGCCTGTCCCACTTAGGCGATATTGCAGCAGACTGCCGGAGACTGCCAAGTTGCCAGCAGTCGCCTGAAACACCGGCAACTGGAACGGCGACTGTCAGCGTGGAGAACACACACACACACATCGCTTCCTTCACCAGCCCGTTATGCAGGCGGGGGACAGGGCAAGCGGGGAGAGCGCTGTCTGAGTGAAATTCACACGGTGCAAAGCCAAGGTGATACAGACACACACCACGATGGACAGGAAGGTTGGCGCTGTCATTAAGATGGCTAAGCACAGTGTACGGGAAGTCCTTTAAAAGAGAGGAGTGGGGGGGGGGGGGGGGGGGGGGGGGTAAAACAACTTTTAAGATCCCAGGGATATACGGCTGTGAAGCTCGGCGGACATTTCCTCGGTTCTGAAAACTTGGTCAGTTCCTTGGTTCTGAAAACTACTGCTTACGTTTTTTTTCCCCAATGAGCCAATGAAATTCACCGGTCAGAGATTCGGAATAAATTCTTAGTTTGCGAAAGGTCCAATCTAAATGAGGAAGATGCTTTTCTTCAGTCTGGTGATATTCACATTAATGTACAGGCAACTCCTGCACGTGATATTCACATTCTGATTTAAAAATTAAAATATAGCCAGCTGCAAGGTGAACTTTTGTTTTCAAGTGTTCAGACTCATGAAATTTAAACGTACCAATGAATAAGACACATGAATGAAAGAGGACAAGTGTAGGAGATTGATGATATGTATAAGGCTGCTATTCTATGGAGCAACTTCAATAGTTCTATCTCTGAAATAAGATATTAAAATATGTTGATGTGGACCCACAATATATTTCAGTACTTTCTTTGTGAAAGAAAGAACTGCAGATGCTGCTGGTTTAAATCAAAGGTAGACGCAAAATGCTGGAGTAACTCAGCGGAACAGGCAGCATCTCTGGAGAGAAAGAATGCGTGGCGTTTCGGGTCGAGACCCTTCTTCAAACTGATGACGGAAGTGGGTGGGACAGAGATAGAATGTTCAAGAAGGAACTGCAGATGCTGGAAAATCGAAGGTAGACAAAAATGCTGGAGAAACTCAGCGGGTGCGGCAGCATCTATGGAGTGAAGGAAATGGGCAACGTTTTGGCCTGAAACCCTTCTTCAGACTGATGCAGGGTGGGTGGGGGTGGGGGGGGGGGGGGGGGGGGGGGGAGAAGAAAGGAAGAGGAGCCAGAGGGCTGAGGGAGAGCTGGGAAGGGGAGGAGTCAGCAAGGGCTACCGGAAATTTTACAATTCAATGTTTATGACGCTAGGGTGCAGACTGCCCAAGCGGAATATGAGGTGCTGCTCCTCCAATTTCCGGTGGTGCTCATTCTAGCCATGGAGGAGGCCCAGGACAGAAAGGGCAGATTTGGAATGGGAGGGGGAGTTGAAGTGCTTAGCCACCGTGAGATCAGGTTAGTTATTGCGGACCGAGGTGTTCGGCGAAGCGATCGCCAAGCCTACGCTTGGTCTCACCGATGTAGAGCAGCTGACATCTAGAGCAGCGGATGCAGTAGATGAGGTTGGAGGAGGTGCAGGTGAACCTCTGTCGCACCTGGAACGACTGCTTGGGTCCTTGAATGGAGTCAAGAGGGGAGGTAAAGCGACAAGTGCAGCATCTCCTGCGGTTGCAAGGGAAAGTGCCCGGGGAGGGGGTGGTGCAGGAGGGAAGGGAAGAATTGACAAGGGAGTTACGGAGGGAGCGGTCTTTGGGGAAAGCAGACAGGGGGTGAGATGGGAAGATGTGGCGAGTGGTGGGGTCACGTTGGAGGTGGCGAAACTGACGGAGGACTATTTGTTGTATGTGACGGCTAGTGGGGTGAAAGGTGAGGACAAGGAGGACTCTGCCCTTGTTCCGAGTGGCGCGATGGGGAGAGAGAGCAGTGTTGCAGGGTATTGAGGAGACCCTGGTGAGAGCCTCATCTATAGCAGGGGAGGGGAACCCTCGTTCCCTGAAGAATGAGGACATTTCCGATGCCCTGGTGTGGAACACCTCATCCTGGGAGCAGATGCGGCGTAGACGGAGGAATTGGGAGTAGGGGATGGAGTCCTTACAGGAAGCAGGGTGGGAAGAAGTGTAGTCTAGATAGCCATGGGAGTCAATGGGTTAATAGTGGATGTCGGTCACAAGTCTATCACCTGCGATGGAGATAACGAGGTTAAGAAATGGTAGGAAAGTGTCGGAAATGGTCCAGGTGCATTTGAGTGCCGGATTGAAGTTAGTGGTGAATGTAGTCGGAGACAGTAAGACTGATGGGAGAACTGGGAGGGGGGGGGGGGGAGAGAGATGGGGAGGGGGGGAAAGCAAGGGCGATTTGAAGTTAGAGAAGTCAATGTTCATACTGCAGGGATATAGTTTGGGTAGCTTACACCCAAGCGTGTTATGAACATTGACTTCAGATGCTAGTTTACATTAAAGATAGACACACCAATGCTGGAGTGACTCAGACTGAAGAAGGGGTTTCGACCTGAAATGCCACCTATTCCTTTCTCCAGAAATGCTGCATATCCAGCCGGGTTATTCTAGCATTTTGTGTCTACGATAAGAAATAAGGAGCAGATTCTATTATTTGTTTCCATTACAGCTGTTCTGTAATCAACAGTGAATAGCCATTTGGCATTTATTATCATCAGAGTTTAAATATTGTGGTTTTTATTGCTATTGTTTCCCAACATATATGACATTTAAAAGATGCAATGTAGAATTCCAAAGAACTCTTGATGCTGCTGGCTAATTTCTAGATGTGATTCACTCATTTCCAATTTTTTTAAGTTATGCGAGTGATAAGAGTTATTCAGCACCGAAACAGACCCTTCTGCCCAACTCGTCCATGCTGACCAAGATTCCCCATTGAATCTAGTCCCATTTGCCCACATTTGATCCCTCTCCCTCGAAACCATTCCTATCCATGTACTTTAGCTGTCCAATTTTTTTTTTTTATGATGTTATTGCACTTGCCTCAAATGCTTCCTCTGGCAGCTCGTTGCATAAATACACCAACCTCGTGTGAAAAGTTGCCTTCGGGTTCCTATTAAAACCCTCCCCCCCACCTCACCTTAAACCTAGATTTTGATTCCCCTACCTTGAAGAAAATATTCTGTGCATTCACCCTATGTATTCCCCTCATAACTTTATATGCTTCTATTAAATCAGGCCTAAGATTCCTGCTTGAATCTTTCCATATAGCTCAAGCACCTGATTCCTGGCAATATCCTCATACATCTTCTCTGCACCTTTCCAGCTTAATGACAGCTTTACTGAAACACGGTGACCAAAACTGAACATACTCCTCCAAGTGCAGCTTCATCAATGTCTTGTACAACTGTAACATAATATCTTAAACTCTAAACTCAGTTCTCTGATGATGAAGGCTAATGTACCAAAAGCCATTCACCAACCTTTCTACCTGCAACACGACTTTCAGGGAACAATGCAGAGTCATAGAATCATCCATTGAGTCATTGAGCATGGAAGCAAACCTTTTAGCTGACTCCTCGACCATGCTGACACCCAAGAGTTCTCCCATCTGTGCTAGTCCACTTGCACACATTGGCCCATATCCCTCTAATGCTTTCCCAATACATGTACCTGTCCAAGTGTCTGGTAAATACTGTTACAGTACATTCCTCAACTACCTCCCCAACAGCCCTGCCCTCTTCAACCTTCATGGGTACTTCTTCAAGTAAACTCAATCGAGATCTGCCCTGTATAAATCCATGTTGATCAACCTTAATCAAACCATGTCTATACAAATGCATGCATATCTTATCCCTCAGAATCCTCTCTACTAACTTTCCTACCACAGGCTTACTGGTCTATAGATGATTTATTTTTTTGAGCATTTCAAAAGGGACAACCAAATGCTAAAGAAGGAACTGCAGATGCTGGAAAATCGAAGGTAGACAAAAATGCTGGAGAAACTCAGCGGGTGCAGCAGCATCTACGGAGCGAAGGAATGGCGACGTTTCGGGGTTTGAGTCTGAAGAAGGGTTTCAGCCCGAAACGTCGCTTATTTCCTTCGCTCCATAGATGCTGCCGCACCCGCTGAGTTTCTCCAGCATTTTTGTCTACAACCAAATGCTATGTGATTTTCAACATAAAATATAAACTTGTTATTCTTATTTTCCAAGTAGAAAGCTGTAATTTAGGACTTTGCTGAATACTTTTCTATCAAGTGGTATCTTGGTTACAAAATGACTTTACTATTGTTGTATTTTAGTTAAAGTCTTTTTGGTATTCCGATTTAATGACCCTTCTTCAGACTCTTTTGTGTCGGAAACTCTTCTTCAGACTCTACATAGACCTGAAATGTCACCTCTTTATGTTCTCCAGAGATGCTGCCTGGGCCGCTTGATTTACTCCAGCACTCCAGCATGTAAATAAATAGGAGTTTCACAAAGGCATCCTTGTTATCCAGGCGTTCCAGGGATGGGTATATGGGAGCGGTACACACCAATTCCAATGGACTGTTGCAGCAGTGGATCAAGGCCATGCTGGGATAAATTCAAAATGCTGCTTAAGAGTCAAGAGAGAGAGTCAATTTAATTGTCATTTGGACCCCTAGAGGTCCAAACGAAATGCCGTTTCTGCAGCCATACATTACACACAAATAGACCCAGACACAACATAATTACATTTTACATAAACATCCATCACATAGCTGTGATGGAAGGCCAAAAAAAACATTAAAAAAAACTTATCAAGACCACTGCACTCTCGCACCACCCGATGTCAGAGTCAAAGTCAAAGCCCCGGCTGGCGATGGCGATTGACTTTGACTCTGACATCAGGGGGGAGAGTGCAGTGGAGAGATAAGTTTTTTTGGCCTTCCATCACAGGGTGATGGTGTTTATGTAAAATGTAATTATGTCGCACAACGGTCTTGTGTGTAATGTATGGAGCCTCCGCATGTGCGCTCGTAAAGTTAAATATACTCTTGACTCGGAGCGTTCCATGCCGCGCGGGGCAATGGTGTTTAGGCCCCGCTCCAGGAGCTCTTCGACACCGCAACTCGGTCTTCGGGAGAGGGTCGCCGTTGCAGGAGCCCCGTTTAAAAACACAAACTCTCTCTAGGGATCCGCGGGCTCCCGGCGCCGCTGTCCGCAGACCCGCAGCAGCAGCCTCTAGACTCAGCAGAACAGCAGCCAGCAGCAGCGCTCCTCCACCCGCTCTTTGGAATGCTCCGGACTCGGCCACAGCACCTGCGACGGCGACGGTGAGTAGCACCTGAGTCCCCGGCTCCCCCCTGTTGGAGGCCGCTCCTCGTTGCGGCCTCAACGACAAGGGAAACCCGCTGAGAGAAGGTCGGGTCTCCAGTGCAGGGAGAGAGAGAAAAAGTTTCCCCCCCCCGTGAATACCCTTACCCCCTGCTGGTCTAGGTGGGTTTTGAGAGTAAGTAGGACTCGGGCTGGGCCAGCTGCTTTTGGGTCTGGGAAAGACTAATCTGATGTCTGCAACAGTGCCCATGGTACATGTTCAGCAGAGGGTGTAGGGGTATGTGGCCGCATTCTACTGAACTATACACAATGAGCATCGTATGCATTCAGCTCGTTGTTGTTGTCAGTGATTTAGTTTAGTTTAGAGATACAGGCCCTTCGGCCCATCAAGTCTGCACCAACCAGCGATCCCCACATTAACACGACCCTACACAAAATAGGGACAGTTTTACATTTCCACCAAGCCAATTAACCTACAATCCTGTACGTCTTTAGAATGTGAGAGGAAACCGAAGATCTCGGAGAAAAAACACAATAGGTCATGGGGAGAAGGTAGTCGCGATGAAACCTGGGTCTCTGGCGCTGTAAGGCAGCAACTCTACTGCTATATCACCATGCTGCAGACTTGGACTTCAGCTGGGAGCAGTCAACAAATAATCTCATTTGTTTTCTCAGACCAGCACTGTAAAAGCAATGTCAGGTGGTCTGGTTTTCCAAAATGTGGCAGGGATGGTGCAGCAGGCATCTAGGTGGTTGTGTAGAAGTAGCGGAGGATGCCTGGACTTCTGGTTGGATGTGTTGATAGTATTTTGGTGACATTATCAAGATCAGCCAGTTTGTGGTCCCCTAATATGAAGAATAACGGGTCTGTCCCACTTGGCATTCATTTGCGCGCCATTTATGCGACCTGGTAGCGTGTGGGTAGCACGGGACGGGCGCAAGGAGTGACGAGGAGTGTGGAGTTGCGCGCGGTATCGTGCAGCGCGCCAGGATATCGTGCTGCTCGAAATCTTCGCTCGCCACCAGCCTGTCGCATAAATGACGACCAAGTGGGACAGGGCGACGTTCAGGTCAAGACCCTTCTTCAGACTGAAGAAGAGTCACGACCCGAAACATCATCCATTCCTTCTCTCCAGAGATGCTGCCGGCCCCGCTGAGTTACTCCAGCATTTTGTGTCTATCTTCAATTTAAACCAGCATCTGCAGTTCCTTCCCACAGATTAATTTGGTCTGCAGCTTGCTACTTTTCATTCACCTATAGGGGCATCACATCTGCAGTTTTCCAATTGCTAGCACCACTCGAGAAACTGGAACAGTTTAGAAAATCCCCATAAATATCATAAACTGGGTATTTAAATGACGTCACGTGCTCCAGAAGCTGTGCGGGCGCATGATGACGCACGCGACTGTTGCACCTCAGTCACTACCGGCCTGTCGAGTAAATGACGGCCAAGTGGGACAGGCCCTTAAGGCCTCGGGCTAGTGTTCAAGCCTTGTGATAGCAGTGCATAGTTGACCCGATGCAAGCTTCACACTCACAAGGAGCAGGATGTACAGTCAACTGCTGAGGATTGCCAAAGTCAATCCCAGTGGCAGGTAGTATCGACGACACTTCACTCCAAGGCATTCCCCGGAGGGAGCAGGAACCCACCAAGACTGCTCCAGTCAAGCACCATGGGGTTAATTATGGAGCACCCAAGGTGAATTGAGATGCCCTGAAGTTATATGACACAGTCAGGCAAAGCAGGTGTTGAGCAATGTCTCTGTGAAACAGAGCACACAGCAGTCTCTCAGATCCCTTAGGTAGTTAAACCCAGCCTTAAGTTCATCCAATTTGTTTTCAACAGCTTTGACGTTGCTAGGAGTATGCTGGAGAGGTAAGACTTGAAACCATGTTGTCCCTGGTCCCCGCACACTGATGCAATTATAAAGAAGCACATCAACGACTCTACTTCCTGAGAAGATTACGGAGATTTGGCATGTCAAAGAGGATTCTCCTGAACTTCCACTGGTGTACAGTAGAGAGCATACTGACTGACTGCATCGTGGTCTGCTTCGGCAACTTGAACGTCCAGGAGCGGAAAAGACTGCAAAACGTTGTGACCACTGCCCAGTCCATCACCAGCTTTGACCTCCCAACCATCGAAGGGATCTATCGAAGTCGCTGCCTCAAAAAGGCAGCCAACATCATCAGGGACCCACACCATCCTGGCCACGCACTTATCTCACCACTGCCATCGGGAAGAACTGGTTGACATGGGAACATGGTCAACGCCTCAATCTTACGATATTGGCCTGAGAGAGGATGCAGATATTTATACATCGATCCTACTGGTGGATTTAGAGAACTTTGCAGAGGCAGTATATGTGATACTGCTCCAATGTTTAAAGATTAGCAATGTTACAAAATTTTGAGATTTTAAAACATCAAGTCTGCAATTTATCCCATCAGATAAGCATAACAATAAGTTTAATTTGACACCAAATTCACTTTCATATCTCAAGTATTAAAAAAGTTATGGCCATTTTCATACTCGGAAATTAGCATCTTGTTCCCTATTGATTTTCAATGGACATTACAAAAACAGCTGTGATCTAGGGACACAATCAAAGGCCCAATTTTAAGGATACATTAAGCCAATTAATAGCCTAAGTGTCCAAAGATTATTCACAAATAATGGGACAATATAAACGAAGATCTTTAGATCTAATTTACATTAATTTCAGGCCAAATGGAAGGAATTTAGTGTTCAAACTTGCTGTAAAGAAATGCCCATTTAAATCGGCTTTCAAGTGGGTCATGTGGAACTGCATTCGTTGTAAATGCAGACTCTAGCGCGCTGTATTAGTGCCCCAAATGCCGAGAAAAATACTGCGGGTTATAAAAAGCCCAAATGAACTATGCGATATGATGAACTTGATGATAGCTTGGCTCTGTCATATAGCCCCATTAATGTTGTAATTTTAGCATACCTCAAATTGTTCCTGCTTTTTTCAAACCCTGGGGCTGCGAGATGTTGCGGAATCAGAGAGTAATTTTAAACCTATTATAACTAGTTATCGAGCCTAACAAAACTAGAAATACCTTTTTGCGACATGGTCTTGCAGCGATTTTTTCGTTAATGATTTGTAGCTGCTCAACATCTGCATTAGTACAGCCTAGTAAAAAATCCCCGTTTTAAAAAACTCCAGATATCCAAAAGCGCCAAATCGCAGACCTGGCTGTTAAAATAACCCAATGGCGATTCAGGTAGGTTTTAATAACATACCTATAAAGATGCTTGATTAGTTCTGCATATTTGACGTACATGACATGACTATACAGAGATAGACCAAAAGCTAATGCTGGGATGGAGGAGATTTTTGGCCATTTGCGGCCCCTCAGGCAGCTGGGGGCGCATGTTTATGCTGCAGGTACAGATCCAACTCAGTAAAACATTGTTCAGTTTAGTGATACAGCACAGACTTAGGACACCCACTAGGGCACATCTTTTACCTCATACAATATAGCCAATTAACCTGGCCTCAACGTCTTTGGAGTGTGGGAGGAAACCGAAGATCTCTGACCAAACGCTCGTGTGGGAAACGTTCAAACTCCGTACATCTCAGCGCCCGTAGTCAAGATTTCCCCCGGGTCTCCTTAAACTGCATTCGTTGTTCTGGCAGCAACTTACCGCTGTACATCGGGAACCACCTTCCTGTCTTAGGATGTTTAACCCCTAAGACCCAATTTTGTGTATGCCTCAGTGATGATCCCCCTCAATAGCTTGGAAATTCTCACCATGGCTACAAGCCAAGTCTTGTAATTTTAGCTGCACATCAACTAGTTCCTGCAATTTTCAGCATGGAATCACTGGATGAACAGCATCCGATTTTCCCCTATGGCAAGAAGTGGGCTAACAATAGAGAAAGACCAAAACTTCTACATGCGAATAGCTACTCTATGCACCTGTCGCTCTTCACTCCACAGACCCCTGAAAACCCCAGTGAGAACCTCCAGCTATTTACAAAAAGTCCACATGACAGCCAGTGTAAAAATAACATGCAGCACCACATTATAATATCTCCATCAGAGTGTGTCAGACCCTTCGTTAGATTATTCATTTTCTGTCCATGTATACAGAGATAGAAACAGAAAATGGTGCAGTTCCTAGGCCATTCGGCCTGTGGAAATGCACCGCCATTCAATATGATCATGTTGATCAAATCATACTATACATCAGCACAAATAGATTCTCTTCTGGAACAGCATGTAGAGAATGACCACGTTACTACACCATCTTCAATTTCCAAGTCTCTGAAAAATCCGATCTTGGCTCAGAGATTTATGCAATTTCTGATGTTCTCATATTAAGGCCCAGTGATCTTGATTCAGCACTAGATCAATGGACACAAAATACTGAAGAAGGGTCTCAACCCAAAGTCACCAATTCCTTCTCTCCAGAGAGGCTGCCTGTCCTGCTGAGTTACTCCAGCATTTTGTGTCTATCTTTGGTTTAAACCAGCGTCTGCAGTTCCTTCTGGATCAATGGAGTAGGGGTCAGCCTGGCCCAGCACAATGCCACCACCACCACCACAATGCAGCTGTCACAGGTTACCCTTAATTCACCCGCTCACCCCGCTGTTGTGGGCCTCCAGTAGTCGCCCCATTGTTTCCATGTGCCGCCTTCCCCATGTCCTGCTTCCCCAGACAATCACGGAACTATGGGGTTCACTCCGATGGTGCGGGAGGTGAGTTCACGGACCATACACAGCTGTCGACTTGCCCCATCTTTCACCTCCGCCCTTAGTTGTAGGCTGGAGATGATTACGAGACTGCACCTGCCACTGCAGTAGCCATGGTTCACAGTGGGTTGGAGAAGGAAGAGTTTGTAATCTGGTCTGAAGACCCATTTCACGCGCTCTACCAATGCCTCTCTCCCACTGTGCCTTCCCCACTGTTTCAATTGCCAGGCTCCTCAACACCTGGCCGGCAGTGGTGCATGTGTGGACTGCTTCATGAAGGCATGCAACCCATTACCTTAATCTCAATGGAGACTGGTATCAATCATGTGTAGGAAGGAACTGCAGATGCTGGTTTACACCAAAGATAGACACAAAAAGCTGGAGACAGGCAGCATATCTGGAGAGGAATGTGTGAGGTTTTGGGTTTAGACCCTTTTTCTGAAGAAACGTCACCCATTCCTTTTCTCCAGAGATGCTGCCTGTCCCGCTGAGTTACTCTTGGTATCAAACAAGTCTCGTTATATCACTCGAACAGGCATTTGCCCTGTAATACTGCACCTTACCGACAACCTTTGCCCATAGCAGTGCTAAATTTTAGCACAAATGCGAAACTATGATCTCCAATCCACAACCAAGTTCACCCCAACTCCAGTCATTGCACTGGTGCGTTTAGCCAACCCTTAGAGACTTACACCGTGATTGTTACTCTGTGCACTGCAGGAATTGGGACAACTTACATCCTTGTGCAAATTAATTGAATCATGCGCTAATTTTGGTATATTTTTATATGATGAGTTTCTACGTCCACCATTTCTTCTTATATTTAAAATGAATAACACACAAAATAAATTAAAGGCAAAATAATAACCTCACACCAGCATTGAATCGGTATTGTATTATCCACCCTCTGGTTTAGGGTGGATGATACAATACCCGTCAAGCAATTTACAAAATGGATATCATTACATGAAGGTGAACATGACCTTCCATCGACATTGCTTGAAGTCACATTGAGAGATATGTTCATAAATCATAGGAGCAGAATGAAGCCATTTATTCCATTGAGTTAACCACCATTCAATCATTGCTGATCTATCTTCCCCTCTCAACACCATACTGGGATTTGTTTAGTTTAGAGATACAGCTCAGAAACAGGCCCTTCAGCCCACTGGGTCCGTGCCGACCAGCGATCCCCATACATTAACACTATCCTACACGCACTAAGGACAATTTTTACATTTACCAAGACAATTTACATACATATCGTCAATTTACATACTGTACGTCTTTGGAGTGCGGGAGGAAACCGAAGATCTCTAATGAAGCTAATTAATTCTTTATGAAATATAACCAATTCTGCCTCAACCAATTTAAAAATCACCTTGTTTATACTTTTATGCAAGAATCTCCAATTCTAAATGTTTAACTTTTTTTCCACAGGTGCTGCTTGACCCCATATATTTCCAGCATTTTCTGTTTTTGTTTCAGATGTTAGCAATTGCAGCTATATTTATTTTTCATATTTTGCTCGGATCTATCTACTCTAGGCTATAATATTTTGTAAACAACTTTATTTACGTAGTGAGCAGTGATATTTTCTCTGCCAGACATAAGCAACATTAAATAACCAGGAATGTTTCTGTGCCTTTGCGCACAGAAATAGCAGATAAAAACTCATATCAAATGGCATACATAAGATTAACATAGTTTAAAAATAACACCACAAATAAAGCTCAAGTTCCTAAGCTCTGTAAAAGCAAAAATTGTGATTGCCCAAGTAATAAAATTGTAAAGTAGGCAATGAGAATTTCTACCATTTGTTTTAGTTTAGTTTAGTTTATAGATACAGCGCGAAAACAGGCTCTTCGGCCCACCGGGTCCGCGCCAACCAGCAATCCCCGCACATTACACATACTAGGGACAATTTTTATATTTACCAAGCCAATTTACACACATACCTGTACATCTTTGTAGTATGGGAGGGAACCCACGCAGGTCACAGGAAGAACGTACAAACTCCGTACAGGCAGCACCCGTAGTCTGGATCAAACCCATGTGCCTGGCGCTGCAAGCGCTCTAAGGCAGCAATTCTACCGCTGCTCCATCGTGCTGTCCTTGTTCTTCCCGTAACCTTTGCCACTCTTACAATCTATGCTTTAAAACGACCCAATAACGGCCTGCACACCTGTCTGTGGCAATTGAACAGATTCACTGATGAAATTCCTTCCCATCTATTTTCTAAAGGTACATCCTGTTCTGAGGCTGTGCCCTCTGGTCCTAGACTCCCTCACTCATGGAAACTTCCTCTCTGCATCCACGCTATTCAGGCCTTTCACTGTTTGGTAAGTTTCAATGAAACTTCCCCTCATCCTTCTAAACACCAGCGAGTACAGGCCCAGTGCCGTCAAATGCTCATCTTATGTTAATCTAATTATAGAAACATAGAAATTAGGTGCAGGAGTAGGCCATTCGGCCCTTCGAGCCTGCACCGCCATTCAATATGATCATGGCTGATCATCCAACTCAGTATCCCGTACCTGCCTTCTCTCCATACCCCCTGATCCCCCTAGCCACAAGGGCCACATCTAACTCCCTCTTAAATATAGCCAATGAACTGGCCTCAACTACCCTCTGTGGCAGAGAGTTCCAGAGATTCACCACTCTCTGTGTGAAAATACCCAGGATGATTCTTGTAAACCTCCACTGGACCCTCTGCAGCGCCAGATATGGGGCCCAAAACTGCTCATAATACTCCAAATGCCGTCTGACCAGTGCCTTAAAGAGCCTCAGCATTACATCTCTGCTTTTATATTTTAAACCTTGTGAAATGAATGTTAACATTGCATTTGCCTTCCTTACTACCAATTCAACTTGCAAATTAACCTTTTGAGAATTCAGCAACTCCGATTTCTGAATCCTATCCCCATTTAGCAAATAGTCTATGCCTTTGTTCCTACTGTTTTCAAGAGAGAGTTAGATTTAGTTCTTTTTTGAGCTAAAGGAATCAAGTGATATGGGGAAAAAGCAGGACCTGGGTACTGATTTTAGATGATCAGCCATGATCATATTGAATGGTGGTGCTGGCTTGAAGGGCCGAATGGCGTACTCCTGCACCTATGTGTCTATGTTAATACCAAAGTACATGACCATGCACTTTGCTCTGCTGTATTCCATCTGCCACTCTTTGCCCTCTCTCCCAATCTGTCCAAGTCCTTCTGCAGATCGTAAAGTTGGTAGGAGTTAGCCAAGCTTCTGTATCCAGGATTGTTAAGCATGTGTCGGGGTGGGAGATTGCAACCATCACGTGGCCCGCCTTGTGTTGACGAATGCAATCAACCTGGCGTGCACAATCAAATTAGATCAAATAGAACAAGTTATCCTACAACTTTAGGCTGTGTACACCATACGCAAGAAGAAGAAGCAAGGGTACATAACCAGCTGCTGTTGACTCCAAGGGATGAGGCCTTGATGATTTAGGAAAGTAAGAAGGATCGAGAAAGTTAAGTGTTGGCCCAAAGAAAGATTTGGAAGCAGCAGGAGTCTCAATAAGCTCAAAAGCCAAGCGCCAAGCCATTCGTATAGCCTAAAGATGTAAGCAAAAACCACATCTAACTACCGTGATAACATAGAAGGTAGAACGGTACAGCACAGGAACAGGCCCTTCGGCCCACAGTGTTTGTGCTGAACATGATACCTAGTTAAACATAACTCATCTGTCTGTACTTCACCAACCCGTTGTACAACTCTAACATAACTCTAAACTCGATTTATTGATTGTTGACAGCCAATGCGCCAAAAACCTTCTTCACCACCCTACATAGAAACATAGAGAATAGGTGCAGGAGTAGGCCATTCGGCCCTTCGAGCCTGCACCGCCATTCAATATGATCATGGCTGATCATCCACTCTTACCTACCTGCTCCACTCCACAACACCCTACCTACCTGCTCCACTCCACAACACCCTACCTACCTGCTGCACTCCACAACACCCTACCTACCTACTCCACTCCACAGTATCAACTGCCCACATGAGGAAAATTTCATGAGGTCACATTTCAGGAAATATACCTCAATGGAGGCCAAGATTGTTGTTGAAATTTATTATGACCTGCCGTGTTCCAACACAACTTATGATCATGTGAAGAGTGTTTGAACATCAAGATAGATCTCCCCACAAGATAAACCATAGCTTTATGTTTACCAGGTATCAGTAAATAGGATTGGTAACCACAGGACTCAATGCAGGTCGAATCATTGGAGAGTTACCACATATCATTCTCCAAATCCACTGGCTGGATAAGCAAACCAACATCAGCAATCCCTCTCAGTCCATTATACATTGAGGGTCTATTTACACTTAGTCAACTCTGGAAGGTAGATTCAAAGCCAGGTCCTCTAACCCCATTTCCCACCCACTTGTGCACACAATTCCCCCACATTAGTCACCTTGCTCCTTCATCTTCCACCATAAGCTCATCTTCCATCCCCGAGACCCACGTATCGTTTTTATTTTTAGAGATACATCATGGAAACAGGACCTTAGGCCCACAGAGTCCACTCCCTTATACACCAGGGTCAATTTACAGAGGCCAATTAACAGGCAACCCCACACATATTTTGAGATGTGGGAGAAAACCGGAGAACCCAAAAGAAACCCAGGTGGTCAGAGAGAGAACGTGCAAACTCCACACAGACAGCACTTAAATTCAGAATCTCTGGCGTTGTGAGGCAGCAGCTCATCCAGCTACAGTACGCCCTTCAACTGCCTTTTTATGCCCTCCCCTCTTTCCCCTCTCCACATCCACCCATTCATTCTCTCCAGAGATGCTGCCTGTCCCACTGAGTTACTCCAGCTATTTGTGTCATTCTTCGGTTTAAAGCAGCATCTGCAGTTCCTTCTTACACATGTCACGTCTACACTAGTCCCAGCTGTCTGCGCTTGGCCCATATCCCTCCAAAGCTGTCCTATTCAGGTGATAGTGGAGTTTATATTTAGTCCTGTATTGCTATGTCCCCATGTTCTAGTTTACTGAGGATAATTGGTGGGATCTGTAAGGCGGGTTCCTTTAGAATATATCACGCCTTTTATGAACTTTTTTTAATATAAACTCGTTTGACTGGGTGGAATTTAACCACAAATATTAAAATGTCAAAGTTTAATGCCTAATTAGCAGTTGGGAATATGTTTTTGAGCTCTGAGCGCTTCACTCTTGCCGAATGGCAGTGGAATAAACGCGTCAAATTGGATTAGCTGCAAGTTCTGACGCCAAGGTGAACGCAAAACGTGCAATCCGCCTCAGTCTTGCATCATGTCCCAACCCATGAATGACTGAGGGGACAGAGCCGAGTACAAGCAGCAGCAGCAGCAGCAGCAGCGGCAACCGGCGCTCCATGCAGCCAGCAGCAAAGATCTTTGGCCAGCAGGTCGTGTACAATTGTAGATTGTCCAGCCGGCGCCGGACAAAGGCAACAGCAACAGCGGCAGCGACACCGCGACTGGGAGCAGCTGCTGTGAGGCTGAATTGAAGACATCATGTCTAATTTAAAGAAGAGAGGCTCGGGTTCGGGCTTGGTGCGGGAGCAAGGGGAGGACGAGGGGCAGGTGAATGAGAGGATGCTGGAGGCGACTGTGAACGGGGAGCCGGGCGTGTGCCGGGGGCAGGACAGCCCGCTAGCAGCGGGGGCCGAGCAGCCGCCCGACGTGGCCCTGAAGCGGACCATCACACTGACTAACGGCGTGGCCATTATCGTGGGGACCATCATCGGCTCGGGCATCTTCATCACTCCCACCGGGGTGGTGCGGGAAGCGGGCTCTGTCGGCTTCTCCCTCATCATCTGGTCCATGTGCGGCATCTTCTCCACTATCGGCGCGCTGTGTTACGCCGAGCTGGGCACCACCATCATGAAGTCCGGGGGCGACTACGCGTACATCCTGGAGGTGTACGGTTCCCTCGTGGCTTTCCTCAAACTCTGGATCGAGCTGCTCATCATCCGGCCCAGCTCGCAGTACATCGTGGCGCTGGTCTTCGCCACTTATATCATCAAACCCGCCTTCCCCTCCTGCCCAGTGCCCGAAGATGGAGCCAAACTGGTGGCATGTATGTGTATCTGTGAGTATGCACTAGTAGCAACCAACCCCCAATCGCCTCTTGTAGCCATTACTTTTTATTATTTTTTATCATTACTCATTGTAAAGCAAACATTCGCGTTCTGCACTAAAACTCACGAGCAGATTGCTCTTGTGGCTGACGAATTGGACCAGTAAACACGTGTGACACCAGCCCTCTTCCTGTTTCATTTCCATTTTCTTCCTGTTCTCATTTCCATTTCCTTATTTGAAGAAGAGGCAAGAGTCGAGAGTTTTTTTTATTGCCATATGTCCCAGATAGGACAAGGGAATTCTTATTTATAACAGTGGACTGGCTTGGCGGTTTGTAAACATACTTTACCGTTTGTCTTCTCTGTTCAGTTTTCTAATGCTATATATTATAGGTTGTTGTTGGAACAACGCTCCTCCCTCTCCCTCGTTGTTTTTATCTTGTCTCCCACCGGTTTCTCCTGCTCTTCCCCAAATACTAGTAGTTTTGTAGGGTGGCCCGGTGAGAAAGTCAGTCCATTCACAGTCCTTTGCCACCACTCGGCACTGTACAGTTTATAATGGGTGACTGATTTTGATAATATCATCCAAAAACATCCATTGTTTAAAGTTATCGTCACATGTCAAATCCACAATCCTTCAGGGAAAATTAATTTAAATTAAGAGGTTAAATGGACCAGTTGTGTCAAGGTCTTTGGCTGATGAGGTCAAAATTATTTGTGTGAGTCGGGCACATGGGCAAGGAGGGTAATGTCTGTACAAAAGATAGACACAAAATGCATCAGAGAGAAAGAATGGGTGACGTTTCGGGTCAAGACTCAGTGTGAGAGTCAGGGGAGACTTTATACAGTTCTGCTATCATTGGGTATATACTGGAGACTTGTCCAAATGTCCGCTTGAGTTCTCGCAGAAATTCTCTGCCGCACTCCTGGCCTGACTGCTAGCTCCCTTTTCCTGTAACACTTTATAGTGCTTTGATTCATGATTCATTTTGAGGAAACCTCACACTGCAGGAGCTTGCAATCTGTTCAGAAATATTCTTTAGCTGAAGGCAAGCTGTACATTCTACTCACTTCAAAACGGACTAAACATGCTGATATGTATAACTATCAGAATTCTACACTAAAGTTAAATGCAAGCAGCTCGCTGGTCCCATGGAAGTGCTACTCGGTTTTCCTGTATTCCAAATCCTATCCTTCAGCTTGTTGTATAAAAATTATTACATTGTTTCATTTCAGTATCTTGGTATTTCCTTCACAAGAATTCTTCAATCCAATTTACATCCTACATTTTATCTGATAACATCTAACATATACTTAATTTTTAAAGAGGAATAGGTGATGTTTTGGGTCGAGACCCTCTTCAGACCATTTCTCCAGAGATGCTGTCTGACCTGCTGAGTTATTTCAGTCTATCTTTGGTTTAATCCAGCATCTGCAGTTCCTTCCTACATACTTAATTTTAAACTTGTGCTTGCATCACTTTCCCTGCTCCATATCTTTCAAATTTTGTTCAAAGTACTTACAACTGCACCATGTATTCACAGAGACAGTTTACCTTAAAATTACAGTCGTAATTATTATTTCACACACTATAATGTATGACGTGAAGATTAGAAAATAATTCTTTCATGACCATGGCATGTTTGTAAGTAGAATAGGGAGAGGAAAATAAACATCTGTGCGCTGTAATACTAAAGCAAAGGAAATAAGTTGGATTTTTCTCGTTGATTTTGTAACTCAAGATATACCACAGAATTTCACAACTAATCACGTTCTTTTGAAAATGGCTATAGTGTAGGAAAACTGAATAAAATTTGAAACAGGTTGATTTTGTAGACAAATGGGAAAGGTTATCACCACCTGTGCCAATTATATTCACAAGATCATATGATAAGGAGTAGAATTAGGCCATTCGGCCCATCAAGTCTACTCTGCCACTCAATCATGGCTGATCTAACCATCACTTCCATTTCTTAGACGCATAGAAAATAGGTGCAGGAGGAGGCCATTTGGCCCTACGAGCCAGCACCGCCATTCATTGTGATCATGGCTGATCGTCCCCAATCAATAACCCGTGCCTGCCTTCTCCCCATAGCCCTTGATTCCACTAGCCCCTAGAGCTCTATCTAACTCTCTCTTAAATCCATCCAGTGATTTGGCCTCCACTGCCCTCTGTGGCAGGGAATTCCACAAATTCACAACTCTCTGGGTGAAAACGTTTTTTTCTCACCCCAGTCTTAAATGGCCTCCCCTTTATTCTAAGACTGTGGCCCCTGGTTCTGGATCGCCCAACATTGGGAACATTTTTCCTGCATCTAGCTTGTCCAGTCCTTTTATAATTTTATATGTTTCTATAAGATCCATGAGCAACATAAGAAAATTCCTTCCATTTCAGATTCATGGTATTAATTATTATCAATAACCAGCAGTGCCTCGGTCATGGTGAGGTTGGCTAATTGTGTTCTGCTCTGATACTAAGGAAGCATGGCATTGTAATCTGTTGTCACGGCTGTGCTATGCCAAGTCAGCTAAATATAGGCTTTGATCTCTCAACAGTCAGTCAACCATAACTTTGTCTCATCAGGTCGATGGTAATAAATATGCTCTGTGCGTTTGATAAAGATTCTAGTTGTCAGGGGGACCTATTGAGCTTCACCATCATGCTTCAATGCAATATCATAATAAATAAGACAAACAAAAATCTCAGTGTTTAAATATGTCGTTACATTCAAATTAAAATGAAAATAGGGCAAAACGTGTGCTCCAGCACATACATACATACACACATACTAAAAAGACCCAGAGCACACACCAACCTCACATGCACTCACACATCCGTGATCTAACCCACACCTATCCTCTGCCGTCCTCCTTCACCCACCCAGATCCCCTTCTTATTTCAGTCAACCTCCTTTCAATCTTCCCACCTTTGCTCTCTTTCTCTCTCCCTCTCTCTTTACTTGCCCCCTTTTCGCCTCTCATTCACCCCCTGATCTTCCCTTCCACATTGTTCTGCCCCCGCTCTGATTCCCTCTCCCCATCCTCTGCAGGGTGGGTCCTCTCAGTAGATGTGCCGCATGAATCTGTACCAGACACAGACATGTTGGGGTCCTGGGCAGTGATTTTTCTTGTAGCAAACGATTTGTCCTTTGGAAGTGCTAGTAATTCACACGCACACACACACATCATCATGTGCAATGTCTTATGATCGCTGAAGTGGTCCAGCTGACTACAACATTTGTGTTCATTGCTCAGAATAGAAAGTTATCCTCGACCCAAAGGGAAGACTCATGGATACCTGTGGTCCTCTCACATGGCTGTGAGCACGTCTTAAGTATATTAAGAGCTTATGAACCTTAGATAATAAACAACACCACTATTACTTGGATCAAAACACAAGAGAGAGCTATTACTCGGTAAACTGAGAAATTTGATTGCCTATGTCACAAGCCTGGGAGTAGAAATTGACAATGATCTTAATTTTAAATCTCACATAAATAAGGTAACAAAGCGTGCTTTCTATCACCTCAGAAATATTGCTAAAGTATGGCCTTTCTTAACTCAACATGACTGTAAAAAAACTCATACATGCTTTCATATCAAGCAGACTTGATTACTGCAATGCCTTATTTACCCGTCTGTCTTCAAAACCCACCAACGTTACAGCTCATTCAAAATGCCGCAGCCCGGCTATTAACAAATACCAAGAAAAGCAAACATATCACCGCAGTATTATACTCCCTTCATTGGCTCCCTGTGTGATCCAGGATACACTATAAACTCCTTCTTGTCTACAAAGCCCTAAATGGCTTAGGAGCAGCATATTTTACAGACTCCCTCCTTCCCTATGCCCCTACTCAAGCGCTCAGGTCTTCTGATGCCGGCCCACTAGCCTCGCAATGCCGCAGCTATAAGAACATTGGTGAAGCAGCTTTTTTCAATTACGCCCCCAATCTGTGGAATACCCGGCCCAGGGCTATGAGAAACGCCCACTCAGTTGAAATTTTTAAACGGCAACTAAAAACTTATCTTTTCACTCTAGCTTTTAACTGACTTTACTTCTTCCGATGACATTGCAAAAACGACCTTTATTCTCTTGTATTTATCTCGTGCTTGTGTGCACATATAGTATATGGAAGGCTGAATCACACCTCGGTGTTTGTTTCTTTGTTCTTTTACACTCAACTTTTTATTTTATCTATATATTACTAAAACTCTGTTCTTGACCGGTTTTGGCTTTCTGTGCTGCGGTTTCCGAGAGTACGCCGCCACCTACGGCCGTCATTTTTGGCCACCTCGCTCAGAGCCCCCCTCCGCCGCGTGTGTGCCGAGGATTTTTCCCTTTGATGAAAATTGACAGAGATATTAATGTTATTACAACATTCCCCATTTTCCTGCTGCCCCCCCCTCTCTCCCCCCCCCCCCCCCCTCTCCCCCCCCCCCCCCCCCCCCCCCCCCCCCCCCTCCACCCCCCCCCCCCCCCCCCCCCTCCTCCTGGGTCTGCACTTGGTCTAGTTTTTTTATAAAATCTGTGCTTTTTATGTTATTAACTGTCTATATCCCTACTGTTTTAAATTGTATTTTGTTTAGACCTGGGTGTTTTGTGAAAAGCACTTTGGGTTGCAGTCAATTGTATGAAAAGTGCTCTACAAATAAAGTTATAATTTCTTTCTTTGCTGTTCATTAAGCTCTTAAAGATAGCCAAGTCAGGGATATGGGGAGAAGGCAGGAACGGGGCACTGATTGGGGATGATCAGCCTTGATCTCATTCAATGGAGTTGCTGGCGTCTATTGTCTATTCGTGACATGTGGTTTTCAGCCGACTTCCTGTATTTTAGTCATGGGTGACATTTCCTTTCACTTCATAACCTGAGGGATCTTTACTTACGCTTTGATTGTATTTTTAACCCACAGCAGATTCCTCCTGCTATAGAATGCAAATTTTGAATTTGGTAGTTCTGAGGAAAGTATCTTTGTTAGGATGATTTCTAGAAAATACAGCATTTATATTTGAGGCTTCATATAAAATGTATTGTATTGTGGAAAAATATGTTGGATTAAACAAAATCCTGAAGCTTTTTATACCTACGTTAAAAACAAGAAGGTAACCAGCTTGAGGATAAAGGAGTGAATTTGTCCATGGAGTCTGCGAGCTACTAAACGAGCTACTTTGCATCTGATTTCACCAAGGAGAAGGACATGGAGGACAGTGAGATCAGTGTGGAGAATAATATGCATTGGGCAGTTTGGGATTAAGGAGTAGGACATGTGGGACACGTAAAGGTTCCAAGGTTTCACAGTCAGTTTGTTGTCACGTGTACAGTGAAATTTGAGTTGGGAGCATTAAGAGAGATGAATCCCCCCAGGACCTGATGGCATCTATTCCTGGCAATTGAGAGACGCAAGATAGAAGATTGCAGGAACCGTGACAAAGATCTTTGCATCTTCTCTAGCCACAGGCGAGATCCCAGAGGACTTGAAAGGAAATGTGCAGTGAGGGGTTTGTACACAGAGGGTGGCGAGTGCCTGGAATGCACTGCTGGGGGTAGGTGGTTGAGGCAGATATGATAGTGACATTTCAAAAACATTTGCATCAACTACTTTTTCCATATACCCACCACCCTTTGTGGAAAGGTTGCCCCTGGCGTTCCTATCTTTCCCCCTCTCACCTTAAACTTGTGTGCTCTGTTTCTTGATTCTCCTATCTATTTACCATTTATTTACACTATCTGTTCCCCTCATGTTTTTATCGTTCTCTATAAGATCAGCCCTAAGCCCCCTGTCTTCCAAGGAATAGAGATCTAATCTGCACAACCTCTCCCTATGACTCAAGCCCTCGAGTCCTGGTAACATCCTGGTAAATCTTCTCTGGACCATTTCCAGTTTAATGGTGTATTTTCTATAACGGGGTAACCAAAGCTGAACATCATACTGCAAGAGCAGCCTTGCCACTGTCTTGTACAGCTGCAACATAACATCTCAACTTCTCTACTCAATTCTCTGACCGATAAAGGCCAATGTTGCAACAGCCTTCTTGACCACCCTGAGACTGCCTCACCCTGTGACTGCCTCACCTACCTCCCCCGGCAGCTTGTTCCATATACCCACTACCCTCTGTACAATAAAAGTTGCCCTTCAGGCTCCTATTAAATCTCCTCTCACCTTAAACGTGCGTCCTCTGGTTCTTGAATAGGCTAGGACTTTACTCCTTGGAGTGCAGGAGGATAAGGGGTGATCATATAGACTGCATTCTCCCCATCTATTTCTCTCATGATTTCATACAACTTCATAAGATCAATCCCCAGTTCATGGACTCCAAGGACTACTCCTAGCAGCTTAACCTCTCCCTGAGGGCAGGCTCTCGTGCCAGCATTGCTTAACTCTTCCCAGAAAGACATCTTTCGTAGAGCAAACTATGCAAATTTCCTAGTTTGCCTACACGCCCAAATCATTAATATAGATGGCAAAGAGCAGAGACCATAACACTGTTTTCTGAAGGACTTGTCTAGTCACAGGTCCTCAGTCTGTAAAAAAAACAAAACACCTTCCACCACCACCCTCTGCTTCCAACCATGAAGCTAATTGTGTATCAATTGGGTAACTGGTTCTCCCTGGATCCCTTGTTATTTAAATATAAGGATTTTAGAAAAAATATATATTCTTGCTTAGAACTTTAGTATTTGTTTAGACTTACTCCAGTCTTTCTTGCAGATTTTATAAGCTATTTGTAAAACACAGGTTGTAATGTTGCCATCAGTCAGTATGTCACAGGTGGCTGTCAGCCTTTCTGATGCAAGAAACATCCTGTATTACATGTGAGTGGGTGGAGCTAAAGTTCAGAGCAACCTTCTAAGAATAAGAATAATATCTTTTATTGTCATTGCACATCAGTGCAGCTAGATTTAGCATGCAGCTTCCAACCGATGTAAAAGAAAAGTAAAATAAATAAATAAGCTGTGTGTCGTGACCATCCGAGGGAGACAGTCCAGGGGGGGTGGGGGGCACTCAGCAGGGCCGGTTCAGAGCCGCTATAGCTCTGGGAATGAAGCTGTTTCTGAGTCTGGAGGTTCGGGCGTAGAAAGCCTTGTAACGTCTGCCGGAGGGAAGTAGTTCGAACAGTCCGTTACAAGGGTGTGAGGAGTCTTTATGGATGCTGACGGCCTTCCTGAGGCACCGTGTGTGGTAGATGCCCTCCAAGGCTGGTAGCTGTGTCCCAATGATCCTCTGCGCTCTGTGGACGACGCGCTGAAGAGCTCTCCTCTCCGCCTCCGTGCAGCTGAGATACGACACAGTGATGCCATACGTTAATATGCTCTCTGTGGTGCAGCGGTAGAAGGTTGCCAGCAGCTGTTGGGGCAGACCAGTCTGTTTTAATGTCCTCAGGAAGAACATTCGTTGCTGTGCCTTCTTGACCAATGCAGCGGTGTTGGTGGACCATGTGAGGTCCTCTGAAATGTGAGTGCCCAGAAACTTAAAGCTGGACTCTCTCTCCACACTTTCCCCGTAGATGGAGATTGGGGCATATTCTCCATTATGGGACCTCCTGAAGTAAATAATCAGCTCCTTGGTCTTGGAGGTGTTTAGTGACAAGTTGTTACGTGTGCACCAGTCCGCCAGGTTCTGCACCTCCGCTCTGTATTTTGTTTCATCACCGTTGGTGATCAGCCCAATCACTGTTGTGTCGTCTGCAAACTTCACGATGGTGTTGGTGTCGAATGCAGGAACACAGTCATGAGTAGAGCATGGGGCTTAGTACACGGCCCTGTGGTGTGCCGGTGCTCAGGGTGATAGTGGAGGACAGGTGCGGGCCCAGTCTCACTGCCTGCGGTCGCTCCGTCAGAAAGTTCAGGATCCAATCGCATATCGGCGAGCTGAGGCCTAGCTGGTGGAGTTCGGTGGTGAGCTTGGTGGGGATGACCGTATTGAATGCAGAGCTATAGTCAATGAAGAGCATCCTCACGTACGTGCCCTGTCTGTCCAGGTGAGTCAGGACAGTGTGAAGAGCCAGAGAGATGGCATCCTCTGTTGATCTATTTGCCCTGTATGCCAATTGACGAGAGTCCAGTGAGGCAGGGATGCTGGATTTGATGTGGGAGAGGACCAGCCTTTCGAAGCACTTCATTGGGATTGGAGTTAGGGCAACCGGGCGGTAGTCGTTCAGGTTGGTGACTTTAGACTTTTTCGGCACCGGCACTATGGTAGCTGTTTTCAGGGGCTTGGGGACCGTTGCCAGAGATAGAGACAGATTGTTTGCTGCAGAAAACCTTATCACTGGGCAGCCTCTTGATTGATGGTTGATTAAATAGAATAACAGGGTACTTCAATTCATGTTTTTTGCCCATTAGATTTCTTTTGCCTTTCCATTCACCAGATATTTATTTAGTATCATATATATTTTGACATATTATTTCAAACTAAGTTGCAGCTGTAGAATTATTATTATTTTTTAATTAATATATTTCATTGCATTAAGTATTGTGGGTATACACCCAGCTATAATTTTAACCAAAATATGCATTTGAACCACAATAATATAAAGCTTTCAGAATTTAATTTGTTTTTTTTTTGTGTTGTGCACTCTAGATTGCCTTTTGCATTTTAATAAAGTTATATGGTTGATCTCTCAAATATTGAAGGCAACGTGTTAACAAGGCAATTTTATCTCGCATATTTTCATGGTCACATTTTTTAAATGTATTTTATTCCATACATTTGACAGTCTTTGTCACTTTTCTATTGTACAACTTCTGATTGACCCCGTGCTAAGTATTAAGTGTCACCTTGCAGCTAACCTACTTGACTGATTCATTGGCATTCATTTTGTATATAGTTTCTTTTATTAACTGCAGACTATTACCATTAAATGGATATTGATAGCGTGCATATTATTAAGTTGTCGTTACACAATGGCGGAACAAGCCCATGTGTAGTCTTTTAATTTAAAAGAGCACGAAAGAACCTTACAAGGGTGAAGAAATGTAATTCAATATTTATAATATGGGTCGATTTGCAGTTCATGTTAAATGAGATCATTGGATTCATAGAGTGATACAGTGTGGAAACTGCCCCTTTAGCCCAACTTGCCCACACCAGCCAACATGTCCCAGCTACACTAGTCCCACCTGCCCACGTTTGGCCCATATCCCTCCAAACACGTCCTATCCATGTACCTGTCTAACTGTTTCTTAAACTTTGAGATAGTCCCTGCCTCAACTACCTCCTCCGGCAGCTTGTTCCATACACCCACCACCATTTATGTGAAAAAGTTACCCCTCAGATTCTTATTAAATCTTTTCCCCTTCACCTTAAACCTATGTACTCGATTCACCTACTCTGGGCAAGAGGCTCTGTGCATCTACCCAATCTATTCCTCTCATGATTTTATACACACGATTCTGTATAAAACACATATTCATTCTGTCAGTATTTTATTTTATAGTTCCTCGTGTTTTTTAGAGACTTCTTTAGAGCAGAAATTGGTCTTCTTCCTGTGGAGGCATAGCAACATCAATGTTAGCAGTCTATAATTGCAGCATGATCCATTTTAAATGTGCTTAGAAGCATTTGAAAGAGTTAAAAAATAATATAGGAGCTTAATTACATGTGGATATTCTGGTCCAATTATTCATCATCATCAACATTATTTCACAAAGAGAGCCATTTTGCAGACTACTGTCAAATTAAGTTCAATTCCTTCTTCTTAAGGACACCATGCATTCCTCTTTAAGGAATAAACACTGAGCTCAAAGATAACAGTTTAGTCGTTCTGAGGCTTGACACTATAATCGGTATGGAAGATGCAATATATTTGGAATTACTGAGGTCAGGTCTACTGGTTACTGTGAGTTGCTTGCTTTTAGCTTAAATGGTGGTGAAAGTAATAATAGCACAGATTTGTAATCCAATGTTAATGTTTATAGAGTCATAAAGCACTGAGACGGGTCCTTCAGCCCCACTCAACCATGCTGACAAGATGCTCCATCTAAGCTAGTTCCATTTACCCGTGTTTGCCCCCAAACCCCTTTTCTATCCAGATACCTGTACAAATGTCTGTTACATATCGTCAACTACTTCCTCTGGCAGCTTGTTCCATGTATCTGTGCGAAGAATTTCCCCCTGGGTTCTAATTAAATCTCTCCCCTCTCATATTACATCTAAGCCCTCTAGTTCTTAGAAACATAGAAATTAGGTGCAGGAGTAGGCCATTCGGCCCTTCGAGCCTGCACCGCCATTCAATATGATCATGGCTGATCATCCAACTCAGTATCCCGTACCTGCCTTCTCTCCATACCCCCTGATCCCCTTAGCCACAAGGGCCACATCTAACTCCCTCTTAAATATAGCCAATGAACTGGCCTCAACTACCCTCTGTGGCAGAGAGTTCCAGAGATTCACCCACTCTCTGTTTCTTGCAGCCCATAGTATGGAAAAAAGATTATGCATTCATCCTATCTGTTCCCCTATAAAGTCTCCTGTACTTCAATGTATAAACTAGCCTGCCCAACCTCTCCCTACAGCACAAGACCTCGAGAACTGGCAACATCCTTGTAAATCTTCTTTCCACCCGAATGGCATATTTCACATTTCCTACACGAGGGTGATCACAATTATACACTACAAGTGCAGCTTGGCTTGAAAATCAAACTACTGCAGATGCTGCAAATCTGAGATAAAAACACAGCTCGGTAGTTTGGGCATTGTCTGTGGAAAGAGAAACAGTTAACATCTCACGTCAAAGACAAAGGGTTGATTTGACCCATTGACTTTATTTCCCTTACTACACTTGCTGCCTTATCTGCTGAGTGGGCCCCAATAATTTCTGTCTGTTGAGTAATATTGCTGAAGAGCCGTTTTAGTTGTTACTGTTGTGACAATAAAGCATTCATTCATTCAAACCAGTTTTTGGTTTATTTTCTATGATTACATCTCAGTCTTGTTTGTTTACAGCTCCATACATACAGTGAGTGAAATGATTTGGAGTTCATAGTGTGTTCATTTTTGGTTACCCTGTTATTAGAAGGATGTTTTTAAGCTTGAAAGAGTGCAGAGAAGATTTGCGATGATGTTGCCAGGACTTCAGGGCCTGAACTGTAGGGAGAGGTTGAGCAGGCTAGGACTTTATTGTTTGGAGCGCAGGAGGGTGAGGGGAGATCTTACAGAGGAGTATAAAGGTTCTGTCCCACTAATGTGACTTTTCAGCGACTGTCTTCGACCTTCAAGCTCGAGGGCAGTCGCCTGAAAAACATCGAGCTGGATAGACCGTCAACGATGAAACACAGACACAGACACACTCACACACACCCGCAATGGTCAAGAAGGTAAAAGTTGGGTCGAAGTGCCTGTATGATTCTATGATACTCTGGAGCAGCCAGTTATGGGGGCCACGGAATGGTTTATGTTTAATTCAGCAAAATGAGAGCTCTTGCATTTTGGGACGACAAACCAGGGCAAGACCTTCACGGTGAACAGTAGAACCCTGGGGGATTTGTAGAGCATTGAAATCGAGAAGTCCAAGTGCATATTTCCCTGAAGGTGCAGTCACAGGTAAATAGGGTGGTCAAGAAGGCTGTTGCAACATTGGCCTTTATCAGTCAGAGAATTGAGTAGAGAAGTTGAGATGTTATGTTGCAGTTGTACAAGTCAGTGGCAATTTGGACAGGTGCATGGAGGGATGTGGGCCTAACCCAGGAAGCTGGGACTAGTGAAGATGGGGATGTTGGGCCGGAGGTCTTGTTTCCATACTATGACTCTGAGGTGTAGTTATTTGATCCCAGTTTGTTTCAGTTTACTTGAGATGTAACATAACACATACAGAAAATGCTACCAGGCCAATTGAAGTTCCTTACATTTTTCTCTTCATGATTTGTTGGCGTGATGTTTCCCACAAGATGATATGAGACTAGAAATCAAAATTTCATCTTGCATAAATTGCATGACAGAAGGCCGCTTTAATGTTGTGAACAGGAGGAAAAACATTTTATGCAGAAGGCGGCAAGGTGGCGTAGAGGTAGAGCTACTGCCTTGCAGTCAGATACCCAGGTTCGATCCTGACTACGGGTGCTGTCTGTACGGAGTTTTTTACGTCCCCCCCCCCCCCCCCCCCCCCGTGATCTGCGCTGGTTTTCTCCGATATCTTCGGTTTCCTCGCACACTCCAAAGACGTGCAGGTTTGTAGGTTAATTGGCTTGGTATAAATGTAAATTGGGCCTAGTGTGTGTATGAAAGTGTTAATGTGCGGGGATCGCTGGTCAGTGTGGACTCGGTGGGCCGAAGGGCCTGTTTCCACACTGTATCTCTAAACTAAACTAAACTAAAAGCAGTTCGATTCTGCAATGCACTGTCAAAATGAACCTTTTGTATCATACATTTGTTTTAATCTAGCGAGTTCCTGAGTCTTACTGATAAGTTTCCCTACACCAGCTGTGATCAGTCAGTTCACCAAACATGTTTTCAAGTGCTTGCTGAAAACACAACATGGATAGTTGAGCTTATCTGAGCTTTCAAATGTGAAGCTTCCATTGCCATTGCAGTTTCAAGCACAGGGCAGGCCGAACAGCTGCCTAGTGATGACAAATATTTATCCTGTGGTCAAATATTTAGTTCATTTAAATTTTTAAAAATTGCAAAAGTTACAAAATGAAACGCATTGTTTTTTTTCTTGCAGTGTTTCTGACGGCAGTGAACTGCTACAGTGTAAAAGCAGCCACAAGAGTGCAAGATATCTTTGCCGCTGCAAAGTTGCTGGCATTATTCATCATCATTATTCTGGGCTTTGTGCAGATTTGTAAAGGTAAGTGTGAGATATAGTTTAAATGTACAGTCAGTCTGTTGCCACAAAATATTCTTGCAAAGACAGCAGTAACCTTTGAACGGCATTAGGGATAGACAATAGACAATAGGTGCAGGAGTAGAGGCCATTTGGCCCTTCGAGCCAGCACCGCCATTCAATGTGATCATGGCTGATCATCCACAATCAGTACCCCGTTCCTGCCTTCTCCCCATATCCGCTGACTCCACTATTTTTAAGAGCTCTATCTAACTCTCTCTTGAAAGCATCCAGAGAACTGGCATCCACCGCTTCTGAGGCAGAGAATTCCACAGACTCGCAACTCTGTGTGAAAAAGTTTTTTCTCATCTCTGTTCTAAATGGCTTACCCTTTATTCTTAAACTGTGGCCCTCAATGGAAAGAATGCCTTTCTTCAAATTTGGAGACCAAAACTGCACACAATACTCCAGGTGTGGTCTCACTCAGGCCCTGTACAACTGCAGAAGGACCTCTTTGCTGCTATACTCAACTCCTTTTGTTATGCAGGACAACATGTCATTCACTTTCTTCACTGCAATGAAGATGGGCAGTAAATTTCAGTCACGTTCCAAAGTGGACAATCCAACCCTATTTTGGGGTGGAACGGTGGTGCAACGGTAGATTTGCTGCCTTGCAGCGCCAGAGACCCTGGTTCGATCCTGACCACAGGTGCTGTCTGTACGGAGTTTGTACGTTGTCCCCGTGACCGCGTGGGTTTTCCCCTGAGATCTCCGGTTTCCTCCCACACTCCAAAGACGTGTAGGTTAATTGGCTTCGGTAAAAATTGTAAATTGTCCCTAGCGTATAGGATGGTGTTAGTGTACAGGTATCGCTGGTCAGCGTGAGCCCAAGGGCCTGTTCCCACACTGTATCTCTAAACTAAACTAAATTCATGCTATTTATCTGAAGTAAAATTAAACTTAACACTGATGAAGCATAAAATCAGTCACTATTCAGCCATAGTCAGGAGGATGTTTTGCATTAAAAGTTTCTTGAATTATGTGACTCCAAACTTGTTTTAATAACCTCCAAACTAAAAACGATTAACAATTTAAGTAGCTGACTTCCATTATTTCTGTTAGCATCAGCACTTATTAGGTTGGAACGACCATTGTTCACTATGATGGATTAATAGAACTCTGCTGTGTGAATGTAGACTTCTTGTCATATTTTCCTGAAATTAATGTACTCTGATATAACTATTTTTGGAATTTTAAATTTCTCCCATTTCATTTTGTAATAAAACTACATGGAAATGATATCACCACAAGGAAAGTTTAAAAAAAAAAAAAAAAAAAAAAAAAAAAACGCTTTTAAATGTGGTGTAGTGGTAAAGCTACTGCCTTCAGCACCAGAGACTCTGGTACCATCCTGACTGGGTGCTGACTGTAATGTGTTTGTATGTTCTCCCCGTGACCTGTGTGGGTTTTCCCGGGTGCTCCGGTTTCCTTCCACACTCCAAAGTCCTACAGGTTTGTAGGTTGATTGACTTGTTATCAATGTAAAAAATTGCCCCTAGTGAGTGTGTAGGGTAGTGTTAATGCGTGGGGACCGCTGGTCGGTGCAGACACAGATACAGCGATAAGGAAGTGTAAGGTGTGAAAACGAGACAAAGGGGATGGAGATCAGGGAAAATGTAGAATAGATTATTGTTCGCTAGGAGAAGGTGACAACAAAGCAAACAGAGATAAAAATTAAAAACTTGAAGTTGGAGAAGTCAATGTTCATACCGCTGGGGTGTAAACTGCCCAAGCAAAATATGAGGTGCTGTTCCTCCACTTTGCGCTGGGCCTCACTCTGACAATTGAGGAGGCCCAGGACAGAAAGGTCAGTGTGGGAATGGGAGGGGGAGTTAAAGTGTTTAGCAACCGGGAGATCAAATGGGGTTAGGTGGACTGAGCGGTGGTGTTCCTCTCCTCCTAAAGTCTAGGGAGTTGCGGAGGGAATGGTCTCTGCGGAAATCGGAAAGAGATGGAGATGGGAAGGTGTGGCTAATGGTGGGATCCTGTTGGAGGTGGTGAAAATGCTGGAGGATTATGTTCTGTATGCAACGGCTGATGGGGTGGAAGGTGAGGACTAAGGGACTCTGTGCCTGTTGTGACTGGGGAGAGGGGGAGCAAGAGCGGAGCTGCGGGAGGGCCTCATCTATGATGGAAGAGAGGAACCCCCGTTCTCAAAAGAATGAGGACATCTCAGATGACCTGGTATGGAACACCTCTTCTTGGGCACAGATGTAGCGTAGATGGAGGAATTGGGGATAGAGTCTCTACAGGAAGCAGGGTAGCAATTATAGACCTGTTAGTTTGACTTCAGTGGTGGGCAAATTAATGGAAAGGATACTTAGAGATAATATATATAAGCATCTGGATAAACAAGGTCTGATTAGGACCAGTCAACATGGATTTGTGCCTGGAAGGTCATGTGTGACTAATCTTCTTGAATTTTTTGAAGAGGTTACTCGGGAAATTGACGAGGGTAAAGCAGTGGATGTTGTCCATATGGACTTCAGTAAGGCCGTTGACAAGGTTCCTCATGGAAGGTTGGTTAAGAAGGTTCAACTGTTGGGTATAAATGCAGGAGTAGCAAGATGGATTCAACAGTGGCTGAATGGGAGAAGCCAGAGGGTAATGGTGGATGGCTGTTTATCGGGTTGGAGGCAGGTGACTAGTGGGGTGCCTCAGGGATCTGTGTTGGGTCCTTTGTTGTTTGTCATGTACATCAATGATCTGGATGAAGGTGTGGTAAATTGGATTAGTAAGTATGCAGATGATACCAAGATAGGGGGTGTTGTGGATAATGAAGAGGATTTCCAAAGTCTACAGAGTGATTTAGGCCATTTGAAAGAATGGGCTGAAAGATGGCAGATGGAGTTTAATGCTGATAAATGTGAGGTGCTACACCTTGGCAGGACAAATCAAAATAGGACGTACATGGTAAATGGTAGTGAATTGAAGAATACAGTTGAACAGAGGGATCTGGGAATAACCGTGCATAGTTCCTTGAAGGTGGAATCTCATATAGATAGGGTGGTAAATAAAGCTTTTGGTATGCTAGCCTTTATAAATCAGAGCATTGAGTATAGAAGCTGGGATGTAATGTTAAAATTGTACAAGGCATTGGTGAGACCAAATCTGGAGTATGGTGTACAATTTTGGTCGCCCAATTATAGGAAGGATGTCAGAATAGAGAGAGTACAGAGGAGATTTACTAGAATGTTGCCTGGGTTTCAACAACTAAGTTACAGAGAAAGTTTTGAATAAGTTAGGTCTTTATTCTCTGGAGCGCAGAAGGTTAAGGGGGGACTTGATAGAGGTCTTTAAAATGATGAGAGGGATAGACAGAGTTGATGTGGACAAGCTTTTCCCTTTGAGAATAGGGAAGATTCAAACAAGAGGACATGACTTCAGAATTAAGGGACAGAAGTTTAGGGGTAACATGAGGGGGAACTTCTTTACTCAGAGAGTGGTAGCGGTGTGGAATGAGCTCCCAGTGGAAGTGGTGGAGGCAGGTTCGTTGGTATCATTTAAAAATAAATTGGATAGGCATATGGATGAGAAGGGAATGGAGGGTTATGGTATGAGTGCAGGCAGATGGGACTAAAGGAAAATAATTGTTCGGCACGGACTTGTAGGGCCGAGATGGCCTGTTTCCGTGCTGTAATTGTTATATGGTTATAAATGTAGCCTAGATAGTTGTGGGAGTCAGTGGGGTTATAATAAATGTCAGTCGATAGTCTATCTCCTGTGATGGAGACGGTGAGATCAAGAAACGTTAGGGAGGTTTCGGTAGGGAGATGCTATGTGAATTAATGTGGCAGTTAATGTTTTTAACACAATAATCACAATAACATTGATATACCCAGGTTAAACAAAACCTTATGTTTCAGTGTTCTGTATTAGAGCATCACCTCGCGTATCTCTTTTGCCTTTTAAACTAAAAATCTTATATTATTTGATCGCAGTGATCGCCATGAATGGAGGTGCTGGTTCGAAGGGCCGAATGGCCTACTCCTGCACCTATTGTCTATTTGAATTGATGTACAGCCATTCTTGCCTTCAACAATAGAAATAGTAAATGACGTTTGTGGCAGTGTCGGTGGTATGTCATCCTAGTTCATGTGTGAGATGGCAAGATAGTAGTTGGGTTACGTGTTGAATGGGTGAGAAGAAAAAAAAAAAAACATTTTGAAGAAATGTAAGAGCAGGGTCTGTGAATTCATTAGAGTTTTGTGGAAAGTAGATTTTATCCTGAAGAATCCGATCATGTAAACCTCCCATCCGTGGAAAACCCAGTGATTTAAGGTGAATCCAGTTGTTAGTTGTGTTCGGACAGTCAAAAAACAAACTAGTCAGAATTGTTTGCATCCTCCTGTGTCTCTCTATCCTCTTGCTCCTGCCTGTTTCCATGCTTCTCAGATCTGTTAAAATATCCATGACTTGAAATGTCACCTCTGTTTCCTTCCCCACAAATGCTAACTGATCTGTCAAGTACTTCCAACATTCCTGGTTTTAGTCAATTGAAACTTGCATCACTTGTAAAGAACGTAGAGCACAAGCAGGACAGTGCAGGAACAGTCCCTTCAGCCCACAATGTCTGTGCCAAACATGGTGTCAAAATAAACTCATCTCATCTGCCTGTATTTGATCCATTATCCCTACACTCCCTGCATATCCATGTGCTTATCCAAAAGTCTCTTCAATGCCACCTCCACCAGCACCACTGGCAGCCTATTCCAAGCACCCACCACCACCCTCTGCTCCTCCCACCTCAAAGCTATGAAGTGCAAATAATGAAGTGCTTTCCAGTGGTTATGAGTATGATATGTTATTTATTGGCTTGTAAAGATTTTCAGAGATTATACGTGAAAAGTGTGCATGTGATAGCTGCCCGTTTACAGGCCAGCCTCGTATCCAGTTATTCTTCTGTGTCCCCCTTTTGTCAATTCCCAATGTAATATTTCCCAATGTAAAATCTCAGCATGTGGAACAACAGGAAATGAAAAACCTCCCTGCAAAATGTCATTATGCATATCCATAAAGAATGACACTAGTATTTCTGGTGTAGATATTGATTGATACTTTACTGTCACGTGTACTTGGTACAGTGAGATTCTTTGTTTCCAGACAGTACAAGTATGCAAGAGTTGCCCCGTAAAGGGTTACAAATAACATTTTAAAAAAGTTGATAAAGTTACAAGAGTATTTAATATAGTTCCTCTTCCTGCTCCCACTCCTCCCCCCGGCTTGTTCTCAACGCCCCCCCCCCATGCCAGGTCCCTCCTTGTTCTCGGCAGCGGATGCTCCACCGACCGCCAGGACACATCGACGATGGCTCGCCGACGTCTCTCTCTCTCTCTCTCTCTCTCACCGACGCCCCCCTCTCTCTCTCTCTATCCGACGTCCCTCTCTCTCATTCTGACACCTCCCTCTCCGACGTCCTCTCTCCCCGATGTCTCTACCAGCGGCCTGGCCCAGCCAAGCATGGCTGCACAGTGTTTAAGAGGGAACTGCAGATGCTGGAGAATCGAAGGTTACACAAAAAAGCTGGAGAAACTCAGCGGGTGCAGCAGCATCTATGGAGCGAAGGAGATAGGCAACGTTTTGGGCCGAAACCCTTCTTCAGACTGATCGGGGGCGGGGGTGGGTGGGGACAAGAAAGGGAAAAGGAGGAGTAGCCAGAAGGCTGGGGGATGGGAGGAGACAGCAGGGGGGTTGAGGAAGGGGAGGAGACAGCAAGGACTAACAAAATTGGGAGAATTCGATGTTCATGCCCCCGGGGTGCAGACTCCCCAAACGGAATATGAGGTGCTGTTCCTCCAATTTCCGGTGCTGCTCGCTGTGGCCATGGAGGAGACCCAGGACAGACAGTGCTTGCCGGGACCTCCTTTCTACCTGTTTCATTTTGAAATGCAACCTTAGAGCTACTGTCACAAGCAGTCCTTCAAATGTGTCTTCTACCAAGAAATGGTGCTGTTGCAGGATCCTGAGCGCTCTCCGATTACAAGCTTTCAGTGGTTTGATAATGATGAAAGCATTATTACCAAATGAGACTTTTAATTGAGAACATTGTATGGTGATTTCCAAGTCCCATCTTGCCCCAGGCCATTAACTGCATGGTATACACACGTAATCATATCCTTTTTACACCGGTTCGCAGATAACTGTGATGAACTAGAACAATGGATTTTTCCCTTCCCTAATCCATATTGCAAAACCAGTGCCCCCCCCCCCCCCAGCGACATTGATTCCATCTACACTTCACGCTGGCTCATGAAAGCACCCAACATAATCAAAGCCCATGTACACTCCTGTCATTCCGCCTTCTCCATCCAAGAGGCAGAAGATACACAAGCTTGAAAGCACCAGATTGAGGATCAGCTATTTTCCTGCTGTTATCAGACTTTTGAACAAACCTCTCATTAATAAGGGTGTGTTGTTGTTGTTGATCTCCCAATCTGTCACATTAGGAACCTTGCAGTGAAAAAAAAAAAAATCACCACTATATTCTGCAGTCTGTTTATTTTCTCTTTCAATATCAATCAGTCAATATCAGTTTTATTTGTCACTTGCACATAAAGTGCAAGTGAAATGAATTTGCCAACAGCGGTACAATGAAAAAAGAAACCACAAACAATGAAAAATTGAACACAAACATCCACCACAGCATTCATCATTGTGGTGGAAGGCAAAAAATTTGGCCAGTCCTCCTCCATTCCTACATTACCCCCCGTGGCCGGGACCTCAACCCTCCGCAGTCGCCGCTGCGGGCGTCCAGATGTTCAGACAAGATAAAGTCCAGGTAAGTCCTGAATCGGTGCTTCCCCACCAGAGACCGCGGCTTCAGGTTGGTGTAGGCCGCAGGTCTTTGCATTGCCTGTTGTACTTGTGTTTGGTTTAATAATATAAACACTCTTAGACTAGTTGGTCAACTTATGTAGTCACAGTTATACAGTGTGGAAGTGGGCCCTCTGCCCAGCCCGTTGATGCCCACCAAGCGGTCTACCTGAGCTAATCCTATTTGCCTGTGTTTGACCCAATCTTTCTAAACATTTTACTATCCATGTACCTGCCTAACTGTATTTTAAATGTTGTAATTGTACCAGCATCATCAGTTTCCTCTGGCAGCTCATTCTGTATATCCACCACCCTCTGCGAGAAAGTTGCCTCTCAATCCCTTTTAAATCTTCCCTCTCCCAGTTTAAACCTTTGGTCTCTAGTTTTAATCTCCCCTGTCTATTCATTTTATCGATGTCCCACATGATTAAGGTCATAACTTGGCCTCCTTCACTCCTTGGAAAACGATCCTAACGTATATTAGGACGACAGACGGCACAATGGGCTAAGTGTTCGGCTGGCGACCGGAAGGTAGCTGGTTCGAATCCCGCTTGGCGTGCATACTGTTGTTGTGTCCTTGGGGCAAGACACTTCACCCACCTTTGCCTGTGTGTAAATGTAATGTAATTATGTGAAGCACTTTGGGGTCAATGCAAGTTGACTTAAAAATGTGCTATATAAATAAGATTATATTATTATTATGTGGCTTGTTCTTGTATCTGAAGCCCTCCAGTCCCAGTATATCTCCAGCATAACAGCATCCTTCCTATAGCTGGATTGCTAGAACTGAATAATAGAAGTGGGGTCTCGCTCATGACTTCTACAGTTGTAAAGTCCTGAACTCAGTGCCCTGATCAATGAAGGCAAATGTGCCAAATGCCTTCTTCACCACCCTGTCTTACTCGCAACAGACAAGGAAATGTCCTCCCTTTGTCACTCTTCCAGCTTTGGACACTTGAGTAACGGAGAAAACATTTCTTCTTTTCCGCTGAGATTCTTTTTGTAGTTCAATAATGAAAGTAGCAATCCCACTGTTGGCCCTGAACTATTGGATTTTGTGAGAGGTTCTGTTGTTCTAAAAATATTACAACTTGATAACTTTTATTTGCAATCCGGAGAGATATGATTTAAGGTCAGTTTTGTGTTGTTCAATGACAGACACTGTATTAGTTTCAGATTAGATATCAATGGTTTGAATGAGAAAGAACAAGGTTTGACTAGTAAATTGCAGATTATACTAAAATTGTAGCCAATGTTGGTTGCAACTTTTTAAAGCAAAATTGACAATAGTTATACTGAAACACTTGGTCGACTGAGCTGTGACTCGTGGCCTGGATACTCAGCGGCAGCAAACATGATTTGTATTTTAAAATCTGTCCAGGACAAGGAATTGTACATAGCAGAACGATAAGACTAATGGGGTAATGATTCTGCAGAAAGAAGGGCCTCGACCCGAAACGTCATCCATTCCTTCTCTCCAGTGATGCTGCCCGTCCCGCTGAGTTACTCCAGCATTTTGTGTCTACTGAAGAAATATGTTTTGCACTGTATCCCTGTCCCAACAATTGGTAACTTTGTCCTTCCTCAGCAAGCACAAGCTGCACTAAACAGTAATAATGATATGTATCTTTATTAATCTGGCAAGTGTTGAAATTCCACTCATTATGATGATGATGATGATCCTTATTATAGTTTCTTATTCAGCTGCACCCTCTAAGGCTGTACCTAACTGGTTTGCAGGTGGAGAGATACTTGGGTGTTATGATATTCAAGCGATGGGTTGAACATTTGGGTTATCTGTGGTCATAAGATACTTGGAACCACTGTTGGCAATACAGTGGCTGTGAGTGCTACAGTTTCGTTAATCAGTTGACGAGCCTGGCTGTTCTCTGATCACCTGAGAATATTTCTGGGGAAGCCACCACCTTTGGTGTGGTGTTCTAGATGCTTGATGGTTCAGCTAAATAAGCAAGTGACTTGAATAGGAGGTCCATATAGTACCAAGCCCCTCATCTTAAAAGCTCTTTCTAGCCCTCCATATCCACTATACTGCGTCTAGTTTCATGAGCAAAAAAAAAAGCCTTTTGTGTGTGTGTGCACAAAATTTAAACTGTTTGTAATTTTTGGTCTGTTTTGGGGTTCTATTATAGAATAATGTAAAGATTTAATAGGAATCTGAGGGGCAAACCTTTTTATACAAACGGTGGTGGGTGTATGGAACGAGCTGCTGGAGGAGGTAGTTGATGCTGGGTTTGAGAAACCATTAAACAGGTACATGTATAGGACGGGTTTGGAGGGATTTGGGTCAAACACAGGCAGGTGTGTTGGCAGTTGTGGGCAAGTTGGGCCGAAGGGCCTGTTTCCATGCTCTATCCCTCTCATTACCATGTGTTGTCGCACATTATCAATCAGCTGCTTCTGTTTGGGCACAGTATCTGAGGATTTGTGCTGTTTTATCCCTGCCTGAAGGTCAGCACCGTGGGCTGTTTGCATTCATCTGGTTCAGCTCTTTCGCACAAATACCCTTCTATTCAGTGCACAAAAAGTCTATAATGAGTTACCCATCCTGCCCTGCAGGTCCCACCCACATTCCTGAGTCGAGCAAGATAAGATTATGTTCCTGGAATTGCTGGTTTAGAACAAAAAGACATTAAACTGCTGGAGTAACTCAGCAGGTCGGGTCAATGATTTTGTTCCTACTATTGTTACTGAGCAATGATGAAAGTAACCAAAGGAAAAAAGGACAGATATTTTGTGTTGGAGCATTTGAGCATGTAAAAGCACTTTTGGCCAGTGAAGCATTTTGGAAATCCGGTCCTAGTTGTGACGCATAATATGTGGCAAACAACTTGTGGACATTAAACCCAAACAGTATTGTAGTAATAGGTGTGAGCAGAGAGATACATATTTGTGTAAACGTTGAGCTAACGCCTCTGATCTTGTTTAAGATACTGCCACATGTTCTTCTGTGAGGGAGCACATGGGCCTTCAGATTAAGATCTTGACCAAAACACTGCACCTCTGAAAATGTACATAGTACACAGAGGGCTGCCAACATTGGGTGAGAGTTGGGAGTGAGATATTGCAAGAGGCCACGCCCGAGGGAGCATAGCAACCGTGGGGGGGGGGGGGGGGGGGGGGGGGGGAGAGGGAGGGTGTCCTGCAGTTACAGTAAGTGAAAATCTAGCAGGCAAGCAGGGTGCTTTCTCCAACCAACCCCATTTGAAGTCCACTATCTTCCACCTTTTCTACCCAGTGCTTGGTGCTTACTTCCAGCAGCCACTGGTTGTCCTCCAGGATGCACTCTCTCTCCCCTCCATCTCTCTTTCCCCTCTCTCTCTCCTCGCTCCCTCTCTGTTTCTCCTCTCACCCCTCTCATCTCTCCCCTCCATCTCTCTCACCCCTCTCTCTCCCCTGTCTCCCCCCTCACTCTCTCCCCTTCCCTCGCTCTTCTCTCCCCCTCTCCCTCTCTCTCTCCCATATCTCCCTCCCACCTCACTCTCCCCTGGCTCTCTCTCCCCTCTCTCTTGCTCCTCTGTCCCCACCCCCTCTTTCTCTTTGCCCCTCATCTCTCTCTCTTTCCCCCATTTCTCTCCTTCCCCCTCCCTCCCTCTTCCCCCTCTCTCTTTTACCACCCCTCTCTCTCCCATTCTCTCCTCCCTCTACCCTCTCCACCCCTGTCTCTCTCTTCCCTTCGTTTCCCCTCTCACCCCTCTCCCCAACTCTCCCCCCCCCCTTTCTCCCCTACCTCTTTCCCCTCTCCCTCTCTCCATTCACTCACCCCCTGCTCTCCCTCTCTCTCTCCTCTCACCCCTCTCTCTCTCTGTCTCCCCAATGTCTCCTTGCCCCCTCTCTCTCTCTCCACCTCCCTTTGAGAGTCTGTCCCTTCAGCACAGAGACTCTCGCGGCAGCGGTGCTTCTGATGCCTCCGACGGCCCGGGACACTCGCACTGCCCGCAGTTCTCAGGTCGGCTCGCCTGCCCCGATCCGGCAAAAAACAAATTGAAAAAAAAAAATGCGTTTGCAAAAGATCTAAACACACTACTGAGGACTCCTTGTATTTATACTTAATTAATAATCCATGGCCATTCCGAAACATCCCCCCCCCCCCCAGGTTTTACAACTGATTCACCTGGTTAGTTCCATCTCCGGCTGCTTCATGTTGTCGGCGTCTCCACATCCAACCAAGAGAAGAGGCGCAACGTCACTCACAGCCGCCAACTGACGCGCTTCCCCGGACCGCACAGATCCCTGGCACACGGCGCTAAGGGACAAATTGCACAGGGACTGAACTCAGCGTGAGAACTCGATCGTGTGCGTGAGGGCGTGAGAAATTGCTCCAGGGCGTGAGTCTCACGCCAAAGCGTGAGAGTTGGCAGCCCTGATAGAACAGTACAGACAGGAAACGGGCCGTTTTGCCCACAACGTTTGTGCCGAACATATTGCTTCCCCCTGACTCTTAGTCTGAAGAAGGGTCTTCTGGCCAGAGATGCTGCCTGTCACGCTGAGTAACTCCAGCATTTGTGTCTATCTTCGGATTAAACCAGCACCTGGTTCCTTCCTACACCTGTGTTTAAGAAGGAACTGCAGATGCTGGAAAATCAAAGGTACACAAAAATGCTGGAGAAACTCAGCGGGTGCAGCAGCATCTATGGAGCGAAGGAAATAGGCAACGTTTCGGCCCGAAACGTTGCCTATATTCCTTCGCTCCATAGATGCTGCTGCACCCGCTGAGTTTCTCCAGCATTTTTGTGTTCCTTCCTACACATGATGTCTAGTTAAGCTCATTTCATCTGTCTAACTTGGCTTCATGTTCGGCACAAAGATTGTGGGCCGAAGGGCCATTCCTCTGCCTTGCTGTTCTATGTTCTGTAAGAACCAAGTGTACACTTTTGCCTCCATTGATAAAAGTGGGGGGGTTATCTCCTACTGTTTTGATCCTCTCTATAATTATGTGCCAGATTTACAGGAAACACTGTTTGTTGGGGGATTGCAAAGAATATATATTGATAATTGTAATAATAATTAGAATGGAATAAAAGGTCTCACTAAAATAGCTCTATAATTTTCATGCATAGCAACAATATTGAGAAAAGGACAAATGCTTTGCAGGTGGATATTAAAGTCTGTTCCTTGCATTCTATTTGAGAAAGAATCGTAAATACAATGCTGTTCAAGCACATTCTCTCTTCCTTGAGCAAATCTGGCATTAACAAACTGCATTTATTTGTTCACCATTTAGATTTGAATGATGGTTTAACAGGAGGGCTGTCTTCAGTTTCAAGGCAATAACTTCCTCCATTCACGACTCTAGGTCTTTTTGAAAAGGAGGTAGATTTTTTTGAATGTCCATATTGAACCTGTAATTCATAACCAATCATTTCTTGATTGATGAGCAGAAACCGGGCGACAGCTGCTGCTTAGCTAATATTGTGCATCAAAGCTGATGGCACATGCACCAGACCACAGGTACATTACAGAGTGTTTATTTTGCAAAGTTTAATCAGGCACTTAGATCGGAATAAGTGCATTTTCCTAAATAAAGTTCCTTGTACGTGCAAGGTAGAATTTGAAATGCAATATTCTCGGACCGAGGTCTTCCAGTCTGCCTTTATTTACCATTGCTCTATAAATTCACTAATACTTTAACTGCTGGGTGGATGAACCTTCAGCAAAGCTACGGGAGCAGGTTGCTATCCCCTTTTATGTGGAAAGAGCATTTTGTGAGCACTCAAACACAGCTAATCTTATAATTGTTTTCATTCTTGAAAATCAAACGTGTAGTGGAATATTTGAAGCAAAAGGACTGCTTAGCACCGTCTACTTCCATTTTCTGGATGCTATTTCCATCCCAAACATTTTTTTACAGCTTTGTCCATGACTGTTTGTTTATTTTCCTTGTTGTGTAAGGGCCTCATTCACAATGGAATGGATAGTACAGTTATTTACTTGACATGCTCAACTGCAATTTTATTGTATTTCTTCACCTGAGAGCGACAATCTTGTTGTTTTCAACTATTCGCCCTGAACTGTTACATTTAGGGAGAAATTCTGTTGTTTTATAAAGTTTTAACTTTAATCTGTGGTGAAAAAGTCGGAATCTCCTTATGAATCTGATGGTTATTTGAAGGTTGATGAGGGCAAAGCTATAGACCTAGTCCATATGGACTTCAGCCAAATGCATGGCATTTGATTCGGTTCAGCTTGGTAGCCTGCTCTGGAAGGTTACATCTGGTTACATCAAGGTGAGATCAAGGGAGAGAGAGCTAGCCGACTGGACAGAGAATAGTCTTCATGGCAGGAAGGAGAGGGCGAAGGTGGAAGATTGTTTTTGGACTAGCGGAGTGTGACTAGAGATCAGTTCCGGGTCCATTGCGATATCAATGATTTGGATATGAATGTAGAAGGCACGATTACTAAGTTTGCAAATGACAATAAAATGGGTGGTATCTTAGATAGCAAAGATAGTGATCAAATATGGTAGCAGGATCTTGATCAGTTGGGCAAGTCCACTGAGTAATGGTTAATGGTTTAATGTAGATAAATGCGAGTTGTTGCATTTCCAAAGTCAAACCAGGGCAGGACCTTCACAGGTTACATTGTCCCTTAAAAGTGGCATCACAGACAGATCTGGTAGTCAAGAATGCGCTTGGTATATTGGCCATCATTAGTTAGGATATTGAGGATAGAAGTTGGGGTGTTATGTTAGTTGTACGAGACATTGATGAGTCACATTTGGAGTTTAGTGTTCAGTGTTGTTCCCCCTACTTTGAAATAATGTTGTTGAGATGGAAAGAGTGCAGGGAAGATTCATGAGGACTCAAGGGCCTGAGCTACAGGGGAAGGTTGGGTATGGTTAGGGTTGGGTCTTTACTCCTTGGAGCTCAGGAGGATCTTAAAGAGGGGTACAGGGTCATGAGGGGAATAAATAAGATAATCCACTGAGTCTTTTACCCAGAATATGGGAGTCAAGAACCGGAGGGCAGAGGTTTGTGGGGAAAGTTTTAATAGGGACCTGGGCGGCAACCTTTCACACAGAGGGTGGTGAGTGTATGGAACAAGCTGCCAGTGGAAGTAGTTGAGGCAGATACAATAACAACACTATGACATTCGGACAGGTACATGGATAGCAAAGGTTTAGATGAATATGAGCCAAGGGGTCACAGTTTAAGGATAAAGGGGAAATCTTTTAGGACTGAGATGAGAGAAAAAAAAAATTACGCAGAGAGTGGTGAATCTCTGGAATTCTCTGCCACAGAATGCAGTTGAGGCCAGTTCATTGGCTATATTTAAGAGGGAGTTAGATGTGGCCCTTGTGGCTAAAGGGATCAGGGGGTATGGAGAGAAGGCAGGTACGGGATACTGAGTTGGATGATCAGCCATGATCATATTGAATGGGGGTGCAGGCTCGAAGGGCCGAATGGCCACTCCTGCACCTATTTGCTATGTTTCTAAACGCAGGCAGGTGGAATTAGTGTCGGCATGGACAAGTTGGGCCAAAGGGCCTGTTTCCATGCTGGATGACTCTATGACTCCAGGGATGTGGGGCCAAACACGGCCACACGGGACACGCTTCTATCGAGCATCTTAGTCGGCATTGGACAAGATGGGCTGAAGGGTCTGTTTCTGTATTGAATAACTATGACTTTAGTTGTGTCACAGAGTAGCAGGCTGCCATTTGTTCATTTCATTAGTTTGTATAATAAAAACAATCAGACAGTCCTTGCAATGTAAAAGAAATGTGAGAAGAGCTGCTTCCAGTAAAGTACAGTACAGGTATTGTTCCAGCAAAGCTTTCTCATAACCTCTGTCATGAACTTTATTGGTGGGGGAGGCAAAATCTTTTGTTTGTTGTGTTGAACTTGTAAATTGTTGGTGCTTTTAAAAGAAAATACGAAATCTGCTTTAATGAGTTCTTTTAAAATGTGCTCACTGCAATGATGTCTGTGTAACTGCATGAAATGCTTGCTGAAGGACCCAGTGTTCAGTGACCCACTTTGTACAGTGAAAACCTCCAGCAGCAACAGCATAATAATACATGATTGTACTTGGCCAAAGAGGTGAGGATTGATCCAGTCATTCAGTATCTCCACTATGTTTAAGAAGGAACTGCAGATGCTGGAAAATCGAAGGAAGACAAAAATGCTGGAGAAACGTAGTGGGTGAGGCAGCATCTATGGAGTGAAGGAAATAGGCGACGTTTCGGGTCGAGACTCTTATGCCCCTGTCCCACTTAGGAAACCTGGACGGAAACCTCTGGAGACTTTGCGCCCCACCCAAGGTTTCCGTGTGGTTCCCGGAGGTTTTTGACTGTCTCCCTACCTACTTCCACTACCTGCAACCACCTGCAACCTCCGGGAACCGCACGGAAACCTTGGGTGGGGCGCAAAGTCTCCAGAGGTTTCCGTTCAGGTTTCCCAAGTGGGACAGGGGCATTAGGGTCCATAGATGCTGCCTCACCCGCTGAGATTCTCCAGCATTTTTGTCTACCAGTATCTCTACTAGATTCTTTCATTTAGCATGAAATGCTTTTGGTCCAGATCTGAGGTAGGACCTGCCAATTTACAACAGTATTTGAAATTTTAGGAATTAGTCTATTCAACCTCTCCCTGTAGCTGAAACACTCTAAATCAGGCAGCATTCTCCTCAGCACCCCCTCCAAAGCTTCCACATTATTCCTGTAACGGGGTGACAAACTGCATGCCAAATGTGGCCCAACCAACATCCTATCGAGCTGCATCTTGACTTCCTGGCTCTTCAGCCACAGGGGGAGGTTGGATAGACTTGGGTTATTTTCTCTGGAGCATCACAGTTTGAGGGGATTCTTGTTAGAAGTATATGAAATGATGAGAGGTATAGACAGTCAGAACCTTTTTCCCAGGGTGGAAATGTCCAACACTAAAGATATACAGTGCCCTCCTTAATGTTTGGGACAAAGACCCATCATTTATTTATTTGCCTCTGTACTCCACAATTTGAGATTTGTAATAGAAAAAAAAATCACATGTGGTTAAAGTGCACATTGTCAGATTTTAATAAAGGCCATTTTTATACATTTTGGTTTCACCATGTAGAAATCACAGCTGTGTTTATACATAGTCCCACCATTTCAGGGCACCATAATGTTTGGGACACAGCAGTGTCATGTAATTGAAAGTAGTCATGTTTAGTATTTTGTTGCATATCCTTTGCATACAATGACTGCTTGAAGTCTGCGATTCATGGACATCACCAGTTGCTGGGTGTCTTCTCTGGCGATGCTCTGCCAGGCCTGTATTGCAGCCATCTTTAGCTTATGCTTGTTTTGGGGGCTAGTCCCCTCCAGTTTTCTCTTCAGCATATAAAGGACATGCTCAATTGGGTTCAGATTGGGTGATTGACTTGGCCACTCAAGAATTTACCATTTTTTAGCTTTGAAAAACTCCTTTGTTGCTTTAGCAGTATGTTTGGAATGATTGTCTTGCTGTAGAATGAACCACCAGCCAATGGGTTTTGAGGCATTTGTTTGAACTTGAGCAGATAGGATGTGTCTATACACTTCAGAATTCATTATGCTACTACCATCAGCAGTTGTATCATCAATGAAGATAAGTGAGTCAGTATCTTCAGCAGCCATACATGCCCAGGCCATAACACCCCCACCACCATGTTTCACAGATGAGGTGGTATGCTTTGGATCTTGGGCAGTTCCATCTCTCCTCTTGGTACTTGCCTGCTTCTGCTGCTTTTGATGGTGAGACGCTGCGTCGCGCCAGGGTCTTGGGCCTGTCCCACTTTGGCCGTCAGTTCCGCGACAGACCGTTGGCGTCGCGTAAGAGGTAGCGTAATTTGTATGCCAAGGACACGCAAGTGGGACAGGCCCTTAAGTAAAGAGAATCCAGGGAACTATAGACCAGTCTCACGTCAGTGGTAGGGAAGCTATTGGAGAGAATTCTTCGAGATAGGATTTACTCCCATTTGGAAGAGAATGGGCTGATTAGCCCAGGCAGCATAGCTTTGTACACGGCAGGTCAGGATTGAGTTTTTTGAGGACGTGACAACGGACTCTGATGAAGGTAGGGCAGTGGATGTTGTAAACATGGATTTCGGTAAGGCTTTTGATAAAGTCCCTCATGGTAGGCTGATCCAGAAGATTAAGGTGTACAGGATTCTCGATGACCTGGTCATCTGGATTAAGAACTGGTTTATTCATAGAAGACGGAGGATTATGGTGGAAGTATGAGTTACGGTGGAAGGTAGATATTCTGGCTGGAGGTCTGTGACCTGTGGAGTTCCGCAGGGATCTGTGCTGGGACCTCTGTGTTTTATATATATATATATATATTACTTTGATGTCAATGTAGATAGTTTAGTGAATAAGCAAAATTGGAGGAGTTGCAGATAGCGAACAAGCCTTCACTTGCTGAAATGAAAGTTGTATAAAGTGTAGCTCAAACCTTTTGATCAGATTGAACATAGCGCATAATTGGAGCCTGCCCTGGTACTGTCAAATTGAATTCCGCATTTCAAGGTGTACATTGGAAGTGTGCAGTACAACCCATCATGGCATCAATTCTCGTGCAGTAACGGATTTGACTGGTGTTCAGCCCAGTTGAGCTGTACAATGTGTTGGATACTGAGGCTGGTGGGAGAAAGGTGAGGACCAGGACAATATATCGTTGCGGCTCGTTATGCCAGCCGTAGGTACTGGGGGCTATTTTTCTTACACGTTGAAAATTTTCATAAGGCTGGAAAAAATGTCCCGACTTTCCTGATGCCCCGAGGACCTACGGCTGGCATAACGAGCCGCTACGGTCTATCCACGGTCTCCTACGGACTCGTTACGAACAGTCTGCGAGTTTGAAAACTCGGAAGAATTCGTGAATAACTCGGGAAAGTGGGGCAGGCCCTTTGGCCTCAGTCTCTTTCCAGTAGATCCCCAGACTACACTCCAGTGAAGAGCTTGCGTCGTCATCATTTTGGGTGGCGCAGCCGTAGAGCTGTTGCCTTACAGCACCCAGGTTCGATCCTGACCATGGGTCCTGTCTGTGCAGAGTTTGTACATTCTCCCTGTGACTGCATGCATCTTTGCCGGGTGCTCCAGTTTCCTCCCACGTTCCAAAGATATGCAGGGTTGTAGGATAATTGGCCTGTAAATTGCCCCAATGTGTAGAATGCAAAAGTGGGATAACCTAGAACCAGAGTGGACGGGTGATCGATGGCCGTCATGGACTTGCTGGGCTGAAGGGGCTGTTTCCACACTATCACTAAACTGCAAACTAAACCTGCTGTTTCCTGCCAAATCGGGCCATTATGATGACTGCCTTTGCATATAGTAACACAACTGGAGGTTCTGATGATAAGAAAAGGTAGACTACAAAAAAATGTTATTACGACCCATAACTATGAAATGTTATAATCACCTGTCCTGTTGAAGAATGGAAAGGGCTTTCAACCTCTGAATGTGCAATTATTGAGCGGTTATTAGTGGTCGACATATTTCAGCAGTAAATATTAATGGTGGCTGTGTTGTAGAACTTGTTTCCATGGTGGCTTCTCATAGTGCCTGCTATAATTCTGCTACCACTTTGGAACAATGCCTGGGTTTTGGGAGGACAAAGGATATCCTTTGAATTCCTCATCTTCACAGCAGTCTTGGCTGCAGCCAGCATAGCTGGGCACTGTTCTAATGAGACCCATGAGAAAACAAAGGCATTGTGAAGGCTGTGAACAGTGCCCAGAAATAAAAGTTGACAAGCCAGGACTGATTTAAGCACAGTACATCCAGCAAAGGTTTCTACATTCATCATCACTTTCTGTATTGGGCATAATCAACTCATTATGCTGACTTTGTCTTTGCTTATGGTGACAAACATGGAGGAGGAGGTACGCTGGGAATGAGAGGAAGGTGAGACACAATGACCCTGTGTCTAGCGTTAATCGCTTAACGTTTCAGTTAAGGATCACAGCCCAGAAAACAGGACAGTGAGAAGAAGGGTCTTGACCAGAAGCGTTACCCACTCCTTCTCTCCAGAGATGCTGCCTGTCCCGCTGAGTTGCTCCAGCATTTTGTGTCCATCTTCGGTGTAAACCAGCATCTGCAGTTCTTTCCTACACACGGTGTACTTGTGCATGGTAACGCCTGGAGTAAATGCTAATAGCAGCTGATAAGTGACAAAGTGGATGAGCAGAACATTGATGGTGAGCATAGGCACTTTCCAAGAGGAAGTTTAACCATTTCCCATTGCAATTCAACTGTATTACCAGAGTTGATTCTCCCATCATCAACATCTGCTGGATCACCCTGTCTAAAACTGACCAGTGCCAGACTGTTAGTTAGCATTGCTGCATGGATAAGCTGGAGACTCAGATTTTGCAGTACGGAACCAAACTATCTTTTAAAAAAAATCCACTGCCTCCATGACACAAGGCGAGTGGATGAATGCACTTCCAACAAACTCTCTACACCGTTAGGAAGGATCTGCAGGTGCCGTTTTACACGCAAGGTAGATGCAAAATACTGGAGTAACTCAGTGGGACAGGCTGCATCTCTGGAGAGAAGGAACGAGTGACGTTTCGGGTCTGAAGAAGGGTCTTGACCCAAAACGTCACCCAGTCCTTCTCTCCCAAGATGCTGCCTGTTCCGCTGAGTTACTCCAGCGTTTTGTGTCTAAACTCTGAGTATTATCCACTTGCCTGAGTGGCGCAGTTGAAGTGGCCTTGGGAAGGTAATGTAGCGTATTTATAGATGGTACATACCTATTTTAGGATGTGTTTGTGTTGGAGAGAGTGAATGAGCGGGATCATCTGCCCCACATCTCACATTCCCAGTATCTACCTGTGAGCTATCTACATGATGCCCAGGCTCACTAATCTTTTGTAGCACTGTGGCTGAAATCAAGCGTCAATCTCCACTTTCAAAGGCTTTTCCAATGGAAACATTTAAAAATAGTTTTTAAAAAAAACACATATTTTGAAAAGTGAGTCCTATTCAAAAATAATAAAATAGCTTAAAATGTGTAATTGACGAAAACATTAAAATAATGTTAATTAAATTAAAAAAGAATCTTCACAGAGTTAAGGACAGGCTGGAAAAAAATTAGGTAGGTAGAGTTATTTTATTTTAAATGTTATTTGTTGAGGTATTATTAATTCAATACAATATTAATTCAATACATTCTTTACATTGTTAAAGTAATTTTTACTTTATCAATCTACATTTATTTACATGTCTGTCAGATGATTTTAAATGGATCGAAGGCCTGGGCATTCAGAGGTGGGACATCAGAATAGATGGTCTGAGACATAAACACCAGATACCACTTGGGTACAGAGTGTAAACTTATCTTGGATAGAGTGGATGAGGAGAGGATATTTCCACTAGTGGGAGAGTCTAGGACCAGAGGTCATAGCCTCAGATTTATAGGGCGTTCCTTTAGGAAGGAGATGAGGAGGAATTTCTTTAGTCGGTGGTGAATCTGTGGAATTCTTTGCCACAGAAGACTGTGGAGGCCAAGTCAATAGATATTTTTAAGGCAGGGATTCTGGATTAGTACAGGTGTCAAGGGTTATGAGGAGAAGGCAGGAGGATGGGGTTAGGAGGGAGAGATAGATCATCCATGATTAAATGGCAGCGTAGGCTTGATGGGCTGAATGGCCTGATTCTGCTCCTATCATTTATGACCTTCTGATCAGGCATTCTGCAGGTGGTGAAAGTAAGTGTAGGCAGGCGACCACAGTAGATGGTGAATCCAGGCAACGGGCCAAGACCACCAAGCCTGGCCCATAACTTTATCAAAAGGTTTGTATGAAAACTTCCTTGGTGCTTCTCTCAGTAAACTGCATGTACAGTAAATTGAAACTCTTCCATTTGTTAAATGTTTGTGCTAAACAGTAGTTTTATTGTTTGTTGAATGTCAATTGAAATGATGCAGTTGCTCCTGAAATCTCTCTGTGAGCTTATCAATGTACCAGATGTCCAGGTCACAAAATATCAAGTGAATTATCTTGTAGCCTGACCCATTACTAATGGTGAATCGGACAATGCCTTGATTCTTTTTTGTTATACATTGTATTCTTATCATCCCATTTTAAAATACAAAATCCTTAACAACAAGGTTAATTTGTGTGGTTCATGGCCAGAAGGGGGTGGAAACTGATGGTGGCGTTAAAGAGGCTGCATTAGACTGGGAAGCTTGGAAATTGGCAACGTATCACGTGGAGGTTGATGGTAGAAATACTGAGCCTTCTCGGCATGGCGGACGTGTACTCCTTGGCAGTGGGGTCAATTTTCTCCGGTTTTTATGGTCACCAGATGAGCAGAAATAAAGTGCGAGAAAAGATTTACAAGGATGCTGCCAGGACTAGAGGGTGTGAACTATAGGGAGAGGTTGAGAATGCTGGGTCTCTATTCCTTGGAGCGCAGGAGGATGAAGTGTCCAAATTCATGACGGGAATAGATCAGGTAGATGCACAGTTTCTTGCCCAGATTAGATGAATCGAGGACTAAAGGACATAAGTTTAAAGTGAAGGGCAAGAGATTGAATGGGAATTTGAGGAGTAACTTTTTCACACAAAGGGTGGTGGATGTATGGAACAAGCTGCCAAAGGAGGTAAGTTGAGGTTGGGACTATCCCAACATTTAAGAAGCAGTTGGACAGGTACATAGATAGGACAGGTTTGGAGGGATATGGACCAAACGCAGGCAGGAAGGACTATTGTAGCTGGAACATGTTGGCCGGTGTGGGCAAGTTGGGCCAAAGGGCCTGTTTCTATACTGTATCACTCTGTGATTCTAAAATGATGTTGTAGTTTCATGTCCAATACTCAAAAGATGTCGGGTTGCAGATAGACACAAAGCTGCAGTAATTCAGTGAGACAGGCAGCATCTCTGGAGAGAAGGAATGGGTGACGTTTCGAGTAGAGACCCCTCAGGCTGGTTAGGGATAAGGGAAACGAGAGACACGGACAGTGATGTGGGGAGATAAAGAACAATGAATGAAAGATATGCAAAAAAGTAACAATGATAAAGGAAACAGGCCATTGTAAACTGTTTGTAGGGTGAAAATGAGAAGCTGGTGCAACTTGGGTGGGGAAGGGATGGAGAGAGAGGGAATGCCGGGGCTACCTGAAGTGAGCGAAATCAATATTCATACCATTGGGCTACAAGCTGCCCAGGCGAAATATGAGATGCTGTTCCTCCAATTTCGGTTTGACAATGGAGGAGACCGAGTACAGAAAGGTCTGTGTGGGAATGGGAAGGAGAATTAAAGTGTCCAGCAGCCGGGAGATCAGGTTGGTTCACGCAGGCTGAGCGAAGGTGTTCTGCTACATGATCGCCCAGTCTGCGTTTGATCTCACCGATGTATCAGAGTCCACATCTTGATACAGTAGATGAGGTTGGAGGAGGTGCATGTGAACTTCTGCCTAACCTGAAAGGACTGTCGGGGTCCTTGTACAGAGTCGAGGGAGGAGGTATAGGAACAGGTGTTGCATCTTCTGCAGTTGCTGGGGAAGGTACCTGGGGAGGGGGTGGTTTGGGTGGGAAGGGATGAGTTAACCAGGGAGTTGCGGAGGGAACGGTCTCTGCGGAAAAGTGTGGAGATGGGAAAATGTGGCTCGTGGTGAGATCCCGTTGGAGGTGGCGGAAAGTTCGATGCATTATGTGTTGTATGCGACGGCTGATGGGATGGAAGGTAAAGACTCTGTCTCTGTTGCGACTAGCGGGAGGGGGAGAAACAGCGGAGCTGCGGGGTACCGAGGAGACACGAGTGAAGGCCTCATCTATGATGTAAGAGGGGAACTCCCGTTCCCTAAAGAATGAGGACATCTCGGATGTTCTAGTATGGAACATCTCGTCTTGGGAGCAGATGCGGCGTAGACAGAGGAATTATGAGTAGGGGATAGAGTCTTTGCAGGAAGCAGGGTGGGAAGAAGTGTAGTTAAGACAGTTGTTGGAGTCAGTGGGTTTCTAATAGACATCAGTCAATAGTCCATAGTTCTTGAGATAGAGACTGTGAGATCAAGAATTATCCCCAGACACCTTTCCGGGGCTTGTCCCCTTCAGTCTTCTCTTTAAAATATAAAAAGCATGGTCAGATCGGGTGATTGACCTGGCCACTCAAGAATTGACCATTTTTTAACTTTGAAAAACTCCTTTGTTGCTTTAGCAGTATGTTTGGGATCATTGTCTTGCTGTAGAATGAACCGCTGGCCAATGAGTTTTGAGGCATTTGTTTGAACTTGAGCAGATATGTTGTATCTATACACTTCAGAATACATTATGCTACTACCATCAGCAGTTGTATCATCAATGAAGATAAGTGAGTCAGTACCTTCAGCAGCCATACATGCCCAGGCCAGAACACCGCCACCATCTCTCCACAAGACCTTTTTCCAGAACTGTGGTTGCTCTTTTAAGTACTTCTTGGCAAACTAAACTGGGCCATCCTATTTTTGTGGCTAACCAGTGGTTTGCATCTTGCAGTGTAGCCTCTGTATTTATGTTCATGAAGTCTTCTGCGGACAGTGGTCATTGACAAATCCACACCTGACTCCTGAAGAGTGTTTCGGATCGGTCAGACAGTTGTTTGGGTTTTTTTTCTTTATTATAGAGAGAATTCTTCTGTCATCAGCTGTGGAGGTCTTCCTTGGCCTGCCAGTCCATTTGCGATTAGTAAGCTCACCAGTGCTCTCTTTCTTCTTAATGATGTTCCAAACAGTTGATTTTGGTAAACCTAAGGTTTGGCTGATGTCTCTAACAGTTTTATTATTGTTTCTCAGTCTCATAATGGCTTCTTTGACTTTCATTGGCACAACTTTGGTCCTCATGTTGATAAACAGCAATAAAAGTTTCCAAAGGTGATGGAAAGACTGGAGGAAAGACTAGGTGCTGAGAGCTCTCTTATACCTGCATTTAATAGGCAATTAAACACACCTGTGAACCCATGTGTCCCAAACATTATGGTGCCCTGAAATGGGGGGACTATGTATAAACACAGCTGTAAAAATGTCTACATGGTGAAACCAAAATGTATAAAAATGGCCTTTATTAAAATTTGACAATGTGCACTTTAACCACATGTGATTTTTTTTTTTTTTTAATTACAAATCTCAAGTTGTGGAGTACAGAGGCAAATAAATAAATGATGGCTCTTTGTCCCAAACATTATGGAGGGCACTGCATATTTGAAATGAGCCTGCAATTCCACAGATGAGCCTTCCTGGTGTGGGATGGAGAGTGACTGAATGTCCATAGTAAAGATGAGGGAGTGGGGGCTTGGAAAGCGGAAGTCATTAAAGAGACGAAGGGCATGTGAGGTATCTCGGACATAGGTTGGGAGAGATTGGACCAGGGGGGATAGGATGGAGTCGAGGTACGTGGAAATCATTTCCGTGGGACAGGGGCAGGCAGAAACAATGGGTCTGCCAGGGCAGTTGTGTTTGGGGATTTTGGGGAGCAGGTAAAAACTGGGGCTGGGAAACAATAAGGTTGGAGGCTGTGGAAGGCAGACAGCGAGCAGTGATGTTTGAGATTGAGGCCTGGTGCTCATCTGTGGGATTGCAGGTTCATTTCAGACATAGTAGCTCAAATGCCTGTCACTTATTACAGAAAATTACAGACGTTACAGAATGAATTCTCCATGTATGTGCACTCTGCATTTCCTCCTGGTTTAATGGAGCCAAGAAAGTAAAAATGTTAAATCCCATTTACTGGGTCAGCAACAGAGACCTTTTGGTGAGCCTGCAGATTGGTTTAGTTGCTGCAGCTTAATTGTTTAACAGCTGCAGTGTCGGTCGTTTGATAATCCACACCATCAAGAGGGAGACTGCGTAGCTCAGCAGCAGGAGGGAAGAGGCATCAGATTTAATAGCAGTGTACTGTCATATCATGACACCCGTGGCTGAAGAAGTGTCTCGACCCAAAACGTCACCCATTCCTTCCGTCCGGAGATGCTGCCTGTCCCTCCGAGTTACGACAGCTCTTTGTGTCTATCTTCGGTGTCAAGCAACCTCTGCAGTTCCATCCTACAACATTAATTTACATGCCGTTTGCAGAAGTTAGCTGACGTTAAACTAAAATCTCAAGCATAATAAAAAACATATTATTTTCGTCTTTCAAAATAATACTTTTAGTTTAGAGATTCAGCGTCGACTGGCAACATGTGCTTTGGCCCACTGAGTCCACACACACACACACACACACAGCGATCCCTGCACATCAACACTGCCCTACACACACCAGGGACACATTTTACATTGATACCAAGTCAATTAACCTACAAACCTGTATGTTTTTGGAGTGTGGGAGGAAACTGAGCATCTCGGAGAAAACCCGCGCAGGTCACAGGAAGAACGTACAAACTCCGTACAGACAAGCACCCGTAGTCAGGATTAGACCCAGGTCCCTGGCACTGTAAGACAGTAGCTTTACCGCTACACTACCCTACCTTGACTGCTTAAAGATTACACACACTTATTTTTTACTTATGCTGATCCATGTTGTTTTATCACAAAATGATATGAGAGAAATTAATATCCACCAAAATTGTTATATCAGAGTACATTAATTTCAGGAAAATATGACATCCGTTTTCTATACACCGTATGGACAACTTGCAGTGTCGAAGGTTGAGAAGAGCAGAGCCTCTTGCTTTCTTGACACACGGAGATATGAATACAAAAGATAACAAGGTGACTATGTTGGTGTATAATGTTTGGCGTGCTGCATTGGAATGCATGCTGCCCAGTCAAGTGAATAGTACACCAATCCGCAAATAACATTTGCAAAATTGCAGCAATTACTTTTTATGAAGAAATATTGTTTGTCTTTTTTGCATATATCTGAGGTATTGTGGTACATGCATTCTTAATATGATAATTCAGTACGCTCTCTGTTATTTTAACAGTTATAATGATTTATTTTAGGTAAATTCCTCATGAAAAATAGAATAATTTATGAAAAATGTGTGACTGTTGTTTCTTAAACAGTTTCATTTATTTTTAACTGTGTTTGAAAATAATGTGGGGGTTTTTTTTCTGCACAGGTGATACTCCTTATTTGGAACCGAAACGAGCCTTCGAAGGAACGACAACAGATGTGGGGAAAGCTGTTTTGGCCGTGTACAGTGGCCTCTTCGCATTTGGTGGCTGGTGAGGCAAACAATGACGTGTTATTGCATTGAGAAGATGGCAAGGGCTTCCTGTCCACTGTATAGATACAAAAACGTCGCCCGGGCTGGCGCCTGCTCCAGTGTCGGCCACTGTAAGCGCGACACTGGGGAGCGAGCGAGAATGAGGGAGACGGGAGAGCAACTTATAGCCAAGTCACCATCATCTTCCACAGGGTGCACCAGCAAGCCCGTCTTCACCAGCTGTTGTACTCTCTGGGTGACACAGCTGTTGCGGCCCTGGCTGACAATGCATTCTTCAGGCTGCAGACACCTACAGGGCGCGCTCGCTCACCGCGGAGGCTCCCTCTCCTTTTCTTCCTGTGGACCAATGCTTTGTCCACTTCCCCCTCCACCACCACCTCCTTCTTCTCCCCCAGAGTCACCAACATCTTCCACCTTGGGAGGTCCTGCCCTGATTTGACCACCTTGCCATGATCTGCATTAAACTCCCTTGAATATTCCTCAACCCAACTGATCAAGATCCTGCTGTAGTTTTTGATAACCATCTTCACGGATCATGCCTTGCACATTCCAAGTCGTTGATATCAACCACAAACAGCAAAGGGCCCAGCAACGATCCCTGAGGCCCACCACTAGTCACAGGCCTCCAGTCCGAAAAACAACCTTCCACCATCACCCTCTGTTACCTTGCGATTAAAATTACAAGACGTCCACTTCACTCTCGCGACTCATTTTAGTTTTGGAGTGAAGGTGTTACTCGCAACTTTGTTGTCCTAATAGATGCCACAGCGGGAGATGTTACAGAAATCTTGGAAGTACAAACTTATACCCCATTACGCTAACAGGTTTGGTCCTATTTTTGCAAGGTTGTGTTTGTAAATGTTAATGCTACTTTTCTATCAATTGCAGGAATTACCTGAATTTTGTCACAGAAGAAATGATTGAGCCATATAGGTGAGTACAGACGTTTTAAAAATCATTCTTACATCATTTGGAAGAAGCCTTAGGCTGTTTTTGGTCGTCATGTAAAGCGGCCAAAATGGAACTGTGCACATCTGCATCTGAGCTTTTCCTCTCGGTCTAATGAGAAACGAAAAGGCAGAGTGAAAGAAACATTTCACTTTACCTCGACACATAATAAAAACTCAACCTTTAGTTGAGGCAATCGTGTCCTGACATACTACAACATTAGACACAAAATGTTGGACTCACTAAGCAGCACAGGCAGCAACTCTGGAGAGAAGAAATGCGTGACTCTTTGGGTCAGTCTGCAGAAGGGTCTCGACCCGAAAATGTCACCCATTATTTCTCTGCAGAGATGCTGCCTGGCTCACTGTGTTACTCCAGCACTTTGTGTCTATCTTCGGTTTAAACCAGCATCTGCAATTCCTTCCTACACATTCTTCAACTTTAGTTTGGAGATACAGGTAGACAAAATTGCTGGAGAAACTCAGCGGGTGCTACAGCATCTATGGAGCGGAGGAAATAGGCGACGTTTCGTGCCGAAACCCTTGGAGATACAGTGTGGAAACAGTCCCTTCGGCCCACCGAGTCCGTGCTGACCAACGATCCCCGCACACTAACACTAACCTACACACACTAGGGACAATTTTACATTTATACCAAGCCAATTAACTTACAAACCTGTACGCCTTTGGTGTGTGGGAAGAAACTGAAGATCTTGGGGGGAAAAACCCGTGCAGGTCACGGGGAGAACGTACAAACTCCATACAGACAGCACCTGTAGTCAGGATCGAACTCGGGTCTTTGGCGCTGTAAGGTATTAGCTCTACCGCTGCACCACCGTGCCACCCTACTGATCTACTGGAGTCTTGTTTTTACAGTGTGGCTGATAGTGGTCTTTGGCATTCTGAGGAATAACTTTTCTGTATTGAAAAGGGGGAGATGGTGAATAGGGGTGAGGGTTGTGGTCAGATTCAGGATATGAGGAGGGTATAGGGGCTCTGAGGACAACAGAGGCCTTGCCTTTGATCCCCTACACCCACAAATCATCAAGTTCCAAGCCTGGTGATGTTGAGCTCATCTTGTGCCGATTCTGCCTCTGGCCCCTTTTCTCTGTCAAGGTGACCTTGCCTCCCAGTGGTCACCCCTTCACTATATTGTTGGCATGACATCAGCCAACATGATTCTCCACTCCACTCCAATCTCACCCCCTCTGAACGCACAGCCCTCGACTCACTCAGCAACAGTATCGTTATCAAACCTGCTAACAAGGGAAGTATCGTTGTGGTCTGGGCGGCTGACTGCTGCCATGCTGAAGCCAGGCGGAAGTTCTCGGACACCTCCTCATCCCTACCCCTTGTCCATGAACCCCACAGATCACCAGCAAGCCACCATCTGCCAGACCATTCTCAATCTGATTACATCTGGCGATCTCCCCTCTACAGCATCCAGTCTCCTGCCCCACCCCACCCCTACGCGGCTCATTTCCTTCTCCTTCTCCTCAAAACCAGGACTGTGTTGGCACATCCATTGTTTCTGCCTGCTCCTGTCCCACAGAACTCCATCTCCAAATACCTTGATTCCATCTTATAGCCTCCTCCCTTCTCCAGTCCTTCTGACCCTCATCCAAGACACTTCAACACACCCTTCAACTTTCAATTCCTCATTCATTGCCACGTCTACACCATAGATGGCGGTCTGGTGCCCGGTTTCAGGACATCTCGTCTGACCCGCAGAGCAACTTGGAGTAGGAGGGGAAAGATCCAGCCGTCATGGTCCTTGTGGGTAAGGATGACGGAGTTAGAACGAGGAAAGAGGTACGGCTAAGGGAATTTGCACAGCTAAAGCAGACCCAAGAAGGTAATAATCTCTGGATAGCTACCTGAGCCACATGCAAATTGGCATAAGGCGGAGAGGGTTAGAGAGTTGAACGTTTGGCCCAAAGACGGGTGTGGAAGAAGCAAGTTTGAATTTGTGGGACATTGGCACCAGTATTGGGGAAAGGGGGAACTTTCCAATGGGAGCCACACAATAAACACAGATTTAACACCCACCACAGTGAGTCTACCTGGTCCTCCTCACTGTGATGGAAGGCAAAAGTCTTAAAGTCCTTGTCTCTTCACTCCTTGTTCTCCCTCTGCATTGATGAGGGCCTGTGGACTCACTGGAGGTTTACAAGAATGATCCTGAGAATGATTGGGTGAGCGTTTGATGGCACTGGGCCTGTACTCACTGAAGTTTAGAATTATCAGGGGGGGACCTCATTGAAACGTACAGAATAGTGAAATAGTGAAAGGCTTGGATAGAGTGGATGTGGAGAGGATGTTTCCACTAGTGGGAGAATCTAGGACTAGAGGTCATAACCTCAGAATTAAAGGACGTTCTTTTAGGAAGGAGATGAGGAGGAATTTCTTTGGTCAGGGTGGTGAATCCGTGGACTTCGTTGCCATAGAAGGCTGTGGAGGCCGACAATGGATATTTTAAAGGCAGAGATAGATAGATTCCTGATTAGTACGGGTGTCAGGGGTTATGGGGAGAAGGCAGGAGAATGGGGTTAGGAAGGAGAGATAGATCAGCCATGATTGAATGGCGGAGTAAACTTGATGGGCCGAATGGCCTAATTCTGCTCCTATCTCTTATGACTTTAAGAAGTTAAAGGTGTAGCCATGGACACTCACATTGGTCCCAGCCTATGCCTCTCTTTTTAGTAGGTTATGTTGAACAGTCCCTTGTTCCAAACATACTATGGCACCATCCCCCAACTCTTTTCCAGCTTCATTGACAACTGTATTAGGACCATCTCCTGCACCCGTTCAGAACTTATTGATTTCATTAACTTTATTTCTAACTTTCACCATTCCCTCAAATTCACTTGAACTACCTCTGACATCTCCTTCCCCTTTCATGATCGCAGAAGACGGGTTAATGCCTGACGTCTACTGTAAACCTACTGACTCCCACAGAGATCAGGATTACACATCCTCTCAACTTGCATCTTGCAAAGGCTCCATCCCCCACTCTCAATGTCACTGCCTCTGCTGCATTTGTTCCAAAATGGGGCTTTCAATTCAATGTCCTCTTTATTTTGTAAACATGTTTTTCATCCCTGCAAAACTACCTTCTAGACCAAAGATATGCTGATTGGTCGAGTGGTCACTTAAAGTAACCCCAATGTAGATGGGTGACCAGGAAACCAGTGGGATGTTGTCAGAGAATAGGTTGTAGGGAAATAAATTGGGAATGGCACTGTTGCGAATGCTCTGAGAGTCATCATCAAAATGTCAGACTTCTGTATTAGAAGGAAATATGAGTCATGTTAATATGGGACCAGGTTATCAGTATCGTTTGGATATGATCTGTGGTTATCTTGTATCAAGAAAAACATTAATGTTTCAGGTATGCTGGCTGAACATAACAGCACTTTGTTCTTGAACAAATTAATCTATTGAATGAGTTCACAGGCATAGAATGTAAACACAGCCTCTGATAAACTTATACAATTCCTTTAAAAAGACAATCAGCCTAATTTTGCTACTTTTAATTTTTAACAACTAGGGCTCCAAACAATTGGATGAAGTTTAATCAGTTCTTCATTTCTTTCATTTAGCTTAATAAAAGCAAAGTAGTTCTTACACTTTGTGCTGTGTTAGTAGATTGATTGTGCCATGTTCCAGGCAACTGAAGCATCCTACCACAACCAGCGAGCAGTCCTGAACTGATATCTACCTCGTTGGTGAACCTCGAACTATCCTTGATCGGACTTTGGTAGACACAAAATGCTGGAGTAACTCAGCGGGACAGGCAGCATCTCTGGAGAGAGGGAATGGGTGACGTTTCAGGTCGAGACGCTTCTTCAGATTGATGTCAGGGGAGTGGGCAGTACAGAGATAAAATGTAGTTGGAGACAGTAAGACTGGTGGGAGAACTGGGATGGAGCGGATGGAGAGAGAAGGAAACCAAGGGTTATTTGAAGTTTGAGAAGTCAATGTTCATACTGCTGGGTGTAAGCTGCCCAAAGGACCCAAGGACCCAAACAGTCTTTCCAGGTGAGGCGGAGGTTCACTTGCATCTCCTCCAACCTCGTCTATTGTATCTGCTGTTCCAGGTGTCAACTTCTGTACATCGGCGAGACCAAGCGCAGGCTCAGTGATCATTTCGCTGACCTACCTGATCTCCCTGTTGCTCAACACTTTAACTGCTCCTCCCATTCACAATCTGACCTTTCTCTCCTGGGCCTCCTCCGTTGCCCAGCGCAAATTGTAGGAACAGCATCTCATATTTCACTTGGGCAGCTTACACTCCAGCGGTATGAACATCAAGTAGCCCATGCTTTCCCTCTCTCCATCCCCTCCTTCTTCCCAGTTCTCCCACCAGTCTTACTTACTGTCTCCGACTACATTTTATCTCTGCCCACTCCCCTGACATCAATCTGAAGAAAGGTCTCGATCCGAAACGTCACCCATTCCTTCTCTCCTGAGATGCTGCCTGTCCTGCTGAGTTACTCCAGCATTTTGTGTCTATCTTCGGTGTAAACCGGCATCTGCAGTTCCCTCCTACACTAATGATACAATAACTTGTATCAACTCCAACCAACTGTAAATCTATTAGTTTGTGCATTCCGATTTGTATTCGTTGTCTGTTAAACAGCATCGGGGACCTAAAATCCTCACCCTCATTTTGTAAATCCCTTTTCTATTCCAGTAACCACCAGCAGCTTTCTAACCCTCCTGGGTGTCGTTCCTCCTGCAATTACGACTCTTGTACATCCTCAAATTCCCATAATCGTAACATTGCCTTCAGACTTCAATGCCCTATGTTCTGTAATTCCTTTCTGAAACCTCTCTGCATCTGTATCTCTCTTTCCTCTTTCACACCATCCCTCTAAAACCTTTTTATTTGATCAATCTTTCTTATCAACTGCACTAATTAACTTTTCTGTAACTACAACAAACATTATTTGATAATACTCCTATGAAGCCATTTTTGTCTTTTAAGTTAGAGGTATAAATGTAACCTCAATTTATCAGCCCTCTTTTTACCAATTTTCTAACATGATTCTTTCCATCCACGTTGCATATGATGTTGCCTATTTTTGATCCACTTAACAAACTGGCAAAATACTGCATTGAAGACATCAATCGGAAACTATCTAAGATACACAAAAAGCTGGAGTAACAGAAGGTCAGTCAACATCTCTGGAGAAAATTAGTAGGTGAAATTTCAGGTCGAGGCCCTTCTTCAGTCTGAGGAAGGGTCTCAACCTGAAATGTCACTGATTCCTTTTCTCCGTCGAGGCTGTCTGACCCGCTGAGTTGCTCCAGCTTTTTGTGTCCATCTTTGGTTTAAACCAGCATCTGCGGTTCCTTCTTATTCAATCTGAAATGATAATTTCTTGCCTCTAGCCACAGATATTATCTGCCTGCAACTTCTATTTTGCTTTTGAATATCTGGTTCATTTTCGTATCAAAATATAAATATAGGGAGTAACTCTATTGTCAAAACTGATTCTTGACAGACAGGACTAACCACATTCATTTTAAACAAGTTTTATTACATTTGGCAATTTATGGATGTTACATGCCAGAATTAGTCGGGTGTTTACAGTACTGGTGTCATTTGAGATGTTCCTTCCTGGTTGTCTGCATATATATTGCTATAATTCATTGAGGCAGCCAGATGTGCACACAGGTGACCAGTGTCATGCAACACACATCTGGAATGTGGAAGGGCTGAACACTGATTTTCCAGCACCCTCAGTTCCAGTGACTTTCTGGATTTGCCATATTTTCCGGACCAACAGAGGTCATGTGATAATGAAACAGCAATACATCACTGGCCCGCTAATGACAGCCCTCCCGTTCTCTAAGGCAACATTGAGTGCCAGAAACTTAAATAAACAAATATAAAATGTAAATGGAATGACCTGCCAACCCATCCCCAGCTCGCACCATCTCCACGGCCGTTTACACCCCTGGCTTCCGACCCCACAGCCAACTCGCAGACTGCACCTGTCAACCCCTCGCCTGCTGCTGGTTCTTGCTATCAATGGTGACTTTATCCACCCCCACTCCACCACTGCACCTGTCATCCCCACCATCTCCCTCTCCCCCTCTCCCTCTCCCTCCCTCTCCCTCTCCCTCTCCTCTCCCTTTTTTTTTTTTTTTTTTTCAAAGACTTTATTCAACACATCAAATCCTACAACAGATCAAGTCATACACATAACGGACTTACATTATATCGTGTCATTATAGTACAACATTACAATCATTATTCACAATACTCTCAACCCCACGCGGTGACCAGCGCCCACGGAATACCTCCAAAGTCCCCGTGAGCACCGCATGTTCCCTCTCCAGGGACACACTCTCCCTCTCCCTCTCCCTCTCTATCTCTCGCTCTCTCTCTCTCTCCTCCCCCATCGCTGCCTCCTCGTATATAATAGTTTATAGCAGCAGATCCTTAACTACGAATGTTCCATGGGCTGCCTGCCACTGGATGTTTAGACAGCCTTCTAGGAACCAAAGTCTTTCTCAGCCCTTAACCATTAGCTAATATTTATTATGAGAAACTTTTATCAAATGTTGCTAAAATGTCAACGTAACATGCCTTCTATGGATATTCCCCAGTCCACATGCTTTATTTCCTCAAAAATTAGGTATGTATTTCCCTTGATAAATCCTGAGGGTATTGCCATGGATAGGTTTATTCCTAATTCTGGAAACAAATGTAAAACTAATTGTGTGGTTATTTTCCATCACATTTGCTAGCTCATGGTACTGCATCAACCTTGGCATCCAAGTCCATTGTTTAAGAAAGTGGCAGCTTCCCACTCTGTCTGCTCCTGTTGCCACTTTCATTGCCAGGGGCATTGAACATAAGAGTCGGGACGTTTTGCAGCTTTATAGGCAGGAAGGAACTGCAGATGCTGGTTTAAACTGAAGACAGACACAAAAAGCTGGAGTAACTCTGGGGCAGGCAGCATCTCTGGAGAGAAGGAATGGGTGACGTTTCGGGTCGAGACCCTTCAGACTGGTTGGGGATAAGAGAATCAAGAGATATAGACGGTGATGTGGGGAGATGAAGATTATGAATGAAAGATTTGCAAAAAAAGTAACGATGATAAAGGAAACAGGCCATTGTTAGCTGTTTGTTAGGTGAAAATGAGAAGCAGGTGCAACTTGGGTGGGGGAGGGATAGAGAGAGAGGGAATGCCGGGGCTACCTGAAGTGAGGGAAATCAATATTCATACCACTGGGCTGGAAGCTGCCCAAGCGAAATATGAGATGCTGTTCCTCCAAGTTGAGTTTAGCCTCACTCTGACAATGGAGGAGATCGTGGACAGAGAGGTCTGTGTGGGAATGGGAAGGAGAAGTAAAGTTTCCATCGACCGGGAGATCAGGTTGGTTCACGCGGGCTGAGTGAAGGTGTTCCGCAAAACGATCGCCCAGTCTGCGTTTGGTCTCACCGATATATCAGAGTCCACATCTTGATCAACGGATACAGTAGATGAGGTTGGAGGAGGTGCAAGTGAACCTCTGCCTAACCTGAAAGGACTGTCGGTGTCCTTGGACAGAGTCGAGGGAGGTGGTATAGGAACAGGTGTTGCATCTTCTGCGGTTGCGGGGAAGGTACCTGGGGAGGGGGTGGTTTGGGTGGGAAGGGATGAGTTAACCAGGGAGTTGCGGAGGGAACGGTCTCTGCGGAAGGTGGAAAGGGGTGGAGATGGGAAAATGTGGCTCGTGGTGGGATCCCATTGGAGGTGGCAGAAATTTCGGAGGATTATGTGTTGTATGCGACGGCTGATGGGATGGAAGGTAAGGACAAGGGGGAGGGGGAGCAAGGGCGGAGCTGCGGGGTACCGAGGATATACGAGTGAGGGCCTCGTGTATGATGGGAGAGGGGAACCCCCGTTCCCTAAAGAATGAGGACATCTCGGATGGCATCTCTGGAATGCTGCCTGACTCGCTGAGTTACTCCAGAATTTTGTGTCTATTTGTCTCAGTATGGCCTTGATTATGACATAAAGTATAACTCTAAGAAAAGCTGCATAATGATAGTTAGAAGCGCTGAGGACAGGAAATCAACTTTTCCGACCTTTTATTTGTCAGACAGTCCTCTTGCTGTGTGCGAGGAAGTTAAATAGCTAGGTCATGTCACATCCGATGACTGGACGGATGACAAAGACCTCTACCGACAGCGCTGTAAAATTTATTTTCAAGCTAACACTCTTATAAGGAAGTTTTCTATGTGCTCTGAATCTGTGAAGTGTTCCTTGTTCAGAACCTACATCACACCGTTATATACTGCTCAATTGTGGTCTAACTATAAGGAAAATAGTATGCAGAGGCTGAAGGTAGCATACAATGATGCAATGAGGTTGCTGCTTTGTGTCCCTAGGTGGCAAAGTGCCAGTCAATTGTTTGTGTCCACTAGAGTGCCAACCTGTGAGGCACTCTTAAGACAGCTGATGTTTAGTTTTATGTGTCGCCTGGACAAGTCAGAGAACCACATAATTGAAGCCCTAGTCAGCCCTCTGAAAAGCTGCTATAGATTCACTTCTAGGCTAATAGCTTGTATATCTTATAGGCTAATATGCAATTTTTTTTAATGTATTTTTTTTCTATCTTCTTATACTGTATGATGTGTTATATGGACCTGTGTCTGAAATAAAAGCTTTATTATTATTATTATTATTATTTGCAGCTTTATAGAACATCCTTTCACCCAATTACAGGATACAGAGGTTTTGAAAAGGGTGCAGAGGAGGTTTACTAGTAGGAAGTCTACGAGTCTGAAGAAGGGTCTTGTCCCGAAACAGCTGAGTTCCCCCAGTATTTTGTGTCTATCTTTACTAGAATGATAGACACAAAAAGCTGGGGTAACTCAGTGGGACAGGCAGCATCTCTAGAGAGAAGGAAGGGGTGATGTTTGGGGTTGAGGTCCTTCTTCAGACTGGAATGATGTCTGATTTGGGGGCATGAGAGGGAGAGGTTGGACTTACTTGGATAGTTTCCTCTGAAAATCTGAAGTTTGTAGGGAGATCTGATGTATATAGTTGAGCTTATAGGACTTGATATTACAATCCCTACTATAATTGGCACCTTCTTATTATCTTGAGTGGGGGTAGGGGTAAAAACTTCATTGGGGTGATCAGGTGTGCTCCCCTCCGTTTGACCCCTCTTGCTGGTCATTTTGCAGCCCAGTTGGAGTCCTTCCTCTTCAGCCACAGCCAGTTGCTGCTTCACTCGGCAGCCTCTGACAGCGACCTGAAGGCTTGCCGGAAGGCCTGTTCTCGAACTCCCGTTCCCTTCAGGAGTCTGGTTGTTGACATGGCTACAAACCCTCTACAACCAACCTCTACAAGGAGCACCTGGGTACACCAGCCGCCTTGTTCTGCCTCGGCTGCTAAGTCTGAATACTTCAGACATTTGCGTTCATGCACTTCACCAACTGCAGCCTCCCAAGGCAGTTAACTCCACGATGTACAGGGACTTCTGTGAGGTTGACCACAAGATCATGCCCGGCCTGAGATTAGTTGTGATGATCTCTGGTGGAAAGATGAGCTTCTGGCCTATATCAGCCTGCATTTTCCAGTCCCGGGCAGTGTCCTGGAGGGCCGGTTCCTTTCTTGCAAGTGGCTTCTCTGGAAGTTGTTCTCCCTTTACAAAAGGGGTAGTGTTCGAGGAACCAGGTGTTGGGGGAGGGAGGGCATTGGTGGTAGTTCTCCTTCCTTCCAAGGTAATCGGCAGTTGTCGTAGGAGCTGATTGTGCCTCCAGGTGTAGCTGCCTTTTGAAAGGTGAGGATGTGCCTTTAATGTTGCTGGGATTTGGCAGAAAGAACATGATAGATCTTCTCCAAACCACTGGTTTAGGTTCTTGGGAAGAACATCGTAGGTGGCTTTGATGATGAAGCTAAGACGGCTTCCTTCTATCTCCCACAGATCCTTCCAGGTAAGCTTACGATGCTCCATGTTTTCTCAGGTAGTCCACTGGTCCTGTTTGGACTGTGAGACTGCCTTTGCGCATCTCTCTGCCTCCTCTTGCTGACGGACCTCAGCAACTGCCAGCTTTCTTCTCTGGGTGATGTTGCCTTGTGCCTTGTGGGTCTACATGTCCCGAGTCCAATCCCACCTCTTCCCTGCTGCACCTGTCCTACAATGTCTCCATGCCTGAGAGCATATTTTGCTTGCTGTACAGCCTTCAATGGGATCCACTCCCAGTTGCCAGTCTTGTACCGTATCATCTTGAGACTCGGTCAGGGTCATGTCCAGCCCCACATTGGTGAATTTGTATTCTTCTGTGAGGCTAGAGACGGGCAGTTCCAGAGCGCTGTGTCCAAACAAGCCGATATTGCTGAGGCAACGCGGGAATCCAAGCCACTTCTTGATGTATGAACTGACTGTCCTCTCCAGCTTCTCGACTTTGGTGATGGGGACCTCGTAGACCATCAGAGGCCACATCAGACGGGGGAGCAATCCAAACTGCAGGCACCACAGTTTCAGCTTACCAGGAAGCGAGGTGTAGTCTATGCTAGCAAGGCCTTTGATGTTTTTTTCCCTGTTGGTCACACTGGTCTGAGTCTTTGAGACTTGCATTGTGCCACCGTCCTAAACTCTTGACTGGCAGCTCTGACACCATTGGAATGGGTGTTTCATCAATGTGGAATCGCTTGTCTATGATTTTTCGTCTGATGATGGATATGCTCCTGGATTTGCTGGGTTTCAACTTCATCCAGGCCCATGTTATGTTCGCATGAAGCTATTCCAGCAGGCGCTTGGTACATGCAATGGTTGAGGTCGGGGTGGTCATGTCATCCATGTAGACGCGAGTGGGAGGTAGCCGCTGCCCAGACTGCAGCCGCTCTCCTCCTACCACCCACTTTGAAGCTGTGTAAACGCCAGGAACTACATGTGCTGGTTTACAAAACAAGACACAGTGCTGGAGTAGCTCAGCGAGTCAGGCAGCAGCTCGGGAGACAGGAGCGATCAGTGCAGGGCTGGAGAACGATGAGCTTGGAGGCTGCGTGGGGAGATTGCCAGTGCTGTTGAGCCGTAACAGTCCAGCAGATGATGGCTTGGTGTTTAACTGTGGCGTCACGGTGAAGGAGTAGGTAAAGCGACTGACCCTAGCATAGTAGAGGTCAGCCCATCAGACTACAACACCAACTACCTTGTCAGCAGCGTCATATTTCGCTTGTGCAGCTTATAACCCAGTGGTATGGATATTAATTTCTCAAACTTCAAGTAACCCTTGCATTCCCTCTCTCTCCATCCCTTCCCCACCTAAGTCGAACCAGGTTTAAAGTCATCTTGTTCACTCATTATAGAATAGAATAGAATAGAATACCTTTATTGTCATTCAGACCTTACGGTCTGAACGAAATTCCGTGCCTGCAGTCATACATACAATAATACAATAATAAACAACAATAAACACAAATTAACATCCACCACAGTGAGTCCTCCAAGCACCTCCTCACTGTGGTGGAGGCAAAAATCTTAGGGCTGCAGTCTCTTCCCTCCTCTTCTCCCTCTGCGCTGAGGCGATTCCCCACCGGGCGATGGTACAAACAGTCCCGCAGCTCACCGAAACCCGCAAACGGGCCGGCTCAAACACCGCGGCCCGGGCTGGTCGAAGCTGCCGCCCTCCAGTCCAGCGGACGCTAAACCCCGGCCTCAGGTCACCGCCGCCAGAACGCCGTCCCAGCCACCGGAGCACCGTTCCAGCCCCGAGCCGGATCGCCCTCACGTGAGTGCCATTCCTCCCTCGAGCTGGGCTGCTCCGACGGGAGCGCCATTCCACCTTGAGCTGGGCCGCCCTCACGGGAGAGTCTCAGCCCCGAGCCGGACCGCCCTCACGGGAGCGAGCCCAGGGCAAGTCCTGACTGGCTGCCTCCGGAGTCTCGAGGTCGCCAGCTCCACCATTAGGCCTCAGCGCAGACGGAGGCAGAGAAGGGGGATACGACAAAAAAGTCGTATTCCCCCGAAGGGAGAGACAGCAAGCCCCGTTTCAACCCCCCCACCCACACATAAACACAACCTAAAAACAAAAACTAACTAGACAAAACGAAAAAAAAAAAACAACATAAAAAAGTAAAAACAAACGGACAGCAGGCGAGCCGCAGCCGTTTACCAGCGCCGCCACTTCATTGTCTGTTCTCGTTCTCATCTGGGCCACAGCCAACAATGTCCCGTTTTCTTTGTCATCGTTACTTTTTTGCATATCTTTCATTCATTAGTCTATATCTCTCCACATCACCATCTATATCTCTTGTTTCCCTCTCCCCTGATTCTCAATCTGAAGAAGGGTCCTGACCCAAAACTTCACCTATTCCCTTTCTCCAGAGATGCTGTGTGACCCGCTGAGTTACTCCAGCTTTCTGTGTCTATATTTGGTTTAAACTAGCATGTGCAATTCCTTCCTACAGGTTTAACAACAGATTTTGGATTGTTACTGAGTGAGCAGAGGCCTGTGTGTTCAGAGGAGGTGAGGTAGGAGTGGGCATAACATTATGAGCAGCATTGATGGGGGAGGCCATCAGAAGCTTACTCCTAGGATGGAAAAGTCAAATAGCAGTGGGCATAGCTCTCACGACAAAGGGGTAATGTTTTAAGGAGATGTGCAGGCCAAGTGTTTTTATACAGGGCACCGAGTGCCTGGAACATGCTGGTGGAGGCAGATATGATTTTGGCTTTTATAGAGACGTATGGATATGCAGGGAAAGGAGGGATATGGATTATGTGCAGGCAGATAAGTTTGGTGGCCTCAGGCTTGGCACAGACATTGTGGGCAGAAGGGCCTTTCTTCATTTGCTGTGTACTATTCTATGTTCCATGCACGAACACAGTTTCCTAGTCTAGAAGATTGATTCAGGAATCTTGTGGAATTTAGAAGATAATCATCAAAGCATCTGTGATATTACAGTTACTTCCATTGAACTCTTGGCGTTTGGGATTCGCGGCTCTGATGTATTTTTTCCTTTCTGTTACCAACCCATGTTAATTTTGGTGCATATATATCTCCTCTATATACAATAAAATGTTAGTATCTTCTCCCTATCAGATACTGAATGAAATTGACCTATATGATGATCATATTCGTGCTCTGTTAGCCTGTTGATGCAATATGACTTATTGCTCTGCCTAACCTAAATAAGTACTAAACAAATAATACTGAAGATAGACACAAAATGCTGGAGTAACTCAGCGGGACAGGCAAGATCTCTGGAGAGATCCAGAGATGCTGCGTGTCCCGCTGAGTTACTCCAGCATTTTGTGTCTCTTCGATTTAAACCAGTGTTTGCAGTTCCTTCCTAAACAAATAATACCCGTGTTTTAACCAACCTCGTTATTTGGTTATAGCAGGTGGACTTCCCCACGCCATCCCTGACCACACGGGTGCACCAGCGAGCAGTTCCACACCCACCGCACCATCCAGTTGATGTGGCTGTTGTTGCAGCTCACGTTGTAGCCCCTGGTGACAGCGCTTGCTGCAGGATGCCACCACTGACAGGACATGCTTCGTCACTGTCGGACTCTCAGCAACTGCCACTTCTTCCTATCGGCTATCGCTTTGCCCGCTCCACCTCCGCCTCCTTGTCCCATCGTTCTGACCACTCAGCCTCTCCACCGCTACCTCCTCCTCCTCTTTGCCTGGAGTCACCAACATCCTCCACGGTGGAAGGTGTCGGTGATGGCCGACAGGAAGATGCAGTAGCTGGGGAGAGGGGAGGGAGCCCCACAGTGACCGAGCGTGTCTTGTTGGCATCGGCCTGAAGAAGGCGCTGTTCCTGGAGGGTACAACGTGAGCCGTGTCACCCGGACTGTGCAGTAGCCGGTGAATAAGCGCTCGCTGGTATCGGCACAATAGGTGAAACGACACAACGTGTTGAAGTAACTCAGCACACGGAATCACTCAAGATGGTTCCCAACGTCACCTATCCATGTTCTCCAGCAATGCTGCCTGAGCCGCTGAGTTACTGCTGTATTTTGTGTCCTGTTGTGCATGAACTATCATCTGCAGTTCTTTATTTCAACTACATACAATGATAATACCTTACTTGGCAAGGGACAGTCAGCAATAATGGGCATGGTCTGTTACAACGAGGGTTGACTGCATTGCCTCACACCTTCATGATTCAAGGCATATTGTTTAATTATGAACAAGGAGTCATTGTGCTCATCCTAGGTCATTTGAAAGAGCTAAACAATTCTTTTCTCCTAAAGATCGACACAAAATGCTGGAGCAAATCAGTGGGCAAGGCAGAAGAGAGAGAATGGGTGACTTTTGGGTTGAGACCCTTCTTCAAAGTCTGAATGAAGGGTCTCGACCCAAAACTTCACCCATTCCTTCTATCCAGAGATGTTGCCTGTCCCACTGAGTTACTCTATCATCGACATAACCCAGCATCTGCAGTTCCTTCCTACACATCCCATCTGTTTGTCTCATAATTGTACAAACCCTTTTCCTGCTACATACTCAATTGATTATTTTGTAGATTCTACAGATTCTAATGCCATCAAATAATGTGTTCCAGATTTTAAAGATTTAGTTTGTTTAATGACCTTTATGTATAAAGCTTTTGTAAAATTTCAGTTGAAAATTAGTGATATTTCCTGATAATGAGCAGGTTTATTAATCCTTGCTACATTGCTGCTTTTTCAGTTTTAATACAAGGCTATCTTCCAAAAATTGGCTGTAAAACTACTGAGAAAAATTGACTAGCTTTGCTTTACCCGAAATCCCCAAGGAAATAACATTCTTCTTACATAAGGGGCTTAACATTCTTGTTTTCTAACAAACTCAATCGAGCATTGTATTGCAATGTTAAATCCTGATTGTTAAACATTTGGTACTTTGCACTGTGTATAAATAGTATTGCTAATCTGTACAAACTCTTCAACAATGAGTTTAAACTATAGCTCTTAAATGCAATAGTTTTCATGAAAATGTGAACTGATTTGCAGGAGGACTTTGACCTTTAACAATCTTTAATTGTTTTGCAGGAATCTGCCTCGCGCTATTATGATCTCCATGCCAGTTGTGACAGTTGTGTATGTGTTGACCAATCTGGCATATTTCACAACCCTGTCTCCTGAAACGATGCTGCATTCAGAAGCAGTGGCTGTGGTTAGTGATCAAGAACCATTCCATTATTTCTTAACTTTATAATTATAGTGGCATATATTCTTGTTTACAGTAAAATTGTTTGCAAACAAAATGAATGACCAGTTAAGTACCTGTTAAATGAAATGTATCTATTGTTAGTGGTAGGTCACATTGAGTGACGTTGTACCACCATGAAGTGTGATGAGAATCAAAAAGTAGGAGCAAGTGTGACCTGTTGTGTCGTTAAAGGCCTGTCCCACTGTACAAGGTAATTCAAGAGCTCTCCCGAGTTTAAAAAAAAAAATCAAACTTGTGGTAAGCACGTAGAATGTACGTGGCGGGTACGTCGGAGCTCGGGACGTCTCTTAGGGGCTCGTAACGCTAACGGCAGGTACTCGGGATACGCGGTAAACTCGTAAAGACTCGTGAAGATTTTTCAACATGTTGAAAAATGTCCACGAGAGCCCCGAGTACCTACGAGCAGCTATTACAGTAATTCTCCGAGTTCGAATTAGGGGAAACTCGGGAGAACTCTTGAATTAGCTCGTACAGTGGGACAGGCCCTTTAAGCAGAATAATGGCTGATCTACTCCAGCACTTACATATCCATATTCTTTCATTATAAAAGCCAATGCACCATTTGCTTTCCTCAGTGTTTGCTGCATTTACATGGTGCCATTTAGTGACTTCTTCACAAGGATTCTAAGGTCCCTTCAAACTATGGTGGTTGCAGTAAAGACCTCAAGCTTTTTTTACACTAATATATACTTTTTTCATTTATTGAACTTTTTTTGGTTTATTATTTTATATATATGTGTTTACAGGCCTGTTATGCCGCTGCAAGTAAGAATTTCATTGTTCCATTTCCAGTACACACAGTGCCCTCCATAATGTTTGGGACAAAGACCCATCATTTATTTATTTGCCTCTGTACTCCACAATTTAAGATTTGTAATAGAAAAGAAATCACATGTGGTTAAAGTGCACATTGTCAGATTTTAATAAAGACCATTTCTATACATTTTGGTTTCACCGTGTAGAAATTACAGCAGTTGTCACTTGTTGACCAGGAATGCAGGGAAAAGCCTGGGAATCACAGGCCAGTGAGCCTAACATCTGTGGTCAGAAAGTTACTAGAGAGTACTCTGAGGGATAAAATATACATGCCTATAGGTGGTGTCCCAGGTAGATAGGGTGGTCAAGAAGGCCTTCATCAGTCAGAGTATTGTATATTGGAGGTCATGTTACAGTTGTACAAGGCATTGGTGAGGCCACATTTAGAGTATTGTGTTCCATTTTGGTCGCCCTGTTACAGAAAAGATGGTGTTAAGCTGGAAAGTTTGCAGAGAAGATTAATGAGGATGTTGCCAGGAGTTGAGGGCCTATTGAGAGAGGTTGAGCAGGCTAGGACTTTATTCCGTGGAGCACAGGAGGATATTATAGAGGTGTATAAGATTATAAAAGGAATAGATTGAGTAAACACAGTGTTTAAGAAGGGTTTCGGCCCGAAACGTTGCCTATTTCCTTCGCTCCATAGATGCTGCTGCACCCGCTGAGTTTCTCCAGCTTTTTTGTGTAACCATAGATTGAGTAAATTTACCCAGACTAGGGGAATCAAGAACCATCGGACATAGATTTATGGTAAGGGAGGAATGATTTAAAAGCAACCCGAGGGGCAGCTTTTTTTTACACTAAGGGTGATAGGTATATGGAACGAGCTGACGGAGGAGGTAGTTGAGGCAGGTACTATCACAATGTTTAAAAATAGTTTGGACAGGTAGATGGATAGGATAGGATAGGTTTGAAGGGATATAGGCCAAAAGCAAGCAGGACTAGTGTAGATGGATCATGTTGGACAAGTCAGGCCCAAGGGCCTGCTTCAATGCTGTATAACACAACAATACCAAAATGAATGCTCACTTCCCAAGGTTGTTTAAGAGATATATATGGTGTCCCAGAACTTTAGAAGTGTCAGCATAACCAATAAAATATTTAACATCCAACTGATAGTGGTTACACACCAAACCCTTTGTGCCATTCATTCCAGACTAGCCACATATTTAAATCAGCATTTTGAAAAGAATGATATAATCAGGATTTTATAAATGTTAATAACGGATTGGATTGTGTGATAGACAGGAGTAGGCCTTTCGGCCCTTCGAGCCTTCACCGCCATTCACTGAGATCATGGCGGATCATCCACAATAAGTACCCTGTTGCTGACCATGGTCAGATTTTACTTTGGGGCATTGAACTGCAAATCTTTTCCTTTTCTAATGCCTGGCACTTTCCTACAGGATTTGATGTTAACTAGGATTCTGTTCCTGATCCTATCTTGCTTGGAAACTCCCCTTGCATTTTTGTGTGATTCAAGGAGTAATATTGGAAGCACATTTGACAATGTCTATCAGTTAGATGGGGAACTACAATTTTATCAAGTCTTTCCCATACTAAGGATGGAATACTGTTTAAAAAAAAAAAAGATTTTAATATTTAAAGAATGGGATAAAGATTTTTGATTCAAGTAAGAATCACCTAGAAGTAAACAGTTGAACTGATCCACAAAAAACGAAAGTAATATTTATTAATTTGCTTACATTGCATTTTATACAATCTGATGTGTTTAATTTCTCTTTTTTCTTTGTGCAGGACTTTGGTAATATCCATCTGGGAGTAATGTCCTGGATTGTCCCAGTATTTGTAGGGCTCTCCTGTTTCGGTTCTGTCAATGGATCGCTCTTCACTTCATCAAGGTAAACTATTGAAAATGTCATTATTTACCAAACATCTTTCTTGACAAGCTTGCAAATTTGTTTCATATACATCACAAAACTAAAGCATCAATGTTTCTGCTCTTTTAAAAAAAAAAACAGCACCTCACACAATGTACGAGCTATTGTTTTTGACCATGGCTTTTGACCATGCCTGAGGCTTTGCTTCTGTTTGTGGTGTTTTTGATGTTTCTTTATTTTACATGTCTTTTCCTACTATTTCTTTTGATTGTTATTTTTGGTGTGTATTAACTTTTTTGTCAATGATTAGTGATGTACAGCACTTTGTTGCAGCTATGTTTGTTTTTAAAGTGCTCTATAAATAAAATTATTATTATTATTATTATTATTGTACTTAGACAATGAGACTGGCCAGATGATTGGAGTTTCAGTGAAGAAACTGGAGTTGCAGGTGGACCACCTCAGAATCAACCAGGACACTTCATAGATAGGAGGAGCAAAATGCTGGAGTAACTCAGCGGGACAGGCAGCATCTCCGGAGAGAAGGAATGGGTGACTTTTTGGGTCAAGACCCTTCTTCAAGCTGGTTATGAGGCAGAGCGACATAGTGCGATAGGGATAGGAGATTCATTAATGAAGGAGAGTCTCAACCCGAAACGTCACCCATTCCTTCTCTCCAGAGATGCTGCCTGTCCCACTGAGTTACCTAGGAGATTCATTAGTTAGGAGAACACAGGAGATTATGAGGCTACAAATGAGACTCCAGGATGGTGTGTTGCCTCCCTGGCGCCAGGATTCAGGATGTTTCAGCATGGCTGTATGACATTCTCTAAGGGGAGGGGGAACTCTCAGAAGACGCAATGGTTTATAGGTCCCTGAAAGTGGTAACATGAGTGGATAGGGTGATTTTTTTTTTAAGTATACATGGTGTGAGCCTTCATTGTTCAGAGGATTGAGTATGAAAGATGGAGAGTCATGGTACAGCACTATAAAACTTTAGTTAGACCTCATTTAGAATAGGAAGTTCACCAGGATGCAGTCTGTGTTAGAAAATATTAGCAATAAGGAAAGATTGGACTAAGGTCGTTGATAAGAAGCCTTAGACTGACTAGAGGGATATGAACTTCATGTGGGCAGATGGGACTAGATTAGTTTGGCATTATGGTTGGTGCAGGACCTGTTCCTGTGCTGCAACTCTCTATGTTCAGTAGCAGTGGTTTGGTATCAGAAGCTTTGTGTTCCATGTTTGCATTCTGGATTTTTGGTTCAAAAGCTTCAGATTTCACTTTCCACTTTTGAACTGGGGACATAATTTAAACCGAAAATTAGGCCAATTTAAATTGGAGGAACAGCACCTCATCTTTCGCTTGGGCAGCTTATATCCCAGCAGTATGAATGTTGACTTCTCTAACTTGAAGTAACCCTTGCTTTCACCCTCCCACTCCATCCGTCCCCATCCTAGTTCTTCGATCATTCTGATTGTCCTGATCTTATCTTAATCTTATCTTATCTTATCTTAGCATGTTTCGTTGTTAACCTACCCTAAGCTAACAATGATCTATTCTACATTTTCCTTGAGCTTTGTCCCCTTTGATGTCTCATTTACCCTTCCATATCTCTCTCGCTCTCCCCTGACTCTCAGTCTGAAGAAGATCCTCGACCCGAAATGTCACCTATTCCTTCTTTCCAGAGATGCAGTCTGAGCGTCTTTCATTTATTGGAATAATGGAGCCTCATTAGTGGACCTGCTGGCCTCCAGGTCAACTAAGAGTTAAAGAAAGACAAAGCGGATCATTTTCTCCAGAGATGTTGCCTGGCCCGCTGAGTTACTCCAGCATTTTGTGTCGATCTTCGGTTTAAACCAGCATCTGCAGTTTCTTCCTTCACATTTTCTCCAGAGAGTTCGAGACTAAGGAGAGGCCTGGATGTTTCCAAAATTTTGCGAGGCATAGACACGGTAAACAAAGACCAGGCCCGTTGGGCAACAACGTCTGTACATGATGCCAACACTTACCTGCCTGTCTGCCTGCTACTCTTCATATATTAATGGTTTGGATGATGGAAATGATGGCTGTGTAGCTAAGTTTGCGGATGATATGAAGATTGTTTGAGGGGCAGGTAATGTCGTGGAAGCAGGGAGTCTGCAGTAGGCCTCGGATAGGTTGGGACAATGCACAAATAATTGGCAGATGGAATATAGTGTAGCCAAGTGTGTGGCCGTACGTTTTGGTAGTAGGAATAAAGGAATAGACTATTTTATAAAATGGAGAAAGGGTTCTGAAAACGGAGGTGCAAAGGGACTTGGGAACACTGGTGCAAGATTCCCAAAAGGTTGATTTGTAGGTTGAATTGGTAGTAAGGAAGGCAAATGCAATGTTAGGATTCATTTTGAGAGGACTATAGTATAAAAGCAGGGATGCTATGCTGACTCTTTATAAGGTACTGGTCAGATTGCATTTGGAGTATTGAGAGCAGTTTTGGGCCCCATGTCTGAGGAGGAATGTGGGAGGAGGTTTACCAGAATGATCCCGGGGATGATGGGGTTAATATATGATGACAGTTTGACGACACTGGGCCTTCGATGGTGGGGAGGTCAGATGTTAGTGCCACTGGTTGATAGTCATTGAGGCACATCACCTTGCTCTTCTTGGGCACCGGTATTATTGATGCCCTTTTAAAGCAAGTGGGAACCTCAGACCTCAGAAGTGAGAGGTGAAAATGTTGGTAAAAACTCCAGCCAGTTGGTCCGCACAGGTTTTTACAACACGACCGGGTATACCAGCAGGTCCAGGTCCTGAAGGATCTTCTGACGTCGGCCTCTGTGACTGTGACTGAAATACCAGTTGTTTATTTCTCCCAAATTCCAGGTTATTAACTCAATTTCAATTTCCGATTTTAAGTGTATTTAAACTTGGATGATGTGTGTTGTTAATCCAGTGATTCTAACAGCTGTGCTGCCATTATATTGTTAACATCCTGAAGATTCATTTGCCTGATGCAGGAAACTGGAATCAACTGATGTTGAGAGTAAATGCTTGTCTGCCTATTACAATTTGTTTTTTAAATCTTCAATAGTCCTTTCTTTTATTGCAGATTGTTCTTTGTGGGAGCCAGGGAGGGCCACTTGCCCAATCTTCTTTCAATGATTCACCCAAAACACTATACGCCTGTACCATCGTTAGTCTTCACTGTGAGTATCTCCAGATTGTTATGGTATTGTCATCGAATCAGAAAATGACAGCACAGGGCGAATGCAGGAATACTGCTTTTTAAATATGCTTTCGGAGATCAAATCAACATACTTCGCTGAGGTTTATGTTGTTATTTAAAAATGTTGCCGTAATCTGTATGACTAAGTATAAATTGTAAATACAGAATAGCAGTATACAATTATATATTGGTATACAAATGGCAGAGCATGGGTTTGTGAATTCATTACTACTTCTGTTGTTTTATTTTAGTTTAGTTTAGAGATACAGCTCCGATACAGGCCCTGCGGCCCACCGAGGGCACACCGACCAGTGATCCCCGCACACTAACGCTATACTACACACACTCGGGACAATTTATATTTATATCAAGCCAATTAACCTACAAACATGTACGTCTTTGTAGTGTGGGAAGAAACCGAAGATCTCGGAGAAAACCCACTCGGGTCACGGGGAAAATGTGCAAACACCGTACAGACAGCACCCATAGTCAGGATCGAACCTGGGTCTCTGGAGCTGTAAAGCAGTAGCTCTACCGCAACGCCCGTATTCTTGTTTCAATCTGGAAAATGGTTATACTGGTGTCTGTCAAAATCCTACTTGCAGATTTGGAATTTTCTATGAAGTCCAGTTTCATCCAGCATATAAACAAGCCCTTCAGCACAACTCGTTCTTGCCAACCAAGATGCCCATCCAAACTAGTCCCATTTCCGCTTGTTTCACCCATATCTCTCAAAATCATTTCTATCCTTTCACATCGTAGACATGAGCATTCATTGCTTGACTATATTTTGACATGCTTTTAGATAAAGAACAACCTGAGATTGTGTAAGGGAGTGATTTTAAGAAACACAAATACTTGCATTTCCAAAGTGTCTTTGTGCCTTCTACAAAATTCCCGTGTTGTTTACAGAGGAATACTGCTTTGATATGCAGCAAAGCTGGAAATGTATCAGGCAACTTATGCACAGCGCGATCTCATAACGTGCAATGTAATATTGACTGGATATTTCAATGGTTCAATGACACTCTATTGTCACGTGTACAGAGGTACAGTGAAAAGCTCTTGTTGTGCGCTATCCAGTCAGCAGAAAGACTATACATGTTTGCAGTCGAGCCATTTACACGATAAGGGAATAACGTTTAGTGCAAGGTAAAGCCAGCAAGGATAGTCCGAGGTAGACAAAAATGCTGGAGAAACTCAACGAGTGAGGCAGCATCTATGGAGCAAAAGAAATAGGCGACGTTTCAGGTCGAGACCCTTCTTCAGACTGATGTGGGGGTGGGAAGGATAGTCCGAGGATCACTAATGGGGTAGATAGTCGTTCAGGACTGCTATACGTTATTCTAAGTATATGGTAGTAGGTAGCACTGAGTCAGTTCACAAGAGTCACCACATTTCAGGCGCCATCTTGTACCCTTAAAGTATGACATTTAAAAAAAGCATTAGTCTTAACTTGGCCATAAAGGTCCGTTGTCCTGGGGGTGGCACTGGGTCAGTGTTGCAGGGGTCATCCTGACCCGGGGATGTGTCGATGTCCTCTACCGTTGCTCCACCATTCTGTGCTGCTGTAAGCCGCGTCCTCAGCCACGTCCCAAGCTAATGGAGCCCCAGGCTGCTGCAGGTATCCAGCGGCCTACTCGCCGACTCACCCACGCCCACACCTCCTGGACATCGGCCTGTGAATGCGCCGCACATCGCTTCTGATGCCCATCGTTCCACCTCCAGGATGCCTCTCGCAGCCAAAGCAGAATAGGGATGCGCGTATAAATCCTGATTTCCTCAGCAAAATACTGATTTTCAGGTACTAGAACACTGAAATGCTGTGACAAAACTTGGCAGCTCTGCATCGTGTTCCTTGTGGGCTGAAGGGCCTATTCCTGTGTTGCACCTTTCTATTTTCCCATTTCATGTTTTTACACAAAAGAATCAACTAATTGATTGTACATCACTTTGAATCGGATGATTAAATATGTTTAAAATTGATATAGTCGTCATAAATCTCAGACCTTATCCATTTCACTTAATTTTCACAAACTCCTGCATTGCAAAGTTGCAGAAATTTCTGAACAATCAACAATGTATATAATCATGCAATTTTTTTTACCATGGCCTAGAAATTGCCTGCTACAATTTGATCAAAAATTCAAAAGCCTAAAGTGACAGGATAAATATAATAGGTCTCAGAATGCCAATTTATTTTCTAGCCCTTCTCGGGGGCAGCATGGTGGCACAACGGTAGAGTTGCTGCCTTACAATGCTTAAAGCGCCCGAGACTCTAGTTTAATCCTGGCTACGGGTGCTGTCTGTACAGAGTTTGTACGTTCTCCCCGTAACCTGCGTGGGTTTTATCAGATAACTTTGGTTTCCTCCCACACTCCAAAGACATACAGGTTTGTAGTTTAATTGGCTTGGTATAAATGTAAACAATTGTCCCTAATGCAGGACAGTGTTAATGTGCGGGGATCACTGGTCGGTGCAGACGCGCTGGGCCGAAGGTCCAGTTTATGTGCTGTATCTCTAAACTAAACTAAACATGTGGGGCAACATCATGCAGCTTTGAACAAACTTGGCATGCTGCTCATACTCATTGAAATGATGAACATAGATAGTGCAACCAATTTAGCTCTTGGCTGCATTATCTAAGTTCAACATTTTTTAAATTGTATAGTATTATTTAATTTTACTGAAACTCTTCAGTAATTAGCAACAAACAGCAGAAAACATGAATCTGAAACAAAAACAGAGGATGTTTGGATGGTCGAAGCATCGGTGGAGAGAGTAGCAGGGTCAACATTTCAGATTAATTACCTTTCATCAGAATGAGAGCAATTTTGCTTGGGCAGCTAACAACCCAACAGTATGAATATTCATTTCTCTAACTTCAAGTAACCCTTGCATACCCCCTCTCTCCATCCCTCCTCCACCCAAGTCATACTAGCTTCAGTCATCTTGTTGAGTCTCATTGACTGGAACTCATTTTCACCCAGCCCACAGCTAACATTGGACTGCTTCCTTGATCATCATTACTTTTTTGCATATCTTTCATTCATTGTTCTATATCCCTCAACATCACTGTCTATATCTCCCATTTCCTTTTCCCCTGACTCTCACTGAAGAAGGGTCTCTACCCGAAACATCACCCATCCCTTTTCTCCAGAGATGCTGCCTGATCCGCTGAGTTACTCCAGCATTTTGTCTATCTTCTATTTAAACCAGCAACTGCAGTTCCTAACATGAAAGCAATCAAGACAAAAATTAAAGTACCAAGGGGGAGAGGCAGTCAAAATGAAGGGAATGGGGGTAGTGTCTATCAAACTTCCATCCGATCACAGCTAATCCATGTGCTTGTTCCACCTGTCTGTCTTCCTGCAGCTGGAAATTTGTTTGATTTTAAACTTTCTTTACTACAGATTAAATATCAATGACCTAAAGTGTTATTCTCTCCACAAAAGCTGCCCGATTTGCTGCATATTTCCAACAATCTTTAAAAAAAAAAAAAAAAAAAAAAAAAATTATATTTCATAACCAAATTTTCAGGTAGACTGCCAATTTACCATCACTAATTCCAAATCAAAATTTAAAATGTTGTGTAAAAGGTAAATTTTATAAAAGCTATATAAATATTTAAAGCTGCATTCTTCTTTGCTGATAATGTCTTCTTTCTGTTTTTACAGTGCGCAATGACTTTGTTGTATGCATTCTCTGTCGACATATACTCTGTCATTAACTTCTTCAGTTTCTTCAACTGGCTGTGCATAGCACTAGCTATTATTGGGATGATGTGGCTGCGTTACAAGAGACCAGAAATGGAACGGCCAATAAAGGTAAAGGGGTACCTGCAGTCGTGATTCATTTCACACACGTGCGGAGATACCAATATTCAATCACATTTACCCTGACAGACAAATTCATCAATTTGAATGACTTTTTTTTCCTTAAACAGGTTATCAAAACATTTAGAACCAAGGAACTGCAGAAGCTGATGTACCAAAAAAAGACAAAAATGTGCTGGAGTAACTCAGCTGTAGCATTCAGGCAAAACCTCACCTTAACATGTGCTCCAGAGATGCTACCTGACTCGCTGAGTTACTCCAGCATCTTGTGGCTTTTTTTTTTCAAAGCATTAGCTCCCCAATGACTTGTACTTAATAATTGTGACCACAACAATGTGCATTATTGTGCCATTACAGTGCCATTACAGTGGCTGTCCTGGGTGATAGCAAAGGTATTTCCCACAACAAGGAAACAAAGACTGATCTCCTAATTGCTCTGCCACAATCTTACCACAGGTCTTGATAATTAGTTCTTGAGCATAAAAAAACTGGGGAATAAGTCGTCTTAACTCCAGCCAGTGACTAATCCAAAGCAAAGGTGAGATAAGCAGAGACATATTTAAAGATCAAGACCGTCTATAGAACCTAGAACAGCACAACACAGGAACGTGCCCTTCAGCCCAATTTAGACTGATCTCATCTGGATGTACCTAACCCAGATCCATTCATCCCTTCCACTTCCATGTGCCTATCTAAAAGCCCCTTACATGACTGTAGTGTCTGCCTCCATCACCACCCCAGGCAATGCATTTCTGCCCTCACCACTATGTAAAAAAAAAAAACTTGCCTCCACACATCTCCATTAATCTTTCCCCTTCTCACCTTACAGTAATATCCTCTAGTGTTGGATATTTCCACCCTGGGAGAAAGGTTCTGACTGTCTACCCTATCTATTCATCTCATCGTTTTATATACCATCAAATGTCCCCTCAACCTCTGACATTCCAGAGAAAGCAATCCACGTTTATCCAACCTTGTGGCTGAATCCCCCAAAACCAGGCAACATTCTGGTAAACCTCCTCTGCACCAAAGCCTCCACATCCTTCCTGTAATGGGGTGAACAAAAGTGCGATACTCTAAATGCAGAGTAACCAAAGCCTTGTCGAGCTGCATCATGACTTCTTGCCTTTTGTATTCAATGACGCTAGCGAGCAAGACAAGCATACCATCCCACTCCTTAACCATCCCATCTACTTGTGCTGCCTTCTCCACGTCAATGCTCTGAAGGACCCTGTATATTCTCTCCTTGTGATCAACCTCCCAACGTATAACAGTTCACACTTGCTCGGGTTAAACCATCTCCCATTTCACTGGTCACAGACCCCCAGCCAGAATATCTTCCATCTTAACAATAAGCCAGTTCAGAATCCAGATGATTTAGGTCATTGTGAATCCTGTATATCTTAATCTACTGGATCAGCCCACCATGGGTGACATGATCAAAAACCTAAATACTAAAATCCATGTATACAACATCTACCACCGTACCATCATCAATCTCTTTGTAACTTTCCCAAAAATTCAATCGTTAGTGAGACATGACATGCTGTATACAAAGCCGTGCTGGCTATCCCTAATTAGTCCATTCTCTTTCAAATGGGAGTAAATCCTATCTCGAAGAATTCTTTCCAATAGTTTCCCTACCACTGACGTGAGGATCACCGGCCTAAAGGTCCCTGAATTATCTCTATTTTATTCATTAAACAAAGGGAAAAAAATGTCCAATCTCCAGACCTCCAGGGCCTTGCCTGTAGCTGGATAAGAAACAAAGATCCTTGTCTAGGCTTCCAAACACATCACACCACAGCAGAGGTCCCAGCACAGATCCCTGTGGAACTCTACTGGGCATAGACCTCCAGGCAGAATATTTTCCTTCCACCACAACCCTCTGTCTTCTAGGAATAAGCCAATTCTGAATCCGTACGACCAGGTCATCATGAATCCCGTGCATCTTATGTTCAGCCCTGATGCAGGTTATGTGGCTTGGAGCACATTTTTCATCAAATGTTAGAAATTCCTTAGTTTATGGAATGTAACTTTCAAGTTTGATGAAAACGATACAGCTAAATTTTAGAACATAATTCTTAGTTTTTATCATCGGTCACCGGTTCTTTTGTGCTAAGAATGCAAAATAAATGTTATGTCATGAATGGTGTGAATTCAGTGATTCACAGACTGAATGAGCTGATCTGCTTCCTGATTTCTGTGTATCGGAAGATAACTGAGGATGAAGCACCAATTAAAAAATAAATAAAAGGTCAATTATGTGAAATTTGAAACTAACATTATATTTTCTTATCTTTTACAGTTTAACATCATTCTCCCGATCACTTTTGTGCTGGCCTGTGTTTTTTTGATTGTTGTATCCATATGGATGACACCTGTGGAATGCTCCATTGGTTTTGCCATTGTCCTGTCTGGAATTCCCGTCTATTATATAGGAGTTCACTGGAAAAACAAACCTACGTGGCTCGTGAATGCAACCAGTAAGCATATTTACGTGAACAAATTTGTGATTAGTAAGATTAGTTGTCCATTTTGGTTTTGTTTTAATTTAGTTTAGAGATGCAGTGTGGAAACAGGCCCTTCAACCCACTGAGTCCACACCGGCCAACAATCATCCTTACATTGATTCTCAGGCTCATGTGTCATACATTACATGATATCACCCAGAACTTTATCACTGATTCATGGTGCCAAGCATATTGATTTGTAATATGAGCTTGGTGTATTTTAACTCACGAATTTTGGTTACAAAATGCTAGATTCTGATATAAAAAAGGAAAATGATAGTAATGCTCAACACATCTGTAGAAAAAAGAAGCACTTTTAACATTGTGTTTTGGTCATGAAATGTTAGAACTTCCTTTGTTTCTGGAACATAACTATCAAGTTTGATGACAGCTTGAGGAAACGATATCGCTACATTTTAGAACATACATTTCTTTGTATAAGTTCGTTTTCGTCATCTGTCACCAGTTCTTTTGTGTTAAAAAAGCAAAATTAAAATTATGACAAGAATTCAGTGATTGACAGACGGAATGAGCGGTTCAGCAGACTGAGAGAAACAATTTAGTTCTGGGTGTGGGAGGAACGAGCAGAACAAAGGGACTATATCTGATAGGGTTAGAGCAGATGACTTCATTTGATGGTAACCTTGCTGTTAAAACCATATTGAGGTTGCTTTGCCTCTACAATATGGTGTTAATAGTAAGACCAGATGATACACAAATACTGAGCCAAAATGATAGCTGATGAAATGGCAGAGAAAGTAAAAAGTGTGCTACCCAAGGTGTTATCGATATTGTATCCAGTGGAAAAATAAGTCATCTTCTTTGTATTTTAAATGTCATATCGACAGCAGCAGTTCTACTTTTCAATGACGACTGTTCCATCTAAGACATCATCTGAGGATGGTTTTGATTGCTGGATCCCTCTACTGAGAATATATATATTTTTTAATCTGACTTAAAAAGACATTTATTTTAAGATGTCTCAAAAGAAACATCTCAAAAGATGTCTGAGTTCACCTAATTCAGCAGTGCCAGGACTCTGGTCAACAGGAGGAATGACTTGGAGAATGTCCATGGGCAGGGGTGGAGTTAGATAGAAAATGTGATGGTGCTGAGATGAAGGGTGAAGTCCACGGCAACTGTGTTTAAGAATCAACATGAATGCCACAGAAGAATTTCTCCATTTAGGCTCAGATCTAGGAAAAAATGACATTTTTTTAAGTAAGTAAGTTTATTGGCCAAGTATTCACATACAAGGAATTTGCCTTGGTGCTCCGCCCACAAGTAACAACATGACATACAGTGACAGTTACGAATGACTCAGAAAACACTAAACATTAATAATAATAAAACATTAATGATAAAACACCATTGATCAAGCATGTGAACCAACAAAATACCAGATCAAAGGGAGGCTACAGATTTTTGGATTTTGAGTAGAGCAACTACTCGTGGAAAAAAACTGTTTTTACGTCTGGCTGTGGCAGCTTTGACAAGCCGGAGTCGCCTGCCAGAGGGAAGTGATTCAAAGAGTTTGTGGCCAGGGTGAGAGGGGTCAGAGATGATCTTGCCCGCTCGCTTCCTGGCCCTTGCAGTGTACAGTTCATCAATGGAGGGAAGGTTGCAGCCAATAACCTTCTCTGCTGATCAGACGATTCGCTGCAGCCTCCAGGTGTCGTGCTTGGTAGCTAAGCCAAACCAGACCATGATGGAGAAGGTGAGAACAGACTGTATTTTCAGCTGTATTGCCAATGAAACTGGTCTGTAAATGTATATCAAAAGGTGAATCATTCTGTCCTAAAAATATAGTCACATTTACCAGCGTCCACATACAAAGAATGAAATGGGCAGAGCCCTCACCAAGCTTGCAATCAGCTCCCCAAAGTTAGCAGGGACTAGAAGGTAGTCTGAAGAAGGGTCTCGACCCAAAACGTCACCTATTCTTTCGCTCCATAGATGCTGCCTCACCCGCTGAGTTTCTCCAGCATTTGTGTCTACCTTCGATTTTTCCAGCATATGCAGTTCTTTCTTAAACAAACAGGGACTAGAAGGTGGCTGATTATTGGGCCCTGAGCCCCAACAACCCGTTGAGGGTGATATTGCTCATTAACATGAATGGCTGAAAGCATGCTCATCACCAGCATATTGTTCATTTTTCACTCACAGCATTTTCATCTTTCTTGTAGATTCCATTACGATCTTCAGTCAAAAGGTTTTGGAAGTGGTACCTCAATCTTCACAATAAGAAAATTAAGTTGCTGAAGAAATACGCACAAAGAATTAAGGAAAGGAGGCATTGTTACATGGTCCAAAGTCTTTAGTTCCCTTGGAATTATTTGTTTACCTTCAGGATGAAGATTGGTCAATCATCTCAAAATTTGTTGAGAATTCTTCATTCGATCTTTTTATTAGAAAGCGACCCAGTTGTCTAATATTTCACCTGAGTGATTTAAAGTTTTTACATATGCTCAAGTAGGTTTCTCATGTTAGTTCAATGGTAATGCTTGCTGCTCTGTTTGCCTTATCTTACATTTGTTAATGAATGCAATTCTGAAAACCGTGTGCCTGCTATACTTACATGTAAATGGGACTAAAATCTAAAAATGACATGAGAAAGATTGACTTTTTAATTGGTCCTTCAGACACTTCTATATGGGAGTGCTTCTGAGATAAAACATTTGCTTCTTTGTCAAGACTGCATTTTGAGCTTCTGATAGATTTTAGTCTATAGTAATCCTTCATGTAATTCATTTTGGTTGAAGATGTTTAATGAGTAAAAGTGCTCAGAGTATGATCACAGTGTTTTATCCAACACGTGATTCAATGGTTTATTACAGGAATATATTGGCAGCAAGGAACAGCATGACAGAGAGTTCTGCTATTTTGCATGCTAATTACATTCTTAAGAAACGGCATTGTGAAAATTGCTTTATAAGAAAAAATTGTCATTGGGGATAGGGGGGTTAGGATAGTTTCAGAGTCCTTAACATTTTTTTCCGTGCATTTTTTTAAAAAAGGTGATTAATTTTGTAACCACAGGCTAAAAATATGAAAGGCTGCTTTATTTAACAGGGTACCATTGTACCAGAGTCACTAGTAGCAGACACATGTCAATTTCTATGGTAACCTACAGTGAAACTGACAGACTCTTCTTTAGAAACAATGATATGTGATTACTGTGTGTGTGTGTGTGTGGGGGGGGGGGGGGTTATTTGGAAATAGTTTTTTTTTCCCTACCTGTTTTTTTAGCAGGGCAGATTTTTTTCTGCTTGTCAATTTTCAAAGTTACTCTTAAGTGCTTCTTCAGTTCCTGTTATTATAACCAATTCTACCTACATAATACAAAATAATGTTTCTAATTCATCAATTATGGTATATCCAATTTGAATTATGGAAACAAGTGTTATAGCAGAACTACCTATACAGTTTTCTCAGTATTCCAAGCTGTGGAAAGGCAGCTTGGTCAAGGTTATTTCTCACTTTCTACCTAAATTGGGGTGGGACTAAATTTTAGTTGACTGCTGTATCATGCTGGGTTATGACTCCACAATCACCTAACTTGCTGCACTCCCAAGCCGCTCCCAGTCATGTCTTGTTCATGCATCGAGTGCAGTAGATAATGGCGAATATTCATCGGTTGTGAATTGAAATCCCAGTATGGAAGAATACTTCATAGTATGTAATCACCTCTAAAATACTTGTTACCCTCCGAGACTTCGTGGCAACCAATTTTATTGACAATGGGGACACACACAGTTTCTATTTCTTAAGTAAAGGAGATTTTTTTTAAATGAAGGGGCTCATACCACATTTTCAGAAATCAGTATCCAAACTTAGGGAAACTATCTAATTGCTACCTAGTTATTATTTATTTCTGGTTGCACATGCTACCCTAGACAAGACAAATGGCAACACAGAGTCTTTGTGCGATTTTAGCCCCCACAGAAAAATAAAACAAAATGCAGAGTTACAATCCATCAATTTTAAAAGTAACTATTTAGTATTTAACTTATTTATTAAAATTATCTTTTGCATTGCTTCAGTATCCGGGAAAATAAATATATATAAGCACCTATTATTTATAAAAATTCAATTTAAGGATTTCTTACGACATAATTCTTAAAGAGGATTTTCCCCTGTTCTTTGAACATCAACAATATTTTTCTGAAGATAGGATGGTAAAGTCTTTATGAATTTTTCAGTCGTGTCAAGAGTGAGAATATTTTTCTTGAAAGTTGCATTTTCTTATTCCTAGTTATGTGGGAATTGTTTCAAACACGTTAAATATCACAGTAATAAACCAGTTACTGTGGATCACAACACACTTTCACAATTTTTAACGCAACAGTCTAAAGAGCAAATAACATTCTTGGCTCCTAAGTTCTACTTTGGTTGGTTTTCTCTAGATTTGGGGACTTTAAACATTGAGTTCTGTAAGAGAAGTATATGGAAATACAACAATGAATCCTGCATTCATCTAGTTTACCATAATGTTTAATATGGTGGAAATAATTCTACATTTAAGACTCAAATATGGTCTTGTATACCTAGAGTTTTCTCAGTATGGTTCAGATAATGTGTTCTGATATTCTTTAGCTGACCCCGACTCAATTGGGGAAAAGCATAGTTAAGTTCAGCAACTTGACCTCCGAAGAGCAAGGCAGGAGAATGCAAAGGCTGGCATCTGAAGGAAAATACAAATTGCTGGAAGAACGCGAGGTCAGGCAGGAACTGTGGGGGTAAATGGATAAGGAAGGAAGCTGATGAGTGAAATTAGATTACAGAGGGGTGACCCGAAAACATTTTTGGTCAACACCCTAGATCCGGATTGAGAATGTAAAGGGGTGCCAGTGTAAAGATGTAAGCGGGAGGGGGTGATGGACTGTGGTGGAGTATATGGGTGTGGGCAGATGGAACTAGGTGGGGAGGGAACAGAAACTGGGTAACACGGGGCTGGTGATAGGTACATTTGGAAAGAAGGGGAAGTGCAAGAGGAACTGGTTGGATCAGGGGGAGAGAGAAAGGAACAGAGGGAGTCCAGGTTACCGTTAGAATTCATTATATTACCTTGAATTTTTTCATTTTCAGATAACCCACACCCCTCTTCTCTTTCTGATCCACTCAGATCCTCTACCCCTTTTGTCTAAGCTACCCCTGACAGCCCATTACCCAGTTCCTTTACTGCCCCCCACCTGGTTCAATCTGCCTATCACCCGCACGTACTACCCACTCAGATTCCTCTTGTTCCCCCCCCCTATACTGTCCAGACCTGCCTTGGGCAGCATACAGCCCAGCGGTATGAATATTGCTTTCGCAACTTCAAGTACCCCTTGCATCCTCCTTTCTCCATCCCTTCCCCACCCATCATTGTACCAGCATCAAAATCATGAAGTGGGGTCTCGACCTGAAACGTCACCCATTCCTTCGCTCCGGAGATGCTGCCTGTCCTGCTGAGTTACTCCAGCTTTTTGTGTCAACCAGCATCTGCATGTTATGAAACATAATAACATAAAGTACTTCAGTTTCAACCAGCATCTGCAGTTCCTTCCTACACCGAGTCATCTTGTTCCATCTCATTGTCTGTAACTCATTTTCACCTAGCCCCTAGTTAACAATGGCCTGTTTCCTTTATCATCGTTACTTTGCATATCTTTCATTCATCTGTTCTATATTTCGCTACATTACCATCTATATCTCTTGTTCCCCTTTTCCCGGACTCTCAGTCCGAAGAAGTCATTGTGCCAGCTTTAAAGTCATGGAGAAGGGTCTCGACCCAAAAGGTCACCTACTCCATTTCTCCAGAGATGCTGTGTGTCCTGTTGTGTTACTCCAGCTATCCCAAAACATCAACTGTACCTTTGCCTCCACATATGTTGCCTGACTCCCTCAGTTCCTCTAACAATTTGTATTTTGTTCTTACTCTCAGAAGAGTGTCCTGGTGTTTATTTCTTGTATTTCATTCTCTACAATAACTTAGCAATTTAAAAAAATGTTGTGTTTCTTATTGGTGTTGTATGGAAGGCTGAAAAAGCTCTTGGTCAATAAAATGATGCCTGAATAAGCTATCCATTTGGTAAAAATAAATGCACGATGTACACAAATTAAGAGAGCAATCATCCAATGCTTGTGTACATCCAGAACTAGTTTTTGATATTTGTACAGTGAAATTGTTTTTATTCTGACAATATTTAGAAATGACATTTACGGTATTGAAAGTGATGTGAACACATGTAATATAATATTGAAGAATAGTCAAAATTAATTTAAAGAAATTATCAATTTAGTTTGCTATTAATGAAGTTGAGTAAGTCTACTACTGATGCAGTTCAGCTGGTATAATTCCATGTACCATATCGTACCACTGGAAAAACACTGTTTTTAATTGTATAATTCAAACACTGTTTTAGTTCGTAGAGTTAAATTATTTTTAAATGGTACTTCAAGAATGAACATCAAGTGAAGGAAATAATTTTAAAGAAAGGACAGATTTAAAAAAGTGTGTGTGGGGGGGGGGGGTGTAAATCTACCTACAAATGAATAATGGTTTTGGAGGCAGGCAATGATCGGTTCTGCATAGAAATGTGCATAATCCCCTGGATTAAGTTTTGTGTTCAGACCAATATAACTTTTTCTTTTCTGTGATTTAACACTGGGGCAATTATGGCATTTCCCGATAGAATAATCATTAAAAGTTACGGAGGAAGGGAAATGTACAAAAGGATCAATGTACAAAGGAATACAAAACATCCAATGTACCACAATAACATTTGTACAGAAGTTAAAGTTCATTTGTTTTGAATTTGAGAACATTTGGCCCCGCGAGACAGTGAAGCCTAAATATTTCTGTGTGTCATTATGTGTCTCTTTTGTTGTCAATATAAAGTTATGTTTAATACGCACTTTTATATTGCTTCAATGCTTGAAATGTATAAAACATTGTTCAAAATGTGTCTTTTAGATGTCTTTTTCTCCATCAAGAAATGGCTGGAGTTGTAGCTATTTCATCTCCAATTTCCATCTAAGAAGTAAAAATAATCTTGCATAAGCTGTGGAGACTTGGTCATTGATTGTGTTATAGAGTCATAAAGTATACAGCATGGAAATCCTCTTCTATGGGGAAAAGACTAAAAGTTTACTTCATCCGTGCCTCCGCCCATTCCCACGATGACCTTTCCATCACAGTCAGAGTGAGGCCCAATGCAAATTGGAGGAACAGCACCACATATTTTGCTTGGGCAACTTACAACCCAATGTTGATTTCTCCAACTTAAGTAACCCTTGCGTTCCCTCTCTCCCCATCCCATCCCCATCCTAGTTCACCGACTAGTTTTGCTGTTCTTATTAAATATTACCAATTGTATGCTGCATTGTCACCTTCCCCTCAGTTAACAATGAACCTTTCTACATTTCCTTACATCTGCTTTGATTTGTTGTTTTCACACCTTACCCTACCATATCTCTAGACCTCCTCTTCCATGACTCTCAGTGTGAAGAAGAGTCTCGACCCAAAACGTCACCCATTCCTTCTCTCCAGATATGCTGCCTGTCCCGCTGAGTTACTCCACCATTTTGTGTTTATCCCCTCATGATTTTCTATATTTCAATAATGCCACTACTCAGCGTACTATACTCTAAAGAAAAGGTCCCAGCCTATCCAGTCACTCCCTTCAACTCAACTGCATAACTTTTGGTAAATCCTCATGAATCACTTCCGCATCTTTTCAATTTAATTGCATCTTTTCTGTAGCTGGGCAACAAAAACTGTGCGTAATACTCCAAGTGTAATCTCACCAACAACTTGCATCATGATGCCCCAACGTTTGTACTGTATACCCTTCCTATCGCAGCTTTCAATACCGAATACACCTGTTATTCCACTGTCAGGGCACCTAATTGTTCCACAATACTCTTCAGGGCTCTGGGTGGAAGTTGTCCAAAAGTGGGATGGGTCATTATAGACTTATAGTTGAATGCCTGCCCATTAATTCCAACAGTAACAGTAATTATAGGAGATAGAGGAACATACATATAGACAAATTACAGACAATTCTCCGATATTGATTTGACTTCACTCAGTGCAAAAGGTTTAGATGGGGCAGAATTTGTTAGGTGTATCCGAGAAGGTTTCCTGAAACTGTATGTTTGGCCAGATGCAAGAGTTTTTCAGTCGAAAACTATTTCGTGAATTGCAAAATAGTCAGTTCAACTCCATACGTTTTATGATAGTTATGAATTAGGATCAGTCTGGACCTTGGGGGAAGGCACTAAATTAGGGCAAGACAGATTACAGCATTAGTTTAGAAATGCAGCACGGAAACAGGAAACAGGCCCTTTGGCCACACTAGGTCCATTTATCCATGTATACATTTATACCAAATCAATAAACCTACAAACATGTACGTCTTTGGAGTGTGGGAGGAAACCGAAGTTCTTGGAAAAAACCGACGCAGGTGACGGGGAGAACGTACAAACTCCGTACATGCAAGCACCCGTAGCCAGGATCGAACCAGGGTCTCTGGCACTGTAAAAACTGTAAGACAGTAACTCTACCGTTGCGCCACTGTGCCGTAATTAAGTAGAAGCTAGGGAGAGTAAATTGTGAGCTGATATCTTTAGGCAGGTCCACATCTGACTTGGAGTCATTTACAGACCAGCTGATCCGTGTTCAGGACTGTCATGTTCCAGTAAAGAGAAAAGATAAGCATGACAAGGTACATTAACTTGAGATGGTCAAAGAGGATATATATTTGGTCAGAAAGAAAAAGCAAGTGTATGAAAGATTTAGAAAGTTGAAATCAGAAAGTGCCTTTGAGAAATATAAAGCAAGTTGGGAAAAAAACTTGAGCAGGCAATTAGAAAGACCATAAAGGGGTCTCGACCCAAAACGTCACCCATTCCTTCTCTCCAGAGATGCTGCCTGTCCTACTGAGTTACTCCAGCTTTTTGTGTCTATCTTTGGTTTAAACCATCATCTGCAGTTCCTTCTTACACAAAATTATATTGGCAGGTTGAATTAAAGAAAATCCCAAGGTATTCTATATGTACGTTAAAAAAAAGCTGGGTAATCGGGGAGAAGGTAGGACTGCTCAAAGATAAAGATATGTGTGGAATCAGAAGATGTAGGCGAGGTACTAAACAAGTATTTTGCAATCGCATTCACCAAGGGGGAAGAGGTGGAGGACACCAAGATCAGTGTGGAGATTACCAACAAGCTTGGGCAGTTTGAGATCAAGGTGGTGCTGAGTCAGGGGTCTTGAAGCACACCAACGTGAATAAATCCCGAGGTGCTGATGGGATCTATCCCAAACTATTAGGATAAGTAAGAAAGGTGATTACAGGGCCCTTGACAAAGATCTTTGTGTCTTCTCTGGCCACAGGTGAGTTCCTGGAGAACTGGAGAGTAAAGTTTGTTTAAGGGAAGTAGAGAGAATCCAGGAAATTCTAGGCTGAAGAGCCTCACATCAGAGGCAGGGGAGCTATTAGAGGATTCTTCGGGATAGAATTTACTCACAATTGGAAGAGAAGGGCAAGTTAATGATTGTCGTCATGGCTTTGTCAATGGCAGATCATGTCCTACAAACTTGATTGAGTTTTATGAGGAGGTGATCAGTGAGGGTAGGGCTGTGAATGTGGTCTCCGTGAAGTTTAGTAGGCACTAGACTAAGAGGGACCCGTTGGGACCCAGATTCACACAGGAGGGCTGGTCCCCCAACGCAATATTCCACCTCTCCACCAATTCCAATATTGATGGCCAGTGGGGTGGGGGTGGTGGTGCTTCTTTCTGGAGCACTTGCATGGGTGTTGTGGGTCAAGCCAAGCACAGTGAGTGCAGGGCCAACAATCCATTTCAAATCAAGTCAATCCATTTCAAGTCATGTTATTGCTCCCAAAATGCAACACTTCACATTCCATCAACCATTCCTCAGCCCACCTGCCCAACTGATCAAGATCCTGCTGCAATTTTTGACAACCATCTTCACTATCGACAATACAATCCACTTTAGTGTTATCTGCAAACTTGCTAATCTTGCTATGTACATTCCCATCCAAATCATTGCTATAAATGACAACCATTTTCTTGTCGTTTGTGAATTTACTAATTATACCTTGGTACTTTCTCATCCAAATCATAGATACAAACCACAATCAACAGTGAGCCCAGCACCGAACCCTGAGGCAGACCACCAGTCACAGGCCTCCAGTCCAAAACACAACCTTCCACCATCACCGCTTCCTTCATGAAGCTAATTTGCTAATCCATTCAGCTACCTCTCCTTGAAGCCCATGGGATCTAACCTTTCAGAGCAACCTAACATGAACAACCTTATCAAATGTCTTGCTGAAATCCATGTATACAACATCTACAGCTCTGCCACATCCTCAAAAAACGTAGATTTGTGAGACACGACCTCCCAGGAACAAAACCATGTTGACTACCAATTTTGTCCATCTAAGTGCACGTTTGTCATATCCCTCAGAATACTCTTAACAACTTTCCGACCACAGATGTTAAGCTCACTGGCCTGTAGTTCCAAGGCGTTTCGTGCAGCTCTTCTTAAAAAGAGGCACAATGTTTGCCTCCCTCCTGTCTTCCGGCACCTCACCTACATTTAATGACGACTCATAAATCTCAGCGAGGGCTCCTGCAATTTCCTCTCTAGCTTCCCCCAGGGAGATCGGATATATCTGATCAGGCTCCACAGATTTGTCTGTCCTCATGCACGTCAAGACCATCAGCACATGACTTCCCCAAGTTCCTCCATCCTCTTGCATTTCTCCTCAATAAAAGCAGAGGAGAAATATTTGTTAAGGACCTGGCCCATCTCCTGTGGGACCACAAAGAGTTGACTGCTCTGATTACCGAGGGGTCCCACTCTCTTCAGTTACTCTTTTTTCCTATCTGTGCTTATAAAATCTCGGGATTATCCATAATGCTATCTGCCAGAACTATCTCCTGGCTCCTTTTTGCCCTTCTGTTTCCATTTTTAGATTACTCTTTTGTTCCCAAAGCTCCTCCAGGGATACACTTGTAGGCTGCCTATACATGCCCCATGCCTCCTTAAGGGCATGTCCCACTAGCATACGATTGCATGCATCTAGTGCGACCAAACGTGGTAGCTTGGGGCGTACAGGCCTCGCGGGACCGGTCCCAATTCAAACCGCGGAGGCGTATAGAGTTGTGCGGGGCTGGTTCCGACATCATATTCACCAAAGCTGGGCAGGAGGTGGGCCGACTGAATTTGGACGTCGCACGGCGTCGGGCAGGAGGCGGGCCGACTGAATTTGGACGTCACACGGCGTCGGGTGGTGATGTCATCAAGTAACAGCACGCTGGGTGGTGACCTCATCGTGCAACGCTTTTGTCGGCAGGCTTTTAAAAACATTCCTTTCCTGACGTTCCTTTTCATCAAACACCCTACTCCAATCAACTTGAGCGAATTCCTGTCTCATACCCTCAAAGTTGGCCCTGCCCCAATTTAGCATTTTACCTCATGTCCCGTCTCCATCCCTAACTATCTTAAACTTAATAGAATAGTGGTCGCTGGTCCCAAAAGGCTCATCCACTAAACTTCATTCACTTGACGAGCCTTATTCTGCTGTCTGCTGCTGATAGGCTCTTTACCTGGAGCAACCACATGTTACATCTCCACTGCACTTCACCTACAAAGTTTCTCAATATAGCTGCTCCCCTTCACCTTGCCTTATTTTTATTTACTACTCAATTAATCAATTTAATGCGGCAACAAGTCCAACGGTTAATTTAAAATTCAATTTTACTTTGGAGTCACGTGAGTGACTACGTGAAGAAGGCCGTCAGCCCGCATGCGCGTCATTACGTTGACGCATTGCGCAACGACTGACTGGCAGGCGCGCTGCTCCTTCCAACGGTAAGTTTAAACCTACAGGTAAGTTTAAAACTTATTTCTAGGTTTTCTTTTTGTGTTGCAGGAAGCTCTTTACAGAGTTTGCCTGCTGGATTCGGGGCAAAGTCGGATGGGCCGCGGGGAAACCCGTTATGGACCGTGGGGAGATCCCGGTCCGGACCGCGGGAGCGCAGGCAGCCGGCGGCCGTCGGGTTCGCTACCTAAGCCTCTGACAGTGCGGTCAGCGGCTCCCAGACCGCTGTGGTTCCCCAGAAAGGGGGTAAAACCAGCAGTAAGCCGGTCTCGGGACCCGAGTCGCTGACAGTGCGGTCAGCGACTCCTAGACCGCTATGGTGCCCCAGGAACGGGGTTTAACCATGAGGAAGTCAGTCAGGCCTTGGGACTCAGGCGAGTCGGGCCAGGAGGGTTCCCCTCCTTCAACGGGTAGCGTCTGCGGACGTCTAAACCCACATGGAGCACCTGATGGAGAGGTTGCTCCACAATGATATACTCCAAAGGAGGGAGTTATCAGCGCAGGTCTCCTCAAGGGCCCGCGGCAGCACCTGTTTTCACGGCTGCCTATGAATCTCCCTCTCTGTGGAGGGGAGTGCGAGGAAATACTCGCAAGCGAAGGGGTTACTGCCAGAAGAATTGGTCCAGCCATTGGCAGAAAAACCCGGAAGGCTGCCAGAGCTCCCCTCACGCTACAAGTGCCTGCAGTGAACAGCGCTGTCAGGGGTGACATTGGGAGTGGCATGAAATCCAGGAAATGAAACCAGTCACCGAATCTTCTCCTCGGGTAAGACTTATCCAACAGGTATACCTGGATGAGGAAGCAAAAGCTGGCGGAATGATCAAGGAACCGACGATACATCGATTCGGCGACGACACACCCCACGCCTCATCGGCAGTAAGCAGTTCACTGAAGCTGGTGACAGCTTGAAAGCTGGGCAGAGGTCTTTCAAGCCAAGGTCCAAGCCGGTCTCAGGAAATATGGAATCCACATACACTACCATTCCTACTCTCCAATCAAGGATGGGAATAGAACCCACATCAGGGGCCTTTGGGCTTACCATAAGGCCACCGGTAACCATGGGGGTAGGTGGGTCTGGGTCTCCCGAAACATGGGGTAAGTGGACCATTTACAAGTTGGTAATATTCACACTTGGTTTTGTACAAATGACAATGATAACATGAGATTCAGATCAGTTATATACTAGAATGATAACATGTGATTGGGTTATTATTGTACAGTATACAAGGGTACCAAGCATGTCTTGGAATTGGGGCCAGAGTTACGGCCAGGATTGCCTTCCGACACAATCTCGGAAATATGGCCAGAGTTGTCTTTCGAGGCAGGCTCAGTATTATGGCCAGGATTACGTTTTGCGACGGGCTCGGGAATATGGCCAGAGTTGTCGTTCAAGACAGGCACGGAATTATGGCAGGTGTGGCCTGTTCATTGTGAAAGATGGAGGATGTCGGTTCATAGTTGATTTAACTTGCATGTGCAGTATATGGAACTTTGTTACTGTCTAACAACTGATTTCCTTAGGATCTTTATGGTATGCATCAATCTCAAAGATGCATACTATTCAGGTCCCATTCACAGGGGAAAAAACAGTGCTTGGACTGCTCAAAGCTCAAAAACACTTACTATGGCTTATCTGGATGATATTATCTAAACGCGGTGTTTTGCTAAAATCAACTGTTTCAGCCGCAACTATATTTGAGAAATTGAGGTTCCTCATCCATCCAGTTAAATTTAAGTTGATATCAACTAGAGTTATTGATTATATGGATTTACCTTTAACTATTAATTTATCTGTGACTCCGCCCTGGGGCAAGAGATTGGAATCAATAGAAGCCTGTAACAACCTTGTTTTCAAGCAGTCTATTCATCAAGTATAATTGGCAATATAGCAGCTGTGTTTCAGCTGTGCAATTGGACCTTTGCATTATCAGAGCTTGCAAAGTAGTACCTCTCAAGTGCCATATAGGTCATTGTTAACATACCTATGCTATTACCAGCTGAAGCCCACAATGGTGGACAAACTATATTCAGCATTGCTCCAGTAGTTTTGGTCAATAAACCTTCAATTATATTACAAACTAATGCTCGTGCTCTAAGATGGAAAATTACTAATGCCATCTCTAGTTACGGAGGCGGATGGGATTTGCATGAATTACCAATTCTTCAGTTATTGGTATCAACTATGCATAATCTGCATGCTCAGCTCCAAGTTTATACACTGTGGTGGTGGCATATGTTAGTCACATGGGTGCAATCAAGTCAAAGTACCCTGTCATAATTTACCCAACCTCATTTGGCGCTGATGTATCATCATGTAAAATCAATGACAACACAGAATGAATGTTAGATCACAAAGTATTTTATGACATTGGCTCATTGGAACACCGAATATCGATATGTTTGCGTCCAGGCTCAATCACCGGTTGTAAAAACATGTGGCATCACAGTGGCGAGAGATACATTCTCGCTACACGGGGGACGAATGTTCTTTTATGTCATTTCTCCATTTTGCCTCATCAGTCGGATCTTGCAATAAATTCAGCAAGATCCCGTTTCAGGGTTTTCGTACTGTCTGACTGGCCGATGCAGCCATGGTTTCCCGCAAATGTTGGGAATATAATAGAACCTTATATGGGTTTCTAAACATAAAGCTTTGCTGGTTCAGCCTGGGACTCGGGGTCTGCATGATTATCAGCCTCTGCATGATTAATCAATTAATTGCTTTACAGAATCTGAGAAGACTGCTCCTGCGGCTCGGGTTGTCAGACCGATCCATGTGTGTGCTCACTGCAGAGTGCAGGGATAGCACCAAAAAAGCAGTACATTTCCTCTTCAGGAGATGGGAAGCGTTCTGTTTAAATGCTATGTTACATATTATACGGCACGGACACTTACGTCTTAGAGTTCATTTTCAAATGGGTCCTGGACAATAAATTAAGTTATAGTCCCATTAACTGTGCCAATGTGCTTTCTCATCATATTTGCCGCAGCGAGCGGGACCCGACAGGGGGTCTCACCCTCTGATATCCAGTTCATTAAGATATCTTTAACACTAGTTCTCTCAGACCCAAGTACACGGAAGTATGGGATATTGACATTGTGTTAACACTACTTCACCAGGGGGCTCCAGCTATATTCCTATCTTTGGCTCGGCTCTCATAAGGTTCCAAACATTTTATTTTAACCCATTGCCAGACCAGGGGTATTTGCCAACTCTAATTTAGGTTCTATTTTATAGTTTCCCCCGGATTAGAGGGGTTACTATTATTATTATTTGTTCATTTATCAGCATCAGCATGTTTTAAATCTTTGTCATGTCTGTATGCTTTAAGAATGTTTCCCTTATCTGTGGTCAACTGATGCAGTCGTGTTTGTGTGGACTCGTTTTTCCACGGCATGAAATCACAGAGCTTCAAAATCTTCACATCATCACTCACGTGGCTCTGAAATAAAATAGTAAGATTAAACAAGAACTTACCAGTTTGAAGTTTGATCTTCAATTTATGAGGAGTTACGATGAGGGATTACGTGCCCTCCGCTCCCAACCCTCGTATCATAAAAATTATCTGGTAGTTCTAATCATCTCTAATCTTACTATGTTAGTTCAACTACTGTTATCTGTGATTTCACACCGCTGCATTGAAGATTGACAACTTTTACTTTTACCAAGCCAATTAAACTACAAACCTTTGGAGTTTGAGAGGAAACTGAAGATCTCGGAGAAAACCCACGCAGGTCACAAGGAGAACGTTCAAACTCTGTACAGCAAAGCACCTGTAGTCAGGATGGAACCCGGGTCTCTGACACTGTAAGGCAGTAGCTCTACCGCTGTGCCACCGTGCCGCCCATGTTGCAAATTTCTTAAAGCCCCTATATTTAACATCTCATTGACACGTGCCATGAAAAGTTCTGACCCCTTGGGATCCCCAATCCAATTTAAATCGCGTTCACCATTGTGCTTTTTGCCCCTGACCAATGCTGGCAAGGACAGCACATACGTTCTCCTCGTGACCTGCGTGGGTTTTCTCCAGGATCTCCGGTTTCCTTCCACACTCCAAAGAGGTACAGGTGTGTAGGTTAATTGGCTTGATATTAATGTAAATGGTCCCTAATGCGTGTTGGATAGTGTTGGTGTGCGGGGATCACTGGCCGTTGCGGACTCGATGGGCCGAAGAGCCTGTTTCCTTGCTGTATCGCAAAACTAAACTAAACAACAAGATACAGTGGTAAAGAAGGTGTATGATATGCCTGCCTTCATTATTCGGGGCATTGAGTATAAGAATCAAGAAGTTGTGTTGCAGTTTAATAGAAGTTTGGTTCGGCTGCAGTTGGACTATTGTGCGTAGTTCTGCTTGCTCTATTAGAGGAGGATGTGGAGGCTTTTGAGAGGGTGTAGAAGATGATTACTCGAATAATGCAAGGAGAATTTAGACAAACTTGGATTGTTTTTTCTGGAGCGTCAGAGGTTGAAGGGAGACCTGATGGAAATGTATTAAAGTGTGGAAGGCATAGATAGGGTAGACAGTCAGAACCTTATTCCCATGGTGGAGATGACAATGATTAGAGAGCATAGCTTTAAGGTGAGAGGACGAAATTTGAACATGTTCAGGGCGACATTTTTTACACAGAGTGTGATGGTGAAAACAATATGATAGCGACATTTAGTAGGTTTTAGATGGGCATGTGGATATGCAGGGAATGGAGGGATTTGGCTCATGTGCTGGCAGAAGAGATTTGTTGAACTGCATTATGTTCAGCATGGACATTATGGGCCAAAGGACGTTTCCCTGTGCTGTATGTACTGTTCTATATTTGAATGCATTTTAAATATTCTACACTTGTCCACACTTGTCAGTATGTTTTTACTACCCAGAAGCCTTTTAGTTTTAGTGAGACAGCGTGGAAACAGGATCTTCAGGCCACCGTGTCCGTGCCAACCAGTGACTAGCGCTACAAACACTCGCACTATCACACACACACAGCAGGGACAATTTTACAATTTTACTGAAGCCAATGAACCTACAAGCCTGTACATGTTTGGCGTGTGGGAGGAACCCGGAGCAGTCACGGGGAGAACGTTCAAACTCCATACAGACATCACCCGTACTCAGGATCGAACCTGGTCTCTGGTGCTGTAAGGCAGCAACTCTACCACTGCCCCACCAACCTATCCACATATTTAATTTTCTATCTTCCTTCTAGGTGTAACACCTCAGGGGCGCGGAGTGTTTTTGAAAGTACAGGGGCTGAGTGATCACTGATCACTGGCCTTGGGGATACCTGTCGAGGGAGTGGAGCCACTGAGTGGGGGGAGGGTGTTGGGGGGGAGGGTGTTGGGGGGGAGGGTGTAGTAGGGACGTTTTTGAAATTTGATGTATTAAAATCATATTTTAGTGCATTGTAGAAGTATGATTTCAATGTTTTTTGGTTGAAGTATTTTTAAGAGGTAACTTTTCAAGGGGTAACTTTTTCGACACAAAAGGTAGTGGGTGTAGGAAACAAGCTGCCAGAGGAGGTAGTTGAGGCAGGGACTATCCCAACATTTAAGAAACAGTTAGACTGATACATGGATAGGACAGGTTTGGAGTTATGGACCAAAGCAGGTAGCATAGCTGGGACATGTTGGCAGGTGTGGGCAAGTTGGGCCGAAGGGCCTGTTTTCACACTGTATCACTCTATGACTACATTATACCTCCACCATGTATGAATGCTTCAAAATCAAGTGGTTGAGTTTTATTGCCATTCACTCAAGCATAGAAACGTACAAAATAGGTACAGGAATAGGCCATCGGCTCTTCGAGCCAGCACTGCCATTCAATATGATCATGGTTGTTCATCTAAAATCAGTACCTCTTTCCTATTTTTTCCCCATATCTCTAGATTTCGCTAGCCCCAGGAGTTAAATGTAACTCTCTCTTGAAAACATCCAGTGAATTAGCCTCCACTGCCTTCCATGGCAGAGAATTCCACAGAATCACAACTAACAACTCTCTGGGTGAAGAAAGTTTGTCCTCATCTCAGTCCTAAATGGACTACCCCTTATTCTTAAACTGTGACCCCTGGTTCTGAACTCCCCCAACATGGGGAACATTTTTCCTGCAGTTACAGTAAGTGAAAATCTAGCAGGCAAGCAGGATGCTTTCGCCAACCACCCCCATTTGAAGGCCACTATCTTCCACCGCTTCTACACAGTGCTTGGTACTTACTTCCAGCAGCCACTGGTTGTCTTCCAGGATGCACTGAGCTGCAGCCTGGCCCATGCCGGTCACCAGGGCGAATTCGGCACTTAGACTCTCACGGCAGCGGCGCAACGCTTCCAATTCCTCCGATGGCCCGGGACTCTTGCACGGAGGATGCTCCGTGGCTGGAGCTGCAGCGAGCGACTCGCCAGCCCGGCAAACACTCACCAGCCCCGGCTCCCCATCCGCATCTGCCCCCGCCGCTGCTTCTGCTTCCATCCCTCCATCCGCCCCGGCTCTCCAACACCCACGATCAGGTTCCTCAGAGCACAGCAGCGCCTCGTCCAATGCCGGAGACATTGAAACATGTCTAGCCAAAAAAGTGTGTGGGGGGGCTGCAGCCCTCCAGACCCCCCTGGTTCCACAGCCCATGCGCCTTGTGTGGTATCAACCATCTCAATATATGGTTTTCTCTGCCTTTATATTCACTATTTCCCAACCTTCAATCTTGCCTCTGATATTCCCGACAAATTAGCCTGCATTGTTCCATGTGCACTAGCACACTCTCTCTTGGGATATTGGCCCTGGATTCTTAGCTCTTGAGTTGTTCTAGTTTGTGCCATTCACTTGAATGCCATGCAACCAAAATATCCTCACACCTTTTCTGTTTTTTGATGTTAGTTAAAATCTGGTGCACATTCCCAGCAGTTTTGTTGCAGGCTTGGATCATTTACGGGTGTTTTTTTTTAAACTTTCAAACTTCATCTGTTTACGAGCCAAATGCCATTTTTCCTTTTGCTGTTCATACGATGTCCTGTCATAAACTTGTTGAATTTAATGAAACTGAACTATTCAAATCTGCTATTTACAGAAAGATTTTTTCCCTGTGAATTACATTACATTTCTATACTGCCCACTAACGATACAATGAATGGTGCTTTTTTATTTAATAAAACCTTACAAATCAGCACTAAAATACCTTTTTGTTGAAATGCAAGATATGGATTTGTTTCAGTGAAAAGTGTATTCTTTCCTGACAATACCAACTCTTTGCTGTGATACAGTTCCATGAGGAGTAGACATTTAGTATTTTTCCGCATGTATTCATTTCGCTTATCTTTGTTTTGCTTGCTGGTTCATTATTTCAGTGTTCGGGCTCTCGGAAGTGAACCATGCAACACAGCCAACACATCCATTTAAAAAAAAACTATTTCTAAAAATTATTGTTTGTATAGAGGGACTATCAAATATCAATCAGCTATCAGGCATTGGCGGCACAAAACGCTGGAGTAACTCAGCGGGACAGGCAACATCTCTGGAGAGAAGGAATGGGTGACGTCGAGACCCTTCTTCAAACGTCACCCATTTCATCTCTCCAGAGATGCTGCCTGTCCCGCTGAGTTACTCCAGCATTCTTTGACTATCTTCAGTTTAAATCAGCATCTACACATTTGTAGGCATTGAAGATAATTTACTGTCCATGATCAGATCAATTAACAAAGTTCTAATTGGGAATTTGTGGTCTCACCTTAACTCACCTGCTTAAGGTGAGCTTTAGGAGGAGAGGAATACCCTTGTCTCCATCAATGGTGTGGATGTGCAGTTTACCAGGGAGTACAAATACCATGGAGTTTACCTAGAAAGTAAACTGGACTGGTCCAGGGTCCAGGAACGCTGAGGCCGTGTAGAAGAAGGGACGGAGCCGGCTGTACCTTTAGAGAAGGCTCTGTTTCTTCAACATCTGCAATAATATGCTGCAGATGTTCTACCAATCGGTGGTAGTCACTGCCATCTTCCTCGCTGCCGTGTGCTGGGGCAGCAGGGCCAATAGGATCAACAGACTCATCAGGAAGGCTGGCTACGCCCTGGGGGCGGAGTTGGATTCATGGGAGGTTGGTCTTGGAGGGGAGGATGCGAATATCCTGGTTATGTAAGGAATTGTCGTGTAAAATATTTTATTAAGTAAAAGATTAACTTGACTTTTTGGGTCCTGAATGAGCTGAAGCTTTGTCATTCGGTACAATACTAGAGGAGCTATGGGGATGAGGAAGCCAGATGCCTGCACACCAAGTTTTCTGATAGTGCTTCCTGTTATGCCCATGGGAAAGACAATTAACAATAGTGGGAGAGGATGTGTTTCCTGTGGACTCGGAAAATCTGTGAACAGAAATCTTCTCTGGTGAGGATCCTTACATTGTTTAAGAAGGAACTGCAAATGTTGGGCTTTTGACTTAAGTTCCTGGTGTTTAGGGGTTTTGTAACTAACGTTTGTGATTGATTTAACCACAGTATGACAAGTGTATTGTATTGTGACAAGTATGCTTTGAATGGGCTCAGCCAGATCGATTTGAGTATTGTGTTGAATGTCATTGCTACAACTGTGTATAAGCATGTGACCATGTTTCCTACACACTATAAAAGATGCTGTATGTCATCGTTCATTAGAGTGGTGGCTCAGGAGAGTCAAATGTCTGTTGCATACTTGACTCTGTACCCCTGACACTCTCGCCGGCTGATGATCAGTAAAGCTTGAGTTGGTTTACCTCACCCATAGTGTGTTATCCAGCCATTCAGGAGTGGGGAGAGAAGAGACACATACAGTAGTTGTAGTTAGGGATTAACCAGGGCACTGGGGATCAGGGAGCCATTCAAGAGGCGGCAAGGTAGAGCAGCGGTAGAGTTGCTGCCTTACAGCGCCGGAGACCTGTGTTCGATCTGTACGGAGTTTGTATGTTCTCCACGTGACCGTGTGGGTTTTCTCCGGAATCTTTTGTTTCCTCCCATATTCCAATGACATACAGGTTTGTAGTTTAATTGGCTTGCTCTAAGTGTAAATTGCCCCTAGTTTGTGTAGGAAAATGTTAGTGTTCGGGGATCGCTGGTCGATGCGGACTCAGTGGGCCGAAGGGCCAGTTTCCGCGCTGTATCTCTGAACTAAACTAAACTAAAGGGGGGGGGGGGGAAGTGACAAGTAATTGGGGATAGTATAGTCAGGGGAATGGATACAATTGTCTGTGGCAAGGATGGAGAATCCTCAAGGACACGTTGCCTGCCTGGCGCCCGGGTTCGATACATCTCACGTGATCTGCAGAGGATGCCAACCACATCGGCACTACAAGGAAAGAGGGAATGTGAGCAGCCTGGGACATAAAGCTGAACAAAAAAGGCAATAATCTCTAAATTACAATCTATGCCACGAGCAAATTGGCACAATGTCAGTACGATCCAACACTCATAATTGGCGTAGAGGAAGTAGAACTTTGTGGGGCACTGCAGTCAGTATTGGGGAAGGAGGGAGCTGTTATGGATTCCACCTGAACTCTGCTGGGACCCTAGTCCTGGTGAAGCACATAACTAGGGCTGTAGATACCCCGGTTTGCATTAATGGCACCCAAGTGGAGTTGGTTGAAAGTTTCAAATGATATTCATAAATATCACCAACAACTTGTGCCAGACCACCCATGTTGAAGCAATGGCCAAGAAAGCACACCAAGGTACAGTGAAAAGCTTATTGTTGCGTGCCATCCAGTCAGCGGGAAGACATGATTACAATCGATACATTTACTGTGTATAGATGCATGATAAGGGAATAACATTTAGTACAAGGTGGAGGCAGCTACTTCCTTAGAAGGCTTAGGAAGTTTGAAAAATTCAGCATGTCCCGAACAACTCTCTCCAACTTCTACAGATGCGCCGTAGAAAGCATTTTATCAGGATGCATCCACAGCATGGTTTTGTGAACAGCTCTGATACTGGACTTTATCCTGCACTAAATGTTATTCACATTAGCATGTATCTGTACACTGTGAATGGCTCGATTGTTAATCATGTCTTTCCACTGACCGGTTCGCATGCAACAAAAGCTTTTCACTGTACCTCGGCACACGTGACAATAAACTAAACTAACTAGATAGGGCTTTAATCTAAACTGTGGTGGTGGGGGGGGGGGGGCTCAACAGAATGGAAAAATATGGATAAAATGCAAGGGGAGAAGTGTGCAAGATAGGTTACTGAAGTCTCCAGAATAGGACAAAATGTGTAGGAAAGAACTGCAGATGCTGGTTTAAATCGAAGGTAGACACAAAATGCTGGAGTAACTCAGCGGAATAGGCAGCATCTCTGGAGAGAAGGAATGGGTGACATTATGGGTTGTGAAGAAGGGTCTCAAGCCGAAATGTCACCCACTCCTTATCTCCAGAGATGCTGCCTGAGTTACTCCAGCATTTTGTGTCTAACTCCAGAATAGGAAATAGGACAGGAAGTATAGACAGGGATAAAAGCCTAACATCATGTGGATCAATATGAGCAGAGAGGTGCTGAATATATTTGAATGCACGCAGTGTATGGAACAAGCTAGATGTGCTTGTATCATGGGTAGAAATCAGCTGGTCCAACATTGTTGGCATCACAGAGTCGTGGCTGGAAGAGGATCGGAGCTGGGAAGTGAACATACAAGGATATACATCCTATCGAATATACAGACGGGTGGGCAGAGGGGGTGGGGTGTCTTTGTTGGTAAAGAATAAAATCCAAGCCTTAGCAAGAAACAATATAGGATCAGAAGATGTGGAATCCTTGTGGGTAGAGTTAAGAAATTGCAAGGGTAAAAATACCCTAATGGGCACTGTATACTGAACCAGATTTGATTAGGGAGTTTAAGATGAAGGAAACCCTGCCTGTGAATTTCTGGCAAGATTTCGGATACAAATTTGAAATGAATTGAATTGAATTGAATTTCCTTTATTGTCATTCAAACTTAAGTTTGAACAAGCTTTCGTACCATGCACTCATGACAGTAAAAAAGCAACAAAACACACAATGAACACAATTTAACATAAACATCCATCACAGTGAATCTCCAGGCACCTCCTCACTGTGATGGAAGGCAAAAAGTCTTATCTCTTCCGTGTTCTTCTCCCGCTGCGTCGAGGTGATCGAGGCTCTCGATGTTGAAGCCCCCGCCGGGTGATGGTAAATCCAGCGGACGATTTTAGGTTCCGCGAACGGGCCAATTCAAACTCCGCAACTCGTGGCGGACAAAGCCGCTACCCTCCAGTACAGCGGACGAAGCTGCCGTTGCGGGAGCTCCCGATAATCGGTCACCAACCAGGGACCTGTGAGTTACCGATGTTACCGTCCACAGGGCCCACGGCCGAAGCTCCGAAGCTCCGAAGTCGGGTCGCAACCAAAGCGCCACCACAGCTTCCGAAGTTAGCCAGCTCTGCGATGTTAATTCCACAGGCTCTGTCACCGGAGCCTCCAAGATCGATTCCAGTTGGAGGCCGCCAGATCCACGATATTAGGCCTCAGTGCAGACGGAGACAGAGATACGACAAGGAATCTCTTGACAAGCAATACCCCGTTGAAGGAAGAGATTAAACAAAAGTTTCCCCCACCCCCCACACATACACAACTACAAATAGACTAAAACATACATCTAACAAGACAAAAAGAAAACAAAAAAAGGAAGGACAGACGGATTGCAGGCGAGCCGCAGCTGCTTGGGTAGTGCCGCCACTTCCGGATGGAAGATAGAAAAGGCATGTATGAAAGGCAATGTTACAGTGGTCATGGGACATTTCAATATGCAGCGAGACTAGGAAAATCAGGTTGGTACTGGATCTTGAGAAGGAACTAGTAGAGCGCCAATGAGATGGCACTTTAGACAAGCTCATGGTCGAGCCCTCTTGGGGAAAAGGCTATTCTGGGTTTGGTGTGGTGTAATGAACCAGATTTGATTAGGGAGTTTAAGGTGAAGGAAACCCGAGGAGGCAGTGATCATAATATGATAAAGTCAGCCTGTAGTTTGCGAGGGAGGTTGAAATCAGGTGTATCGGTGTTATTGTAGAGTACATAGGCATGAGGGAGAAGGTGGCCAATGTTGATTGGAAGGGGACCCCAGTAGGAATGACGGTGGAACAGCAAAGGCAGGTTTTTCCTGGGAGTAATTTAGACGATGCACGATCTTTTCACCCCAAAGAGGTAGTGTTGGGGAAGCAAGGACTCTGCAGAAGGACTTGGACAGGTTGGGAGAGTGGGCAAATGGAATACAGCGTGGCAAAGTGTACAGTCATGCACATTGGTAGAAGGAATAAAGGCCTCAACTGTTTTCTAAATGGGGAGAGGATTCACAAATCGGTGATGCAAACGGATTTGGAAGTGCTGGTGCAGGATTCCCAAAAGTTAATTTGGCCAGCTGTGTCATTAGGAAGGAAAGAAAATGCAATGTTAGAAGGAATTTTGAGCAGACTAGAATATCATAGCATAATGTTGAGGCTTTATACGGAGCTGGTCAAATTTGGAATATTGTGAGCCGTTTTGGGCCCCATATCTGAGGAAGGATGTGCTGGCGATTGAGAGGGTCCAGAGGAGGTTTACAAGAATGATTCTGGGGATGATTAAGTTAACTTATGAGGAACGTTTAACAGTTCTTTAATGATCGAAACTCCGGCGTCGAGATGGATCGGAATACGCTCCGCGGCTTGGAATTCCCGAATCGGCCGCTTCATACCGCTGCTTCACGATGTTAAAGTCCACAGGCCGCAGTCAGAGTCTGCGACGCGCTCACGGCTAGAAGCTCCACAATTGCTCCACGATGTTGAAGTCATCGCACCCCGCGGTCGGAGCTCCACCACTGGCGACCCTCGGCAAAGGATCCCAGGCTCCGCGATGGTAAGTCCGCCGTGCCTGCTGCTCGAAGCTCTGGGCCAGTCTCTGGTCTGGAAAGGCCGCACCAAACCAGATGTTAGGCCGCGAGGGGGGCGAAGATGCGACATGGAAAAAAGTCGCATATCCTATCGAGGTAAGTGACTGAAAACGGTTTCCCCATATTCCCCCCGTGAAGGGGAAAAGATTTAATAGGAATCCGAGGGGTAACTTTTTCAAACAAAGGGTGTTGGGAGTATGGGACAAGCTGCCAGAGGAGGTAGTTGAGGTTGGGACTATCCCTACATTTAAGAAAGAATTAGATAAGTACATGGATAGGACAGGTTTGGAGGGATATTTGAAAAACGCAGGCAGGTGGGACTAGTGTAGCTGGGACAGGTGGGGCCGAAAGGCTTGTTTCCAGCTGTATCACTATGGCTCTACGGCTGTAGTTGAGGCAGTTACTATCACAACATTTAAGAAACATTTAGACAGGTACATGGAGAGGGGAGGTTTTGATGGATATGGGCCAAACGCAGGCTGGTGCGACTAGTTGACCAACTTGGGCCAATTGGGTCAAAGGGCATGTTCTATACTGTATGACTATGACTCAAAGACTCCCCAGTAACTTGCTGGTCACAGATGTTAGTTTCATTGGTCTAGAGTTCCCAGTCCTTGCCTTGCACCCCTTCTTAAACAGGGGCACAGTATTAGGCACCCCCATTCTTCTGGCAATCACCCATATCTGATGATGATTGGATATCACAGCCAGGATGCCTTAAAATTGCTTCTCTCGCTTCCCACAGATATATCTAATCAGGCTCCTGATATTCATTCACCTTCACACGCCTTAAGATGTTCAGCTCTCCTCGACTATAATACTGACCAACGTCACGACACTTCCATTAACTGTCCCAAGTTTCTCAGTCTTCACAACTTTCTCCACAGGAGAAATACTCACTTGGGACTTTGCCCATCTCCTGCGGGTCCCCACAGAGATGCCAATTTGGTTTCTAAAGGGCCCTATTCTCTATGGAGTCACCTGCTTTCCCTGAATGTAATTATAAATTCTCTATCTGCTAAAGCTATCTCCTTGTCCTCTTCTTGTCCTTCTGGTTTCCTTCTTAAGCATATTCCTCAGTTCCCGAAACTCCTCCAGGGATATACTTGATCCCAGATGCCTGTACCTGTCCCAGACGGCCTCCTTTTTCCTGACTGGAGCTTCTGTTTTTCTTGTCATCCAAGCTCCCTTATGGGCCAGTCCCACTTAGGCGATTTTTTCGGTGACTGCCGGCGACTGTCATAGTCGTAGCTCATCGCTGAAAAACCCGGCGACTAGCTCCGCCTTACGACAATGTCTACGACAACCTATCACCTAGTCGACGTCAAGCTAAGGCAAGCTACCGACAACCCATAAGGACGTCCACCTACGACAACTTACGTCCACCTGCGACAAGCTACGATAAGGTACGGCCGTGTCGGCGACAACTGAAGCCAACTTAAGACAATTCAGTCGCTGGTACCTGTCGGTAGGTTGACGTAGATTGACGTAGATAGTCGCTAATGTAATTCGCTGAAGTCAGCACCAACGCCAACCTACGTCATCCTGGCGACAACCTACAACAGACCCTAAGCCAGGAGACGTCAAGCTACGCTCATTGGCGTCAAGCCAACTGTATCTCTAAACTAAACTAAAATAATGCAACATCCCCTCCTCTTTTACCCCAACCTCTGTCTCTCCTGTAACACCTGGAACATTAAGCTGCCAGTCGTGTCCCTCTATTAGACAGGTTTCCGTGGTGGCGACAACATCCCAGTCGCACGTATGTATCCATGCCCCGAGTTCATCCGCGTCACCCGTCAGGCCGGCCTCTCGCAAATCATTCCAACAGTCCATTCCTGCTCCCTGTCATGTTCCTGCTTATTCTTTGGAGTGTGGGAGGAAACTGTAGATCTCGGAGAAAACCCACGCGGTCACAGGGAGAACTTCTAAAGACAGATTTCTAAAGTACACAAATGCTTGGTTTTCACTGTTTGACGTTTTTAAATCGTCATGTTATTCTACGAGCTATGCATACATCCATATAAAGAAATCAGAAGCTATAAATTTAAACAACCTGGTCTATTTCTCAAGCTTTGCAAATTATTAACTTTACCAGTGAAAACTTAAATTGTTACTTATTTTTATTTCCTTGTTAAATAAATGTTGAAAACAGCACCATTGTCTGTTGATAATAGTACCTCTTGCTTCCATTGAAGTGCAGCCTTACACCTATTGAAATGCATATCATGTCATCTGAACACATTGACTGTGGCTGAAAATAAATAATGGTTTCTGTGGAAACGTGTAGGAAGGAACTGCAGATGCTGGTTTACCACACGATATGATAGAACTTCATTTATCCCAGGAGGGAAATTGTTCTGTCAACAGTCGTAAAACAGAAAATGCATGAAACATGAAATCAAAGCGACGAGTGGAAAGGTTTGGGGGATGTTCAAAGATGGCGGTGGGGGGGTGGGTGGGTGCGGAGGGGATTCAGTCTACCCCACGACAGAAGGGGCAACGTTTACAAACCTCGGCCTCAGCTCACACCCGTCTGCCCGGACCCCGGCATCCGGCCCTCTCTCTCCCTCCCTCCCTTCCCTCCTTCCCTTCCCTCCCTCCCTTCCCTTCTTCTCTCTCTCCCTTCTCTCATTCCCTCCCTCCTTCCTCTCTCTCTTTTCCCTTCTCCTTCCTTCCCTCGCTTCTTTCTCTACTTCCCTCCCTCCCTTCTCTCCTTCCTCCCTCCTCTCCCTCCCACACACATCATGCACAGACAAGTAACACACACACAACTAACACACACGCACACAACTAAGTTAGGATGGGGTAGAAGCCCAAAGGGTAGGATGGGGCTGAAGCACAAAATTTAATGCCTGGACTGTTGGTTATTGGTTTTCCAAGATCTAGTTAATTAAATTACTTTTTTTTTTCATTTCACAGTCACTAAAACAAGTGGTATTGTAACTGTGTGCTTTCCACAGGTGATCTACAATTGTGTTTGTTACTTGTAGGCCTACATGTGTGCAATTTGATATTAAAATGGAGCTTAGATCTGTTTGGTTCATTAACTCACAGGCACTTTTTAAGCGCACATTTTGATTACTTTCCATTCTACCATAGAGATATCAAGTCTATACTAGACTTTATTTGTATTTCTCTGATTCTACAGACCTTTGCTGGGAACCTGGGGCTCACCAAAAATGTTCCCAATTGGGCCATGCACCTCCTAAGGCCAGTCCCACGCTTCATGTTGACCAGTGTGTCATGGAGGGGGTGAGCTGTATTGTCCAGGATGCTCCGCAGTTTGAGGAGCATCCTCCCCTCCAAGACCAACCTCCCCTCAATCCAACTCCACCCCCAGGACGGAGCCAGCCTTCCTGATGAGTTTGTTAATCCTGTTGGCATCCGCGGCCTTTGCCCTGCTGCCCCAGCACACGGCAGCAATGAAGGTGGCACTGGCCACCACCGATTGGTGGAACATCTGCAGCATCTCACTGCTGACGTTGAAGGAGCGAAGCCCTCTCAAAAAGTACAGCCGGCTCCGCCCCTTCTTGTACACGGCCTCAGCGTTCCTGGACCAGTCCAGTTTACTGTCCACATACACTCCAAGGTATTTGTACTCCCTGGTAAACTGCACATCCACACCATTGATGGAGACAGGGGACAGGGGAGTTCCTCTTCTCCTAAAGTCCACCACTAACTCCTTAGTCTTGTCGGTGTGGAGCTGCAGGTGATTCAGCCCACACCACTCAACAAAGTAATTGACTACACCTCTGTCTTCAGCTTCCCTCCCGTCTCTGATGAAGCCCACAATTTCAGAGTCAAATGAAACGTCTGCAGGTGGCAGGAGTTATATCTGAAGTTCGAGGTGTAGATGGTGAACAGGAAGGGAGAGAGGACCGTTTCCTGTGGGGCCCCTGTGTTGCTCACCACCATGTCCGAGACACAGTTCTGAAGCCTGATATATTACATAGAAACATAGAAACATAGAAATTAGGTGCAGGAGTAGGCCATTCGGCCCTTCGAGCCTGCACTGCCATTCAATATGATCATGGCTGATCATCCAACTCAGTATCCCGTACCTGCCTTCTCTCCATACCCTCTGATCCCCTTAGCCACAAGGGCCACATCTAACTCCCTCTTAAATATAGCCAATGAACTGGCCTCGACTACCCTCTGTGGCAGAGAGTTCCAGAGATTCACCACTCTCTGTGTGAAAAAAGTTCTTCTCATCTCAGTTTTAAAGGATTTCCCCCTTATCCTTAAGCTGTGACCCCTTGTCCTGGACTTCCCAAACATCGGGAACAATCTTCCTGCATCTAGCCTGTCCAACCCCTTAAGAATTTTGTAAGTTTCTGTAAGATCCCCTCTCAATCTCCTAAATTCTAGAGAGTATAAACCAAGTCTATCCAGTCTTTCTTCATAAGACAGTCCTGACATCCCAGGAATCAGTCTGGTGAACCTTCTCTGCACTCCTTCTATGGCAATAATGTCCTTCCTCAGATTTGGAGACCAAAACTGTACGCAATACTCCAGGTGTGGTCTCACCAAGACCCTGTACAACTGCAGTAGAACCTCCCTGCTCCTATACTCAAATCCTTTTCTATGAAAGCTAACATACCATTCGCTTTCTTCACTGCCTGCTGCACCTGCATGCCTACTTTCAATGACTGGTGTACCATGACACCCAGGTCTCGCTGCATCTCCCCTTTTCCTAGTCGGCCACCATTTAGATAATAGTCTGCTTTCCCGTTTTTGCCATATTGTGGTCATCCAGTCAGGTAGTTGGTGATCCAGGACGCCAATGGATCATTCACAAGCATCTTTGGCAGTTTGCTCCCTAGCAATGCTTCTCCCTAGCAGTGGAGAAGTAAAAACACATGACAAGTCAAGTCAAGTCAATCCATTTCAAGGGCAGACCAAACAAGTCATTGCATTGTCATTTCATTTCCAATTTTGCATTGCTTTTTCAAGCACAGGCAGGGCAGGCCAAACAACTCATTGTATTGTCATTAAGGGCTACCAAATCATTTATTGCAAGTACATTGCAGACTCACAGTTCAGTTGATTCACAGCTTAGAATCACAGTTGTGGCCTCTCACTCACAATCTTCCAGAGTGACTGACTCATGTCCAGGCTTGCAGGGTTTTATAGTCCTGCCCCCCCCGGAAGGGGCGTTACCTTCATCATGGTGATTGACAGGCGAGAAGACCAATCAGCTGATCTCAAGATTTTTTAAACATTCATAACTTTTTTATTTTTCATCGATTGGAAAAATCCTCGGGGCTGCCACAGAGGAGGAGGACTGTGAGTAAGATGGACAAAAATTATAATGATATTCGGTAGCGTCTTTTCTAAAATCAATATACAGCGCAGACAGGAAGTGTTCAAGATGAGACTTTTAGTTACATAGATAGACGATGCTCACCAGAAAAGAACACCAGTCCTTGCCTTGATTTTAACATCTTTCATTTTATTGATCTGAAAACTATGGGCATATTTTTAATGAACTATAATAATGATATGGGCTGAAGATGAAAGTTCCACCACTTTTTCTTTGTCTGTACACAATTATCTATGTTAATTCCTTTTCCCAGGGCAAAGGACATTAAAACATACCTTCCGTGGACAAATGAATCGGCAATCACAGTGAAGTTCACAGATCAATAACTAGCATGTGAGAAATGTTTCTAACCAATCATGCAGATGGTTGACAAGAATGTTTCGTTAAGAAAGTGACACTATATATTTTCTAATTAGATGAACAGAAAAAGAACCTTAAAAACCTTTGTTATTTGGAGTTTAATTGAGTATAGGATGGTATTTAATAAATTGAGTATGGTATTGTATGATATTTTATTATACTTTTAAACTCATAAGCACTGAAAGAAAAGGAACATGTTGGGCATGAAGCATTCATTATTGTCACAGCACATAATTGCTCCTTGGGGATTATCACTTTAGTTCCAATTGAGAGGTTTTGTAAATTAAATGAGGAGTAACACATACAAGTCACATGCAACCAGTGGGATTATGGTGCTGTATTAAAAGCATTATTGGCTGTAAGTTAGTTTGCACAAATATTTTTCTTTCAGCAGTCTACAAATGATAATCACTTTAAGATGCAGTAAATCCTCTTTACTCTACTCAACAGCGTACCTGCCAATCACCACCCCCCCCCCCCCCCCCCCCCGACACTTATTATTATTTATTCAAATCGTTTGCTATGTCGCTCTTCCAGGGAGATGCTAAATGCATTTCGTTGTCTCTGTACTGTACACTGACAATGACAATTAAAATTGAATCTGAATCTGAATCTGAATCTTGTGATTATTTCAGACTTGAACAAAGCCCATTAGAAAAATTAATCAAGCACTTCCTGGTATGGGGTATTACATCTCAGGACTATGCAGGGTGATGTCATTCTGTGAGCAAAATCCTTTTTAAACCATTGTAGGAGAATTTCGACGCCGGGATTCTGTCATTGAGCACGTTCTGGATAAATATGTCCTGCTCCCATGTTGTTGAGCGGGGGAGGGGGGGTGCAGCTACACAATGCTGGCCTTGGGGCACCCCTTCAGCAATGAACATGTCTCAGTAACTCTTGCCCCCACCTACCCCTCTCTGCCAACCTGGATATGCTGCCAACCCAACTTGCCAATTTCTCCCATTTTGCTGCTACCACTGACCAGCCTGGCCCAATCCTGCATGCATTCTTTTGTCCCTGATCTTCCTTTCACGACATTGTGCTAACAGTAATGAAACACACCTGAGCAATTACTAACACCTGTCATCCATCTGAGGAAGGACATTATTGCCATAGAGGGAGTGCAGAGAAGGTTCACCAGACTGATTCCTGGGATGTCAGGACTGTCTTATGAAGAAAGACTGGATAGACTTGGTTTATACTCTCTAGAATTTAGGAGATTGAGAGGGGATCTTATTGAAACTTACAAAATTCTTAAGGGGTTGGACAGGCTAGATGCAGGAAGATTGTTCCCGATGTTGGGGAAGTTCAGGACAAGGGGTCACAGCTTAAGGATAAGGGAGAAATCCTTTAAAACCGAGATGAGGAGAACTTTTTTCACACAGAGAGTGGTGAATCTCTGGAACTCTCTGCCACATAGGGTAGTCGAGGCCAGTTCTTTGGCTATATTTAAGAGGGAGTTAGATGTGACCCTTGTGGCTAAGGGGATCAGAGGGTATGGAGAGAAGGCAGGTACGGGATACTGAGTTGGATGATCAGCCATGATCATATTGAATGGCAATGCAGGCTCGAAGGGCCGAATGGCCTACTCCTGCACCTAATTTCTATGTTTCTATGTTTCTATGTTTCTATGTGTCCCAAGCATTGTGGTGCCCTGAAATGGGGGGACTATGTATAGCAATGTTACAAAATTGTGAGATTTAAAAAATCAAGTCTGCAATTTATCCCATCAGATAAAGCATAAAAAGAAGTTTAATTTGGCACCTAATTCACTTTCATATCTCAAGTATTTAAAAAGTTATGGCCATTTTCATACTCGGAAATTAGCATCTTGTTCCCTATAGATTTTCTAGGGACATAACAAAAAAGCTGTGATCGTGGACAGTCAAAAACCCATAACTTTCTTAAAAATTAAGATAACTGAATGAAATTTTCAGTTATCATAGATTGAAGCATTCTGAAACAAATATAAAATAATCTTACTTGGATGATGTGAAATTAAAGCATATAATTAGTTAATTACCCAATTGCAGCTAATTTCAGACTTCAATTACTAGATCTAAACATCTGGCCATTTCTTAATAAATGATTAACATTTTTAAATAGCCTAAGTGTCCAAATAATATTCACAAATAATTTACAATAAAACATGATTTTTAAATCTCATTTACATTAATTTATAGGCCAAATGGAAGGAATTTAGTGTTCAATTGCTGTAAATTAAAGTCCATTTAAATCAGCTTTTTAGTGGGATCCTGTGAACGCGCTGGTTTAGAACGTTCACATTGCGGTAGATTTGTGCCCTCAAATGCCCAGAAAAATACTGTGGGATATAATGGGGCCCAAATTAGCTACTCGCAACATTAAACTTTGTATAATGGGATCTTAAGAAGCCCTTTTTAACGTAAAAATAAACAGCCTACCTTCCGTTGTCCCCTGTATGAGATCCGACCCGTTGTCGGCGGTCGGGGGTTTAGAGGTTAATTTTTAACCTACTATAACAAGTAAAGAAAGCCCTTAAAACTAAAAATAGCTCCAGCTACGGAATCTTCCAGCGATTTTTCGTTAATAATTAACTAGGCTGAAAAACCTCGATTTGAACAGCCTAGTGAAAAATCGTGTTTTAAACCCGCCCCCCTCTAAACGGCGCCAAAATCGCGCACATGGGCTGGGACAGATTTTCAGCGACGCTTCAGGTAGGCTTTGCAACATACCTACTATGTATAAATTCAGCTGTAATATCTACATGGTGAAACCAAAATGTATAAAAATGGCCTTTATTAAAATCTGACAAGGTGGACTTTAACCACATGTGATTTTTTAATATTACAAATCTCACATTGTGGAATGCAGAGGCAAATTAATAAATCATGGGTCTTTGTCCCAAACATTATGGAGGGCACTGTTTGTCCTGCTTGCTGTTGGGAAGCCTATGGTTCCATCCCACTAGAGTGCTTGCACCTTTTTGATTTTTAATCTCTAGCCAAATCCCCTCAGCGGATGAACCCTCCAGTTCATCTCTAAGTGCCGCCATGACAGTTCTCCCTGACCCCCCCCCCATTTCAGGGCACCATAATGTTTGGGACACATGGCTTCACAGGTGTTGGTAATTGCACAGGTGTGTTTAATTGCCTCCTTAATGCAGGTATAAGAGAGCTCTAAGCAGCTAGTCTTTCCTCCAGTTTTTCCATCACATTTGGAAACTTTTATTGCTGTTTATTAACATGAAGACCAAAGTTGTCAAAGAAGCCATGATAAGACTGAGAAACAAGAATAAAACTGTTAGAGATATCAGGCAAACCTTAGGCTTAACAAAATCAACTGTTTGGAATATCATTAAAAAGAGAGCACTGGTGAGCTTACTAATCGCAAAGGGACTGGCAGGGCAAGGAAGACCTCCACAGCCGATTACAGAAGAATTCTCTCTATAATAAAGAAAAATCCCCAAACACCTGTCCGACAGATCAGAAACACTCTTCAGGAGTCAGGTGTGGATTTGTCAATGACCACTGTCTGCAGAAGACTTCATGAACAGAAATACAGAGGCTACACTGCAAGATGCAAACCACTGGTTAGCCGCAAAAATAGAATGGCCAGGTTACAGTTTGCCAAGAAATACCTAAAAGAGCAACCACAGTTCTGGAAAAATGTTTTGTGGACAGATGAGATGCAGATTAACATATCAGAGTGATGACAAGAGCAAAGTATGGAGTAATGGAACTGCCCAAGATCAAAAACATACCACCTCATCTGTGAAACACGGTGGTGGGGTGTTATGGCCTGGGCATGTATGGCTGCTGAAGGTACTGGCTCACTTATCTTCATTGATGATACAACTGCTGATGGTAGTAGCATAAATGCTAGACCTTGGCCTCAGCAGTCAACTGTGTCGGTGGATATTGGACTTTCTCAGTGAACGCCTACAGACGGTGAGACTTGGACCCTACACCTCGACATCCCTGACGCTCAGCACAGGAGCACCGCAGGGCTGTGTGCTCAGTCCGCTCCTCTATGCCCTATACACACATGACTGCTTGCCCCATCACCCCGCAAATAGGATCATAAAATTTGCGGACGATACAACCGTGGTGGGGCTCATCTCAAATGGGAACGAGGTCGCCTATAGAGAGGAGGTGCTCAGACTTTCTGAGTGGTGTGCTCACAACAATCTCTCTCTGAACACTAAAAAGACAAAGGAGATCATCACTGATTTCAGGCGACATAGAGCGGAGCTCAGGCCGCTGGAGATAGGGGGCGAGGAGGTCGAGAGGGTGCCTAGTTTTAACTTTCTGGGGATCAACATCAGTGAGGATCTTAAATGGTCTGTGAACTCTGCTGTAGTTGTACAAAAGGAACAACAGAGATTTTACTTCCTCAGAACACTGAGGAAGGCCCATCTGTCTGCTAAACTGCTGGAGTCTTTCTACCGCTGTTCGGTAGAAAGCATACTGACTTACTGCATAACTGCCTGGTTTGGGAACTGTTCAGCAGCTGACAGAGCAGCTCTCCAGAGGGTGATTAAAAACTGCCCAGGGTATCATTGGACTCACCCTGCCCCCTCTGGAGGACATTTACCACTCCAGATGCCACAGCAGGACCTGTAATATCGTGAAAGACATTACACATCCTTGTCACCACCTTTTCACACTGCTGCCCTCAGGAAAAAGGTACAGGTCGCTAAAGTCACGCACTGCCAGACTCAAGAACAGCTTTTACCCATCAGCAATCTTGGAACTGAACTCTGTCTCGGGAGCGGGTGATGGGGAAGGAACGGGGGGGGTGGGAGACAGTGTTAATTTATGTAAATGTGAATCCATGGGTGGGTTTGGGGAGGGAGGGAGTGTAAAAAGTATATATGTGAATGTTTGAAGTTCTTTTAAATGGAGAGACACAGTAATCTCGTTGTATGTGACACATGCAATGACAATAAAGCATTCTGATTCTGATAATGAATTCTGAAGTATACAGACACATCCTAGCTTGGTTCTTGGTTCTTGGTTTCTTGGTCCTCCAAAATATTCCAAATGGAATTTAAACTGGAGGTGGTGGAGGGAGGACTTAAGCCAGAAAGGGTTATTGGGAAGAAAGAGCTACTTTAAATTTAGTTGCATCTGGTTGGGTAACTATAGTTGGGTGGAGATTATTCCATGCTTTAATTGTGCGGGGGAAGAACGAATTGCTGTATACATCTGTCTTTGTAGCTGGGATCACAAATTGGATCGAATGCCCTCGTCTGCTCCTAATTGGTTTGGGTTTGGTGTAGGTCTTGTAGTCTATGTCGAGCTGACCATTTAACATTTTGTAAAAACAGGTCAAACGGTGAGCTTCACGTGTGTCTTGGAGAGGGTTCCACCCCAGAGAATTCAGAAGTTTGGTGACACTCGCTTCTCTCTCATAGGTGTTAGTAACAAATCGAGCTGCCTGTCTTTGGACACGTTCGATGGAAGAAATGTTTTTATTTGTGTATGGGTCCCATGCTGCAACTGCATAGTCCAAATGAGGTCTAACGAGGGTGAAGTATAGCTTCTCCTTGACAGAAGTTGAACAATGATGAAAGTTGCGCCTCAGAAAGTTTAGGACACCTGTTGCTTTTACCGTTGCATGATGAGTCTGACCATTCCAACGCAGATCATTCTGCAATTTGATGCCAAGATACTTGGTTTGTTTGGATTCTTCAAGGGTGGCACCAAGTATATTGTAAGATGTTTCGCCTGGATTCCTCTTTCTGGTGACACGCATGGTTTCACATTTGGAAGGGTTGAACTGCATGCCCCATTGTTGTGACCACTCAACCATAGTATCGAGATCCTTTTGGAGAGCATCTTCATCATCAGCTGACTTAATTGGACGGTACAGCAAACAATCATCAGCGAATAGTCTGGTCGTACTTGCGACTTTTTCATGGATGTAATTTATGTAAAGCAAAAATAGGTGTGGGCCAAGTACTGTGCCCTGAGGTGTACCACTCAACACTGGATGCCAATTGGAGCTCTTTCCGTTCACACACACACGCTGAAGACGTTTTGTCAAGTTCAAACAAATGCCTCAAAACACATTGGCCGGTGATTCATTCTACAGCAAGACAATGATCCCAAACATATTGCTAAAGCAACAAAGGAGTTTTTCAAAGCTAAAAAATTGTAAATTCTCGAGTCAATCACCCGATCTGAACCCAATTGAGCATGCCTTTTATATGCTGAAGAGAAAACTGAAGGGGACTAGCCCCCCAAACAAGCATAAGCTAAAGATGGCTGCAATACAGGCCTGGCAGAGCATCACTAGAGAAGACATCCAGCAACTGGTGATGTCCATGAATCGCAGACTTCAAGCAGTCATTGTATGCAAAGGATATGCAACAAAATACTAAACATGACTACTTTAATTTGCATGACATTGCTGTGTCCCAAACATTATGGTGCCCTGAAATGGTGGGACTATGTATAAACACAGCTGCAATTTCTACATGGTGAAACCAAAATGTATAAAAATGGCCTTTATTAAAATCTGACAATGTGCACTTTTTCTATTACAAATCTCAATTTGCGAAGTACAGAAGCAAAGAAATAAATGATGGGTCTTTGTCCCAAACATTATGGAGGGCACTGTAATGGAACAGACGTGGAGTGCATCTACACAATCTACACCTCTCTATTTTATACACCTCGAAAGATCGCCCCTCGCTCCAGGGAATAGAGTCCACAGCATGCTCAACCTCTCCCTATAGCTCAGACCCTCGAGTCCAGGCAACATCTTTATAAATCTTCCCTGCACCCTTTCCAACTTAACAACATCTTTCCTATAATATGCCTGATAACAGCTAAGAAGAAACTGTCCCAGAATCTAATGTGCGTTTTCACACTGCTATACGTTTTGCCTAACGGGAGTGGGGAGAAGAGTGTGTCAGGGGTGTGACTTGAACTTGATTATGCTGGTGTCCTTGCCAAGGCAGCGTGAAGTGGAGTCAATAGGAGGGAGGTTGCTTTGCATGACGGCCTGGTCTACGTCCACAATTATCTGGCGCTCATGGTTGAAACGGTTCCAAAACCATGCTGTGATGCATCCTGATAAATAGCTTTCTACACGCATCTGTGGATGTTGGTGAGAGTGGTTAGGTACATGCCAACTTCCTAAACCTTCTAAGGAAGCAGAGCTGTTGGTGTGCTCTCTTGGCCATGAACCCTCGGCCATCATGACGTGCTTTGTCTCTCATATGAAGAAAGACAGGATAGACTCGGCTTGTACTCGCTCGAATTTAGAAGATTGAGGGGGGATCTTATAGAAACTTACAAAATTCTTAAGGGGTTGGACAGGCTAGATGCAGGAAGATTGTTCCCGATGTTGGGGAAGTCCAGAACAAGGGGTCACAGTTTAAGGATAAGGGGGAAATCTTTTAGGACCGAGATGAGAAAAACATTTTTCACACAGAGAGTGGTGAATCTCTGGAATTCTCTGCCACAGAAGGTAGTTGAGGCCAGTTCATTGGCTATATTTAAGAGGGAGTTAGATGTGGCCCTTGTGGCTAAAGGGATCAGGGGGTATAGAGAGAAGGCAGGTACAGGATACTGAGTTGGATGATCAGCCATGATGCATTTCGTTGTCTCTGTACTGTACACTGACAATGACAATTAAAATTGAATCTGTATCTGAATCTGATCATATTGAATGGCGGTGCAGGCTCGAAGGGCCGAATGGCCTACTCCTGCTCCTATGTTTCTATGTTTCTATGATGGTGGATGACAAGGCCACTGGACAGTTATCGTCAATGCATGAGATCCCGCTTTTAGTTTAGTTTAGTTTAGAGATACAGTACGGAAACAGGCCCTTCGGCCCACCGGGTCTGCGCCGACCAGCGATCCCCGCACGTTAACACTATCCTATACCCACTAGGGACAATTTTTACATTTACTAAGCCAATTAACCTACAAGCCTGTGCGTGTTTGGAGTGTGGGAGGAAACTGAAGATCTTGGAGGAAACCCACGCAGGTCACGGGGAGAATGTACAAACTCCGTACAGGCAGCGCCCGTAGTCAGGATGGAACTCGGGTCTCTGGCGCTGCATTCGCTGTAAGGCAGCAACTCTGTCACTTTGCCACTGAGGTGATGGTGGTCTTCTTGCAGCAGGTGGGTACATCAGAACAGAGTAGGGAGAGATTACAGATGCCTGGGAATACTCCAGCTCCTTGGTTCTCAGTGCTTGTGCTTGGTCCGGGACTCCACCCCGACCAGTCGCCTTCTGTGGGGTCACACTCAGGAAGGCCAATCTTATTTCTGCAACAGTGATCATGGGAAAAGGCCCACTAGGGTCTGACGTGCTGGATACCATTGCCCTGTGGACCTCCTGCCAAAATGAGCACTGAATGGAGTGCCACAGTATAACCAGTGATGTTGCCTGACTTGGCTTTGCATTCACTTTCCTTGTGATTGACAAAATGAAGAAAAGGTGCCACATTGCTTAATCACAGCTATACTCGAGTAGTTCGTACCGTGTGTTTTTTGAATTGCCTCAACTTAAAATTTTCTTTTTTCTTGTAGATGGAGAAGAATTAATTTAGTTGTTTTGCTCGGCATGATATTCAACATAGACAACGTGGGCTGAAGGGCCTATTTCTATGCTGTACTGTTCAATGTTTCTATGCTATTCTGTTTCAAAGGGAAACACCTCAAGTGTAACCTGTGTAAATTGGTCAGATCTGCTGCTGCATCTCTGACCCCGTTCATATGCCAAATGATAGACACAAAAAAGCACAAATAACTCAATGGGTTAGGCAGCATCTCTGGAGAGAAGGAATAGGTGACGTTTCAGGTCGAGACTGAGAGTCAGGGGAAAGGGAAATGTAATACATTTTGGGACGTTGAACAAGGGCAGGACCTACACAGTAAATGGTAGGCCTCTGGGTAGTGTTTTAGAACAGAGGGATCTTGGGGTGCAGGTGCATGGTTCCTTCAGTCACAGGTAGATAGGGTGGTCAAGAAGTCCTTCGGCACATTGGCCTTCATCAGTCAAAAAGGCTCTTTCATCAGTCCGAGTATTGAGTGTAGAAGTTGGGAGGTCATGCTGCAGTTGTATAAGACGTTGGTGAGACCGCATTTAGAATATTGTGTTCAGTTCTGGGCACCATGTTATCGGAACGATATTGTCAAGCTTGAAAGGGTTTAGAAAATATTTCCGAAGATGTTGCCAGGACTAGAGGGTGTGAGCTATAGGGAAAGGTAGTGTAGGCTGGGTCTCTAGTCCATGGAGCGCAGGAGGATGAGGGGAGGTCTGGTAGAGGTATACAAAATAATGAGAGGAATAGATCGGGTAGATGCACAGAAACTCTTGCCCACAGTAGGGGAATCGCGGAGCAGAGGACATAGGTTCAAGGTGAAAGGGAAAAAAATTTATAGGAATCCGAGGGGTAACATTTTCACACAAAGGATGGTGGGTGTATAGAACAAGCTGCCAGAGGAGGTAGTTGAGGCTGGGACTATCCCATTTTTAAGGGACAATTAGACAGGTACATCATGGATGGGACAGGTTTGGAGGGATATGGACCAAGCGCAGACAAGTGGGACTACTGTAGCTGGGACATGTTGGCCGGTGTGGGTGAGTTGGGCCGAAGGGCCTGTTTTCACACTGTATCATTCTATGATTCTATGACTATGAGATATATAGATGGTGATGTAGAGAGATGTAGAACAAATAAATGAAAGACAGACAAAAAAGTAACGATGATAAAGGAAAGGGAACATTGATAGCTGTTTGTTTTGTGAGAACGAGTACAGACTATGAGTCATTGTCTCGTTGAACATTGACTTCTCCAATTTCAGATAGTCCTTGATTTCTCCCCCCCCCCCCCCCCCCCCCCCCAGCTCTCCCTCAGCCCACTGTCTCTGACTCTTCCTTTCTTCTTCCCACCTCCCCCCCCCCCCCACCCCCTACATCAGTCTGAAGACGGGTCTCGACTTGAAATGTCACCTATCCCTTCGCTCCATAGATGCTGCCTCACCCACTGAGTTTCTCCAGCATTTTTGTCTAGCTACGAGACTCAACAAGATTACTTTGAAGCTAGTATGACGGAGTCATGATTCAAGATTCAAGATTAAATTTAATTGCCACATGTACCATGTGGTTCGGTGGGCGGCGCGACACTTGTCAGCCGCGGCCTCTGCAGTCCGTCTGTTTTTTTATTATTTTCTGTTTCGTTTAAATGTAGTTTTGAATTATTTTTGTCGGGGTATGTGTGTGGGGGGCGGGGGGTGGGGAAACTCTAAATTCTTTCCCCTGCACGGGAGACCCGACCTTTTCTTTGTCGGGTCTCCATTGTCGTTGGGGCTGCTACGTGGAGCGGCCTCCAGCAGGAACGACCTGGGGCTCCAGTCGCGGAGCTGAGGACGACTCACCTTCACGGAGCTGGCCGAGTCCGGAGCGGGTGGAACTGTGGTGGCGCGCTGCTGTGGCCCGATCCCCGGAGATTCGGAAGCTCCTACCGCAGGTCTGTGGACAGAAATACCGGGAGCCCGTGGGTCCCTGGTTGGAGACCGCTTTTCGGGGCTTCCGCAACGGCGACTTCTCCCGCCCGAGTTGCGGGATTGAAGATTACCTGGAGCGGGGCCTTACATCACAGCCCCGCGCGGCTTGGAATGGCCGCGGGACTTTGTGAGCGCCCGCCGGGGCTCCAACACCAAGACCCGGTGCGCGGCCTTGCATCACCCGGCGTGGCTTTAATGGCTGCGGGACATTTAACATCGCCCGCTGGGGGCTTTGACTCTGTCTTTGACTCTGACATGGGGGGGAGAGGGGAGTGCAGGGGAGAGATATGTTTTTTTTTGCCTTCCTTCACAGCGAGGAGAAGATGCGCTGTGAAGGATGTTTGTGTAAATTGTGTTGTGTCTTGGGTCTTTTTCGTTTTGTATGTATGACTGCAGAAACGACATTTCGTTTGGACCTCCACGCGGTCCAAACGACAAATAAATTGTATTGTATTTGTATTGTATTGTTATATTGTACCATTCAAGGTACAGTGAAATCTGTGTTCACTTTCTTTCATTCCTTTCCCCTTTAAATGTGAACAGCTAACTCTTTAAGACTGTCTCAATGGTAATCCCACGCACATATGTATCATGTGCTTAGGAAAATTTTTGCAAACAGCATTTGAAAAGTATTTAAATGGAATGACCTTGCAAATTAAAGCAGATTAGCTCTGTGTGGACATTATTTACATGGTAAAATGCAGGGTGACATAACCACCCTTTACGTGTCAGCCAGGAAACCTAATTACTTAAAATACTTCCTCAGAGACAAATGAGACAAAGTATTGCATTACCAGAGTCTCGGCAAAACTAATTGATCCCACCCTCGCTTTCAACTCAAAGAGTCACAGGTCTTCACTGAGCGTGAAACTAAATTGAGAAAATTAGAGCTGCCCACGTCTGTGCCAGAGGTCTCCATTACATCAACATCAAAGAACGAACAAGGATTGTGATGCAGTCAGCAAATGTTCATGTGACTGAGGGAATGAAGCATGACAAACCCATGTTGTCTCTTCATTATAACCATTACAGGAGCAAGTGCAAATTGTATTCACTTCCTTCAGCAACAGAGCTGAACAGCATACATGGAACATAAACACAGAACAGTACGGCAAGAACAAGCCCTTCACCCACACAGTCCGAGGCAAAGATGCCATTAAACTAATCTCTGCCTGCACATGATCCATTCCCAGCATACCGACGTACCCATCTGACACCCTCATCAATCCCATATTCCTATCAGCCTTCCCGAACAGCTCCGTCACAGAGGACTCTGTGATCTACGGACTGTTCCCAGGGACACATTCAGAGACTGACATCGAGTGCTGCTGGAGGGTCATCAACTCGGTCAAAGACGCTCTTTGGTCTGCCCGAGCGTTGCTCACCACCCAGCAGAGCGAGATGTCCGTCAGGGAATGTTGCCGACTGGCCCACTGCAGACTGCAGGAGTACGTGCTAAGGGACTCGCTGAAGCTTGGTGCAGCCAACGCCAAGGCTCGGTGGGGGAGGACCACAGTCTAGGGTCCTTCCGCTGCTGGACATGGGGGGCACGGTATGGTGGAGACGCCCCTCAAATTAAATTAAGGGAAGGTATCCCACGCCAGGGGGCCACAGAGTGGCACGGGTGGGGGACTGTTTGGTGAAATTTGAAAAATGTAAAAAAATTGTACTGAAAAAACTTGTATAGTCTCCGAAAATGTCGGATGAATTTTGTTTGTTTGAATGGTTCAGGAATTGTATATATTTATCAATGAATAAAGTCTATTTTGAAATTAAAAAAAAAAAAATATTCCTATCAGCCTCCACTACCACTCGCGGCACCACATTCCAGCCACCCACCACTCTCTACGTGAGAAAGTTACCACGCACATCTTTAAACTTTGCCCCGCTCACCTTAAAGCTACGCCCTCTAATCCTTGACATTTCCACTCTGAGAAAAAGGTTTGACTGCCAACCCTATCTCTGTCTCTCATCATTAATGCACTTCTATCAGGTTTCCTCTCAGTGACTGATGTTGCAGAGGAAATAATCCAAATGTGTCCAATCTCTCCTGATAGCTAAAACCCTCTAATCCCGAGAGCATTCTGGTACACCTCTTCTGCTCCTCTTCACACCTCGATATCCTGCCTGTAAAAGGATGACCAGAACTACACACAATACAACAAATGTGGACTAAATAAAGCCCAGTGAAGCTACAACATAACCTCCTGAGTCCTACACCCAATGCCTCAACTGATGAAGGCAAAGCATTCCATTTTAACAACTCTATATACCTGGGTTTTTACCTTCATGGAGTTATGGACTTGGATCCCACATCAATACTGTTATGGGTTCTTGTAATTAACCACTCCTAGCAACGCATTCCAGCCATTCACCACTCTCTATGTAAAAACAGTTACCCCGCACATCTTTACGCTTTGTCCCTCTCACCTTAAAGCTACGCCCTCGAGCCCTTGACATATCCCTTCCATTCAACCTCCAAAAGTGCATCACCTCACACTTGCTCAGATGAATCTCCATCTTCTCTGTCTGAACTCCACTACTTTGGTGTTGCCTGCAAACTTGCTGACCAGCCCACCTACATTTACTACGTCCAAGTCATTTATACATGTCACAAACAAGAGAGGTCCCAAAACAGATCCCTGTGCAACTCCACTGGAGAATCCAATGTCTGTACCATTAAGCTGGAAGCTACAAAGTGGAATATGAGGTGCTGTTCCTACACTTGTTAGGACCTCCAGGGTAGGGATCTCCAGATTGCTCCCAGTGGCAAGTGCTTGTGAGGGAACATGAAGATAGGACAGATGAATGTGTGGCTCACGAGTTGTTGCAGGGATTCAGGTTTGTTGATAATTGGGATCTCTTGTGCAGCAGAGGTGACCCACACAAGACCTGCACCGTAACTGGCGTGGACCCAATATCCACACAGGCAGGTTCACTTGTGCTGCATGGGTGGGTTTAAACAAGATTGGCAGGGGGGTGGGATCCAATGCAGGACTAAGGCAGGTGAAAGGTTACAAGTCGCCATGGATGGTGATGAAAGAAAGTTCAGTGGACTGAATAGTCAGCAGCACAGCGGGGAGTGAGGAAGGACTGTTGGATTGAATCTCACTTATTTTAACACGAGAGGCCTGACGGGTAAGGTGGACGAACCCGGGGCGTAGATGAGCATGTGCAACTAGGATGATGTGGCCGTAACAGAAACCTGGTAACGAGAGGGCAGGACTGGCAGCTTAATGTTCCAGGGTACAGGTGCTACAGGAGAGATAAAGGTGGGGGTAAAAGAGGAGGGGTGTGCTGTATTGATTAAGGAGAATGTCATGGCAGTAATCCAAGATGACATTACAGTGAGTCTGTGTGGGTGGAGCTAAGAAATAAAAAGGAGATGATCACATTGTTGAAAGTGGAATACAGGCCCCCAAATAGTCACTGGGAATAGATAACTCTGCCTGGAGATTACAGGCAGCTGCTAGATGAATAAGGGTGTTATAGTGGGGAATTTTAGACAAAAGATCATAGACAATCGACATTAGGTGCAGGAGTAGTCCATTCGGCCCTTCGAGACAGCACCGTCATTCACTGTGATCATGGCTGATCATCCACAATCAGTACCCAGTTCCTGCCTTCCCCCATATCTTTTGACTCCGCTATCTTTAAGAGCTCTATCTAACTCTTGAAAGCATCCAGAGAATTGGCCTCCACTGCCTTCTGAGGCAGAGAATTCCACAGATTCACAACTCTCTGGGTGAAACAAAATGTCCTAATTTCCGTTCTAAATGGCCTATCCCTTATTCTTAAACTGTGACCCATGGTTCTGGACTCCCCAACATTGGGAACATGTTTCCTGCCTCTAGCATGTCCAATCCCTTAATAATCCTATATGTTTCAATAAGATATCCTCTCATCCTTCTAAATTCCAGAGTATACAAGCCCAGTCGCTCAACATATGACAGTCCCGCCATCCCGGGAATTAACCTCATGAACCTACGCGCACTCCCTCAATAGCAAGAATGTCCTTCTTCAAATTTGGAGACCAAAATTGCACACGATACTCCAGGTGTGGTCTCACTAGGGCCCTGTACAACTGTAGAAGGACCTCTTTGCTCCTATACTCAACTCCTCCTGTTATGTTTTTCTTCTCGTGGAAGAAATATTAATATCCTTCCTTACTTAATTTTTATTGGAATTGAATAAGGTAACGAAAGGGTGCTTGGATGTGACAATTGTCAGCTTTCGCTTGACCAGGTGCAGAAGAGGTTTGTGGGAATTGGTGAAGTAAGATTAGACATATTACCTCGTGTCTGGGAATGCGTTGAAGGATGGTTGGTAAATGTAAACATGAAATAGTAGAGAAGACAAAAAAGTTTGTTTTCCCTTCTGTGAGGAGTTACTGTAGACCACCCGTGCTCCCAGCCGCTAGTGACATAGAAATGTTACTGTAAATGGGGGGCTTATGATAGGTTCGGAGAGGTGATGAAGGGCTCGGAGAGAAGATTGACATTAACAAAAAGTATGTTAATACTAATGAAATAATTGGTTCCCATGTAATAGACAGTATATTTGCCGAAAGCTGTATCTAACTAAAACAAAAGTTGTTTGCAAAGTCCCCACTTTTTATTTCCTATTAAGGGCCTGTTCCACGAGCATGCGACTGCATGCGGCAAGCGTGACCTAACGTGGTCGCTTGAGCCATACGGCCTCGTGGGGCTGGTCCCACTTCGATCGCCGGAGCCGTATGGAGTTGTGCGGAGTTGGTCCCGACATCACGTGGGGCTCCGAAAAACTGACACTGTCCAAAAATTCCGTGCGGCAACGGCCTGCCGGCCCGCAGCCACATTGAGGCCGTACGCACCGTCTCGACGCCATACTCAGCGTCTTGACGGCATACGCCTAGCGCGAACTTCCCGTGGACTTCGCTTGAACTTCACGTCAACTCTTACGGGATGCCCCGCTTCCGGTTTGCGGGCCCCCGCTTCCGGTTTGGTCGCGCTTGCCGCATGCTCGTCGGACAGGCCCTTGAATTTCCCTCTAAATTAATTTCTTGCACAGAATTTGCACAGAATTTGGCGTAGTCGGCAGGATCCCAATTGTAACGGGATTCAAATGAATACAGATGGTATTAAAAGGGAATGATAAAATAGTCCCCTCGAAAGAGGGACAGGGAGGGGGGGGCTTCCCAGAAAGAAGGGTGAGCCCCCAGGCAACCTAGCTTAACTGGTTGATGATTCACGCTTAGCCCAGAGGCCTGTGGGGTGAGGTGAAATAGTGGAGAAGATCATTTACTCACACTAGACGTAGGATAAATTGAAGCAGGTGCCAGAGCGTGCTATAAAAAGTGAAAGATGACTTTGCGGTTTGCGGACCTAGTAAAACTGGTGCACGCAAGCTGTGAATAGAATATTATAAGACATTATACAAGATACAAGATATATTTATTTGTCACATGTGCCAGTTGGCACAGTGAAATGTGATCACCGTACAGCCGTACAATAAAATAAAGAGCGCAACACACGATAGAGTTCAACATAAAACATCCCCACACAGCAGAATCAAAAGTTTCCCGCTGTAAGGGAAGGCACCAAAGTCAGTCTCTTCCTCGATGTTCACCTGTGGTCGGGGCCTCCAGAGCCTTCCGCAGTCGCCGCTACGGCCAGCCTGCAGCTCAATCTCGCTCGCTGGGATGTTGGAACTCCGACATCGGGACTGGAGAACAACCTCAGCGGCTTGGACCTCCGAATCGGCCACTTCCTACCAGAGTCCGCAGCTCCCGAGTCCCCAGGCTGCGCCGGGTGGATATTCACGCTGGCGTCCCTCGGTAAAGGGCCCCAGGGACTCCGCGATGTTGTAGTCAGCGCTGCCTGCATTGGGAGCTCCGTGAACCACAGCTCCTCGATGTTGGAGCAGTGGGCCCAACGCTCCGGAGCTCCAAACGGCGATCCAGGATGGCAACGCCCGCTCCATAGTGAATCTCACGCCGTGCCACCGCTGCCGAACCTCTGGTCCGGTCCCTGGTCTCGGGTAGGAAAGGCCACTCCGATCCAGTGGTAGGCCGCGAAGAGGGGGGACGAGGACGCGACTTGGAGAAATAGTCGCATCCTCGCCAGGAAGCAACTGGGAAATGATTTCCCCCTTACCCTACCCCCCTCCCTCACAGAGAAATACTAAAGAATCCCCAAAACAAATAGTTTAGACAAATTAAACAGAGGGGAAACTAGACAGAGGGGAAAAAACGGACAGGCTGTAGGCAGAGGCGCCTTCAATGCAGCGCCCCCTAGTGGCCTTTCTATCCGCGGAAACCTAACTTTTGTTTTACAGACTTGTGAAAAACATTTGGGAGGAAACAGTAGTCGATCGGAGAAATCTACAGAGGGTCCTGAGGAAATGAAACAGGTGGTCCAGGAGGGAAAGATGTAGATAAGAAAGAACTTGCTAAGGTGATAAAAAAAAGACCAAAAGACACTGGGAAAAGGTAGGAGATCGTATTGTTTCACTGGGATCGGCAGTAGATGTGGTCATAAAAAAGAACAGAGGTGACCAATGTCCGGTAAATATTTGTGGTAATCTAGCTAATCGATCAAATGATTTGGCACAATTAATATTTGCAGTGGTGGTGTTGTTAGTGATAGTTGGAGTGTTGTGTATACCTTTCAAATGGATGGAAATAATAAAGAAATAGATGGAGATGGAGAAAAGACACCAGCCCCTAGAGGAGGAGAAAGAGGGAAATGAGGGACCAGTGCCTATAATACCAAAGCAAGTGGCGGCAATATGATGATCAACACTCAGGGGAATGAGTCCCTCACTCACTGGTTGGCCTATAGAGGAAAGAAGGCTATAATGAGGCGAGGTGGTGCGATGTTTGCAAAACAAAAACGACACGATCCTGGATTTTATAGCCCGATTTAAGAGTAAGTGGGAGGAATATGCCGGAGTGTACCTAGCTGAAAATGGGCCTCTAGCCGTTCACACTTAACTAAATTGTTTACTGCCCCGACAGGATCTAGTTTTTAAATTAGTTAATCTAGAATGGCAAAATAATTCATGGGAAAATGTGATAACAGCGCTTGTGAACATGGAATGGGAGGGTGTCCAGCCCTTTACAGACATTTTTATAATCTCTAGAACTCCCGTTACTGGGAAGACAGGCTCTGTGCAAACTGGGAGCAGCCTTATACTGTACTGCAGACTGTATGTTTATGGAATTCCCTCAAATGCAGACACATCAATTGCTAAATTTAATTAAGGAGGAAGGACAAGGGCAAAATATGCCCATCCTATATTGTATGCAATTGAGTAGCAATCCGTACAGTCAATTAATTAATCAAATCCATTGTGCTCTGCAAAGAGTGCAGGATTCAAAAGGCCAGTATTTACAGTATCTTGTCCAAACCAGCCAAGAACATAAGCAAACGCATTGCACTGGATTATATACGTGCCTCCCTGATCCCGGATCCAATCCAATCCAACTTTATTTGTTAAGCACTTTAAAACAGCCAATGTTGACCAAAATGCTGTACAGAAGAATAAACAAGACATCATAAACAGACACCATAACAGCTCACATGAGGCGCAAAAATTACATATGAAATACAACAATAAATTAAAAGACATAAAACATGAGTAAAAATAATAGCCACGGAATAAAAGCAATCAAAAAATAAGAAATTAAATCAAGTAAATAAATAAAGTCGACATCTTACTGGGCATCAAAGGCCACAGAGAAGAGATGGGTTTTAAGAAGTGATTTAAAAACAGACAGAGAAGAGGCCTGTTTTATGTGGAGAGGCAGATTGTTCCATAATTTGGGTGCCGACACAGCAAAGGCACGGTCCCCTCTGAGCTTCAGCTTAGTTTTAGGCCCACTCAGGAGCAGCTGATTATCTGACCTGAGAGAGCGGGCGGGTGTATAAGGGTGTAGAAGCTCAGATAGGTAGGGCGGGGCAAGACCATTCAGGGATTTAAAAGCAAATAAAAGAATTTTAAAATGGATCCTAAACTGAATAGGCAACCAGTGGAGTGAGGCTAAAATGTGCGAAATGTGCTCATGTTTACGTGTGCCAGTTAAAAGACGTACAGCTGCATTCTGTACCATCTGGAGACGGGCGATGGAGGACCCACTAACCCCCACATACAGTGCATTGCAGTAATCCAGCCGAGTGGTAACAAAGGCGTGGATTACCGTCTCAAAGTGCTGCCTTGACAGAATTGGCTTACCAGGATACCAGGAAAGAGTCTCCCCCTGGTTAAATAAACTCAAACAATTAACAGTGACCTCTTTTTTTTTTTGGGGGGGGGGGGTCCTGGAATTAGGAATAATGGTCCACTTCTCTCAAAACCTAATGCCCCTGTCCCATTTAGGAAACCTGAACGGAAATCTCTGGAGACTTTGCACCCCACCCAAGGTTTCCGTATGGTTCCCGGAGGTTCCCGGAGGTTTTTGTCAGTCTCCCTAATGATCGAAAGTGGTTTCCGCTTTTTCTGTTCCGGCGATTATTTCAAAAAATTAAAACCACCTTCAACTAGCTTTGGTCCCTCTGAACTATGGGCAAAGCATAAGAATCATGTGGGATGAGTGCAATCAGCCCCTGAGCATAAAGTCACTTTAAGAAAGGGTGCTACCTTGTCATGTTTGAAACAGTATCGACTGACCCTGGAGGCTGAAGAAGGGATAACTATAGCCTTTATATTTTTATTACAAAAATGAGTATTAGTGCAGGGGCGTCCGAAATAAAAAAAAATTCAGAGTGAAAAAAAAAAGTTTTTTAATTGGGGCGCAATATTTGTTTATTCTTTACCAGGACAGAGAGAGCCCTTGCCTTTGGGCTCCTTGGCCTCTTGCAGCCGTACAGCCACTGGATGACCATGGCGTTGCGATCGATGACCGAGAGAGCAGAGGCTTGTTCTTTCCCCAGTGAGGCTCGTTGCCGCTATCGCTGCTGCCGTACCGGGATGGCTCACTCTCCGAGTGTGGGCAACCCATGCTGCAAAACCTGAGGGCAAGGCTTTCGAAGGCGGCAAACTTCTCCCTGGCAGGTTCTCGATCACCTCGGGCTCGAGTCCGCAGTGCTGGAAGAAACTGTCCAAGCCCGAGCAGGCTCGGGAGAAGCGGCAGCTGAGGTCGGAGTGCGAGCGCCGCTATCCGCCTTCACCAACCAACCGCTTGATTGGCTCCTTGTGGCGACCTGCTGCTACTTCTCCGGGCGCTGCTGGCATGGTTACTTGTGGGGGGAGGGGAGGGGGAGAGGATGGGGGTAGAGAAAAAAGAGGCAGGGGGAGGGGAGAGGAGGCGAGGGGAGAGGAGGAGGGGGGGGGGAGATGAGAGAGGGGAGAGGAGAAGAGAGGGGGAAAGGAGCAGCGGGCAGTGGGGAAGGGCGGGGGGGGGGTGATGACGACATTCGCAGCGCGATCAAGACAGCGCAGACTTCAAAGTTTGTCAGATTTTTGAAGATTTTCATTTATAATTCGAAATAAAGCATGACATTTTCAGTTAAGGCGTTTTGGACTCCAGAGGAAAGATCTCTACCGGAATAAGTAAAAATGTTACCGTTAGCGGGTCATCTTTTCGAGAAGATGTAATTATACACTAACAAACACACACACTCAGAAACAAAACACTCACGACAAAACACACACACATCCAAGATCTGACTTTTAATCGTTGCTGGACCAATGGGGATCCGTTGGATCCCTTCCCCTCAAAGCACGGTTGTAGTGGAGGAGGAGGTGGCCTGTAGTGTCACACACTAGCCACCCCCCTCCCCCCACACACACCCACACACAGACTAACCATCCCCACACATCACACACTAACCAACCCCCTTGATATTCTATTAATATTATTCATTGGCTCCTTCCCCGCCCTATCCACTCACGCATATCCCCCAACTCGCAGGCGCGTCTGGAGAGGGAGGGGGCAGAGACAGAGAGACAGGGGAAGAGACAGAGAGGGGGGGGAGAGAGAGAGGAGGAGAGAGAGAGACAGGGGGGAGAAAGGGTGGGGGAGAGAGAGAGGGGGTAGAGAGAGAGGGGGAGAGAGAGAGAGAGAGGGGGGAGAGAGAGAAGGGGAGAGAGGAGGGAGAGAGAGGGTGGAAAGGAGGTGAGAGGGGGGAAAGGGGAGGAGAGGGGGGAGTGGGGGGGAGAGGGGGGGGGGGGAGTGTATGAGGGGCGCAGGGCTGGAAACGTGCGGCAGCGAGCGGAACTGGCACCAGCGAGTGGGTGGGAAGCTGTGGGTGGCCCTGGGCTGGGATTGCGAGCGGCACGGGCTAGCGACGTCACTCGCAGCGCGTGAACACAGCGTGCAGCCATTGTGACGTCATCACGTCATCAGCCAAAGCAAGCGGTTTTATTCAGATTTTTGAATATTTTGATTAATAACTCGAGAAATAATACATGAAATGTTCAGATAAGGCGATTTTTCACTTCACGGCATAAATCTCTGTCTGAATATGTAAAAATGTTACTGTTGAAGCGTTGTTTTTTTGAGCAGATGTGATTATAAACCCCACACACAGTAACCACCTCCACACACACACACTAACCAACCACCCCCCTTTGGTATTATATTAATATTATTAATTCACTCCTTTTACCCCATGCCCTGCCCTACCCACTCACGCATAGCCCCCAACTCACTGGCACGGCTAGAGAGGGGGGGGGGAGTAGAGAGAGAGGGACACAAAGTCCCAGACAGGGACACAGAGGCACAGAAAGGAACACAGAGACACAGAGAGGGAGTGGGGGAGAGGGGGGAGGCGAGAGGGAGCGTGAGGGGAGCAGAGAGGGGGGGGCAGAGAGGGAGGGGGGGTAGAGTTTGAGGGATGGGGGGCGCGTTGTCACAAGGGAGGGCTGGTTCCCGAACGCAATACTCCCTCACTCCTGGCTACAAAACGCACCCGTTCCCTACCTGTTGCCCCCATGGGAGGCATGGGGGGCAAAGAGAGAGGGGGTTAGAGTTTGAGGGGTGGGGGGGGGGGGGCTGTCGTCAGAGGGGAGGGCTGGTTCCCGAACGCAATACTCCCTCGCAAGAAGACTGCGACGTTTTTTTCTAAGGTCTTTCAGATTTGTGAACACCCGGGCTGGGCTTGCGATGGGCGCGGCCGGACGACATCACTCGCAGCGCGTGAATGCACGTGCAGCTATTGTGACGTCATCACGTCATCAGCCAAAGCTGTTCAGTTTTATTTTCTAAGTTCTTTCAGATTTGTGAACATTTTGATTAATAACTCGAGAAATAATGCATGCATTTTTCAGATGAGGCAATTTCAGAGTCCACGGGATAAATCTTAATCGGAATATATAAAAATGTTACCGTTAGGGCGTTGTTTTTTTTTTCGAGCCGATGTGATTTTACAGACACACTGACACACACATCCAAGATCAGAGTTTCAAGTATATAAGATAAGATATGATTGAATCAAAATCAAGAATAATGAATTCACATTTTAAAAATGGTTTCACAATTCTGTAGTACTGATTTTCAGTATTCCATACTGATATTTGAGAATACATGAGGTTGCATGCAAAATACCAGATATTCAAAAATCCACTTTCTGTCCATCAAAATATGGAAATGCTCGGTGAAACTTGGCAGCTCTGCAATTATTCATAATCACATTGTGTTTGAGAATTCAAAATGCGATTTGTGATTTTCATGATGGAGATTGAAGTCGAACTAAATGTTGTATTCACATCACTGTTCCATGTTGAAATTGGTGATGTGAGGTTGTTAGGTCAGGAGGACCATTAAAGGTGCACTGCACACACTAACAGTCGAACAGTGACAGGCAATCAAATCAACACATAAAACGTTTTCTAAAAAAAGATTTTCTTTATTGCAAAAACTTTGTGTTTTATTTGCAGTTTTTGCATGCTCCTTTATAACATTTACATAACATTTTACAACAGGACAACTTGATTATTAAAACAACTTCATTTCTTGATTTAAAAAAATGTATACAACAATGACCCCAATCATCCCATTCCACCCACTCATTACTCCTGACTCAACCAAAATTATTTCTGAAATATTGGTCATAAATATTGTGCAAAACGGCTCCAGAATAAGGCTCAGAATGCACCAGAGAGCATCTAAAACCCCAGACTCCGGCTGCGATGGACTTTGAGCTATGAGCTCGTGATGTGGCACTGTGCGCACATTATTTCACATCACATTTTTGTGATCCTGTCATGCCACCCCTCTTTTTGACAAGCTTCGTACGGGCCTGTAGTGAAAACGCAAAGACCGTGGAATACTCCTATTCTGCCAATCCCGGAAGTGGGAAGATGTAACGAATGGCCTTTTGTCCAAGACCTGAGAGCTATCGATCGACAGAATAATGATCCCTATTGCTCCTTTAGTACCTGACACCAATATTATTCTGTCATCTATACCGGCGGAAGCCGACATCTTTACAGTAATTGATCTATGTTCAACCATTTCCTCCATACCCCTGCATAGAGACACCCAGTTCCTGTTTGCTTTTACCTACAAGGATCAACAATACATCTGGACTAGGCTACCCCTGGGGTATACTGAAAGCCCAGCAGTATATGCAGCAGCAGTGAAAAAATGATCTTGAGGAATGTCAATTATCAGAGAGGTCTACTTTGATCCAGTATGTCGATGAGCTTTCGGTAGCCTCTGTGACAGGTCCTGATTGTAAAGATTCAATTAAATAGCCGCAACATTTGGCAGGAAGAGGGCATAAAGAATCCCTGGGAAAATTACAGCTCTGCCGGCCTAGTGTAGAGTATCTGGGATTCCAGCTTCAGGAAGGCAGAAAGACACTTGGAAAAGATAGAATAAAGGAAATAGAGAACGTCCCGGTCGTGAAGACAAAGAAGGACATTCTCTCCTTCTGAGGCATGGTGGGTTACTGCAGCCAATAGGTCCATGACTGCAGGGAACTAGATGCAGCATTGCGTTCAGCCACCCTGCAGACTGCCCTCCAGAGTAGTATAAACTGCAGAAAGAGACCAGGCATTTAGAAATCTAAAGAACATTATGCTTACTGCTCCAGCACTGGGATAACCAACCTATAAAAAGCCCTTTCAACTTTATGTAAATGAATTAAAGGGGTTTGTGACTAGGGTCGTGGTTCAAGAGCATGGAGGGGAAAAAGACCGGTAGCCTGTTATTCCGCTGCTTTACCAGTTGTAGTAAATGGCATGCCAGCCTGCTTACAAGTTGTAGCAGCAACAGCTACAATTATAGAAAAATCAATCCCCATTGTTCTTGATCACCCATGTGTAGTGACTGTTCCTCATGCCCTGATGTTATTATTGAACTCTGCAGTGACACAGCATTTCACTGCTGCTAGAAGAGCAGGATTTGAAGTTATCCTTTTATCACATCCTAACTATACTTATCAACGATCACCTGCTATAAACCCAGCTACCTTTGAACCACTGGCAGAAGAAGGATTTGACCATGATTGCCTATTGTTTGTAGCAGGCGCTGCCACTCCCCGGCTGGACTTGTAGTCACCCGATTAATAATCCTGACGTGGTCCTATTTACCGATGACAGATTATTAGCAGGATCTGCAGTGGTCATGCCACATCAAGTGCTAGAGGCGTATGCTTTGCCACCTGGAACGTCTGCTCAGGCAGCTGAGCTGTATGCCCTGACTCATGCCTGTATATTGGCAAAAGATAAAAGTGCTAATATCTACATCGATTCTCGCTATGCGTTTGGGGTCGTAAATGACTTTGCGCATTTATGGGAAAAATAGAGGATTCATCACATCAACAGGAAAAACTATTAAGCATGATAAACAGGTCTTAAATTTATTGGATGCTATTCAATTGCCACGGCAAATTGCAGTTATTAAATGCGAAGCACATACATCATCAGATGACCGATCAGCTGATGATGTAGCCAAACAGATTGCCCTCAGGCACACCCCACAATTACAAGCGGCTAAAATTAAGTCTGCAGCACAAAGAAAGCTCCTGGTTAGCATTGAAATAGCCCAGTTACAGGATGCCCAAAGCCTAGCATCACTCCAATAAAAGATTTCCTGGAGCTGGGCAGGGTGTTATCAAGGGGTCGAAGGACGAGAAGCTGAAGCAAAGAAGTCAACTGTGGCCCCTGGTTCTGGACTCCCCCAACATCAGGAACACGTTTCCTGCCCCTAGCATGTCTAATCCCTTAATTATATGTTTCAATAAGATCCCATCTCATCTTTCTAAACTCCAGTGTATTCAAGCCCAGTCGCCCCATTCTTTCAACATATGACAGTCCCGCCATCCTGGGAATTAACCTTGTGAATCTACGTTGCACTCCCTCAATAGCAAGAATGTCCTTCCTCAAATTTGGAGACCAAAACTGCACACAATACTCCAGGTGTTGTCTCACTAGAGCCCTGTACAACTGTAGAAGGACCTCTTTGCTCCAGTACTCAATACCCCACTAGTCACTGCATGCCATTCTGAAAGGGACCCGTTAATCCCTACTCTTTGTTTCCTGACTGCCAACCAATTTTCTATCCATGTCAGTACCCTACCCCCAATACCATGTGCTCTAATTTTGCCCACTTTTCTCCTATGTGGGACCTTATCAAATGCTTTCTGAAAGTCCAGGTACACTCCATCCAATGGCTCTCCCTTGTCCATTTTCCTAGTTGCAATCTTCCACCCCTCTGGATGATTGGAAATAATGGAAGACAGGGCGGCACGGTGGCGCAGTGGTGGAGCCTTACACCACTACGGACCCCGGCTCCATCCTGATGACAGGTGCTTCTCTGTAGAGTTTGCACGTTCTCCCCATGACCTGCAAGGGTTTTCTCCAAGACATAGAAACATAGAAACATAGAAAATAGGTGCAGGAGTAGGCCATTCTGCCCTTCGAGACCTTTGGTTACCTCCAACACTCCAGAGACGTTCAGGTTTATAGATTAATTGGCTTGGTATAATTGTAAAATGATCCATAGTGCGTGTAGGATAGTGGTAGTGTGCGGGGATCGCTGGTCGGTGCGGACTCAGTGGGCCACATGGCCCGTTTCCGTGCTGTATCTCCAAACTAAATGAAGCATTCTTTCCAAAATCCAGGTGTCCAGCCAGTCTCCAAACTAAATGAAGCATTTTAAATGCGTGTAAGGTCTTATCATCAGAGCAGATGTGAGGGGGGGGGCTGTCCAAACTTGGAACATGGAATGGAGCCCTTACAGGAAGCAAGATGAAAGTGGCTGGATTTATAATGAACTGTACCTCCTGCTACACTGCTTCCATTGGATCTGTTCTTAAGATGAGACTTTCAACATCAGTCATTAAAATGTACTTTTTCTCCTCCACTACCATAGTTGGCAGGGCTCTCAACCACCCCTTGTTCTCCCATCCAGAACAAGGATAGAGATCTACCTGTCCTCACATTCCACCATTCCACATTCTCCATATCCCCCCATAATCCCAGCCACTTTCTATGGGATTCCATCATCTTTCGCATCTCTCTGCCACTGCTACCCTCCCGTCCCCCCCATTCCCACCCACCAAATGCTCCATTCAGCATACTGGCACATTCCTGAATCGTCCTCCCTTTTTATACTAGCTGCTGGATAGGGAATTGCATGGGATCCAGTCGGCTGGATAGGGAATTGGCTGCCACTCATAATGTGCCTCAGAGATTGGCGCTGGGTCCATTGCTGTTTGTGGTTTATATCAATGATTAGGATGACAATGTGGACAGCATGATTAGTGGGTTTGCAGATGATATCGTAGATGGCAAAGAAGTCAAAGATCGGATAGGTGCACAGAGGCTCTTGCCCAGAGTAGGGGAATTGAGGACCAGAGGACATAGGTTCAAGGTGAAGGGGAAAAGATTTAATAGGAATCTGAGGGGTAACTTTTTCACACAAAGGGTGGTGGGTGTATGGAACATGCTGCTAGATGAGGTAGTTGAGGCTGGGATTATCACAATGTTTAAGAAATAGTTAGACAGGTAAATGGATAGGACAGGTTTGGAGGGATATGGACCAAGCGTAGGCAGGTGGAACTAGTGTAGCTGGGATATGTTGGCCGGCGTGGGCAAGTTGGACCAAAGGGCCCGTTTCCACACTGTATGATATGGGCCAAACATGGGCGAGTGTAGATGAGGCATATTGGTTGGCATGGGCAAGTTGGGCCGAAGGGCCTGCTTCTGTGCTGTATGACTTTATAACTGTATGCAGGAGATGTAGTGCTGGACTTCTTTTCTTTTCCTTTTTTCTCACCATCCAGGACCCAAAGGGTTCTTCCAGATGAAATTCACTTGTACTTCTAATTTGGTGCTAGTTTATTGCATTTGTTGCTCCTATTGTAGTCTCCTCAACAAAAGAGAAACTAATGCAGATTGGGTAACCATTCTGCAGAGCCTCCATTCATTCCAAAGTAACTACGACATTTTCAGTCAGTCACCTGAATACTTTAATCCCCCTCCCCACCTTCCGATCTTCTCCTGTGTCCACTGTTAACTCCAGTAATAACGCCACATCTTCTACATTGTTACCCTCACATCTCAATACTAAACATCACAACATTGTCATAAAGCCACACAGGCCAATAACATGTCCTTTGGCACAACTCGGCCTTGCCAACCAAGATGTACCAACCAAGCCATTTACCTATTTACCTGTGCTTGGCCCATATTCCACTAAACCTTTCCAGACCATGTATCCATTCTATCCACTTTGGTTATTGCTCCAAATTTCAACAGCTGAGTGTCTCCACTTGAATTCTTCAATAGGTTTCCACAATAGATTACGTCTAAAGAATTGTAAAGCTGCTACATCTACAGTAAGTCTACCTATTATCAGCAGTTCACTGAGCAGGTGGTTGCTGCATAACAGGGCCACCAGACAGAACAAGCACGTCATGGTGTTAATCCAAGTGGTATCAGCGACGTTCCATAATCTGTGATGCAGAGTGAATAAGGAGCTTTTGACAGGATGGACACAGAAGGTATAAAGAGAAAGCATAAGGTTTTGTCTTGTATCCAAAGTGCCAAAGACCATGCCCAAGTAACCCTGTGTTCTTCCCATCACCAGTCTGACATCCGGTTGTGTCTTAATGGCCATGCATCTTATTTTAGATCCTAGTTAGGGCATTGCATGTCTCTGTATGCAGTTGCGATTCATTCTGCCTTTTATATTCCAAACAGGCTGCCTCCTTTGCAAGAAGGATTAGCTCCTCCAGAACTGGACTCTGTATTCTGTCAAAAACCCAGTCATACAGTACGTGCAGTGCCTCTCTGCAATGACAGATAGGCTGCCAGCAAAACCATTGTCGAGCAGATTGTTGCCATTGGTTTTTCAATTAGGAAATAACTAGAAGGCTATGTATTTAGTGAGGATGACATTTCTACTTTAGCTATTACAACGATCATGAGAATATCAATGATAACAGATTTATTCTTTACAGCTGGTTGTGCTCTAATCTGAAATGGTTACATAGAATATATCTGCTTACGTCAGTTCTGGCACTTGGAACCATGACAACACAACCATCACTTGCTCTTATCTGTTGATATTAAACATTGTCACAATAGATTTAGTCAGTATTTAACTGTAAAGTAATTTCCTTTCCACAGATTGAAAATGGTGTTCTTTTGTGAAGCAGAATATGAGGGTGGGTCTATCATTATTGATAGCAAATGCATGGTCTTTGTCTTTCTCGTTGGTGGAAGAAAGAGTGCCATTTTTCCTTTCTTTCCTGATTTCATATTTGTATTGTATTATGCGCAGTTCCTATTTGTGCACAGCAAACCTCCATAAAAACATGTCTCTGGTGACTAGATAAATAACGTTTATTTCAGGAGCAGGAGCAGAAGAATTGAAAAGCAAGCCCGAGGATAAATTTGCTAGGGCTATGCGTGTGTGTTTAAAACTAAATAGTGTAAGGGATCAAATTGGGCCAAAAGATGGCGAGCGGAAGTGAGTACAGGAAAAGTTACAAAAGATTCCCGAATTAATGGGAAGGAAAGTTCGAGAAGAGATAAGAGAGTAAGGTCAGGGCCAATTGCGAGCGTTGTGAGAGGAGAGGTGAATACTGAGGTCAAAGTGTTGTATATGAATAATAATAATAATAATAATAAGTTTTATTTATGGGCGCCTTTCAAGAGTCTCAAGGACACCTTACAAAAATTTAGCAGGTAGAGAAAAAATATGTAAGGGGAATGAAATAAATAGTAGAGACATGACTAGTACACAAAGTAAATACAGAATTCAATACAAAACACAGTATGAGGCAATTAATGCACAGACGAAAAGGGACGGCACGTGGGGCTAAGGATAGGCAGAGGTGAAGGGATGGGTCTTGAGGCGGGACTGGAAGATGGTGAGGGACACGGAATTGCGGATCAGTTGGGGGAGGGAGTTCCAGAGCCTGGGAGCTGCCCTGGAGAAGGCTCTGTCCACAAAACTGCGGAGGTTGGACTTGTGGATGGAGAGGAGACCGGCTGATGTGGATCTGAGGGACCGTGAGGGTTGGAATGCGCGAAGTATAAGAAATAAAGTGGACGAGCCTGAGGCTCAGTTAGGCAAGGTAGAGGGGCAGCCTATTGTGAGAGGCTGAGGAGGGGGGGGGGGGGGGGGGGGAGGCTGGGGCATGGGGGGGGGGGGCTATGGAGGGAGGAAGGGGGTACTGTGGAGGGAAGGGGACTGGAGGGAGGTGAAGACTGGGGGGGAGTGGATGCTTTGGAGGGGTGAAGTGTTGTGTGTGGGCAAGTGTGAACATTTGACTCAAGGGTCTTCAGTGAGGAGTTTGACGGGGGGCGGGGGATATAGGTACAGCCCCTTGTATCTGTGTGTCGCCTATTTGCGTGTGACTCTAAGTGGCAAGTAGAATGGTGCAATGCTCCAGTTGCAGGATGTGGGGAGTCGGGAAAACTGCTGGTGTCCCTGATGAACACACCTGTGGGAATTGTGTCCAGGTGCAGCTCCTTACAGACTGCGTTAGGGAACTGGAGCAGGAGCTGGACGTTTTCAGGACCATCCGAGAGAGCGAGAGCTTCTTGGACAAGCATGGCCGTCCGAAGGGGGGGGGGGTGCGCTGGGTGCGGCGCGCACCCCCCTTTTTTTTTTCCCTTATGAAAAAAAGTCACTCAAAAAAAAAAAAAAAATCAAGTCACCACTCAAACGGTCATTGCGGTAGAGCACGTCCCCTCGCCTCCCCCCTCCCGGCTGAATCTGGCCCAAGCCATCTTCCCCTCGCACCACCCATGCCACCCCCGCCCGGGTCCCAAGCCACCCCCCTGACCCCCGCTGGGCCATCTACGCCATCCCCTCCCCGCTGGGCTCATGCCACCCCCCGCTGGGCCCACGCTGACCCCCGCTGGGCCCACGCCACCCCCGCTGGGTCCACGCCACCCCCACAGGGCCCACGCCAACCTTGCTGGGCCCACACCACCCCCGCTGGGCCCAGGCCACCCCCCCCCGCTGGGCCCACGCCACCTTCATTCCCCCCGCCCGCTGGGCCCGCGCCACCTTCATCTTCGCCCCCCAAAGGGGAAGCGAGAGGAGAGAGAGATGGGGAGGGGAGAGGGAAAGGGGGATTATCTTTAGTGAGATTGCAAAATTAAGGTAGGTTTTGGAGCTATTATATTGTCTCCTCCATATGAATAATATTAAACAATATCAAACAATTGCTTTCTTTTCCTTGATAACAACATTGAAAAATATGAATTCCATAGTTTGTGACATAAATATACATTTTAATGGGATAATTATATACAGATGTAACATTTCCATTTTGAGATCGGGGGGAGTGCTGGGGGAAAATATGCGTCAAGCCGATAGCTTAATCATTAAAGAGTTAAAAGATAGCCTAATCGATAAAGCGCTGAGAAGAGGAATCAGAGCTGCCAAGGAAAGGTACTCTGAGACGTTGAGGAGCAAGTTCTCAGCTAGTGATTCTTCTTCAGTTTGGAAGGGCATGCAAGAAATCACCAGCTATAAGAGGAAAGCCCCCCCGCTCTTTGGACAATCGTCAGCTGACCAACGACCTGAATGAGTTTTACTGCAGGCTTGAAAATCAGAAACGTAACCCTGAAACCCACCCCCCAACAAACACAGCCAGACCCCAGTCTGCAAAGAATGGACCTTGCACCCTCTCCTTCCCATTCACCACTTCACACCTACTTAAGGGAAGACTCCAGTATGAAAAGAGTGGAACTTTTCCCACCCCAACCAACCACTTCACACCCACTCACAGCCTGACCTCAGTCTGCAAAGGCTGGGCCCTCTACACCCACCCCACTCCAATCACCACTTCACACCCAATGACTGCACCTCCACAGACACCTCTGTCAAGCTTCTCAAGTTTGCGGATGACACAACCCTGATTGGACTGATCCAGGATGGGGATCTCTGTACTCTTTTCAGTTTGACATCTTTCCTATAACATGGTGCCCAGAACTGAACACAATATTCTAAATACGGTCTCACCAACGTCTTATACAACTGCAACATGACCTCCCAACTTCTATACTTAATACTCTGACTGATGAAGGCCAAAGTGCCAAAATACTTTTTGACCACCTGATATACCTGCGACACGACCTTCAAGGAACCATGCAGCCATCAACCATTCCTCTGCCCACCTGGCTAATTGATCCAGATCCTGCTGCAATCTTTCACAACCATCAATGCATTTCGTTGTCTCTGTACTGTACACTGACAATGACAATTAAAATTGAATCTGAATCATCTTCACTATCTGCAAAACCACTCACTTCTGTATCATCAGCAAACTTGCTAATCTTGCCCTGTTCTGTGACGTTTCAGAATGCTGGAGTAACTCAGCGGGTCGGGTGAGTATAGAAGTTGGGAGGTCATGTTGCAGTTGCTTAAGAAGTTGGTGAGGCCGCATTCAGAGTATTGTGTTCAGTTCTGGGCACCATGTTATAGGAAAGATTTCATCAAACTGGAAAGGGTACAGTGAAGATTTATGAGGATGTTGCCAGGACTAGAGGGCCAGAGCTATAGGGAGAGGTTGAGTAGGCTGGGACTATTTCATGGAGCACAGGAGGCTGAGGGACCCGGAGCTGCGGCGGCGGCCCGGAGCGGAGACTGCGTGACCCGGAGCGGAGACTGCAGGACCCGGAGCTGGGGCGGCTGCCCGGAGCTGATGCTGTGGCGGGCCGTCTCGGAGCAGAGACGGCGTTCCGGCTTTCGGCGGCGGTGACATCACCACGGAGGTCCGCTGGACTGCAGGGCGGCATCTTCGGCCTGGATCGATCGCCTCAGCGCAGAGGGAGAACAAGGAGAGAAGAGATGGAGACTAAGACTTTGCCTCCATCACAGTGAGGATGTGCTTGGTGAACTCACTGTGGTGGATGTTTAATTTGTGTTTATTGTATGTTTTGTTATTATTGATTCTGTGTATGTCTGCAGGCAACATAATTTCGTTCAGACCGAAAGGTCTGAATGACAATAAAGGATCTATCTATCTATCTCTCTATCTATCTATGATTTGAATAGATATGGTTGAGTCTTTTGCCCAGAGTAAGTGAATCGAGGAGCAGAGGACATAAATTTAAGGTGAAGGGCAAAAGATTTAATAGGAATCTGAGGGGTATGTTTTTCACACAAAGGATGGTAGGTGCATGGAACAAGCTGCCAGAGGAGGTAGTTGTGACAGTTAAGAAACAGTTAGACTGGTACATGGATAGGACAGGTTCGGAGGGATATGGATCAAACGTGGGCAGGTGGGACTAGTGCAGATGGGACATGCTGGGCCGAAGGGCCTGTTTCCACACTGTATCACCCTATGACTCTATCTATCTTTCCCTCTCAAACCCATTCTCCTGCCTTCTCCCCATTACCTCTGACACCCGTATCAATCAAGAATCTATCAATCTCCTCCTGAAAAATGTCCATTGACTTGACCTCCACAACTGTCTGTGGCAATGAATTCCACAGTTCACCACCCTCTGACTTAAGAAATTCCTGCTCATCTACTTCCTAAAGTAATGTCTTTTTAATTCTGAGGCTGTGGCCACTGGTCCTAGACTCTCCCACTAGTGGAAACATCCTCTCCACATCAACTCCATCCAGGTTTTTAACCAGCTGGGACAGACGGCAACAGCTTCACACCATGTCCCAAAGCTTGTGTCCTGTCCTGCATCACCCAAGGCAGCAGAGACGTTATAGGAGAGGGCAAGCACCGTAACAAAGTAGCTCACGATAGTTTGGGTAACATTCAGGAATGTCCATGCATGTCACATCATGAATATTACTGAAGAACGGTCTTGACCCGAAATATAATCCATACCTTTTCTCCAGAGATGCTGCCTGACTCACTGAGTTACTCCAGCACTCTGTGACATGTCACCTATCCATGTTCTCCACAGATGCTGCCTGACCCACTGAGTTACTCCAGCACTCTGTGACTTGTCACCTATCCATGTTCTCCAGAGATGCTGCCAGACTCACTGAGTTACTCCAGCACTTTGTGAAACGTCGCTATTTTCCCTTCACCCATCTGCCCAAGCCCACTCTCCCCCCTCCCCCTCCTTTCCTATGTTCCTTTCCACCCATAAACCTCTCTGCCTTTACATTTCACTCCTCTTTCAAATCTGCTCTACTTATCTACATGCATTTTTCTTCTTCACTTGTTAGTCATAGAATGATGCAGTATGGAAACAGGCCCTTCAGCCCAACTTGCCCATACCGACCGACATGTCCCATCTACACTAGTCCCAGTCACACGCGTTTGGCCCATATATCCATCTAAATCCGTCCTATCCATGTACGTGTCCAAATGTCTCTTAAACATTAGGATAGTCCCAGCCTTAACTACCTCCTCTGGCAGCTCGTTACACACAACCAGCACCCTTTACGTGAAAAAGCTACCTCAGATTCCTGTTGATTTCTGAAATATTGGTCATAAATTTGGTGCAAAAATGCTCCAAAACAAGGCTCAGAATGCATCAGAGAGCATCTAAAACCCCCGAGCTTCCCTTAAGCGGGCCCTGGACCCCGGCATCGAGGGACTTCACGCTTCGCGCTCGTGATATGTGCAGCGCACACATTATTTCACATTAAGTTTTTTGTAATCGTGTCATGCCACCCCCCTTTTTGAATAGCTTCGTACGGGCCTGACAAGACGTATAGCGAGATGGTGAGGCGTAAGATATAGGAAGAGAATAGATAGGTGGCCATGAGGAAAAAAATAAGTAGTGAGTGCAGGTGATCCCTGAGGTTATTCCTGCTTTGAAACACGTATACCCTTTTGGACACTGTTGGGAGGGGGTGTCCCGTCAGCGGTGAGCAGCAGTTGCAGAAAGGACTATGGCACTGAGCTTGTCTCTGAGGCACTACAGAGAATGGCAATGTCAGGCAAAGCTGAAGTGGGGGAAGACTCATTTGTTAGGGATGTGTATTAGAGATTCTGTGCTGCCTCTCTGGTGCTAGGGTCCAGGACGTCTCGGAGCAGCTATACGACATCCTCAAGGGGGAGGGGGAACAGGCAGAAGTCGTGGTGCATTTTTGCATAAACAACATGGGTAGATAAAGGAATGAGGCCCAGCAAAAATGATTATAGGGAGTTAGGCAAAAGGTTAAAAAGCAAGTCGTCCATGGTAGTGATCGCCAGATTAATTCCAGCCACGTGCTACTGAGGGCAGGAACAGGAAGACAGGGGAAATTAATGCATCGCTGAAGAGTTGGTGTATAGGGCAGGAATTCATATTTTTGGACCACTGGGATCTCTTCTGTGGCAGAGGTGACCTGTACAAGAGGGATGGGTTGCACCTTGTTTAAGAGGGAACTGCAGATGCTGGAGAATCGAAGGTTACACAAAAAAGCTGGAGAAACTCAGCGGGTGCAGCAGCATCTATGGAGCGAAGGAAATAGGCAACGTTTCGGGCCGAAACCCTTCTTCAAGGGTTAACCCAAATTCAAGAAACCCTGAAGAAGGGTTTCGGCCCGAAACGTTGCCTATTTCCTTCGCTCCATAGATGCTGCTGCACCCGCTGAGTTTCTCCAGCTTTTTTGTGTAACCCTGGGTTGCACCTTAACTGGAGGGGAACAAATATCCTGGCAGGCAGGTTTACTACTGCTATATGGGTGGGTTTAAACTAAATAGGCAGGGGAACGGGACTCAATGAAGGGTCGCAGCAGGGGAGAGGCTGGAAGTCAGTTTGGATGGTGATGGAAGATGGGTTGGTGGACTGAATAGGCAGGAGCACGGCAGGGAGGGAGTAAGGACTGTTGGACTGAATTGAGTTGAATTGAATTGAATTTCCTTTATTGTCATTCAAACAAGTTTGAACGAGATTTCGTACCATGCAGTCATGACAGAAAAAAAGCAACAAAACACACAATGAACACAATTTAACACAAACATCCATCACAGTGAATCTCTAGGCACCTCCTCACTGCGAGCTCCCGATGTTACCGTCCACAGGGCCCGTGGCCGAAGCCTCCGAAGCTCCGAAGTCGGGTCACAGCCGCAGGGCCACCACAGCCTCCGAAGTCGGCCAACTCCGCGATATTAATTCCACAGACTCTGCCACCAGAGCCCCCCGAGGTCGATTCCAGTTGGAGGCCGCCAGCTCCACGATATTAGGCTTCCGCACAGACGGAGCCGGAGATACGACAAGGGAAGGTTGCATCCCCGTTGAAGGAAGAGATTCCCCCATCCCCCACATATACACAACTAAAAATAGATTAAAACATACATCTAACAAGACAAAAAGGAAACAAAAAAAGGAAAGACTTATATTAATGCGATAGACCTGACGGATTAAGCAGATGACATGGAACTCATGATACGTGCGACTGGGATGTTGTAGCCATTACAGAAGCCTGGTTAAGTGAGGGACAGGACTGGCAGCTTAATATTCCAGGGTATAGGTGCTACAGGAGAGATAGAGGCGGGGGTAAAAGTTGAGGGGGTGTTGCTTTATTGAGTAAGAAAATTGTCACAGAAATAGTCCTGGGTGAAATTCCTGATGGTTCATCCAGTGAGGCTTCATGGGCGAAGCTAAGAAATAATAGGGGGTGATCACCTTATTGGGAGTGTACTACAGACCCTAAACAGTCAGTGGGAATTGGAGGAGCAAATATGCCAAGAGGTTGCAGGCAGTTGTAAGGCAAATAAGGTAGTGGTAGTCGGGGCTTTCCCAATATAGACTGGGACTGCTATAGAAACAAGGGCTTAGACAGGGTGGAACGTGTGCAATGTGTTCAGGAAGGTCTCCTCGGGCAATATGTAGATGGCCCAAAACAGGAGAGGGAAAACCAGACTGATCATCCCTGTATGGATCTGCAGAAGATGGGCATGTTCCTCAATGAGTATTACTCTAATGTTTACTGTGGGAAAAGATGTGTACACTGGGAAACTTGGTTCATTTACTGGAAGTGCCCAGTCAGTATTGCAGTCAAGGAGGTGTTGAACATCTTAAGGCGTATGAAGGTAGAAAAATCTCCCAGGCCTAATCGGCTAAATATATCTGCAGACATTGTGAGAAGATAGAGATGAAGTTGTAGGTGCCCTGGTTGAGATATGCAAATCATCATTAGATACAGATGAGGTACCAGAAGACTGGAGGGTGGCCAATGTTGTACCTCTATTTAAAAAGGGGTGCAAGGAAAAGCTTGGGAACTATAGACCAGTGAGCCTAACATCTGTGGTAGGCAAATTACAGGAGAGTATTCTGAGGTGAGATTTATATGCATTTGGAAGAAGAGGGTGTTTTTTAGACAGGAGCCATGTGCTGTGCCTCAAGCATCAGTGCTGGGCTCATTGCTGTTTGTGGTTTATATCAACGATTTGGATGAGAAAGTACATGGCATGATTAGTAAGTTTTCAGGTGACCTGAAAGTGGGTGGTACCATAGATACTGAAGATGGTAATCACAAATTACAACAGGACTTTGCTCAGTTGGGCATGTGGGCTGAGAACTGGTTAATCGAGTTTAATACAGATCAGTGGGACGTGCTACATTTTGGGAAGTCAAACTAGGGCAGGATCTACTCAGTAAATGTAAGGGCTCTAGTGGAGTGTTGTAGAGTAGAGAGATCTGGGAGTGCAGGTACATAGTTCCTTCAGTCACAGGTAGATAGGGTGGTCAAGAAGTCCTTCGGCACATTGGCCTTCATCAGTCAGAGTACCAAGTAAAGAAGTTGCAATGTTGTGCTTCAGTTATGTGGTCACATTATTATAAAATGTTGTTAAGCTGGAAAGGGTGCAGAGAAGATTTATGAGCATGTTGTGGGAGAGGTTGAGCCGGTGAGGATTTTGTTCCGTGATGCATACCTCCCTACAGCCATGGCAGAGAGTATAAACAAAGAACTACAGATGGTTACACAAAAAGAGCTGGAGAAACTCAGCGGGTGCAGCAGCATCTATGGAGCGAAGGAAATAGGCAACGTTTCGGGCCGAAACCCTTCTTCAGACTGATCGGGGGCGGGTGGGGACAAGAAAGGGAAAAGGAGGAGGAGCCCGAAGGCTGGGGGATGGGAGGAGACAGCAGGGGGGCTGAGGGAGGGGAGGAGACAGCAAGGACGAACAAAATTGGGAGAATTTGATGTTCATGCCCCCGGGGTGCAGACTCCCCAAACGGAATATGAGGTGCTGTTCCTCCAATTTCCGGTGCTGCTCGCTGTGGCCATGGAGGAGACCCAGGACAGAGAGGTCGGAGACGGAGTGGGAGGGGGAGTTGAAGTGCTGAGCCACCGGGAGGTCAGCTTGGTTATTGCGGACCGAGCGGAGGTGTTCGGCGAAACGATCGCCCAACCTCCGCTTGGTCTCACCGATATAGATCTGCTGACATCTAGAGCAGCGGACGCAATAGATGAGGTTGGAAGAGATGCAGGTAAACCTCTGTCGCACCTGGAACGATTGCTTGGGTCCTTGAACGGAGTCGAGGGGGGAGGTAAAGGGACAAGTGTTGCATCTCTTGCGGTTGCAAGGGAAAGTGCCCGGGGAGGGGGTGGACCGAGAGGGAAGGGAAGAATTGACAAGGGAGTTATGGAGGGAGCGGTCTTTGCGGAAGGCAGATATGGGGGGGAGATGGGAAGATGTGGCGAGTGGTGGGGTCACGTTGGAGGTGGCGAAACTGACGGAGGATTACTTTTTGTATGTGACGGCTGGTGGGGTGAAAGGTGAGGACTAGGGGGACTCGGCCCTTGTTGCGAGTGCGGGGATGGGGAGAGAGAGCAGTGTTGCGGGGTATGGAAGAGACCCTGGTGCGAGCCTCATTTATGGTGGAGGAGGGGAACCCCCGTTCCCTGAATAATGAGGACATTTCAGATGTCCTGGTGTGGAACGCCTCATCCGTGGAGCAGATGCGGCGTAGACGGAGGAATTGGGAGTAGGGGATGGAGTCCTTACAGGAAGCAGGGTGGGAAGAAGTGTAGTCCAGATAGCCATGGGAGTCAGTGGGTTTATAGTGTATGTCGGTCAGAAGTCTATCCTGCAATGGAGATAGTGAGGTCAAGGAATGGTAGGGAAGTGTCGGAAATGGTCCAGGTGTATTTGAGTGCCGGATGGAAGTTAGTGGTGAAGTGGATGAAGTCAGTCAGTTGTGTGCGGGTGCAGGAGGTGGCACCAAAGCAGTCGTCGATGTAGCGGAGGTAGAGGTCGGGGATGGGGCCCTGGTATGTATTGAACAAGGATTGCTCGACGTAACCTACAAATAGGCAGGCATAGCTGGGGCCCATGCGTGTGCCCATAGCTACGCCTTGTATTTGGAGGAAATGGGAGGAGTCGAACGTGAAGTTATTGAGGGTAAGGACCAGCTCCGCTAGGCGGAGGAGAGTGTCAGTGGCTGGGTATGGGTTGCTTCTCTGGTCGAGGAAGAATCGGAGGGCTATGAGACCATCGTGGTCTCATAGCAATCGTTCCAGGTGCGACAGAGGTTTACCTGCATCTCTTCCAACCTCATCTATTGCGTCCGCTGCTCTAGATGTCAGCAGATCTATATCGGTGAGACCAAGCGGAGGTTGGGCGATCGTTTCGCCGAACACCTCCGCTCGGTCCGCAATAACCAAGCTGACCTCCCGGTGGCTCAGCACTTCAACTCCCCCTCCCACTCCGTCTCCGACCTCTCTGTCCTGGGTCTCCTCCATGGCCACAGCGAGCAGCACCTGAAATTGGAGGAACAGCACCTCATATTCCGTTTGGGGAGTCTGCACCCCGGGGGCATGAACATCGAATTCTCCCAATTTTGTTAGTCCTTGCTGTCTCCTCCCCTCCCTCAGCCCCCCTGCTGTCTCCTCCCATCCCCCAGCCTTCGGGCTCCTCCTCCTTTTCCCTTTCTTGTCCCCACCCGCCCCCGATCAGTCTGAAGAAGGGTTTCGGCCCGAAACGTTGCCTATTTCCTTCGCTCCATAGATGCTGCTGCACCCGCTGAGTTTCTCCAGCTCTTTTTGTGTAACCTTCGATTCTCCAGCATCTGCAGTTCCCTCTTAAACAAAGAACTACAGATGCTGCTTAATATCAGTCCCCACTCCTGAATACACATTCATTGGTGCCCTCCCCTATTGTCCAATTTTCCTTGTTCTCAAGAAAGAATTTAACCCCGGTTAAATGTGGATCGCAGAAGGGCATGTCAGAAGCAGTACTAGGCATCCTTAAAAATGATGTGATGCTAGCTGTGTGAAACTGCAATACAGGACTACGACATGTTGAACAGCATAAATAGAACCCAGCTCACAACCAACAGATCTGCGATCTAACTACATTTAATCATAAATTGTGGAGGACATTAAAAAATGTGTGGAGGAGACTCCAAGCCAATTCCAAACAATAATGGTGGGCTCAAGAATATAGATGCTAACAATAAGGTTGAAGCCTTCACAACTATGTTTAGTTTGACGTGGCAAAAATACGATTCGTATCAACTCCAGAGATCCATACCAGGATGGGAATTGCTGTCCTGCCAATTCAATTCATGTGTGATATCCATCAATGTGATATCAAGAAATAGTTAAGACCATTGGGTACTACAACATGGTTTGGACCAGACAACTTTCCAGGTATGTAGTTAAAGATCTGCACTCCAATATTTGCCGCACTTCTAGCTATATTGTTCCGAAGCAATGTTATTCCTATACATCAGACATAGAAAAAATTGAAAATAGGTGCAGGAGCAGCCCATTCGGCCCTTCGAGTATTCTGAGGTGAATACTGCACACAATACTCCACATGTGGTCTCACTAGGGCTCTGTACCACTGCAGAAGGACCTCTTTGCACCAGCATTTAATATGATCATGGCTCACCATCCAAAATCAGTACCCCGTTCCTGATTTTTCTCCATATCCCTTGATTCCGTTCACCCAAAGAGCTAAATCTAACCCCCTCTTGAAAACATCCAATGAATTGGCCACCACTGCCTTCTGCGGCAGAGAATTCCAGATTCACAACTCTCTGGGTGAAAAGGTTTTTCATCATAGACAATAGACAATATGTGCAGGATTAGGCAATTCGGCCCTTTGAGCCAGCATCGCCATTCAATGTGATCATGGCTGATCATCCCCAATCAGTACCTCGTTCCTGCCTTCTCCCCATATCCCCTGACTCCGCTATTTTGTAAGAGCCCTATCTAGCTCTCTCCTGAAAGCATCCAGAGAACCTGCCTCCACTGCCCTCTGGCAGAGAATTCCACAGACTCACCACTCTCAGTGAGAAAAAGTGTTTCCTCGTCTCCGTTCTAAATGGCTTACTCCTTATTCTTAAACTGTGGCCCCTGGTTCTGGACTCCCCCAACATCAGGAACATGTTTCCTGCCTCTAACATGTCCAAGCCCTTAACAATCTTATATGTTTCAATGAGATCCCCTCTCATACTTCTAAACTCTAGTGTACAAGCCCAGCTACTCCATTCTCTCAGCATATGATAGTCCCGCCATCCTGGGAATTAACCTTGTAAACCTACGCTGCACTCCCTCAATAGCAAGAATGTCCTTCCTCAAATTAGCGGACCAAAACTGCACACAATACTCCAGGTGTGGTCTCACTAGGGTTCTGTACCACTGCAGAAGGACCTCTTTGCTCCTATATTTGATCTCAATCCTAAATGGCCTACCCCTTATTCTTAAATTGTGACCCCTGGTTCTGGACTCCCCCAACATCGGGAACATTTTTCCTGCATCTAGCCTGTCCAATCCTTTAAGAATTTTATATGTTTCTTTAAGATCCATTAATGAATCAAGTCATCCAGCAGGTAAACAGGCCCTATGGTCCAACGTGCCAGTGTTAACCAAGATGTCCAAATTCATACAGATATGATTTGCTCACAAAATGCAGAGGCTAACAGATGACTGCACTATGTTCTATTCCTTTTCCATTTGATTGGAAATTGCAGTTGGAGCAGGAGTGACATCTTTGAGAAGCAAACCTGTTGATTAGTTGGAGCTTCCAAATTGGCTAATGGAATGGCTCACAAAAAGGTAGCGGAGCGGCCATTTTGGGAGAGAGGTTTGAGGGTGATTGTGAGTCTTTAGCTCAGGAGTTTTCAAAAGGGAGGCTGAGGCATGGCTATCATAGAGGCGGATATGGAGATCAGTCTGCTCTTGTGTGTGAGTCTTGTAACTTTTTCCTCTTTCTTGGTTCAGTTGCAGTGGTGATGGCAGGTACGTTGGTGCAATGCTCCAGCTGCAGGATGTGGGGAGTCGGGAAACTGCTGGTGTCCCTGATGACCGCACCTGTGGGAATTGTGTCCAGGTGCAGCTCCTTACAGACTGCGTTAGGGAACTGGAGCAGGAGCTGGACGACCTCAGGACCATCCGGGAGAGCGAGAGCGAGAGCTTCTTGGATAAGGCGTATAGCGAGGTTGTCGCACTCAGGGTCCATGAAGAGAGACGGTGGGTGGCCACGATGAAGGGGATTAGACATGATGTGCAGGTGACCCCAGTGGCCATCCCCCTTCAAAACAGGTACATCCTTTAGGGTTCTGTCAAGGGGAGGATGACACATCAAGGTTGAGCAGCAGTGGCAGGCAAGATTGTAGCACTGAGCATGGGTCTAATGGCCCTGTCCTACGGTACGAGTTCATTCCAAGAGCTCTCCTGAGTTTGTTCTGATTCAAACTCGGAGATTTACGGTAATGGCCGCTCGTCGGTGCTGGGGGCTGTTGAAAAATCTTCACGGCTCTCCCCGAGCTTACCTGCCGTTAGCGAGTCTTCCCGAGTACCTGCCGTTACGAGCCGCTAAGAAACGTCCCCGAGCTCCGACGTACCCTCTATGTTCATTCTCCGTGCTTACCACGAGTTTGATTTTTTTTTAACTCGGGAGAGCTCTTTGAATGAACTCGTACCGTGGGACAGGGCCATTACACACAACAGGGATGGGTAACGTCAGGCAGAGCCATATTGGTCGGTGACTCTATAGTCAGGAGATTCTGTGGCAGCAGTCGAGACTCCAGGATGGTGTGATGCCTCCCTGGTGCCCGGATCCAGGATCTCATGGAGCAGCTGCATGATATCCTCGAGAGGGAGGGGGAGCAGCCGGAAGCCATTGCCCTTGCAATGAGGAATGAGTATAGGGAGTTACGTAAAAGTCTTAAAAAGCAAGACCTCCAGGGTAGTGATCTCTGACTTGCTTCAAGTGCCGGGTGCTAGTGAGGGTAGGAACAGGAAGATAGAGGAGATGAATGTGTGGCTGAGGAGTTGGTGCAGGGGGCAGGGATTCAGATTTCTGGACCACTGGGATGTTTTCTGGGGCAGAGGTGACCTGTACAAGAGGGATGGGTTGCACCTTAAATGGAGGGGAACCAATATCCTGGCAGGCAGGTTCGCTAGTGCAACGTGGGAGGGTTTAAACTAGATTTGCAGGGGGGGTGGGATCCTATGCAGGACCACATGTGAAGGGTGGTATGAATGGTGATTAAAGCCAGTTCAGTGGACAAAGTAGACAAGAGAATGGCAAGGAGTGAGGAAACTCACATCGTGGTGACCACGCAGCAACCATGAGTGGCGGGCAAGGTCTCCAGATGTTGCTGTGGAGGTCTGCTAAGTGGGCCAGGCCCTTTATTTGACCTGCAGCTGTCTGCAATCCCCTGGCACATTTGTTCTTTTAATTCCCGTTGACTATTCGGGGGTCTGTAGTGCACCCCCAACAAGGTGATCTTCCCTTTCTTGTTGCTCAGCTCCACCCGTATAGCCTTATTAGATGAACCATCCATAATGTCACCTCTGACCACTGCTGTGACATCCTCCTTAACCAACCCCCCCTCCTCTTTTCCCCTCACCCCTGTCTCTCCTGAAGCTCCTGTGCCCCGGATCATTGTGCTGCCAGTCCTGCCCCTCCCTTAATCATGGCTACAACGTCCCAGTCGCTCGTACCTATCCACGCCCTAAGCTCATCTGCCTTCCCCGTCAGGCCCCTTGCATTAAAATACGTGCAGTTTAAACCAACCCTCCTTCCTTGCTCTCCGCCTTTCACCTGCCTATTCCGTTCACTAACCTTTCCCGCACCACCCTTCATACCAACCTCTAGCCTCTCACCTGCCTCTGTCCTGTATGAGAGCTGCTACATTTTGAGAAATTAAACCAGGGCAGGATATTGACAGTGAGTGGGAGGGCCCTGCGAAGTGTTGTAGAGCAGAGGGAACTAAAAGTACAAGCACATAGTTCCCTGAAATTGGCATAGCACGCAGATTGTGTGGTGCAGAAAGATTTTGTCATGCTGGCGTTCATCACTGGCGGCACAGTGGCGCAGCTAACGGAGCTGATATTTCATAGCGCCAGTGACCCTGGATCAATCCTGACCTCGAGTGCTGTCTGTATAGAATTTGCAAATTCTCCCTGTGACCAGATGGGTTTCCTTTGGGTGCTGCCATTTCCTCCCACATCCCAACAACGTGCAGGTTTGTAGATGAGTTTGTATCTACATTTCTCCGAGTGTGTAGGTGGTAGATCTGAAAGTGGAATAACATAGAACTAGTGTGATAGACACAAAATGCTGGAGTAACTCAGCGGGTCAGGCAGCATTTCTGTTGAAAATGATGGAGAAGATGCTGCCTGACCTGCTGAGTTACTGAGCTATGCCAGCATTTTGTGTCTATCTTGAGCAATTGAAAGGCATCTTCCATACTGTAATAAAAATGAACTGCAGATGCTGGTTTATACCAAAAGATAGGCATCTAAGGTTCAATGGAGGTATAAAATACTCAGCAGGTCATGCATCAAAGAACATAGAACAGCACAGTACAGGAACAGGCCCTTCATCCTACAATGAACATGATGTCAAGTTAAGCTTTCACCCTATTTGTTCCTCTCGTGATTTGATACACATCTATAATATCACCTTTCAGTTTCCTGCAGTTAAGGAATAAAGTCCTAGCCTGCTCAACGTCGCACGATGGCTCACACACTCAAATCCTGGCAATATCCCAGTGAATCTTCTCTACACTATTTCCCGCTGAGTTACTACAGCATTTTGTGTCTATCTTGAGTGATTGAAAGGTACAGCAAGGAAATCTATTCACACGAGTTCAATACTGTAATAAAAATGAACTGATGGTGCTGGTTTATACCAAAAAGATAGAGCATCTCAGACCTCTTTGTCCTGGGTCTCCTCCATTGCCAGAGTGAGCAACAGCGGAAATTGGAGGAACAGCACCTCATATTCCGCCTGGGGACCTTGCGTCCGGATGGCATGAATGTTGAATTCTCCCAATTTTGCTAGCCCTTGCTGTCTCCTCCCCTTCCTTAACCCTCGAGCTGTCTCCTCCCACCCTCCCATCCGCCCGCCCTCGGGCTCCTCCCCCCCCTTTTCCCTTCCTTCTCCCCCCCACCCTCCATCAGTCTGAAGAAGGGTTTCGGCCCGAAACATTGCAGATTTCCTTCGCTCCATAGATGCTGCTGCACCCGCTGAGTTTCTCCAGCAATTTTGTGTACTTTCGATTTTCCAGCATCTGCAGTTCCTTCTTGAACACGAGCATCTCAGATTCAATGGAGGTAATGGAGGTTTAAAATACTCAGCAGGTCAGGCATCAAAAAACCTAGAACAGTTCAGTACAGGAACAGGTCCTTCAGCTGCTCAGAGCGACAGGCAGCATCTCTGGAGAGAAGGTATGGATGGTGTTTTAGGTTGAGACCCTTCCACAATCATTCACTCAGTCAGGGAATTGAGTGTAGAAGTTGGAACATGACATTGGTGATGACGCACTTGGAACATTGTGTTCAGTTGTTGACACCCTGCTATAGAAAAACTGCCCTTAAATTGGAAATAGTGTAGAGAGATTCACTGGGATATTGCTAGGACTTGAGGGCGTGAGCCACAGGGTGAGGTTGGGCAAGCTACGACTTCATTCCTTACCAGCAGGAAGCTGAGAGGTGATATTATAAGAGTGTATAAAATAACCAGAGGAATAAATAAATAGGGTGAAAGCTTAACTTGGCATCATGTTCAGCACAGTCATTGTATGCGGAACGGCATGCTCCTGTACTGTGTTCTTTGACGCCTGACCTGCTGAATATTTTGTATCTCCATTGAATTTGAGATGCCTATGTTTGGGAAGGACAAAAAACCAGCACAGGCAGCTACTATACTTCTTGGTACAATCCTTTCTAATATCATTTTTAGAAGAATGCTATGATTTATTCACTTGAAAAATCATATTTTTTGGAAACTGCTTCAGGACCCTGTGGATGGCATGGTGGTGCTGCGGTAGAGTTGCTGCATTACAGCGCCAAAGATCTGAGATCGATCCTGACTACGGCTGCTGTCTGTACGGAGTTTGCAAGTTCTCCCTGTGTCCGCGTGGGTTTCTTTTGTGTGCTCCTGTTTTCTCCAACCTTTCAAAGACGTGAGGGCAGAGGCAGGGCAGGGGAAGAGGGAGGGCAGGGGAAGAGGGAGGGCAGGGGCAGCGGCAGCAACCTCCCCACCATGCGCAGACCCAGGTCCCGAGTACAGGGGGAAGTGGTCGGGGGGGTGACGTCACTCACATTGCGAGCAAGAACGGCAGGCATGCAGACCCATTGTGTCGTCATTGGCGAAAGCCAGATTTTTTTTTTTTCAAGGTTGTTTCCGATTTTTTAAACATTTTCATTAATAACTCAAGAAATAAAGCATGAATGTTTCAGATAAGGCTATTTGTAGTCCAGGGGAAAAATCTCTCCCGGAATATGTAAAAATGTTACCGTTAGCGCGTCATTTTTTTACACACAAACACACACATAAATAAAGATACGAGACCACACTTTTAATAGTTACTAGACCAAGGGCCGTCCCATTGGGCCGGCTCCCCCAAAGCACCCGCCCCCTACCCCAACCCGTGGGGGTAGAAAGGGAGCGTGAGGGAGGCAGAGAGGGAGCAGGGATGGCGGGGGGGGGGGGGGGGGGGAGGTAGAGTTTGAGGAGTGGGGGGGGGGCATCGTTACAGGGGAGGGCTGGTTCCCGAACGCAATACTCCTTCGCTCCCGGCTGGTGGCTGGCGGGTCACGGCACCCGGCTCGCTGCTCGCGGATGCAGGCGGCAGGGCCTGAGTACGGGAGGGAGTGGTCGGGGGGGTTGACGTCATGAGCAAGAAGACAGCGGGTTTTTTTTCAAAGTCTTTTCAGATTTTTGAACATTTTCATTAATAACTGGAGAAATAAAGCATGAATTTTAGAGATAAGGCGATTTTGGATTCCACAGAAAAAAATCTGTACCGGAATATGTAAAGCGCGTTGTTTTTTCGGGAAGATGTGATTATACACAAACAAACACACACATCCACATACAAGATCAGAGTTTTAATAGTTTTTTGCTATGGAGATGGATGTGCAGGGCAACTTTTGGTTGGAGAGTGTCTGGAAAGTGCTGCCAGGATTGGTGGTTGTGGCAGATACAATGGTGGCATTTAAGAGGCTCTTGGATAGGTGTATGGATATGCAGGTAGTGGGAGGATATGGGTGATGTGCCGGCATCATGCTTGACACAGACATTGTGGGCCGAAGGGCCTGTTTTTGTGCTGTACTATGTTCTAAGACACGGGTACTATTTTCCCATAATATTGTTTGAAAATCTCTTGCAATAATAAATGTTATGTTTGCTGCCCATTGTGTTTGATTAAAGTATGCCAAATCACTGAGAATGCCAAAATATTACTCTACTATAAATTATTAGTAATTATGCTGAACATTTCAGATATTCTAACACAGATTTAGAATTTTAAACCCTGCCATTTGATACTTGAAGAACTTTGTTATTGTACATGGCCTTGTAAAGGTTTCCAAGCAATGGTTTTTGCCAAGTGCTACTGCCAGATCTCTGTGTTCCCAATGTACACTGCCAGTTTTTCTCCTACCCGTTCCAACAACAAAATTGAGGTAGAATGGCGAAACTGTCTGCTCTTCAGTTTTTTTCTTCGTTGTTAGTTCAATCCAAATTGGAGGCACGCCTAACAGTGGACTGCTTTCCCACACTCTTGACGTTCATTTTTGATTGACCATGTCTAGGTCTTATCTGGCTTTAACTCAGACACATAATTACTTGTACTTGAACTGCATATTTAATTGTCTTTGGAAATGAAGCATTTATAACTAAGGGACTGTTTTATATTATACTTATGTTACCAAATCGGCACAGAATATTTGCTCTTTCTTCCCACGGTAATAATCATCAAATCATCTCTAAATATTTCTACTGATTTGTCATTTAATGAATTACTGTCTTTGAGGTGAATTAAACCAGTTAGTCTCCTGTCAACTAATTGGGTTACTATTACAGTTTAATGCTCTTTATCACATTCCTACTCAGTACTTCGGCTCTTGCAGATCACTTAATTCTGACTGACAATCATTTCAGCCCTATTTCTAGAGCTTAATGTAGTAACTATTTCGATCAATTACATTCACTTTACAACTCGAGAACAAAGTTAAATATTTTAGATAAAACAATTAGGTGGAGAAGCTCCTGTCGTCGGGATCGAACCCGGGCCTCTGGCACAGTAAGGCAGCAACTCTACTGCTGCGCCACTGTGGAGTGAACATTCCCTTTGGAATACTGAAAGGAATGTGGGTGAGAAATGTGTCTGGTTGTGGAAGTGCTTTGAAATTGGAAATTGTAATTGATGTGTTGGATTGAATGTGGAGGCTGGTAGGCTGGAGATGAGGACTGGGAATTTCTATTGTTGCTCTGACAAGGAGGGGTGGTGAGATAAATATCAGAACTGAACAAGGAGGAGGACACAAATGCAGGCTCAGACACAGGGCAGATCAGTCTTCAGAGTTTAATCGGTCCAAGTCGGTACACAGGTAAGCAAAACAGAGGCAACAGTACAATCTAGGAGCAGGCAAAAAACAGAGGTCGAAAAACAGGCAATGGTCGAGGTCATAAGATTTCTAGAGCTGGAACGAGGTGATACCAAATAGCATACACAACGAACTGGCAATGAGAACTAAAACACAAAGGGCTTAAATACAGACTAGCAGGGGATAACGAGACACAGGTGAAACACATCAGGGTGGGTCCAATAATCACATGAGGGTAAACGACCTGACAGGAAATGGGACCTGAAACAAGAGGAGATGCGAGACACCAAAATAAAACAAGAATGCACACTCTAATACTAAAAAACAATAAGAAACAGAAACTAGATCAAACCCGAGACCTGACAATAAATGAGACATATCCAAGAGCTTTGTCAATTAATGGAATAGCCACTGTCAAGGATAAGAGCAAGACATCACAGAGGCATGTGAGGAACAAAGGAATATGAAACAAAGTGGACAGTTAGTCAAGATAGCTTTAGATGTTCATGGACTTGTAATAGAATTTGGCTGCAAACTTTCCCGAAGATGGAGACAAAGAAGTCCTGACGACGATGAACGATTCAGAGATGAACTGCATGGAAGAGGACGGAAACTGGCAATCAAAGTAATGACATTTTTGAGTTCTGCATGAGAGCAAGAACCAGCAACAATGTTTTATGTACTGAAAAATGAGTTGAGGAAAGGGGTATGAATACAACCAAACCAGGGACTGTTCTTTGCATGCCATGAAGAGGCAGGCATAGGCTGGGCTAATGTCAGTTCCTATACCTTTGATCCAGAGAAAGTTAGTAACGCTGAAGAAGAAGGTACTCAATGTGAGAACAAATTCAACTCGTTGAAGGAGAGTGATAGTGGAAGGGAACAAGTTGAGGCTCTGTTCTAGGAGGAAGCAGAGACTCTACAGACTATCATGGAGTGAAGATGAAGGTGTAGAGGATGTGGCTTTAGATCACAGTATGGTAAATCTGAGAAAGAGATGGCACTGAGACAGACTTAATGTGCAGGAGATGGGGTATAATGGTAGAGAGGGATTGACACGTAGGTAACTGTCCATGGTTGTCCGTTTTGTGACCATCATCGATTTATTTGAGGCACAGGTCAGGAAAACAAGGTAAGATTTAAAGATACTCTTAAGGTAAATTTATTATGGAGTATAATTTATTAAAGCCTTTGAAGCTCTTTATCTAAGAGAGTGCATGAGTGAAACTCAGCACTAGAGACCAACTCAGAAACTACAAAAACTATGACATTCCCTGCTGGGATATGTTAACTAGGTTATGTATAGAAGTTGGAATGTAATGTTAAAATTGTACAAGGCATTGGTGTGGGCCAATTCTGGAGTATGGTGTACAATTCTGGTCGCCAAATTCTAGGAAAGATGTCAACAATAGAGAGAGTACAAAGGAGATTTACTAGAATGTTGCCTGGGTTTCAGCAACTAAGTTACAGAGAAAGGTTGAACAAGTTAGGGCTTTATTCTTTGGAGCGCAGAAGGTTAAGGGGGGGACTTGATAGAGGTCTTTAAAATGATGAGAGGGATAGACAGAGTTGACGTGGATAAGCTTTTTCCATTGAGAGTAGGGAAGATTCAAACAAGAGGACATGATTTGAGAATTAAGGGACAAAAGTTTAGGGGCAACATGAGGGGGAACCTCTTTACTCAGAGAGTGGTAGCTGTGTGGAATGAGCTTCCAGTGGAAGTGGTGAAGGCAGGTTCGTTTTTATCATTTAAAAATAAATTGGATAGGTATATGGACGGGAAAGGAATGGAGGGTTATGGTATGAGTGCAGGCAGGTGGGACTAAGGGAAAAAAGTTGTTCGGCACAGACTTGAAGGGCCGAGATGGCCTGTTTCCATGCTGCAATTGTTATATGGTTATGAGAGGATTTGAAAAAGAAATCATTAAAAGATAATAAAAAACTTTTTTTCTGATAATGGGGGTGTCTTTTAAGGAGAGTTTTAAGTTGAGGAGTTTTAGAAGAGACTGGACCAAGTGGGACCCGTTGAGTCACATCCCCTCAACAAGCTGTTTCGGGGGGGGGGGGGGGGGGCTTGCGGCATCACACACCCACACTTAAGGGCTGTCCCGCTTGGGCGTCTTTTGCCCGTCATTTAGGCGACATCCTAACAATTGATTGGCACGTCGTGACGCGCGCATGGCACGTGGTGAGGCGTGGTGGCGTATGCAGTGATGCGCAGTAGCGCGCGGCGCCCCAGGATTTTGTGAGGCTCAAAATCCTCGCGCATCACCTGAATTACGTATCCCTTGCGCACGCTGACGTACTGATGGTGCACGCTGACGTACTGACGGCGTACGTGTAGCGCGTGGTAACGCATGGTTACTCACGGTGACGCACAAACGTTGCCTATACTAATTCATTATGCGTCACCGTGCTTCAATGTCTGTAACCATGCGCCGCATGTACGCTGTTGGCACGCCATTTGAGCCCCGCACCACGTGACCACCCGGATATAAAGTGCGCGTAGTTTTCAAAATTTTTTCATATAAGTATTCTTGATTTTCACTGGGAAAATTCTTGCCATGGAGATCGGACTAAGTACGAACAACATCGCAAATGGCTCCCAAAAAGAGCAGGGCCCTCAAGAGCACTTGGCGCGCGACTGTCGTACTGCTAGATGATCATCGGGTGACTGTCGAGTAAATGACGCGCAAATGACGCCCAAGTGGGGCAGGCCCTTAACAACTCCCCCCCCCCCCCCCCCCCACACACACATTAACCTCCCCCCCCCTTGATATTATATTAATATTATTAATGTGTTCCTTTTCCCCCATCCCCCGCGCTATCCACACACATAGCCCCCAACTGCACAGGCCCGGTTAGAGAGGGAGAGGGAGGGTGGTAGAGAGGGAGAAGGGGGTGGAGAGGGAAGGGGGGTGGAGAGGAAGGGGGGGGGGCAGAGAGGGATGGAGGGCAGAGAGGGAGGTGGCAGAGAGGGAGGGCAGAGAGAGGGAGAAGGGACAGTGAGGGAGAGAGGGAGGGGGTAGAGAGGGAGGGGATAGAGAGGGAGGGGGTAGAGAGGGATAGGGTAGAGAGGGAGCAGTATTGAGTGGGAGGGGTTGAGAGGGAGGGGGAGGGGGTAGAGAGGGAGGGGATAGAGAGGCAGGGGATAGAGAGGGAGGGGTATTGAGAGGGAAGGGGGTTGAGAGGGAGCATGAATTGAGAGAGAAGGGATAGAGAGGGAGGGGGTAGAAAGAGAGCGGTATTGAGAGGGAGGGGGTAGAGAGAGAGGGGGGTAGAGGTAGGGGTAGAGAGGGAGGGGATGGAGAGGGAGGCGGTAGAGGTAGGGGTAGAGAGGGAGCGATATTGAGAAGGAGGGGGTAGAGAGGGAGGGGGAGGACAATGTGTTCTATTTGATCTTATATGAGTATGTACGCCAGGTTGATTGCATTGGTGGAAACACGTGAAGGTTACAATCTCCCACCCCTGTCCCATTGTGATGTCATATGTAAATGAGATCCATTGTGATTGGACATCTGTGAGATGGCACTGTGATATCATCGATGGAAAGTACTGCGAGTCTCCCACTGAAAACAGTTCATTTTTTGAAATAAACTATTAAAACTTTAAAAACTTCGGAAATATTGGTTGGAATGCGACGGGAAGATGTTTATCCCATCGAGGGAAAAAATGTAAGTAGCATGCATGAAAATGGGATGGCTGTGGCCAAGTGTTTTGGAAGAAGATACAAATTAAGGTGATAAATGTTGAGAACAAAGGGAATAGATGGATAGATGGACGGACGGACAGACAGACAGGCAGAGAGACAGACAGACAGACAGACAGACAGACAGACAGACAGACAGACAGACAGACAGACAGACAGACAGACAGACAGACAGACAGATGGATGTGAGGGGGATCTTTCTCACAGATGGTGATTAGATTATGGAATGTGCTGCCTGAAGGTACTGAAGCAGATACTCTCACAACATTTAAGAAGCATCTACAAGGATACTTGAAATGTGAATGCATACAAGGCTGCAGACCTAATGCAGGTAAATGGGATTCATGTAGGTAGGTTGCATTGGTGCCACAGAAGTAGTGGACTGAGAGGCCTGTTTCTGTGCTGCATAACTGTAAGATAGACACAAAATGCTGGTTAACACAGCGGGTCAGACAGCATCTCTGGAGAGAAGGAATGGGTGATGTTTTGGGTCGAGACCCTTCTTCAGACTGTAAGATCTAGTTATTAATTTACTTTGTCAATGTGTTACTCTCTTCAGACCAGCCTCCAGATTCTGTGGAGCATTCATCACTCTGATATCTATCCTGGCATGACAGACAACATTTCTAATGTTTACAGCTTCAGTTCAGTTTAGTTTAATTACCATATGTGCTGAGGTACAGTGAAAAGCTTTTGTTGCATGCTGACCAGTCAACGGAAAGACAATACATGGTTACCTTGAAGAATTCCTGAAGGTTATACATCAGCTCCCCAGTTCTTCCGATAGTACGTACACATTACTCCAGCTGTGGCCGAAACAATGTTTACCACCCAAAGCATATGGTTTGAGATCTTGCCACTAACCTATTGGATTATATAATTTAAAAAAAAATGGAACTGTAAAAATTATCTTTGGAATATTTTTGATATAGATGGCTCATTACAAATGCATAATTTATCTGTGTGAAAGAAAATCATGAGAGGAATAGATCGGGTAGACACACAGAGTCTTCTGCCCAGAGTAAGGGAATCTAGAACCAGAGGGAATAGGTTTACCGTGAGGGGGTGGGGGAATGGTAGGTACAAAGCATGGTAGGTATATGTAATGAGCTGCTGGAGGAGGTAGTTGAGGCAGGTACTATCGCAATGGTTAAGAAACCTTTGGATAGGACAGGTTTAGAGGGGTATGGGCCAAACGCAGGCAGGTGGGACTAGTATAGATGGGACATGTTGGTTGGTGTGGGCAAGTCGGCCAAAGGGCCTGTTTCCACGCTGTATGACTCTACTTTTCTATGACTCTGGGAATTGAAACCATAATATGGATCGATTGGGAAATAATTGGCCGGACTATTAATATCAAATCTAGTTTATTGTCATATGTATAAGTATGGTGAAATAAATTGCTTGCAGCAGCATCGCAGGCACATAGTCAGACAATACCAGAGTGGTGAATCTCTGGAACTCTCTGCCACAGAGGGTAGTTGAGGCCAGTTCATTGGCTATATTTAAGAGGGAGTTAGATGTGGCCCTTGTGGCTAAGGGGATCAGGGGGTATGGAGAGAAGGCAGGTACGGGATACTGAGTTGGATGATCAGCCATGATCATATTGAATGGCGGTGCAGGCTCAAAGGGCCGAATGGCCTACTCCTGCACCTAATTTCTATGTTTCTAATACAGAAAAATGTAACATAAATAAATTACACACTCATAAAAAGAGTGAAAAAGAAAAAAGATATTTAGATAACGTCGGTGATAGAGCAAGAAGAGGACCATAGTGCTCCATTTTGAGATTGGATTAGGATTGTGCTGGTTGTTTCAAAAACCTGATAGTTTTTAGATTTTAGAGATCCAGCTCAGATAGAGGCCCACCGAGTTCACGCCGACCTGCGATCACCCCGTAAACTAACCTAAACATACTAGAAACAATTTTGCAACTTACTAAAGCCAATTAACTTACAAACTTGTACGTCTTTGGATGTGGGTGGAAACTGGAGTACCCATAGAAAATCCACGCAGTTGCAGGGAGAACATACAAACTCTGTACAGACTGCGCCGGTAGTCAGGATCAAAACTGGGTCTCACACTGTAATGCCCCTGTCCCACTTAGGAAACCTGAACAGAAACCTCTGGAGACTTTGCGCCCCACCCAAGGTTTCCGTGCAGTTCCCGGAGGTTTTTGTCAGTCTCCCTACCTGCTTCCACTACCTGCAACCTCCGGCAACCACCTGCAACCTCCGGGAACCGCACGGAAACCTTGGGTGGGACGCAAAGTCTCCAGAGGTTTCCGTTCAGGTTTCCTAAGTGGGACAGAGGCATAAGGCAGCAACTCTATGGTTGCGACACTGTGCTGTGCGTAGTTGTAGGAAATTAGTTATTTCTGAATCGGGTGGTGTCGGTACTCAGGCTTCCCAAGGATAACGGTGGGAAAAGGGCATAGCCTGGATGATGAGGATTCTTTATGATAGATGCCACCTCTTGAGATAGCACATCATGCAGATGCTTTCAGTAGAGGAGGGCCATGACTGTGATAGATCGGACTGTGTCCACCAGTTTTCCTGACTTCCCACATCCTGCAAGAGGAGCGTACCAATGCCTTAACTGCCATTTTTACTAGAGGAACTTGGGAAAAGAAAAATACCTGACCTCTGTGACCTGTGACCTCCTCGTCGAAGCATCTAAAGCCTCAGCCTCAGCACTTGCCCTCAACAAAGAACTTCACCTCAAGACATGATTGCTCCCAATAGACCACCTTGCTACAAATCCCCTTCTTCTTATTAGCTGCTGTACATCTCTCCTTTATAAATTGCCCCATCTTCACAGAGGCATCATAATGTTCTTTGTAATCTTCAAACCGGTTGCTTAAAAATAATTCTGGCAGCAGTTTAGGCATTAGAAATCTGACAAAGGAAATTTGTTGCAATAGTAATATCCTGGTTGGAACATCAGGAAATTAAAATATTATGATACATTTATGGTTGTTGGTGGAAACTAATATGAATTAGATGCCCTGTGGACCAAGACCATCTGGCCAATGTTAGATGGAAATATAGGAAATCATATTAAATCTCTCAATCGTTTTTTAATGCTTAAATAATTCTACTGACTTCTCACATTCTTGAGATGGCTTTTGTAAGAACAGAAGCAAAACGGATACTTTGCCACTGCTACCCCATTATTTTGTGTCACATAAAAGGTTTTTAACAAAGATAATGTGTACAATATTGGGGTTAATTTATGGCTATGGGCAGAGGATCAGTTCATGAGCAGAAAACAGGAATGAGCAAGTCACTTTCAGGTTGACTCAGAACGCTGTTGGTTTTGATGGTGGGGTGCCATCTATCTTCATCAACAATATGGAAGATGATGAAGTACAATCTAGATAAGTGTGACAGTCTAGACATTAGTCTATTACTGCTGTGAAAATAGTAGAGCCAATGCCTCACAGTTCTACTAACCTGGTTTTGATCCATACTGTGTGGAGTTTGCATTCTTCCTCATATCACGTGGCCCAGAGGTGTTCTTAATAGTCCAAACATCTGAATTCCTACACCCTGCACCAAATCTTCATGTAGTGCAATCACCTGTCATATATTTCTATTCCTACTCTCACTAGCATGTGGCATTGGGTGTAATCCAGAGATTACTGTCATGACTCTATTTTATTCCAAATATACATAGCTACGTTGAGACTGTATTTTGAAGACTGTTTACAGATCCGGTCTCCCAATCTAAGGGTGGACATGCTTGTAATTGAGGGATCATAGTTTTACTGGACCAAGACCTGGGACATCAGGTTTGTTGTATGAGGAGCAGATTGGATCAATACTCCTTTGAGATTAAATGAGGCGTGATTGTATCAAAACATACAAAGTTTGTATGAGACTTGATGGGATAGATATACAAATGAATGTTTCACTTGACTGAAATGTTCAAAGCTAGGGGTCACCGTCTCAAAACTTTGGAACTATTCACGGCCTTTAATGCATGATAGATTCAAACATAGAATGCCAATTTAATAGCCTAGTCGAGTAGCTCAAGATAACTGTCTCTCACACAAGGTTGGCAAAGGGAGTTTCCAGGGTGACTGTTGTTGGGGAAAGGAAGCCAAGTCTAGTGCTGGACAAAGGTTTCTTAATGAGATTCCAAAGAGCACTCAATGAAAAAAAAATTAAAATTCAACTGGCCACAATGATTCTTGTTGATGGCTTTCACTAGCACCTCAGGTGCAATGCACAACTTGGGTGATCTAAGATAGAGACAAGGTCTAAATTACATAATTAATAAAAAAAATATCACATTTTAGTGAAGCCCCAATCCCCAATCTGTCTGAGGTAGGTGCATTTCCAAGCATTAGAATCCAAAGTGCCAGAAAGTGGGTGAAAGTTGCCAACTACCACTTTAACATACTTGCAGAGTTCGTGACTATCATTTAGAACAGAAAAAGGTTTTATGTATTTAGGCTTCTTTTATTTTGAAACATGTTCATCTTTAATTTCCAAAGTGTATGCTACTGGTATATTCAAAAATAAAATATAATGCCTGTATTAATTGGGACTGATGGTCTCAGTTTTATTAAATCAGATATCAGAAGTACAGTAATATCCTTTCAAGAAATGAATCATGTTCCCTGTTACATTGGAACTTAATGTGCATAGGTTTAACTATCCTTATCAATCTATTTGCATAAGCTGACGAATATTTAAAGTGTTTATTTTCTAAGGTCATTGGAATCCAGTTTTATCAAGCTTTTTATAAACAACGACAACAACAAAATGTAGCCCTACAACAGCTCTTTTATATTGTACAGAAAGCTGAAAATGTACCCATTTATAGAAAAGATGAGAATATTTGACATGCTTCTCTCATTTAGAATTCCCCCATCAGAGTGGAAGGGTTATCTGCATCGTATTAAACGTTGTTGTGTAATTGGAAAGCAGAAGTTGGCAGCAATTCTGCCTTCACTTCTTCCTTAAGCATTCTTACTAACAAAGACTTCATTCAGTAACTGATTGAGAACTGATGGGCCCTCGTGGTTTTTCAGAAGTACAATTGAGTTCAACGAACAATTGAAATCATAGTTTTAACAAATAGACTTTACATGGGGCAGTAGAACCAGCAGTTCTGCCAAGAACTCTTTGACTAAACCATTAATCTGGCATTCTTTGTCAAAATCCATTCTAGACTGAAGTCAGTGAATGGTTCCAAAGTTTTGAAGGTATTGCATGTATTGTGTGCTCCAATCATCAAAATATCTGACATTATCTGTGATGATTGTAGTATCATCAGAAATATAAAATAAATTGATATCTGTATTAATTTATATTAATATGATGAACTATGTATAATAATAAACGATTCCTTTATTTAAGAAGGGAAGTAGAGAGAATTCAATGTTTCTACTCACGTCATAACTGAAGTAGATTCTTCGGGGTAGAATTTATTCCCATTTGGAAGAGAATGGGTAAATTAGGGAAAGTCAGCATGGCTTTGAATGAGGCAAGTCATGTCCTACTAACTTGATTGGACTTTTTGAGAAGTTGCCATCACTGTCGTACATGGCATTGTAAGGAATAATGATAAAGCACACACACCAAAATCCTATACTTCCAGCGGCGGAACTGGAGGACAGAGATGTGTGGTGCGTCCGTCACCGTTCCCGTTGGAAACCAGCACCACTGCGTCGCTAATGTTTTCAACGATGATGAATGAATGATGATGGTGATCGATGAGGGATGTTGCCTACATCAGTGATTCCCAACCTGGGGCCATATGGCAAATTTCAGGGGGGCCACAGAAATATTTTGGGATTTAGGGGGCCACAGGTTCAATGAAGGGGGCCACAGAGCTATCACCCTGTTGCCTCATAAATTTCAGTTCTAATAAATTTAAATCTATGTAGTTGAAATATTTTTGATGTTTGTGGAATAGAATAAAAGAGAATATGTGCAATTAATAGACTGATATTTTTATGGAAGGTATTATAATATTGAAGTACTTTTTTTCCCGCTAATAATGTCAGGGGGGGGGGGGGGCACAGAAAAATTAAAAGATCCCAAGGGGGCCATGAGCTAAAAAAGGTTGGGAACCACTGGCCTACATGAATTTTAGTAAGGTATTTGATAAAGTTCTCCATGGTAGGTTGATCCAGAAGATTAAGATGCACATGATTAACAGTGATTTGATCGTATGGATTCAGAACTGGCTTACTGATAGATGACAGAGGGTTATGGTGGAAGAACAATATTCAGGCTGGAGGTCTGTGACTAGTGGAGGTCCACAGGGATCTGTGCTGGGACCTCTGCAGTTTGTGATATATTTAAATGACTGGGACCAAAGTAAATGACGGGTTGGTTAGGAATTTTACAGATGACACGAAGATGGGGCATGGACTATGAGGAAGGATGTCAAGGTATACAGCGGGATATAGATCAGCTACAGGAATGGGTGGAGAAATGGCAGATGAATTTTAATCTGAGCAAGTGCGAGGTTTTGCACTTTGGGAGATGAAATGTAAAGGAAAATATACAATTAATGGCATGACCCTTAACAGCATTGATGTACAGAGGGAGCTTGAGGTCCAAGACTGTTTTCTTGTTCATATAGAAATGGCAAGTTCTGCTACAAAGTTACTCGTCTATAATATTCATTCAGTTATTCTCCCTTAGAGCAAAGAACAAAGAACAGTACTGCCCAGGAACGGGCACTTCGGCCCACAAGGGCAGCATGGTGGCACAGTTGTAGATTGGTGTCTTACAGCACCAGAGACCCGGGTTCGATCCCGACTATGAATGCTTGTCTGTACGGAGTTTGTACGTTCTCCCCCTGACCTCATGCGTTTTCCTCCGATATCTTCGGATTCCACTGACACTTCAAAGACATACAGGTTTGTAGGTTAATTGGTTTGGTATAAATATAAATTGTCCCTCGTGTTACTGTGCGGGGATTGCTGGTCGGTGTGGACTCGGTGGGCCGTAGGGCCTGTTTCCACACTGTATCTCTATACAATGTTTGTGCCGAACATGATGCCTAGCTGAATCGATCTCATCAGCCTCTTAAACGCCACTATCATATCAGCCTCCACCAACATCCCTGGCAATGCATTCCAGGCTCCCACTACCTTGTGTAAACAAAAACTTGCCTAATACATTCCCATTAAACTTTCCCTCTCTAATCTTATAATTATACCCTCTGATGTTGGACATTTCCACCCTGGGAAAATGCTTCCGACTGTCTTACTCACCAATTCATCTACATTTACATCGAAGATAGACACAAAATGCTGGAGTAACTCAGCGGGACATGCAGCATCTCAGGAGAAGAACGCATGGGTGACGTTTTAGGTCGAGACCCTTCATTAGACCGAGAGTCAGAGAAACTCAGGATGGAAGGATAAGGTGTGAAAACGACAGATCAAAGCAGATGTTGGTCAGGGAAATGGAGAATGGTTCATTGGTGGCTGAGGGGAAGGTGACAATGAGGCAGACAAACAGTAAAATTAATCATGAGGACAATGAAACTAGTTGGGCTAATCGACTAGTTTCGCTGTCCTGCTTTGCCTTGTTTCCTTTCCAACAGCATTTGGATCTGCTGCGGCGTAGTCAGCTCTAAACTTGTGCTATCCACATACTGTAACTCTCCATTTTGCAGGTGCACCAAGGTGCCACCAGCTGGCATTTGAGCTCTTAATCCCAGTCCGCAAACCATATAACCATATAACAATTACAGCATGGAAACAGGCCATCTCGGCCCTACACGTCCGTGCTGAACAACTTTTTTTCCCTTAGTCCCACCTGCCTGCACTCATACCATAACCCTCCATTCTCTTCTCATCCATATGCCTATCCAATTTATTTTTAAATGATACCAATGAACCTGCCTCCACCACTTCCACTGGAAGCTCATTCCACACCGCTACCACTCTCTGAGTAAAGAAGTTCCCCCTCATGTTACCCCTAAACTTCTGTCCCTTAATTCTGAAGTCATGTCATGTCCTCTTGTTTGAATCTTCTAGTAAATCTCCTCTGTAAACTTAGTACTCTTCTAGTAAATCTCTATTTTGTTGTTGACATCCTTCCTATAATTGGGCGACCAAAATTGTACACCATACTCCAGATTTGGTCTCACCAATGCCTTGTACAATTTTAACATTACATCCCAGCTTCTATACTCAATGCTCTGATTTATAAAGGCTAGCATACCAAAAGCTTTCTTTACCACCCTATCTATATGAGATTCCACCTTCAAGGAACTAGGCACGGTTATTCCCAGATCCCTCTGTTCAACTGTATCCTTCAATTCCCTACCATTTACCATGTACGTCCTATTTTGATTTGTCCTGCCAAGGTGTAGCACCTCACATTTATCAGCATTAAACTCCATCTGCCATCTTTAAGCTCATTTTTCCAAATGGCCTAAATCACTCTGTAGACTTTGGAAATCCTCTTCATTATCCACAACACCCCCTATCTTGGTATCATCTGCATACTTACTAATCCAATTTACCACACCTTCATCCAGATCATTGATGTACATGACAAACAACAAAGGACCCAACACAGATCCCTGAGGCACCCCACTAGTCACCTGCCTCCAACCCGATAAACAGCCATCCACTATTACCCTCTGGCTTCTCCCATTCAGCCACTGTTGAATCCATCTTGCTATTCCTGCATTTATACCCAACAGTTGAACCTTCTTAACCAACCTTCCATGAGGAACCTTGTCAAAGGCCTTACTAAAGTCCATATAGACAACATCCACTGCTTTACCCTCGTCAATTTCCCTAGTAACCTCTTCAAAAAATTCAAGAAGATTAGTCAAACATGACCTTCCAGGCACAAATCCATGTTGACTGTTCCTAATCAGACCCTGTTTATCCAGATGCTTATATATATTATCTCTAAGTATCTTTTCCATTAATTTGCCCACCGCTGAAGTCAAACTAACAGGTCTATAAACATAGAAACATAGAAATTAGGTGCAGGAGTAGGCCATTCGGCCCTTCGAGCCTGCACCGCCATTCAATATGATCATGGCTGATCATCCAACTCAGTATCCCGTACCTGCCTTCTCTCCATACCCCCTGACCCCCTTAGCCACAAGGGCCCACATCTAACTCCCTCTTAAATATAGCCAATGAACTGGCCTCAACTACCCTCTGTGGCAGAGAGTTCCAGAGATTCACCACTCTCTGTGTGAAAATTGCTAGGTTTACTCTTAGAACCCTTTTTAAACAATGGAACAACATGCGCAGTACGCCAATCCTCGGGGACTATTCCCGTTTCTAATGACATTTGAAATATTTCTGTCATAGCCCCGGCTATTTCTACACTAACTTCCCTCAATGTCCTAGGGAATATCCTGTCAGGACCTGGAGACTTATCCACTTTTATATTTTTCAAAAGTGTCAGTACTTCTTTTACTTTGAACCTCATAGTATCCATAGCTACTCTACTAGTTTCCCTTACCTCACATAATTCAATATCCTTCTCCTTGGTGAATACCGAAGAAAAAAAATTGTTCAATATCTCCCCCATCTCTTTTGGCTCTGCAGATAGCTGTCCACTCTGTCTCTCCAATGGACCAATTTTATCCCTTGTTATCCGTTTGCTATTAATATAGCTGTAGAAACCCTTTGGATTTACTTTCACCTTACTTGCCAAAGCAACATCATATCTTCTTTTAGCTTTTCTAATTTCTTTCTTAAGATTCTTTTTACATTCCTTATACTCCTCAAGCACCTCATTTACTTCATGCTGCCTATAATTATTGTAGATCTTCCTCTTTTTCTGAACAAGATGTCCAATTTCCCTTGAAAACCAGGGCTCTTTCCAATTTTTACTGTTTCCTTTCAACCGAACAGGAACATAAAGATTCTGTACTCTTAAAATTTCCCCTTTAAATGCCCTCCATTTCTCTTCTACATCTTTCCCATAAAACAAAATGTCCCAGTTCACTCCTTTTAAATCATCTCACATCTCATCAAAGTTAGCCTTTCTACAATCAAAAATCTCAACCCTAGGTCCAGTTCTGACCCTCTCCATAATTATATTGAAACTAATGGTATTGTGATCACTGGACCCGAAGTGCTCCCCAACGCATACCTCCGCCACCTGTCCCATCTAATTTCCTAACAGGAGGTCCAGCACTGCCCCTCCTCTAGTAGGTACCTCTATGTATTGCTGCAAAAAACTATCCTGCACACATTTTACAAACTCCAAACCATCCAGCCCATTTACAGAATGTGTTTCCCAGTCTATGTGTGGAAAGTTGAAATCTCGCACAATCACTACCTTGTGCTTACTACTAATATCTGCTATCTCCTTACATATTTGCTCTTCCAATTCTCGTTCCCCATTTGGCGGTCTATAATACACCCCTATAAGTGTTGCTACACCTTTTCCACTTCTCAGTTCCACCCAAATAGCCTCCCTAGATGAGCCTTCCAATCTATCCTGCGGAAGCACTGCTGTAATATCTTCCCTGACTAGCAATGCAACACCTCCACCTCTTGCCCCTCCAATTCTATCACACCTAAAGCAACGAAATCCTGGAATATTTAGTTTCCAATCACAGCCCTCCTGCAACCATGTTTCACTGATCGCCACAACATCATACTTCCAGGTGTCTATCCAGACTCTAAGCTCATCCACTTTTCTTACAATGCTCCTAGCATTAAAATATGCACATTTAAGAAACCCCCCGTCTCTTATTCTCTGTTTATTTCCTTTTTTTTCTTTCTCCTCTTATGTCCGAGTGCTTCCCTTTTCTGCTTCCTGCCTCCCATTCTGTCTACTAGCTTTCTCTATTTGAGTCCCTCGCCCAAACCATTCTAGTTTAAAGTCTCACCAGCAGCCTTTGTAAATTTCCCCGCCAGGATATTGGTCCCCCTCGAGTTCAAGTGCAACCCATCCTTTCTGTACAGGTCCCACCTTCCCCAAAAGAAGTCCCAATGATCCAGAAACTTGAATCCCTGCCCTCTGCACCAGTCTTTCAGCCACGCATTTATCTTCCACCTCGCTCCATTCCTACTCTCACTGTCGCGTGGCACAGGCAGTAATCCTGAGATTGTTACCTTTTTGGTCCTTTTCCTTAACTCTCCCCCCAACTCCCTAAATCCTCCCTTCAAGACCCTTTTTTTTACCTATGTCATTGGTACCTATATGTACCACGACCTCAGGCTCCTCTCCCTCTGATTTCAGGATATCTTGGATGCGTTGAGACACGTCCGAGACCTTGGCACCAGGGAGGCAGACCACCATCCTGGTCTCCCGACTGCGTCCACAGAATCGCCTATCTGACCCCCTAACAATAGAGTCCCCAATTACTATTGCCCTCTTCTTTTTTTCCCTACCTTTCGGAGCAACAGGGCCGGTCTCTGTGCTGGAGGCCCGTCCGCTGTCACTACCCCCGGGTAGGCTGTCACCCCCATCCGTACTCAAACAGGAATACTTATTTGAAAGGTGTACCGACATTGGAGTACTCACTCGTTCCTGCCTCTGCCCCTTGCCCTTCCTTAACGTGACCCACATGTCTCTCTCCCGTGGTTTTGGAGTGACCACCTCCCTATAACTCCCCTCTATGACTTCCTCACTCTCCCTGATCAGACAGAGGTCATCTAGCTGCTGCTCCAGGATCCTAATACGGTCCCTTAGGAGCCCCATCTCGCTGCACCTGGTGCAGATGTGGACGTCTGGAGGGCCATCCGACACCATGACCTCCCACATCTGACATCCAGAAAAGTACACTGCTCTGACTGCCATTCTCCCGCCTTACCCTGGATCCGATACAAGTATAATACAATAGAAACTGCTGGGAGAAATCAGCAGGTATCTGACTCACAACAGCTGCTCCTCGTGACCTTTAAACTGCACCTTTATTATATAAACAAAAAGCACTGACCAAACTGGCCAAACTCTTTGGAGAATTCCTACATGTTACATGCCACAAAGTTTACAGGGTTGAACTCCCCTGCCATAACCTTTAACTTACTTCTAATGAGTTATCCTTAATAATTAAATAATTAAGAAAATAATTAAATGTTCATTAATTATCTAGTCACTGCTCTTAACTAAACAATACTAATTACAGCACCAAGAACCTTGTTTTATTTCAGCTTTAACTAGTAACCTATAAAAGTAGTGGAAATACACATCTGATCCTACTTTTCCAAGCAGCTGTCTGTCCTGCCCTGCATCATTTTATGAAACAAAATGCCATTTCCAAGTGCCTATCGTCTCCATCTGGTCACAGGAAGGTCCTTATTCATAAGTTCATAAGTGATAGAAGCAGAATTAGGCCATTGTCTATTCCGCCATTTAATCATGGCTGATCTATCTCTCCCTCCTAACTCCATTCTCCTGCCTTCTCCCCAGAACCTCTGACACCCGTACCAATCAAGAATCAATCTATCTATCTCTGCCTTAAAAATATCCATTGACTTGGCCTCCACAGCCTTCTGTGGCAATGAATTCCACAGATTCACCACCCTCTGACTAAAGAAATTCCTCCTCCATCTCCTTCCTTCAATTCTGAGGCTATGAGTTCTAGGCTGATTAATATTGAGGCTATTCCTATGCTATTACTGCAGGCGCTTCTATAGTTTTTTGCGATGTATTATTCATAGTCATTTACTTTAGTATTAAGCTATTGAAAGGAGTTCCAAGTTTTGCTGCTTTGTGAGTCCATTGCTAGCATTACCACATGTGATCAGATTTGGGACCAAACACAGGAAACAGGTAGACAAAAATGCTGGAGAAACTCAGCGGGTGAGAAAGCATCTATGCAGCGAAGGAAATAGGCAACGTTTCAGGCCAAAACCCTCTTCAGACTTCTTCAGAAACCCTTCTTCTCCATAGATGCTGCCTCGCCCGCTGAGTTTCTCCAGCATTTTTGTCTACCTTCGATTTTCCAGCATCTGCAATTCCTTCTTAAACAGGAAACAGGTATCTGGGTGATATATGCTTTTAATCATAGAACTGGAACAAGTGCGGACCGGTTGGGCACGTTCCCCCAACACAATATTCCATCGCTCACCCATAGCCCCCAACTGCGCAGGCGCGGCTGACATTTTTAAAGTTTAAAAATGGCAATAACTTGTAAAATATAAGATCAATGTGAACGCATTTCACTCTCCATCTTCAGTCCCCTATACCCCTCCTCCATTATCCTCCCTCTCCCCACCCTCCTCTACTTCCTCCCATCACCCCCTCTCTCCCATCCTCTCTTTTCCCCCTCCCCTGGCTCGGCCCACGCCAGGCCTCTTCACCTTCCCTCTTCTTTCCCCTTTTCTCCTCCCCTCTCCCACTCCCTCCCTTACCCCTCCCTCCCTCTCTTTTCCCCTACCCTCAGTCCCTCCCACCATCCATCCATAACCCCTCTCCCTCCCTACCCTCCTCCTCTCCCTCTACCCCCCACTCCTCAGCTCCCCCTTCTCGCATCCCCCCACAATGAAAATCGCAAAGTTTTTTTTAAAATAGAATTCTCAATGAAAATCGTGTTTTTTCTTTAAAAAAACAAACACAGTGTTCGCTGTTAATGAAAACAGAAGAATTTGATTAAAACTGAGTTTTTTTGAAAATCGCGATTTTTTTTGAGATTTGGGATCCCATTGTGACACTATTGTGACGTGGCTGTCGGACAGGGCAAGTGGTTTGAAAAGTGTTTTTTGTAAAGTTTAAAATGTCAATAATTTGTAAAATATAACATCAATCCGAACGAAACTTGTATCTTTTACATCCCAGGACAATGGTGAGTAAGGTAGGCCAAAATTGTAGCGCTATCATGTACCATTTTGGAAGAGTTTTAGAATATCACTCACATGCATGCGCACATACATACAAAACAAACAGAGAATTTTAGTAATATACTAGATCAAGTGTTGGGCCCCATCCACCATTGCGGGAGGGGGGTGCGGCATCGGTATTCACCCCTGGGGGGAGGAGGGTGGGGAGGTGCGTGGGCGGGGTGTGGGTGGGGGTTTGGGGGGGTGGCGACGAGAGCTCCCCTGATCGACCCTCCCCACACCCTGACTTGTGGCTAACCACCAGGATCGTGGGGCAGCAACCTCATTACCGTTGGCAACGTCCCATTGTCATTGTGGCAGTCAGCAGCTTGAGAGCCCATTGTGATTGGTGCAGTGTGAGTGGCATTGTGACATCATCACCGGAAGCTCCTGGATAAAGGTCTGTCTGTGAGAAGGCGGATTTGGCTTTTTAAAAAACTTTAATCATGAATAACTTTTAAAGTAAAGGCACAGCAGCGCCTTTACTTCCTTAGGAGGCTCAAGAAAGCCCACCTGTCCCCCCAGATCCTGACCAACTTTTACCGCTGTACCATAGAGAGTATCCTGACCACCTGCTTCACGGTATGGTACAGCAGCTGCACTGCTGCGGACAGGAAGGCACTACAACGGGTGGTGAAAACCGCACAGCACATCATCGGTGCCCCGCTCCCTGCCATGGATGCCCTCCACCGAAAACGGTGTCTGAGACGGGCTGGGAAGATCATCAAAGACCCCTCACACCCCAACCATGGACTGTTTGCCCTCCTCCCATCAGGGAGGCGGTACAGGAGCCTCAGGTCACGTACTAGTAGGATGAGGAAAAGCTTCTATAACAACACAATCACACTGCTGAACTCGGAGTCCCGACGATAGATTTCTCTGGTCCCTCCGTCCCCTTTGTTTAATCATTCTGTATTTCCTGATTATTCTGTATCTTCCCTCTTTCTATTTTTTTTTCTTCTTTTCTTTATGTACAACTACTACGGACTGACGCAAAACTGCATTTCGTTGTACTGATACTTGTATTTGTGCGATGACATTAAAGTTGAATTGAATTGAATTGAATTGAAAATATAGCATGAAATCTGGTGAACCTGATTACAGCGTGGAGGGGAATCAGAAGTTGAGGAGCAGCCCCTCCAGATATAATTTGGACATCCAAATGTCATTAGAAACGGGAATAGTGCCGGAGGATTGGCGTACTGCGCATGTTGTTCCATTGTTTAAAAAGGGGTCTAAGAGTAAACCTAGCAATTATAGACCTGTTAGTTTGACGTCAGTGGTGGGCAAATTAATGGAAAGATTACTTAGAGATAATATATATAAGCATCTGGATAACAGGGTCTGATTAGGAACAGTCAACATGGATTTGTGCCTGGAAGGTCTTGTTTAACTAATCTTCTTGAATTTTTTGAAGATGATACTCGGGAAATTGATGAGGGTAACACAGTGGATGTTGTGTATATGGACTTCAGTAAGGCCTTTGACAAGGTTCCTCATGGAAGGTTGGTTAAGAAGGTTCAATGGTTGGGTATTAATGGTGGAGTAGCAAGATGGATTCAACAGTGGCTGAATGGGAGATGCCAGAGAGTAATGGTGGATGGTTGTTTGTCAGGTTGGAGGCCAGTGACGAGTGGGGTGCCACAGGGATCTGTGTTGGGTCCACTGTTGTTTGTCATGTACATCAATGATCTGGATGATGGTGTGGTAAATTGGATTAGTAAGTATGCAGATGATACTAAGATAGGTGGGGTTGCGGGTAATGAAGTAGAGTTTCAAAGTCTACAGAGAGATTTATGCCAATTGGAAGAGTGGGCTGAAAGATGGCAGATGGAGTTTAATGCTGATAAGTGTGAGGTGCTACATCTTGGCAGGACAAATCAAAATAGGACGTACATGGTAAATGGTAGGGAATTGAAGAATGTAGGTGAACAGAGGGATCTGGGAATAACTGTGCACAGTTCCCTGAAAGTGGAATCTCATGTAGATAGGGTGGTAAAGAAAGCTTTTGGTGTGCTGGCCTTTATAAATCAGAGCATTGAGTATAGAAGTTGGGATGTAATGTTAAAATGTATAAGGCATTGGTGAGGCCAATTCTGGAGTATGGTGTACAATTTTGGTCACCTAATTATAGGAAGGATGTCAACAAAATAGAGAGAGTACAGAGGAGATTTACTAGAATGTTGCCTGGGTTTCAGCAACTAAGTTACAGAGAAAGGTTGAACAAGTTAGGGCTTTATTCTATGGAGCGCAGAAGGTTAAGGGGGGACTTGAGAGAGGTTTTTAAAATGATGAGAGGGATAGACAGAGTTGACGTGGAAAAGCTTTTCCCACTGAGAGTAGGGAAGATTCAAACAAGGGGACTTGACATGAGAATTAAGGGACTGAAGTTTAGGGGTAACATGAGGGGGAACTTCTTTACTCAGAGAGTGGTAGCTGTGTGGAATGAGCTTCCAGTGAAGGTGGTGGAGGCAGGTTCGTTTTTATCATTTAAAAATAAATTGGATAGTTATATGGATGGGAAGGGAATGGAGGGTTATGGTCTGAGCGCAGGTATATGGGACTAGGGGAGATTATGTGTTCGGCACGGACTAGAAGGGTCGAGATGGCCTGTTTCCGTGCTGTAATTGTTATATGGTTATATGGTTATATTAGTACAGTGGCAGCTACCTTGTTAACATTGGCAACGTCCCTTTGTGATGTCATTTGTAAATGAGATCCATTGTGTTAGGACGTCTGTGAGATGGCATTGTGACATCATCACTGGAAGGTGCTGCAAGGGTCTGCCACTGAAAAGCAGGTTTTTTTTTCTAATTTGGCTTTTTTTTAAACTTTAGTCATGAATAACTTTTGAAATATAGCATGAAATCTTAAGTGAAGTTGAGTACGGTGTGGGACCAAAATGCAACCAGAAGTGAAGGAGCAACCCCTTCAGATATTGGTAGACAAGCAGCAACCTCGTTACCATTGGTAATGTCCCATTGTGATGTCATTGTGGCAGTTGGCAGCCAGCTTGAGAGGCCAATGTGATTGGTGCACTGTGAAAGGCATTGTGACATCATCACCAGAAGCTCTCTGTGAGAAGGCAGTTTGGGCTGTTCTTAAAATGTCAACGATTAATAACTTCGGAAATTTAGGGGGAAATGCGACGGGAAGATGTGGCCTAGCGTTTGGAAGAAGATAGGAATTAATCAGAGACAGACAGACAGAGACAGACAGAGACAGACAGAGGCAGAGAGACACACAGACACACACACACACACACACACCACACACACACACACACACACTGACACTGGAGATGCTTGTTTAAAAATGAGTTTGCCCATGGTGGTGCAGCAGTAGAGTTTCTGTGTTACAGGCCAAAACTGTAAGTCACCTGTAAGGCAGAGACCCAGGCTCAATCCTGACTTCTGTACGGAGTTTGTATGTTCTCCCTGCGTGTTCTAGGTCACAATGAGAACCCAAGGGGCGGGAATGGCTGTGCCGCCGAAGAGCCGCTAAGTTTGGATGGTGCGGGGTTTTTAGGGGGGATGGAGTGAGTGCTTGGGGGTGGGGGGACGGCAAGAGGCGGAGTGGTGGGGGGTGGGGGGGGAGGAGGGAGGATCAGGGGCGTCACAACGGGAACCCGTTAGCCGCACCTGCGCAGTTAGGGGCTATGGGTGAGTGGTGGAATATTGCATTGGGGAAACGGGTTGCGTTGGATGAACAGGTCTCCCGTGAGACTGGGACCCAACGGGTCCCACTTAGTCTAGTAAACCTTTAAAATTCTCTTCCTTAAAGGGAGGTATAAGCAGAGCCTTTGATTATTTTTAAAGGCAAAGGTTGATAAACAAAGATTAGAAAGGTAGACCGCAATGCAGAGTTAAGGCTAAAATTAGTTCACCCAATACATTACTAACATTTTACTGCATTTTACAGCAGGCTTGAGGGGCTGAGTGGCCAACCTCTGCTCCTCGTTTATACATTCACATGTCTGTAAATTTGATTCTGCAACCTGTTTGTGAAGGAACATTACAGCTACCCATTATATTAATTGCTTCATCAGCTATCTTCATTTGAGCAGAACGAGGGGAAACCGAAAAAAGTCACGTTGCAAAATATAGAAAAAAATAGAGAAATAGGAATAAATATTAAAATTGAGGCAACTAATTGTAAGAAGAAAACTGATTGGACTAACTTTTTTTAGTTAATTTTAGACTAATTTTCTCATCAAATTAGAACCCAAGTAACTATAAAAATCAATACCTATATTACGTTCCTTATAACATTGCGGATCATGGGGAAGAAATATAAATGCATTTTGGTGCCAGGATTAAGGGCTCTTGGAGCTGGTGCAAAAAACAGAAGGAGCAGCCCCTGGTAACAGCCTATGTTGGTACTTACATCATATATAAGTAGAGAGTAGTTTAGATGGAAGATAGACACAGGCAGCATCTCTGGATAGAAGGAATGGGTGACGTTTCAGGTTGAGACCCTTCTTCAGACTGAATCAGGGGAGAGGGAGATACAGAGAGAAGGAATCTGGACTTTCAGAAGGCTTTCGTCAAAGTCCCACATAAGAGATTAGTATACAAACTGGCTGGCAAACAGGAAGCAAAGAGTAGGAGTAAATGGGTCCTTTTCAGAATGGCAGGCAGTGACAAGTGGGGTACCGCAAGGCTCAGTGCTGGGACTCCAGCTATTTACAATATATATTAATGATTTGGATGAGGGAATTGAAGGCAATATCTCCAAGTTTGCGGATGACACAAAGCTGGGGGGCAGTGTTAACTTTGAGGAGGATGCTAGGAGGCTGCAAAGTGACTTGGATAGGCTGGGTGAGTGGGCAAATGCATGGCAGATGCAGTATAATGTGGATAAATGTGAGGTTATCTACTTTGGTGGCAAAAACAGGAAAGTAGACTATTATCTAAATGGTGGCCGATTAGGAAAAGGGGAGATGCAACGAGCCCTGGGTGTCATGGTACACCAGTCATTGAAAGTAGGCATGCAGGTGCAGCAGTTTTGGTCTCCAAATCTGAGGAAAGACATTCTTGCCATAGAGGGAGTACAGAGAAGGTTCACCAGACTGATTCCTGGGATGGCAGGCCTTTCATATGAAGAAAGACTGGATAGACTCGGCTTGTACTCACTAGAATTTAGAAGATTGAGGGGGGATCTTATAGAAACTTACAAAATTCTTAAGGGGTTGGACAGGCTAGATGCAGGAAGATTGTTCCCGGTGTTGGGGAAGTCCAGGACAAGGGGTCACAGTTTAAGGATAAAGGGGAAATCCTTTAGGACCGAGATGAGAAAAACATTTTTCACACAGAATGGTGAATCTCTGGAACTCTCTGCCACATAAGGTAGTTGAGGCCAGTTCATTGGCTATATTTAAGAGGGAGTTAGATGTGGCCCCTGTGGCTAAAGGGATCAGGGGGCAGGGAGAGAAGACAGGTACAGGATACTGAGTTGGATGATCAGCCATGATCATATTGAATGGCGGTGCAGGCTCGAAGGGCTGAATAGCCTACTCCTGCACCTATTTTCTATGTTTCTATGTTTCTATGAAATGCAAGGTGTGAAAAGGAAACAAAAGGGTTGGAGATTAGTAGTGGAAATGTAGAATAGATCATTGTCAGCTAGGAGAGGGTAACAACAAAGCAAACAGAGATAAAATGTAAACGAGGACAGTCAGACTAGTTGGAGAACTGGGAAAGTTGGAAAGGATGGAGAGAAGGAAACCAAAGGTTACTTGAAGTTAGAGAAGTCAATATTCATACGGCTGGGGTGTAAGCAGCCCAAGCAAAATATGAGGTGTTGCTCCTCCAATTTGCGCTGGCTGTCACTCTGCAAATGGATGAGGCCCATGACAGAATGGAATGGGATATAATTTGCAACATGCATTCAGGGGCATTTAAAGCATTATGTAGAGAGTTCTACAAGGGAAGAGACTGAACTCAACCTTATCCTAGAGAACGAGGATGGGCAACTGGCAGAAGTATCTGTGGGCACAAGCTAAGGGCCCATTCCTGTGCTGTACTGTTCTATGTCCTAGAACATGAAATGGCATTGGCACGGAGGAAGAAGGGTCTCGTCCCGAAACGTCGCCTATTTCTTTTCTCCAGTGATGCTGTCTGACCCGCTGAGTTACTCCAGCTTTTGTGTCTAAATGGCATTGGCAAGTAGGATTAAGGAAAGTCACAAAACCTTTCATATTAGAAGAGGGTAGCCGGGGAAAGAGGTTGATTTCACGACCAAATGGGAAAACTATAAGAGGAGCTAGGGATATGAGTGGGATCTTAAATGAATATTTATTTTCAGTACTCACCAAGGAGAAGGATGTGGAATTGAAGTGGTTCACTGATATTCTTCAGCATGTCTGTATTGGGAAGGAGGAAACTTTAGAAATATTAGCACAAATTAAGGCAGATAAACTCCCAGGACCTGAGTGGATATAAGCCAGCATGCAATGGGAAGCAAAGGAGAAGATTGCTGGGTGTCTAATGGAGATCCTTACATCTTTGTTAGCCGTGGGCAAGGTACCAGAGGAAAGGAGGACAGCTAACGATGTTTGATTATTCAAAAAGTCAGTAGGGATAATCTAGAATATAACAGGTTGCTGAGCCATACAATAAAGTGAGGGAATTCCAAGGCACAGGATTTATGTTCACTTGGAAAGACATGGACTGATTTGGAGGAGTCAACATGGTTTATGCATGAGAAATCCTGTCCCACAAATCTGAGTGAAGAGGTAAGAAGAGAGAAGATGAATGAGGTTTAGTTTTGTTTATTGTCACATGTAGTGGGGTAGTGAAATGCTTTAGTTGCTTGCTAACCAGTCAGCGGAAAGACAATACATGATTACAATCGAGCCATTTACAGTGTATATATACATGATAAGGGAATATCGTTTAGTGCAAGGTAAAGGCAGTAATGTCTAATGAAAGTTGGAAGGTTGCCAATGAGGTAGTTGAGGACTGCCCTCTAGTTGTGATAGGATGGTTCAGTTGCTGATAGCAGCTGGGAAGAAACTATCCCTGAATCTGGAGGTGTGCATATTCACACTTCTATACCTTTTGCCCGATGGGAGAAGAGAGAGTGGCCAGGGTGAGACTCATCCTTCATTACGCTGCTGGCCTTGCCGAGGCAGCGTTAGGTATAAATGGAGTCAATGGAAGGGAGGTTGGTTTGTGTGATGGTCTGGGCTACATCCACAATTCGCTGCAATTTCTTGTGGTGTTGGATGGGGCTGTTCCCAAACCAAGCTGTGATGTATCCTGATAGGCAAGATGGTGAACGTGGCTTAGATGGTCTTTAGCAAAGCTTATCATATAGTCATGTATGCCGGGTTGGGCCATAAGGTGTAATCCAATGGGATCCAAGGTGGAATGGCTATCTGGATCCAAAATTGGCTGGGTGATAGGAGGCAGAAGGTAGCCGTCAAGGAGTGGTTTTGCTGACTAGAGGTCTCTACCCAGTGGTACATTGCTAATATTGGTGCTGAAAGTGTGTAGACTGATTAATACATTTGCTGACAGCACAAAATTTGGTGCAGTAGTAGATAAGTGAAGAAGGACGTGAAACTATATTGAGGAACATAGAGCAGTTGGGAGGAGCAGCGCCAGATGGGATTTAATACAGACAATGTGAGATAATCTGTTTTGGGAAGTCAAATACAAACAGAATATGTACAGTAAATAGCAGTTTTAGAGATTTTGCAACTGAAAGTGGAAGGTCAGAATATTCAAAGGTCAGAAACTTATTTTCTGAGTAATTGCAAACAGGAACTGATGAGCTGGACTTTTAAAACTTAGCATCCACTTAGTTTACTTTAGAGTAACTGCAAAGAAACAGGCCCTTCGGCCCACCGAGTCTGCACTGACCAGCGATCCCCGCAATTAGCACTATCCTACACACACTGGGGACAAAGTGGATGAGCTTGGGGCTCAGTTAAAGATTGGTAGGTATGATGTTTTGGGAATTACAGAGACATGGCTGCAAGAGGATCGGAGCTGGGAACTGAATATTCAGGGTTATACGTTGTATCGAAAAGACAGACAGGGGGTGGGGTAGAGGGGGTGGGGTAGCTCTGTTAGTAAGAAATGAAATTCAGTCCTTCGCGAGGGGTGACATAGAATCAAGTCAAGTCAAGTCAAGTCAAGTTTATTTGTCACATACACATACGAGATGTGCAGTGAAATGAAAGTGGCAATGCTCGCGGACTTTTGTGCAACAGACAAACAACAAAACAACCAAACAAATTATAAACACAATCATAACACACATATTCTTTTACATAATAAATAATGGAAGGAAAAAACGTTCAGTAGAGTTAGTCCCTGGTGAGATAGGTGTTTACAGTCAGAAGATGAAGGTGGATAGAACTGTGAAGTTGTAAGGGCAAAAAGCACCTAATGCGAGTTATCTACATGCGAGTAGCCTGCATATAGGGTGTAAGTTGCATCAGGAGCTAAAATTGGCATGTAACAAAGGTAATGCTAAGGTGGTTATGGGAGATTTCAACATGTAGGTAGACTGGGAAAATCAGGTTGGTACTGGACCCCAAGAAAGAAAGTTTATAGAGTGCCTCCGAGATGGATTATTAGAGTAGCCTGTACTGGAGCCTACCAGGGAGAAGGCAATTCTGGATTTAGTGTTGTGTAATGAACCGGTTTTGATAAGGAAACTCGAGGCAAAGGAACCATTAGGAGGCAGGGCCAGGCACATGCCATCAGGGTAGGCAAGATAGGCAATGCCTACCTTTTCTAAAATTATAAAAAGGTAATTATTAAATATAAATAGTAAAGATTTCCAATTCATTTACTAAATTCAGTATTTATTATTAAATTAAGAATCGATCTTAGGTAGGCATAATTCATCCGCAGTATGTGTAATACACGCAACTATGTTCAACTCATGTGCCGTGGACGCTGCTTCAAGCCTTCACTGACAACGGGCAATAAAGGCAGCTGAAATGGACTGCACGCATGTGTGCGACAGGAGAGGAGACCAATCTGCGCATGCGCGGTTTTTAAGATCTTTTAAAAGTCGATTCTGTCTACAGGACACGCGCGTTTTTTACGATATTTCGCGCATGCGTGGTTTTAAGATTTTCTGCGCATGCGCGGATTTTACGATTTTTAAAAGTCGACTGACTGCCTAGTGCCTACCCTGAGTAATTACTCACGGCACGTGCCTGGTAGTGACCATAATATGACAAGTTTTAATCTGCAATTTGAGAGGGAGAAGGTAAAATCAGAAGTGTCAGTATTGCAATTGAACAAAGGGGACTATGGAGGCATGAGGGAGGAGCTGGCCAAAGTTGACTGGAGAGGGACGACGGTGGAACAGCAATGGCCGGAATTTCTAGGAATAATCCAGAAGATGCAGGATCGTTTCATTCCAAAGAGGAGAAAAGACAATAACATGGCAAAGATGAGCGGGAAGCCAGAGGATTGGGGAACTTTTAAATAACAACAGAAGCTAACTAAACAGCAGCACGGGGAGAAAAGATGAAGTACGATGGCAAGCTAGCCAAGAATATAAAGGTGGATAGTAAAAGCTTCATTAGGTATGTGAAAAGGAGAAGATTAGTTAAGACAAATGTGGGTCGCTTGAAGACAGAAACAGGTGAATTTATTCTGGCGAACAAGTAAATGGCAGATGAGTTGAACAGGTACTTTGGTTCTGTCTTCACTAAGGAAGACCCAAACAATTTCCCAGATGTACTAGGAGACAGAGGATCTAGGGTGATGGAGGAACTGAATGAAATTAATTCACATTAGTCAGGTAATGTTGGGTAGACTGATGGGAATGAAGGTTGATAAATCCCTTGGGCCTGATGGTCTGCATCTCAGGGTACTCAAGGAGGGCTCTAGAAATCGTGGACGCATTGGTGATCAGTTTCCAATGTTCTATAGATTCTGGATCAATTCCTGAGGATTAGATGGTAGCTAATGTTAACCCACTTTTTAAGAAAGGAGGGAGAGAGAAAGACGAGAATTATAGACCAGTTAGCCTGACATTGGTGGTGGGGAAGATGCTGGAGTCAATTATTATAGATGTAATAACGGTGCATTTGGATTACAGTAACAGGACTTGGCTTCACTGGAATTTAGAAGGATGAGAGGGAATTTTATCACTGAGGAGGAGCATCAGCTATCTGCGCCCTTACAGCCAGTCCTCGGATCCTCGGCTCGGCTGCTGCGGATTGTGAGTTGGGGAGGGGGGGGGGGGGGGGGTGAAAAGACGGGGGAAATGCCATGGGGGAGAGGAGTGTATCAAGGGGGACGGGGCAGGAGCCAGCGAGGGGGACCAGAGGGGAAGGGGCTGGAGCTGCGGGGCGTTGCGATTGAGACTCACAGCGGGCGCTGGGCGCTCTCCTCTGCCGGGATCAGATTCACCGCTTTCCGTTTGGCGACATCTCCAGAGCCAGTCCGGGCTAGGCCAGGCTGGGCCGCTTCCGGACCCTCCGAAAATTGTGTCCGGTTGGTGACCTACACCAGCCATCCGCAGCGTCCCTCAGCTCCAGTAAAGACTCGATGGCGCGGGAAGGAGCGGACCGTCCCGGGGAGTGACAGGAGAAGAGACTCATCTGCGCGGCGCTGTCTGGCAGCTGAGGAGATCGATCTGCGCATGCGCGGTTTTTACAATTTTTAAACCTCACTTACTTTTACAATATATTACCGATCCGAACAAAACGTGTTGCACTCACAGCACAGGAGAACAGTGAGTGAGCTGCCGAAAAATCGTGGCGCTATTGTGTACCGTTTTTGCGCAATAGAAAAACCGTGCAAACTGGAAGAGCACAAGATCAGAGGGATGGATGGATGGATGGATGGATGGATGGATGGATGGATGGATGGATGCCAGGATTGCCATAGTGCCAAGGGCTTAGATGCGGTAGAATTCATCAAATGTGTCCAGGAAAGTTTATTTAGGCAATATGTAGAGGGCCTGACAAGGGAGTGGGCAAAGTTTCACTTAAGGACCTAACCTATGGGAAAAAATTTTCTCAAAAGCTCTTGGGTATATGGAACATGCTGCTAGTGGAGATCGTTGAGGCATTTAAACAACATCTGGACAGGTATATGGATAGGAAAGGTGGGCCAAATGTGGGTAGGTGAGACTTGTGTAGTTGGGGCATCTTGGTTGGTATGGGCAAGTTGGGCCGAAGGACCTGTTGCTGTACTGTATGACTATTACTTTATGACGTAAATTACCAACATATAAAAAGCAGTAGGACAAGGATCGGAAAGGAGGGATATGGGCCTAATGCGAGCAAAGGGGATTTTCGTAGATAGGCATCATGGTCAGCATAGATAAGGAGGCTGAGGAGGCTCTGTAGAGGTGAGGAGCATATTTCTGTGCAATTCAAATCTATGACTCAATGCACAATTTTGTAAGCAACATGGATCTCTTTCTGAGTGCAAAATTGCTCACGGTTCATGTGATTGATTCACTGTTGTGGATACAATGAACCAGCAGCAGGGCGGGCAGGGCGGGGGACGGGTCGAGCAGCAGCAGCGGGCTGAGCCGGAGTGGGCAGAGGGAGGGAGCGAGTCGTGTTGCAGGGTGGCCGAGCAATTTGCGCGGAGTTTGAGTAACTCACACACACATACACACATAGCATGATGTAAACTGGTCCAATCGTCAAGTCAACTGGATCTAAACCACAGCTAACAATGAATGACCTGTGGAGGAAGGAACTGCAGATGTTGCTTGTTATGGATGATGGATGGAGGGAGGGAGGGAGGGAGGGAGGGAGAGGTGAGGGAGGGATTGGGGGAGGGGAGGAGAGAGGGAAAGATCCTGGGGTGGTGAGGAGGGATAGCGGGGGGTTGAGGGAGAGGAAGGGGTAGGGACGGAGAGGGGGAAGGTAGGGGGAGGTGAGGAGAGTGGGGGAGGAAGGGGAAATAGGGGGAGGAGGAGGAGAGAGTGGGAGGTCAGGGGGCATAATGGAGGGGGTAGGGGAGGTGATGAGTAGGGATAGAGGGATAGGAGGGGGAGTAGGGAGGTGAGAGGAGTTATGGAGGAAGGGTGTGACTGAGGGTAGGGGAAAGGAGAGGAAGGTGAGGGAGGAATTGTGGGAGGGGAGGAGGAGAGGGGAAAGAAGACGGGGATGAAGAGGAGGGAGAGGGAGCGCTGGGTGATGAGGGGAAATGAGTTGTGCCTGCGAAGTTGGGGGCTATGCGTGAGTGGTGCAACATTGCGTTGGAGGGATGGGTTGCATTGGGGGAATGGGTGAGTGGTGGAATATTGCATTGGGGAACGAATTGCATTGGGGGACCAGGCCTCCCATGTGAGAGAGACCTAACGGATCCCACTTAGTCTAGTGCCCTCTAGTATTTGATTTTTCCATCTTGGGAAAAAGGTTCTGTTAATCCTACCTATGCCTCTCATAATTTTATATCCTTCTATCATTGATACTTTACTCAATGATACTTGATTGTCACAGGTCCTCTTCAGATTGTTTACTTTGTCGTGGTGAAGATGCTTGCGTGCCCCTATGATTCTGAGAGCGATGCCGTCAGAAGCACCAGCTTCTCGTGGGGCCACCCATGACGGTAAGGTCGAGGATGAGGGTTCAGACTAAGAATGATCCAACCTGCAAGACCTCAATGGCGGTCCAGGCGGACAAAGTTATCTTGAACTAAACGGCTATGAAGGCGGATGAAGGCTGCAACAGATCATCAGCTCCAATCGTCTTGGTTCCCTTGCCATTGGAACACGTTGATTGATTTGTGAAGGACCGTGTGCTTCTTGGAGTGCAACATCAAGTACACGTTAAACAAACACACGCACAGGCGTCTTCGTTCTGTGAGCAGCACAAAACTTCTTAAGACTTTCGGCGATTGGGGAAGGGCGATGGGATGGCTGGATGCTCCTAGTCAAGAACCGGCGGTGAATACTTGATTCAACCACTCAAATATGGACAAAAGCAGGAAAGTTGTTCGGTAGTAGTATTCATGTCCTATTCAGCCCTATTTAGGATCCACCCTTCTCAACCTGAACTGGAAAGGGGCTAGAAAAGGTGCCCCAAAAATAGTCTGCTTCGCCTCATCCTCTCTGGAAAGCTGCGCTCCGTAGGGATCACCAGCCAGCCGGGGGGCTTTGACTTTGACTCTGACATCGGGGGGGGGGGGGGGGGGGGGGGGGGGGGGGGAGAGTGCAGTGGAGAGATAATTTTTTTTGGCCTTCCATCACAGCAATGTGATGGATGTTTATGTAAAATGTAAATTATGTTGTGTCTGGGGTCTATTTGTTTGTAATGTATGGCTGCAGAAACGGCATTTCGTTTGGACCTCAAGGGGTCCAAATGACAATTAAATTGAATCTTGAATCTTGAATCTTGAATCATGCGGTCGAAAACCACTAAGAAGCGAAACTATGATACTTGGAATATACGAACTCTGATGGACAACCCAAACTCAGACCGACCAGAGAGAAGAAAGGCCTTTGTTGCTCTGGAACTCCAAAAATTCAGCTTTGACATTGTTGCTCTGAGTGAGACCCGCAGAGCTGGAGAAGGACAACTGAAGAAAGAACAAGGTCAATACACCTTTTTCTGGAAAGATCTTGATCTTGGACAACTGAGGATCCACGGAGTAGATTTTGCCAACCGAAACAGCCTATTACAGAAGCTGACAGAGCAACCACTGGGAATCAACTAACGTCTTATGACTCTATGAATCCAGCTCATCAAGAACCAATACACCGCCATCATCAGCGCCTATGCTCCAACTCAGGACGCTGAAGACGAAGTAAAGGAGAACTCCACACCCAACTTGACGACATCCTTTCCTCTGTTCCCAACGGTGACAAGATCATTCTCTTAGTAGACTTCAATGACAGAGTCGGGAAAGATCATAGGCTCTGGACCGGAACAATCGGCAAGGAAGGAGTTGGAAAGGTCAACGCCAATGGAACACTCCTCCTCACCAAATGTGCCGAACACAACCTGGTGATTACAAACACCTTATTTCTCCAGAAGAACAGACACAAAGTCTCCTGCAAGCATCCACGTTCAAAACCGAGATGAGAAGAACTTTTTTCACACAGAGAGTGGTGAATCTCTGAAACTCTCTGCCGCAGAGGGTAGTCGAGGCCAGTTAATTGGCTATATTTAAGAGGGAGTTAGATGTGGCCCTTGTGGCTAAGGGGATCAGAGAGTATGGAGCGAAGGCAGGTACGGGATACTGAGGGATGATCAGCCATGATCATATTGAATGGCGGTGCAGGCTCGAAGGGCCGAATGGCCTACTCCTGCACCTAATTTCTATGTTTCTATGTTTCTATGTTAAACACTGGTACCTCATCGACTACATCATCGTACGATCCCGTGACCAACAAGATGTACTGAAAACAAGAGCTGTTACTGGTGCCGACGAGTGCTGGACTGACCATCGTCTCATCTCGTCCACCATGAGAATGAAGATTTTGCCCAAAAGAAAACATCAAAACCAGAACACCATCATGAAATTCAATGTTGACGTCCTTCAAGCCATCGACCATGTACAGATGTTTCAACAAAAACTTCAAAAACAACTGCCTCAACAAATCCCACCATATGTCGATGAACACTGAAATCTACTGAAGAACGCTATCATCGCCTCCTGCAAGGAAACAATTGGGTTCAAGTCAAGAAAACATCAGGATTAGTTCGACGATAATGACAAACAACTCCAACAACTCATCGATGAAAAGAGAAAAGCTTTCAGCACCTTACAAAATGGCCAACAGTCGGCTACCAAAGGGAAGTGCTAGGCTGCAGTCCAGAAGAGCACCCGAAACGTGAAAAACCAATGGTGGAGGGAGAAAGCTCAGGAAATCCAACAACTATCAGATACCAAAGACACTCGAGGCTTTTTCAACGCAACCAAAGCCATTTTTGCTCCATCCACTCATGGTCAAGCCCTTCTCAAAAGCAAAGATGGGTCAACCATCCTGAAGAGCAATGCTGACATTCATTCTAGATGGAGGGGGCACTTTGAAGATCTTCTAAATCAAACCGCATCATTTAACAGGAATGTGCTCAACAACATTCCAAAGCAGCCTGTTGACGACTACCTAAGCAGATTACCATCACTTGAAGAAGTCAAGAAAACCATCAAAACCTTGAAAAACAACAAGGCAGCTGGACTCGATGGAATACCAGCCAAGGTCTACAAAATTGGAGGTTACCTGCTACATTACCAACTGTATCAACCTCATCAAGATCTGGATAAATGAAGAAGTACCATGAGACTTTAGAGACTCAGCAATCATTACCATCTACAAAAGGAAAGGCGATTGATCTGACTGCGGAAACTATCGTGGAATTTCCCTATTAGCAACAGCAGGCAAGGACCTCGCCCGCATCATGAACAACCAACTCAAGCCTTTAGCCGAGAAGATCCTTCCAGAGACACAAGCCAGTTTTAGACCATCACGTGGAACAGCCGACATGATCTTCACAATGCGTCAACTACAAGAAAAATGTTGTGAAAAACTTCAACCTTTGTACACGACATTCATCGACCTCACTAAGGCCTTCGACTCGGTATCAAGGCAACTCTTAGGAAACGTCCTATGGGTGTCCTGAAAAGTACATTTGAATCCTGAGACTCCTCCACGATGACATGCTTGCCACAGTCATGGCCAGCAACAGCATGATCAATATTTTCATACTAAATATCTGATTGAAAACTTCCACAGTACATAGTTTTTAGTTTTTAGTCAGGTTTAGTATGGAAATATTGATCATGGGTAGACAATAACACAACATATAGATGAGTTAGATGTTCTTATGATATGATTGTGCACAAAATAATGATTTTGATTATCTTGAGAGTGGATGTTTGTGGATTTTGATCACATGTCTGTGTAAAACGACCCTTGCCTGCAGCAGTGTTATAACCCAACAGAGTAACATTTATGGGAATAAATCCTTCCTTACTTCCTTACTTATCTGCCTTACCTTCAAGGTAATGCAAGGTACTACAAGATAGTGCAAGGTACTCAGTTGTAAGATCACAAGTAATAATAGTTGAATTAGGCCATTCGGCCCATCAAGTCTACACCATTCAATCACCATGGCTGATCTCTGTTTCCTAATCCCATTTGCCTGCCTTCTCCCCATATCCCTTGACACCCGTTCTAATCGAGAATTGTTCTATCTCTGGATCTTTGTCTGGATTAAAATATATCCTCTGACTTGGCTTCCACAGCCCTCTGTGGCAATGAATTCCACAGATTAACGACCCTCTGACTAAAGAGGTTCCTCCTCACCTCATTTCTACAAGAGCAGCCTTTAATTCTGAGGCTAAGGCCTCTGGTCCTAGACACTCTCACCATTAGAAACATCCTTTCCACATCCACATATAAACTGAGTCAGCAAAAAAAGGTCAAAAGTCAAAAACTTTATTTGACATTTGTGCTTACACACATAGGAACTCTTGTGCGGTTGTTCAGAGAGTCAAGTCAAGTTAAAAAGACACACAGAAGACACATAATCTATAAAACATATACTTCTCTAGAACTAAAAAAGAAAGAAAATGCCTAATACCCTATATAAAGGGGAAAGTGAGAGCATTGTCAATTACACAAACCCTATATAAAAAGTGTCGATTGCATTGTAAATTGCACAGGCCCAGGAGACAATATAATATAATATAATATGATGTGCTATGAGGTAGGTCAGGACATCAGTTCATTTTGTTTTGGCCAAGAGTCTCACTGTGGCAGGGAAAGAAGCTCTTAAAAAAGCGTGTTCTGTTTGTGACGATGCTGTCCGCTCGTCTGTGCCTGAGGTTGTATGTGCAGTTTTTGTGTTTGAGCAGGGAGTGAGCTGGATGTAGTGTGTCTCTGGTGATTCTCTCTGCTCTTTTTTGACAGCGCTGTGTATAGATTGTATCCATGGAGGGGAGTTCCGTTCTGATAATCCTCTCTGCAGTCTTTATGACTCTTTGCAGAGCCTTCCTCCCTGTCTGTGTGGTGTTTCCATACCACACCGTGATGCCTGTGGTGAGGATGCTCTCTATCAGTCCTTTGTAGACCTGGGTGAGAGGGCGACAGTGCAGACCAGCTTTTCTAAGCAGCCTGATGAAGTACAGTCTCTGCTGTGCTTTTTTCACTGTGGCAGCAGTATTCAAAGTCCAGTTCAGATCTGATGTTACTTGTAATCCTAGGTATCTGTAACTGTCAGCCCTCTCCACCACAGTCCCCTTGATGATGAGGGGCTGCAGGAGGGGTGGATTTTTCCTGAAGTCCATTATTATTTCTCTTGTCTTGTCTGTGTTGAGGCTTAGGTCGTTCACCTCACCATAGGCAAGAATGTCGTTCACCAGTCTCCTGTAGCCCGACTCGTCCCCTCCCTTGATGAGGCCCAGGATGGTGGTATCATCCGCATACTTAATAATGATGGTATTTTCCTGGGTGGAGACACAGTCGTGTGTGTACAGGGTGAAACGTTTGGGACTGAGACAGCAGCCTTGTGGTGATCCTGTGCTGACGGTGAGCTCTGCAGACACCCTCCTTCCCATCCTCACCACCTGTGGTCTTTCAGTCAGGAAATCCAAGATCCAGTTACAGGCGGGAGTCGGGACGCCGAGGTCTGTCAGCTTCTCAGTCAACCTGCCCGGGTGAATGGTGTTAAAGGCCGAACTATAATCCAGGAACAGCGTTCTGACGTATGTTCCTCTGCTGTCCAGGTGTTGCAGGATGTGGTGTAGAGCAATGGCCACTGCGTCGTCCACTGAGCGGTTGGGGCGGTAGGCGAACTGGAGGGGGTCCATCGTGCCCGGGACCATGTGAGTGATATGTGTGAGGACCAGTTTTTCTAGACACTTCATGGCAACTGGCGTGAGTGCCACTGGCCTGAAGTCATTCAGGGTGGATGGGTTGGGTTTTTTGGAACTGGTACAATGGTGGAAAATTAAAAATACAGGGGACCACTGCTTGGTTTAAAGACAGATTGAAGATGTCTACATACACTCCAGTGAGTTGTTCTGCACAGGCCTTCAGAACTTTAGGAGGGACGCCATCTGGTCCCACAGCCTTGTGGGGGTTCACCTGCCTCAGAGCTTTCAGGACCAGTGTGGGTGTCACCTGAAAGACAGTGTCCATGGGGTTGCAGGGGGCTTTTGAGGGGGTGTCTGTGTTCAGTCTGTCAAACCTGGTGTAGAAGGTATTAAGGCTGTCTGGGAGGGTGACATCCTGGGGGTCTGTGGTTGGTACTGTTTTCTTGTAGTTTGTGACTGCTTGGATTCCCTGCCACATACTGCGTGTGTTGTTACTTAGGTAAAAGCTTTCAAGTTTTTGGGAATAAGCCCTCTTTGCAGCTCTGATGGACTTCTGTAGCTCATACCGGGCTTTCTTGTACTGCCTTTGATCTCCTGACTTAAAAGCTTCCTGCCTTTTCCTGATCTTCTGTTTTATGTTTCCATTGAACCAAGGTTTCTGGTTTGGAAACACACGCACAGTTCTGGGAGGGGCACACATAGATGGGCACCAGCTGATGTAGTCACTCACAGCCTCTGTGTATTCATGAATGTCATCCGTGGCCACATTAAAGATGTTCCAATCTGTAGCCTCTAAACATCCCTGCAGGCTAGCCTGTGCACTGTCCGTCCAGGTATTAACAGTTCTGACTGTGACTGGCTGTGCCTTAAGCCTCTTGATGTAGGTGGGCTTGAGCCAAATTGCCAGGTGGTCAGACTTGCCGAAGTGGGGTATTGGTTCAGCTATAAAAGCATTTCTGATATTACTGTAGCAGTGGTCCAGTATCTTATTTCCTCTAGTTGGGAAAGTCACAAACTGATACAGTTTTGGTATGTTTTTCTTGAGGTTGCAATGATTAAGGTTTCCCAGAATAATAAAAGCAGCATCAGGATATTGGTTTTCATGCTCATTGATCATGTCGTGTAGCTCCCTGAGTGCAGCCTCTTCTTTGGCGGAAAGGGGAATATACACGACACTCACAATAATACATTGCAGTTCTCTGGGTAGATAAAACGGCCGTAGCTTCACAGTTAGATACTCCACATTCTTAGAGCAAGATTTAGAAATAAGCTTACAGTCGGTACACCGGGTTTGTTTGACGAGGACGGCCGTTCATCCGCCGCGGGTCTTGCCGCTGTCCGCTGCGCTGAAGGCCGTGTAGGCCGTCTGGTGTTATCGCCTCGTCCGGTGTCCTTTCCCCGAGCCATGTTTCACAGAAGCACAACATGGAGCAGTCCTGTAAGTCCCTCTGCGTGGAGATCCGAACATAGAGATCTCCATGTCCAACATAGTGATCTCCATCTCCATGAAAATTGCCCAACGAATCACCGGTTCCTCGCTCCCCTCCATTGTGTCTGTCCAAAGCAAGCGCTGTCTGCGGAGGGCGTTCAGCATCGCCAAGGACTGCTCTCACCCCAACCATGGACTGTTTACCCTCCTACCAACCGGGAGGCGCTACAGGTCTCTCCGTTGCTGAACCAGCAGGTCGAGGAACAGCTTCTTTCCGGCGGCTGTCACTCTACTCAACAACGTACCTCGGTGACTGCCAATCACCACCCCCCCCCCCCGGACACTTATTATTATTTATTCAAATCGTTTGCTATGTCGCTCTTCCAGGGAGATGCTAAATGCATTTTGTTGTCTCTGTACTGTACACTGACAATGACAATTAAAATTGAATCTGAATCTGAATCTGAATCTAGAGATCATCCATCTTATTTAACAGAGACTGGACGTTAGCAAACAGTATGACCGGGAGGGCCAACCTTCCACTGCTAACCAAGCGCCGGAATCGCCGCTCAGCCCCTCCCCGTCTGCCGCGTCTCCGTCGTTGTCCGGGTGTCGGCCTAGCGTCGAGGCGCCACAGCGTATTACCTCAGGGTAAGGGTTTAACGTGCTCAGGTCTAAATGTCCAAAAGGACTGCACTCTCTCAGCCGTAGTAAGGTCGCCCGGTCATAGACGCCGTTTGCTGACCATGCTGTTACCGTGGAATGGCACAAAATAACAAGAGACAGACAAAAAAGCAGGTTGACTCTGAGAGCTCCACGACGTCGCCCTCTCAGGAGTGCCATCTTGCTGGTCTAGCATGTTAGTATAACAGCGTGAGAATGGAATGTTAACTTGATCCTTCTTATCATTTGTCAAATTGTTTTTTCAAGGCAAATTATAATGTAGCTCCTGAAATTTACATGCAGGATTTACATAACCTCCAGCGAGTACAGGCCCAGTGCTGTCAAATGCTAACCCACTCATTCCTGGAATCAAACCTCCTCTGGACCCACTCCGAAGCCAGCACACCCTTCCTCAGATATGGAGCCCAAATATGCTCACAGTACCCCAAACGCAGTCTAACCAGTGCCTTATAGAGCCTCAGCATTACATCTCTGTTTTGAGAAACAGCGCGGAAACAGGCCCTTCAGCCCACTGAGACCGCACCGACCCCCGCACATGAACACTATCCTACACACACCAGGGACAATCTTATCAAGCCAATTAACCTAGAAACCTGTACGTCTTTGGAGTTTGGGAGGAAACCGAGGATCTGAGATACACCCCACACGGTCACGGGGGAACATACAAACTCGGTAGAAACATAGAAAATAGGTGCAGGAGGAGGCCATTCGGCAGTTTCTTCCCCACAGCCCTTGGAGCCATTCATTGTGATCATGGCTGACAGACAGCATCCGTGGTCGGGATCAAACCCAGGTCTCTGGCGCTGTAAGAGCTGTAAGGCAGCAACTCTACCACTGTGCCACCGTGACATTTCATGGCAAAGGTACAATTCCAAATAATTCTGAGCAATGAACTCGGTTAATTAACTGCCTGATACTGTCTGTTGATTTATCCATTTCCATCCCCATAAACAATATTTGTTTTTGTTATATTTTTAGACAAAGAATTCTGCCTCAAAAAGGGTGCCAGCATCATCAAGGACCCCACACCATCCTGGCCACACACTCATCTCTCCGCTGCCATCGGGTAGAAGGTACAGGAGCCTGAAATCTGCAACATCCAGATTCAGGAGAAGTTTCTTCCCCACAGCCATCAGACTATTAAACACAACTTCAAACAAACTATGAACTATAACAACCTATTGCACTTTATCTGTTTACTGACGTGTGTGTATATATATATTCTATGGTATATGGGCACACTGATTTCATCTACACATATGACTACAATATCCTGTTGTGCTGCAGCAAAGCAAGAATTTCATTGTCCTATCTGGGACACATGACAATGAACTCTCTTGACTTGACTTAACTATCTTTTGTTCATGTTTATCAGACCAGATTGATCAGGCTTTGATGAGACTCAAAATGAACCAGTGATCTGGAAAAATCTGGATATTATAAGCTTTCCCTGAGTAACCTTTGGCAACCTTGAATTAGAATTGTCAAAAAGGCTGTAGTCTCATCCGAGGGAGAGATTAAGTCTGCCAACTGGTATTTGCTGTTGAGGGGATGTGCAACACACAGTAAATTATTTTTGGTAAAACTTTCACCAATACATAGAGCACAATTTTAGGGGCTAACTTATTTATGTTATTAAAATGGCAAGCTAAACCAGGTAATATGAATGAAATACTTATTTCAAGAATATTTACTTTGAACCATAAAAGCCTATTCAACAGCTTGTTATTAAAGTAATGCAACAGAAGTTAATTTTTCAGGCGATTGTATGTATAAAGCTGGCTGCCATGAGAAGTTTATAAATTGAGTCAGCATGTTAGTATAACATCGTGAGAATGGAATGTTAACTTGATCCTTCTTATCATTTGTCAAATTGTTTTTTCAAGGAAAATTATAATGTAGCTCCTGAAATTTACATGAAAGACTGCCAATTCCGCATGCACTATACATGCAGGATTTATATATTTCATTAAAAAACTTTTAAAAACAAATAACTTCATTTTGTTTTCTCCTGAGTTGCTTTACCTGGAAGGCAAATTATTGATTGCATGATTTCCTGCATGTAGTTATGGAGAAATGCTAAAGCTCATAAGTTCTAGGAGCAGAATTAGGCCATTTGGCCCATCAAGTCCACTCCACCATTCAATCATGGCTGATCTATCTCCCTCTCTCAATCCCATTCTCCTGCCTTTGCCCCATTACCTACGATACCCATACTAATTAAGAATCTGTCAATCTTTGCCTAATAAATATCCATTGGCGGCCTCCATAGTCATCTGTGGCAATGAATTCCACTGATTCACCACCCTTTGACTAAAGAAATTGCTCTCATCTCCTTTATAAAGGTATGACCTTTTATTCTGGTGCTATGGCCTCTGGTCATAGACTCTCCCACTAGTGGAAACATACTTTCCACATTCACTCTATTCCGGCATTTCACTATTCGCTCATCATCCGGAAGTGGCGGAATATGTATAGCTTATTTTAAAATCAGAAATTGAATCAAAGATTGTTATGACCAACATGGTTAACTCAATTAAACTAGGAATACATCTTGGTGAAAGTTGAAAACTATGTGCGATTTAACAGATCCCCCTGGGATATAGTTTTAAGGTTAACAAAAATCTTGCCATTATTTTTTTAATTTGAAAAGATCATGGCTTCTGCAAATTTGTAAATGTAGATCATTGACTCCATGATTATGGATCATATGACTGTTGCTTATTGCAGAGGGTTGTGGCCGTTTGTGATTGGTGGACGGCATCCGCCACACTCTGTGGTTGAGGGAAAGCCTCTCTTAGGAGACCCAAAACCTATGACTGCTTCCCATTTACAGTCATTAGCTTTTGACTTACACCCTGGTATATTGTTCACACAATATGCAATACTACGATTTTTGTGAAATGCAAATAATTCACTGAATGGGGATAATTTTAACTTTGGACAAGGCTGTGTAATATTAAACTACCTGTTTTTCCCTTTTGTTGACCAAAGGAAATAAAATACTTGGATAGTATTCAATAGGCAGTTTATTCAAGATCACCCACTTTAACCTATCTTAAAATTACAGAGTCAAAGTTCAGCCACATTGTGATTAACTGCAGTGCAAATAAGTAATTAATTGCTTAATTTCTTTGCAACACAGGCACGGTATTTACATTGTACTAATTCTCTGTGTCCCCTTAAGCAACTCTGAATAATATCCAAATTGCCTCCTTGGAGATAGAACAATAGCAACCTGTATTTACACAGAATTTTAATGTAGTGAAACATTTTAAATATTTCACAGCAGAATTTGCAAACCAACTTGAGATATTAGAAAATATAACTACAAGCATTGACATAAAGGTGTTTTTGTTTTAAGTATCTTGAAGGAAGAGAAGGCATTAGCTGGATAGTTTTGAGTAAAGAATTTCATATTTGGTTTCTGATACTGTCAGAGAATTCATGTGCATTTAAGAAACAAAGGAAGAATGTGTCAACAAGAACAATCATCAAGAACACCGTAGCCAGAAAAATGAAAAAGGCAATGATTTGTTTTTATGAATGTCAAACAAAATTTCACATCCAGTCATATAAATAACCTCCTCTTAGGAGAAAGGGAAAGGAAAGGTAAGGCAATTTTAAAACACAGTTCTTTAGCTACTGCAAACATGGCTGCCAATGCTGACATCCCGCTGGGTTGTAAGCTACCGAAGTGGAATATGAGGTTTCTCCAGTTTGCACGTGGGCTCACTCTAGCAATGGAGGAGGCCCATAACAGAAAGGTCCGAATGGGAAGGGAAATTAAATTTGTTAGCATCCGGGAGATCCAGTAGGCCTTGACGGACGAAGCACAAGTGTTCGGTGAAACGGCCAGCTCGTCTACGCGTGGTATCGCCTATGTAAAGGGAGCCATATTGGGAGCAGCAAATGCAGTGGATGAGATGACAGGTGTTACATCTCCTGCAGTTGATGGTGAAAATCCCAGGGAAGGGAAGATGTGACTAGTGGAGAGTCACTTTGAGGTGCTGAAATGGCAGAGAATGATGTGTTGGATACGGAGGCTGGTGGTGTGAAAGGTACAGACCATGGAATGCTATCCTTGTTCTGTCTGGGGAGAGGGGGAGCAAGAGCAGAACTACTGGACACAGCGGTGATGCGGGTGAGGAATCCATCTGCAACAGCAGGGTCAAAACACATTTACTAAAGAAAGAGGACAAATCGGATGTCGTGGAATGGTAAGTCTTATCTTGGGGCAGATGCAGTGGAGACAGAGAAATTGGGAGTAGGTGGTGGCATCTTTGCAAGAGGCAAGGTAGGAGGAGGTGTAGTCCGGATAACCAATAGTATACATCAGTCGATGGTCCCTTGTGCTGGGTGCATAGAGATCAAGAAATGGGAGAGGTGTTAGAGATAGTCCAAGTGAATTTCAGGGCAGAATGGAAGTTAGTGGTGAAGTTATTGAAATCAATGAGTTATGCATGGGTGCAGAGGCATCTCCGCTGTAGCCGTTGATGTAGCCTTTGTACATTTGGAAGAAGTGCTATTCAACGTAAACGACAAAAAGCCAAGCATATCTGGGGACCAATAAAAAAGCAGACATGGCTGAGGACTAACAAACTGGTAGGCATAGCACCTTTTGTCTTTTCATCTCCGGTCTTGTTCCAACCATCCAAGAATTAGAACCCCTCTCATCTGTATCCACTTAGCACTTTCCTGGATTCCCCCCACCCCCCACTTAGCTTCCTCCTCCCTACTACAATCAGTCTGAAGAAGGGTCCCAACCTGAAATCTCACCTACCCATGTTCTCCATAGATGCTGCCTGACCCGCTGAGTTACTCCAGCACTTTGTGTCTTTTTTAGACCACTGTACTATCTGTATTTATGTTGTTTGTTCAGGAAGCAAGGAAAACTAATTATTTAGGAAGCATAGAATTTGTCTACAACCTTCTCTGTTTCTTTGATATTAAATTGATTCCAAATGAAAATAGTTCAGTTCACAAACTAACCTCAGCTGCCATCCGATCTAACTTTACCTAACCATTTTACCTCCATATTGCTTTGCTGAATAGAAATCAACAAATCATAATTTGAAAATTACCAATTGAGCTAGTATCTGCCACTATTTGTGAACAAGGATTCCTCCCTTATTTCATCCTTGACATGATGAAAGGTTTTCTAATCTATCCAGAATGATCTGGTTCTTGGCTTAGCAGTTTGTTCCCATGTCCCAATCAATACTAGTGAATGTGGCGGCACGCTGGAGTAGCAGTAGAGCTACTGCCTTACAGCGCCAGAGACCCAGGTTCAATCCTGACTACAGGTATTGTTTCCCCGTGAGCTGCATGGGTTTTCTCCGAGATCTTCAGTTTTCTCCCACAAGACGTACAAGTTTGTAGATTAATTGGCTTGGTATAAATGTAAAATTATCCCTAGTGTAAATGTGCGGAGATCACTGGTCGGTGCGGTTTCAATGGGCCGAAGGGCAAGTTTCCATGCTGTATCTCTAAACTAAACTAAACCACTCAGCCAGATATTCTGTTTCTCCTATACACAAACTCATCACCACTTGTGTTTCAGTTAACAATTTGTAGGTGGCATTGTTCTTGAAGGGTCATTGTCCTGAAATATTAATTCAGTTTCTCCGCAGAAGGTTGCTGCACCTGCCGAGTGTTTCTAGCATTACTGTTTTTGTTTTAAATTTCCAGCATCTGCATTTTTGATCTAATTACAACATTTTAGTTTTGTGTTGACAGACATCCTAAGTTTCTTTGGATTAGTACTGTTCTAAGCAAATTGCTATTATCAAGGCTGGAGTTGGTGTGCACCATAATCAGCCTCATGAAGGCCACTGACGGCTCCATTCAGGGGCCACAAATAAGAAATAAAATTGAGATAGGAAGGGTATGGTGTGAAAGCGAGACATCAAAGGAGATGCGGTTCAAGGAAAATGTAGAATATATCATTGTTAGCTAGGAGAAGTTGATAATGAAGCACACAGAAATAACATTTAATCAGGAGTACAATCAGACTGGTCGGAGAACCAGGGAGGGGAGGGATGGAGAGAGACGGAAAGCAAGGGTTACCTGAAGTTAGAGAAGTCAATATTCATATGGCTGGGGTGTAAGATGCTAATTTACACTGGGCCTCACTGACAGTGGAGGAGGCCCAGGGCAGAAAGGTTAGTACAGGAATGGGAGGGAGAGTTAAAGCATTTAGCAACCGGGAGATCAGGTAGGTTTAGGCAGATTGAGTGGAAGTGCAAGTGAACATCTGCCACACCTGAAAAGACTGTTGGGGTCCTTGGATGGAGTCGAGGGTGGAGGTATAGGGACAGGTGTTGTATCTCCAGCGGTTGCAGGTTTAGCATGACTAAAGGTGTGCAGGAATTAATTCCTGCTTATGTGATGCAAATTGACAAGGCATTGGAACTTTGGCCGGTAGGCGGCGCGGCTCTGGCCAGCAGCGGCCTCTGCAGCCTGTCCGCGTTTTTATTATTTTTTGTCTGTGTTTCTGTGTAGTTTTTGTTATTTTATGTTGGGGTGTGTGTGTGGGGGGGGGGGGTGGGGTGGGAGGGGGGGGGGGGGAAAACTTTTGAATCTCTCCCCTGCACTGAGACCCGACCTTTTCTCGTCGGGTCTCAGTCGTCGTTGAGGCCGTAACGAGGAGCGGCCTCCAACAGGAAGAGACCGGGGACTCAGGTGTCGACTCACCTCACCGTCGCGGAGCTGGCCGGGTCCGGAGCGGTGGAGGAGCGCTGCTGCTGCTGATGCTGTTGCTGCTGCTGCTGCTGCTGCTGCTGCCGGAGAGTCGGAGGCTCTCTACAGGTCTGTGGACGACGGCGCCGAGCCCTCGGCTCCCTGGAGGGAGACCGCTTTTCGGGGCTTCTGCGGCGGCGACTTCTCCCGCCCGAGTTGCGGGGTCGAAGAGCTCCTGGAGCGGGGCCTGACACCGCTGCCCCGCGAGGCTGGAATGGCCGCGGACTCTGCGAGCGCACACCGGGGGCACCAACACCAAGACCCGGTGTGCGACCTCGCACCACCCGGCGTGGCTTTAATGGCCGCGGGACAATCGCCATCGCCAGCCGGGGGCTATGACTTTGACTCTGACATCGGGGGGGGGGGAGAGTGCAGTGGAGAGATACGTTTATTTGGCCTCCATCACAGTTATGTGATGGATGTTTATGTTAAATGTAATTATGTTGTGTCTGGGGTCTATTTGTGTGTTATGTATGGCTGCAGAAACGGCATTTCGTTTGGACCTCCAGGGGTCCAAATGACAAATAAATTGATTCTGATTCTGATTCTGAACTCTTTCATCAATAATTTGTAACTTATATAAAGTAGCAGGGCGTGGAAAAGGTAATTTTAGAAAATTATATTGTATCACGAAAGTCAAGCAGGGAATTCCGTTTAAACCAGCGCCAGGCAAATTAAGCACTGATTATCTGACTAGATCCGCCAGTTTCTAATTATTGTGAGTTTTATGAAATGTTAATATTCTATACTTAGATCTATCTTTTGAATTTGTAACAAGAGATAAACTAAAAATCATTAAATTTTAAAAAGTATCTCTACTTTAAATATCCAAGAAAAGAAAACAGATTAGCTATATTATATGAAAAGACCTTCAAACTAAATTAAACTTGTGACGTGCATGAATATGAAAGATAGCTTTGTTGACTGGCTTGCAGCACCTCCCCATGGAGAAAGTAAAGTGCTGCATTTATTTCATTTATTTGTTGTAATTGCTCATTATGGCAAGTTGCACAGAGTGCAAAATACATATATATTAGAGCTTTATTTGTGCAGGAAATTTAATTTTTCACTTAATTCAATGGCCTTTCTCAGTTGTGCACAAAAACATTAAGTAACTTATTTCCATTGTGGTGTCAGGGATGACGCTGGGTTCAATGCTGTCCCAAGCCTTCAGAGCACATGTGATGTAGCACTGGCGATCTCTGGCTTTTCTTGGCAGCTCAGTCCTGGTCTTCGAAGGAGGAATTGTGAAGATCTCAGGCTTCTCCCTGCAGTTCACCCTTACCTCGAGAGGAGGTGTTGGTGGTCTTGGGTTTATTCTGACGATTTAGCTTTGGGCTTGAAGAAGTGATGATGGAGGTCTCTAGGTTATCCTGGCGTCTTTAGTCTTTGCCTCTGTGTGTGGGCACAGTCCCTCATTGTCCGTGGACAAGAACAGGCACTGGCATCTCAGGCTTGCCCCAGCCACTCAGTGTTATCCTCTGTAGAACTGCTGGCTGTCCAAGGCTTCTTCCTAGCAGCCCAGTCCTCACCACACAGTGGTTTGGATTTCTTACTCAAACCTGTGACAGAAGAACACAGCCAACAGGGACTCTTTCACCCCCTTTCGCTCACTCCTTCCCCCTTCTGCCCCTCTCCAGCATTTTGTATCCATCTTCAGTATAAACCAGCATCTGCAGATCGTTCCTACACATAATGCATTGCCATATTAGACAGTAGGAATCAGTTAAAGGTCTTCAATAACAGATGTTCCACTGATCTTTGCAATACGTGGTGTTAGAGAATCCACAGGAAGTTGTTGGCATATTGACACATGAGGGCACAGCAATCCATTGCAAATAAAGTAGGGGTTGCTGATAATAGGTGCTGCATGTCATGCTTATGTTGGTGAGTTTGAGATATACAAATAGTGTTAGTCACTTGCTTCATATGTGGAATGAATGGAAATGTTCCTGAGGGTGAATGATGCTGTTTTGGCGGATCAAGACAACAGATGGTTGATTTGAATCAAATGTATTCACAATGTGATTCACCGATCACGGTCTTGACAATTGCCACTGAAAACACAACTGACCACAACGGTGGTCTCACAACGACTGAAGGGCAGAGCCCTGAAAACCATGCGAAATCACGACCCCTCCCAGAGTCACGTGCACGCGGATTCCAACCGCAGGGTTCGATACTTGCGAGCACCAGTAGGTGCCGCTACACTGTCAAAATTAGACTGGGGGACATAGCACAGAGAAACATATTCATATGCACGAAATGGAATGCAATGCCAATAATTTACTTGCAATGTTGCTGGATGTGGTGGAGGCAGAGACAAATTATTTTGGATAAATTTAGGAAGGAACTGCAGATTAGATTAGATTAGATAGCCTTTATTGTCATTCAGACCGAAGTCTGAACGAAATTGCAGCAGTCATACATATAATACAATAAAAACAACAATAAACACATCTTAACATCCACCAGTGAGTCCACGCAGCATCTCCTCACTGTGATGGAGGCAAAAGTCTTAGGTCTGCAGTCTCTTCCCTCCTCTTCTCCCTCTGTGCTGAGGCTGATACCCCCCGGGCGATGTTATTAATCAGTCCCGCTGCTCAAACACCGCGGCCCGGGGTGGTTGAAGCTGCCGCCCACCAGTCCTGTAGACGCAGCCACTGGTCCGCAGCCAAACCCCGGACTCAGGCCACCACCGCCAGAACACCGTCCCAGCCACCCTCACATGAGTACCGTACCGTCTTCAGCCTCGGGCTGGGCCGCCCCGACATGGGTGCCGAACCTTCCCCGGGCCGGGCTGCCCCGACTTGGGCGTTGCTTCTCCCTCTAGCCGGGCTGCCCCGACTTGGGCGTCGCTTCTCCCTCAGGCCGGGCCACCCCGACTTGGGCGTCGCTTCTCCCTCGGGCTGCGAGCGCCACACCTCCCCGAGCTCGGCCGCTCCGACGGGAGCCTCGTTCCACCCTCGGGCTGGCCGCCCTCACGGGAGCATCCCAACCTCTCCAGCCCTGAGCCAGACCACCCTCACGGGAGCGAGCTCAGGGAAAGTCCTGCTTGGCTCTGCCTCCAGAGCCTCGAGGTCGTCAGCTCCATTAGGCCTCGGCGCAGACGGAAGCAGAGAAGGGGACTACGACAAAAAAGTCGCATTCCCCCGCAGGGAGAGACTGCAAACCCCGTTTCAACCCCCCCCCCAAACACAAAACTAAAAACCAAAAACTAGACTAACCAAAACAAAATAAACAACACAAAAAACACAAACAAACGGGACTGCTGGTAAGCTGCTGCAGCCAGAGCCGTGCCGCCACTCCGATGCTGGTTTACTGTCTGGATACCGAAGATAGACACAAAATGCAGCTCAGCAGGACAGGCAGCTTCTCAGGAGAGAAGGAATGTGTGGCATTTTGGATCAAGACCTTTCTTCAGACTGAGACTCAGGGGAGAGGGAGACATTGAGATATGGAAGGGTAAGGTGTGAAAACACAGATCAAAGGGGACTATGACCATGGACCACAGGCAAGGTTTCAAACGAGGACATTGAGAAACTCTTAAAAAGGCTCCATCAGATATTTTTGTGAGTCGCAAGTTTGGCATATGCAATTGAAGAAAATAACAAAAAGATGTAATTTCCAGATCTTTTTAGATCAAGGTTTAGGGATTAATCAGGGGTTATAACATTTTATGAAAGGAACAGCCATTAATTCAAAACAAGAACCAGTCTTCAGTATATCTGCGCTAATGTACATTGGAAGCAGTTATCAGCTTGAAATTAAAAGGATAATTTTTACTAAGACAATTGAATATGTAAATTGGGCCTGCCTATATCAAACGAGATATCTTCATCTTAATGGACCTGTCCCACTTAGGCGACTAAAGGAGACTATGCAGTCGCCACATGTTCGAGGGTGTTTGCCGGAGAGTCGCCTTCATGGTCGTGAGTAGTTCCTGCATTCTCTGAACTAGTAGCAGCCTAAGTGGGACAGGCCCATAAGTTATGTCACAACAATTGTGATGGGGACTCGAGGGCCTGAGCTGTCGGAAGAGATTGAACGAGCTGGGACTTTATTCCTAGAGCGCAGGAAGTTCAGGTGTGATCTTATACAGATGTAGACAATCATGAGGGGAATTGATTGGGTGAATGCACAGAGGCTTCTACCCAGTGTAGGTGAATCAAGAACCAAAGGATATAGGTTTAAGTTGAGAGGGGAAAGATTTAATAGAAATCTGAAAGGTATTATTTTCTTGCAGAAGGTGGTGGGTATGGAACAGCTTTTTTCCCCACGAGCAGTAGCTCTACTCAACAACCAAAAATCTATAGCCTCCTTACGCTCTGTTATTTTATTTTATTCTTCACATGTTTAAATTATAATGTTTTAATTGTAATTACCTACTGTATATCCTGTTGTTATCCTTGCGAACAAAGCACCAAGGCAAATTCCTTGTATGTATACATAGTACTTAGCTAATAAGATGTATTGAATGAATTCCTTTTCTCCAGAGATGTAGAACAAAGGAATGAAAGTCAATGCTTACTATGTTCTGTTTAAGAGGGAACTGCAGATGCTGGAGAATCGAAGAGAAAAGAGGAGAACTTCTTCAAGGTAGGCATATCTTGAAGAGATAACGCAGTAGAGTGTACACAGTGTTTAAGAGGGAACTGCAGATGCTGGAGAATCGAGGGGGAACTGCAGATGCTGGAGAATCGAAGGGGAACTGCAGTTCCCTCTTAAACACTGTGTACACTCTACTGCGTTATCTCTTCAAGATATGCCTACCTTGAAGAAGTTCTCCTCTTCCCTTCGATTCTCAATGCTTACTATGTTCTGTTGTGCTGAAGCAAAGCAAGAATTCCATTGTCCTATCAGGGACACATAACAATAAACTCTTGAATCTTGAAGATATGCAAACAAGTAAATGTGATAAAAGAACCAGGCCATTGTTGGTTGGTTGGTTGGTTGTTGAAATTGCTGGGGATCTGACCTGACCTGACCTGACTTGCTCTGCCTCTTCTGGCATTGACAGCTCCTTGAGCCACCTGCTGGCCTTCCTTCAATGTCCATGTTGTCCATCCTCGGTGGGCGGGCGGGCGGCGACAGTTGGGTGAGCGCCACCTGGAGGCACCACTATTGTTTCACGGATTTACAGGCAGGGACGCCGAGGTCGGTCGGGCGGGCGGGCGGCGGCGTTTTATTCTCCCCACGTTGACTCGCTTGTCGTCTGCTGCCGTCGGTTGACCCGGATACGCATGTCGGTAGTTAGCGGCTGGCAGTGAGAGAGGGATAATACTGGGAGAGGGGGAAACAAACCATGGGCAAAAAGAACAAAAAGGACAAGAAAGGAAAGGGAGTTGAAAAAAACGCGGCTAAAATGGAGAAAAAGATCTCCAAACGGTCGAAGAGAGAGGAGGTGAGGAGGGAATATTGTGGAGCGAGGCCGAGTACTGGGAGGCTTGTTGGTGGTGGGCGGTTGTTTGCAAAGAACGTCCTGTTTCTTTTTATCACTTACACGATTTGAACCCAGTAGTAAAAAATAATGTAAGTAGGAAGGTTGTTGGTTAAAACCGAAGACCGACACAAAATGCCTATCTATGGTGTCTATCTATCTTCAGCAAAAACGAATGGCTTGTGTCTAAGTCTATTCGGTGGGCGGTAGGATTTCCTAATTAATTTAGTGAGATAGGACATTAAGAACTTTACAATTACACAGTCACTTATTTATTTATATTTAAGAGGGAGTTAGATGTGACCCTTCTGGCTAAGGGGATCAGAGGGTATGGAGAGAAGGCAGGTACGGGATACTGAGTTGGATGATCAGCCATGATCATATTGAATGGCGGTGCAGGCTCGAAGGGCCGAATGGCCTACTCCTGCACCTATTTTCTATGTTTATGTTACTGCTACATGCTATTTAAAAGAAAAGTCTAGAAGTGCAATTAGTGTTTCCCTTCTGTGGAATTGAACCCGCCTTTGGATCACGGGGATGGGAGAAAATGTGTAGGAAGGAACTGCAAATGCGGGTAGAATATTGATTTATATAACTTCAAGAATGGATATTGATTTCTCTAACTTCCAATAACCCCTTGCATCCCCACAGTCTCTGCCCCCCACTCAAGTTGTCGTACTAGTTTCACTGTTTGGATAACTCGTTCTCACCTTCCCCACAATGGACCATTGTGGGCTCCACCTTTCCTTGATCATCGTCACATTTTGCCTATCTTTCATTCATTTGTTTTATGTACCTTCTATAGCTGCTGGTGATAGACACAAAGTACTGGAGTAACTCAGCGGGACAGGCAAGATCTCTGGAGAGAAGGAATGGGTAACGTTTCGGGTTGAGACCTTTCTTCAGACTGCGAGTCAGGGGAAAGGAAAACAAGGGAGTTATAGACAGTGATGTAGCGAGATATAGAACAAATGAATAAAAGATATGCAAAAAAGTAGCGATGATAAAGGAAACAGGCCATTGTTAGCCGTTTACTAGGTGAGAATGAGAACCTGGTGCGACTTGGGTGGGGTGGGATGGAGAGAGAAGGAATGCAGGGGTTACTTGAAGTTAGAAACATAGAAAATAGGTGCAGGAGGAGGCTATTCGGCCCTTCGAGCCAGCACCGCCATTCATTGTGATCGTGGCTGATCGGCCCCAATCAATAACCCGTGCCTGCCTTCTCCCCATATTCCTTGATTCCATGAGCCCCTAGAGCTCTATCTAACTCTCTTAAATCCATCCAGTGATTTGGCCTCCACTGCCCTCTGTGGCAGGGAATTCCACAAATTCACAACTCTCTGGGTGAAAACGTTTTTTCTCACCTCAGTCTTAAATGGCCTCCCCTTTATTCTAAGACTGTGGTCCCTGGTTCTGGACTCGCCCAACATTGGGACCATTTTTCCTGCATCTAGCTTGTCCAGTCCTATTATAATTTTATATGTTTCTATAAGATCACCCCTCATCCTTCTAAACTCCAGTGAATACAAGCCTAGTCTTTTCAATCTTTCCTCATATGACAGTCCTGCCATCCCAGGGATCAATCTCGTGAACCTACGCTGCACTGCCTCAATCACAAGGATGCCCCTCCTCAAATTAGGAGACCAAAACTATACACAATACTCCAGATGTGGTCTTACCAGAGCCCTATACAACCGCAGAAGAACCTCTTTACTCCTATACTGAAATCCTCTTGTTATGAAGGCTAACATTCCATTAGCTTTCTTCACTGCCTGCTGTACCTGCACGCCAACTTTCAGTGACTGGTGTACAAGGACACCCAGGTCTTGCTGCACCTCCCCCTTACCTAACCTAACCCCATTGAGATAATAATCTGCCCCCTTGTTTTTGCCGTCAAAGTGGGTAACCTCACATTTATCTATATTATACTGCATCTGCCACACATCTGCCCACTCACTCAACCTGTCCAGGTCACCCTGCAACCTCCTAACATCCTCTTCATAGTTCACACTGCCACCCAGCTTTGTGTCATCCGCAAACTTGCTCGTGTTGCTCCTAATTCCCTCTTCCAAATCATTAATATATATGGTAAACAGTTGCGGCCCCAACACCGAGCCTTGCGGCACTCCACTCGCCACTGCCTCCCATTCTGAAAAGGACCCGTTCACTCCTACTCTTTGCTTCCCGTCTGCCAACCAATTTTCTATCCACGTCAACACCCTACCCCCAATACCATGTGCTCTAATTTTAGTCACCAGTCTCCCGTGCAGGACCTTATCAAAGGCTTTCTGAATGTCTAGATACACTACATCCACTGGCACACCTTCATCCATTTTACTTGCCACATCCTCAAAAAATTCCAGAAGATTAGTCCAGCATTATTTTCCTTTCATAAATCCATGCTGACCTGAACTAATCCATTTACTGCTATCCAAATGCCCCATTATTACCTCTTTAATAATTGACTCCAGCATCTTTCCCACCACCAAAGTCAGGCTAACAGGTCCGTGATTCCCCATTTTCTCTCACTCCTTTCTTGAAAAGTGGGATAACATTAACTATCCTCCAATCCACAGGAACTGATCCTGAATCTACTGAACATTGGAAAATGATCACCAATGCGTCCATTACTTCTAGAGCCACCTCCCTGAGAACCCTGGGATGCAGACCATCAGGCCCAGGAGATTTATCATCCTTCAGTCTCATTAGCCTACCCAATACTATTTCTCGCCTAATGAAAATTTATTTCAGTTCCTCTACCTCCTTAGATCCTCTGTCCTCCAGTACTTCTGGGAGATTGTTTGTGTCTTCCGTAGTGAAGACAGATCCGAAGTTCCTGTTCAACTCTTCTGCCATTTCCTTGTTCCCCATAATAATTTCACCTATGTCTGCCTTCAAGGGACCCACATTTAACTTTGCTATTATTTTTCCCCGAACATATCTAGGGAAGCTTTTACTGTCCTTCTTTATATTCCTGGCCAGCTTCCCCTCGTACTTCATTTTTTCAGCCCGTATTACCCGTTTTGTTTCCTTCTGTTGTCCTATGAAAGTTTCCCAATCCTCTGGCTTCCGGCTACTCTTTGCTGTGTTATACATCTTTTCTTTTAGTTTTATTCTATCCCTAACTTCTCTTGTCAGCCACAGTTGCCTCCTACTCCCCTTAGAATCTTTCTTCCTTTTTGGAATGAAATGATCCTGCGTCTTCTGGATTATGCCCAGAAATTCCTGCCATTGCTGTTCCACCGTCATTCCTGCTAGGATCCCTTTCCAGTCTACCTTGGCCAGCTCCTCTCTCATGCCTTCATAGTCCCCTTTGTTCAACTGCTTCACTGACACTTCCGATTTAACTTTCTCCTTCTCAAATTGCAGATTAAAACGAATCATATTATGATCGCTACCTCCAATCAGTTCCTTTACCTCTAGTTCTCTTATCAAATCTGGTTCATTGGACAACACTAAATCCAGAATTGCCTTTTCTCTGGTCGGCTCCATTAGTTGGAGAAATCAATATTCATACTGCTGGCTTATATGCTTTCCAAGCAAAATATGAGACTATTCCTCCAATTTGCCATTTAGCCTCACTCTGATAATGGAGGAGGCGTAGATAGAAATGTCAGCGTGGGAATGGGAAGGGTAATTAAAGTGTTTGGCAAATGGGAGATCAGGTAGGTCCAGACGGACGAAGCGAAAGTGTTCAGCGAAACAATCGCCCAGTCTACGTTTGGTCTCGCCGATGTATAAGAGTCCACATCTTAAATAACGGATACAGTAGATGAGGTTGGAGGAGGTGCAAGTGAACCTCGGCTTAACCTGAAAGGACTGTCGGAGTCTGTGGACAGAGTCGAGGGAGGAGGTATAGGGACAGGTGTTGCATCTCTGGCGGTTGCTGGAGAAGATACCTGGGTGGTTTGGGTGGGAAGGGATCAGTTAGCCAAGGAGTTGCGGAGGGACTGGTCTCTGTGGAAGGCGGAAAGGGGTGGAGATGGGAAGATGTGACTCATGGTGGGATCCCGTAGGAGGTGACGAAAAAATTGGTGGATTATGTGTTGTATGCGATGGCTGATGGGGTGAATGGCAAGGACAAGGAGGACTCTGTCCCTGTTGCGATGAGGGGGAGTAGGTCGCGCAGCTGCAAGGTACTGAGGAGACACGAGTGAGGGCCTCATCCATGATTGAAGAGGGGAACCCCTATTCCCTAAAGATTGAAGACAACTCGGAATTTCTGGTATGGAACACCTCATCTTGGGCACCGATGCGACATAGACGGAGGAATTGGGAGTAGAGGATAGAGTCTTTGCAGGAAGCAGGGTGGGAAGAAGTGTAGTTGAGATAGTTGTGGGAGTCAGTGGGTTTGTAATAGACGTCAGTCGATAGTCTATCTCCTATGATGGAGACTGAGATTAAGAAAGGGGGAGAGAGGTGTCGGAGATGGTCAAGTTAATTTGAGTGCAGGACAGAAATTGGTGGTGAAGTTAAAGTCAATGATAATGTCGGGCTTGCTGCAGAGTGAGTGGAGGGTTGTAAGTTCTATATCTCTTGTTTCCCTCTCCCCTGACTCTCGGTCTGAAGAAGGGTCTCGACCCGAATCGCCGCCTATCCCTATTCTCCAGAGATGCTGCTTGACCTGCTGAGTTACTCCAGCTTAGTGTCCATCTTTGGAGAAAAAATATGCGAGTTTTTACTTGGAACTCAGATATTTGAGGTCAACATCAATAAAGTTCAAAGTTATGAAGGGCTTTAGTAGGATAGATAGTAAGTATTCCCTCCCCCCCCCTAACAGATGTGTTTAAAATGAGGAAAATGTTTTAGGGTAAGAGGCCCAGAGGTGATCTGCGAGGATAATTTTTCATCCAGAAGGTGGTTAGAGTTTGGAACACACTGAGGGGGTGGTGAAGGCAGGTACTCGAACCTTTAAATATTTAGTCAATCTCTTGAATCACCAAGACATAGGAAGTAATAGATCAAATGATGGTAAATTGAATTTGTACAAATGTCATTTGATGGTTGACGTTTTCATGGTTAGCTGAAGAATGTATTTGAGTATTGAATGTCTGACAGGACCATCTGATCTGGGTTGAGCTCAACACCTCTGCATAACTGCAGAGAAGCAATTATTTTAACATGACATTGTTGATTACTACATTAAAATAAGTGGTACGGTGGAGGGATAAGACGGATAATTCTTGTCTTACCAAGAATTGCAATGGGTACTTGATCAGTTGGACAAGTATGAATCTCTGGAACTCTCTGTCACAGAGCGTAGTTGAGGCCAGTTCATAGGCTATATTTAAGTTGTGGCCCTTGCGGCTAAGGGGATCAGAGGGTATGGAGAGAAGGCAGGTACGGGATACTGAGTTGGATGATCAGCCATGATCATATTGAATGGCGGTGCAGGCTCGAAGGGCCGAATGGCCTACTCCTGCACCTAATTTCTATGTTTCTATGAATGAATTAATAACTTTATTGGCCAAGTATTCACATACAAATAATTTGCCTTGGTGCTCCTCCCGCAAGCGACAACATGACATACGGTGACAGTTAGGAATGATACATAAAACATTAAACATTAATAATAAAACAGTAGGCCAAGGAATGGCGAATGGCATTTAATGCAGTGCAGGACCTTCAGTGAAAGGTAGGCCCTGGGTATTAAAGAGGGATCTAGGAATAGATGCCATTATGCTGGTCAGGTGCAGAGAAGATTTACAAAGGTATTGCCAAGAGTCGAGGGTCTGAACTACAGGGAGAGGTTAGGCAGACTAGGAGTTTATTCCTTGGAGCGCAGGAGGCTGAGGGGTAATCTTGGTATATAAAATCATGCGGGGAATAGATAGTGTAAATGTGCAACCATCTTCCCAGCATAGGGAAATCAAGAACTACATGGCATAGGTTTAAAGTGAGAGGGGACAAAGGAGCCCGAGGGGCAACTTTTCTGAGCTATTCCCTGTTCTGGAGTTATTCCCTGTTCAAATTGTTGCTGCCATTGCCTATTGTCTATAGGGGGGGTTGCACGTAAGGTCATCGGGTCAAAGGGCGTGACGCACGGAGCAGCTCAATCCATGTGGAGGACATGGCTGCCTCAGCGCATACACTGTTAATACACGGAACACGTACCTTCTTACTTATTAAAACTGGTGAAATTGTCATTTTTTGCGCTATAAATATTTGTGGATACAGTCATTGAAAGCGGGAAGGTCTCATCCGATTTGCTCTGAATCCGAAGCACCAAGGTGTAAGCGGCCGAAAGAGCGTATCCCTCGGGACAGCCCCCACTCTCCCCCGGGGTCAGCGTTGTCCGGCCACGGCCGCCCTCCTCCCCGTCTCCCTCTGTGGGCCGCACTATCAAGGGCTGTGGGTCGGCAGCGCCCGCACACGGGGCTGGGTGAAGCAGGACCGGGAGGAGGGCCGGTGGCAGCGGGTGGAGCGGGGCCGGGGGGAGGAGGGCCGGTGGCAGCGGGTGGAGCGGGGCCAGGGGGAGGAGGGCCGGCGGCAGCGGGGCCGGGTGGGGCTGGCGGGGCCAGAGCCGGGAGGAGTGGGGACCGTGGTTCCAGGCAACGTCAGCTGCAGCAGAGTTGGGGACAGTGCTCCCTCCTCCCACCCAGAGTCACTGGCGTGCTGCACCGACATCCCAACCTCTTCCTTCCCCCACCCCCCCCCTCCCCCTCCTCCTCCTCCCACCCCCGGCCACGGGATAGACCGCCCGGGGTCCGCGGGTGTGAAACCAGTCCGGATGCTGGGCCAGAAGAAGGACCCGCTGTGCTTCCATCCATAGTAAATGCTTACCTGCAGTTCACCACGTGTACTCCAGTTGGCATTGCGTGGCAACAGTACGGGTCACGGGTCGTGACCTCAACTGCGTGCAACCTCCCTATTGAAAAATAGCATAATAATTTCAACTCTTGGGATGCACTTGTCCAGTTTTAAGTACAGACCGATACTTGGGAAGGATAACATGTTTTGTTATCATGGGTTGTTACCCGAGTATGCTGTGTTGCCATCTATATTACAAATAATAAATACTCCTCTTTAAACCAAAGGAAACCATGAGAAAAGTGATCTAACTGACCCTTGCCAAAGGGGGTATTGGTGATTTAAAAGCGCATTAAACTTTTTCACAGAAGGTGGTTAGTATATGGGACAAACAGCCAGAGGAGGTAGTTGAGGCAGGTACAATAAAAGTACTTAAAAACATTTGGGCAGGTACATGGATAGGAAAAGTTTAGAGAGATATGGGTCAAATACGGGCAGATGGGACAAGCATAGATGGGAGATCTTGGTTGCCATGGGCAAGTTGGGCTGAAGGGTCGGTTTCTGTGCTGTTTGGTTCTATTACTATAGGATTATAAAGGCAATATAAAATGTGAGAGTAGGTTCATGGGAAACAGAAACAGGCTTTAAGATCTCTACGTTTCTTAGCTGAAGTTAAAGATTATGGCATGTGATTTACCGTGAGAATGGTCGAGAAATATATTTAATGTCTTCATGGAGGACAGAATGTACTCATGTCTGAAGAAGGGTCTCGACCCGAAACGTCACCTATTCCTTCGCTCCATAGATGTTGCCTCACCCACTGAGTTTCTCCGGCATTTTTGTCTATCATGGAGGACACGTTCTCCTGGAAATAATGGAGAGCTGTGGGTCTAGAATAAGCATACATTCCATAGATTTTGGATCCATTCTAACAGATTGGATATTTTAAAATGGAAACAGTATACCAGCCTTTATTAAAAGATGGACACAAAAAACTGGAGTGACACAGCTGGACAGACAGCATCTCTGGAGAGAAGGAATGGGCGACATTTCGGGTTGAGACCCTTCAAGATGATTTGAGCACCAAAATGAAGGCATCTTATTTGAATTGCAAACATCTCGGGTGAGACTGCATGTGGAATATATATTGTGTTTTGGTCTATTTTCCACATGCAGGGAAGGATGCTCTAGCTATGAATGGAATGCAGCAATGGTTTGCCTGATTGATCACTGGGTTGGTGGATTTGTTATACAAGCGTTATAGAGTACGTTATAGTCTAGACACAAGCAACTGTAAATGCTGGTTTAACCCAAAAAAGGTGCAAAGCATTGCATTAACTTAGTGGGCCTGGTGAGCGTAGGCAGGCAACGTTTTGGGTTGGGACATCGAAGGAGGGTCCCAACTGGAAACATCGCCTATCCATTTTCTCCACTGATGCTGACTGAGCTGCTAAGTAACATGAGCACTTTATATCATGTTAAGACCCTTGGGTCACATGGGACGAAATCATCTTGCTTCTATTTATTTTCTAATTCATGATTTACAGCGAGTCATCCAGCACATAAACAGACTCTTCGGCCCAACTCCTTCATGCTGACCCAGATGCCTCATCTAAGCTAGCCCCATATGGCCCATATCCCTCTAATCCATTGCTACCCATCCAAGGGTCTTTTCAATGTTGTTATTGTTCCTGCCTCAGCTAGTTCATCTGGCAGCTTAGTCTGTATACCCACCACCATCTGAGATAAAAAGCTGCCCTTCAGGTTCTTGTTAAATCTTTCCCATTCACCTTAAACCTCTGCCCACTGGTTCTTGATTCCCCAACCCTAGATAAGACTGATTCGCCTTATTAATTACCCTCATGATTTTATACACCTCTACGCGTGCAGGGTTGTACGTTCTCCCCATGACTGCGTGGGTTTACTCCGAGATCTTGGGTTTCCTCCCACACTCCAAAGAAGTACACGTTTGTAGGTGAATTGGCTTGGTATAAATGTAAAAATTGTTGTGTGTGTCTGTCTGTGTCTGTCTGTGTCTGTCTGTGTCTGTGTGTGTCTTCCTGCGCCCCAAGTAATAAGGTCTTGGCCTGCCCAATCTCTCCCTATAGCTCTGGCCCTCGAGTCCTGGCAACAATAAATGGTAAATGTTCCTGCTTTCTTTCCAGCTTAATGACATTTGAATAAATGTATCAGAATTTATTATGAAGCTCTAGCAAACAAGGGTAGTTCTCAAAACTGCAGTAGTACCCCCAGTAAGAATTCCAATACTCCGAACCTTGGGATGCAGTGCCTTGTGTGGTGAGCATTTTTTTGTTGAGATTTAAAAAAATGAAAATCTGGAAATTGTGTAGTTCTGGTGCCATAGGAAGAGGACACAGTCAGCAATGAATGACAGAACAAAAGGGGAAAATCAAGAATAGTGCTTTAGCAGGGGCTGGATCTAATGGGCGTAGCATTTTGAAGAGCATGACTTCATGCTCTTGTGTTTTTTTCCGCTCCAGTACAATCAATAAATGGAAGGTATAATTACTTAAATGATGATTATCATTTAGACCTTTTTTAAACACTAAGCACCTACCCCTGCATATGATCATTTAGGAACAATATGACAATGTAATTGGTTGTCACACCATTCCCTTCTCCTTCAATAAATCATCCTGTTGGAGTTAAGAGATTTTTGATGATTTCTGAAGTGTCCAACTCTGTCATCTACGATAATTGAATAAAAGAAGAACTTGTGTAAGAAGGAGCTGCAGATGCTGGGTTACATCGAAGATGAACATAAAATGCTGAGTAACTCAGTGGGTTAGGCAATATCTCTGGAGAAAAGGAATAGGTGACGTTTTGGGACAAGACTAGTCTAATGAGGGGTCTCGAACTGTAAAGTCACCTATTCCCTTTCTCCAGAGATGGTGAGTGACCTGCTGAGCTACTCCAGCATCTTGTGTCTATCTAAAATAAGAACTTGGTCTGTTTCTGTTTGTAATCTCAGTTGATGTTTGAAAAGGAGCCATCATTTTCAAGTTTGGAAAACTGAAGGTACACACAGTTAGGCTCCATAGCTGTGATCTCCTAGACTAATATCAATTCAATGCTAGCTCATGGAATAAAAACAGAAAATGCTAAGAAATGGATCAGATGACATCTGTGGATTAAGAAATATTAGTTTAACTATTAGAAAATGCGTGGAGTGCAATGAATAGAGCAAAGGAAATATTGCAATAGGACAAGGTTCTAGTTGAATCCGGTAAGATATAGGGGCTAAGATAAACTGGAATTGAAGAAGTTATTCAATACGTGGATGGGTTCTGGTGAGCATCTGACTGCTGGCAAAGGAGAACTATTGAGAACTGTTTAAGGAACACCCTCAGACCTTCAAAAATGAATGGAAGTGTAGATGGATTGGTGGTTTAAGGTAAAGATAAGCTGGTTGGGACCGTGGAACAGGTAAGTGCCGAAGCAGCAGAGGACATCTGAACGATTACAGATGGAAGTGTGAAAGGACAAGGATGGAATCAAGGAGTCAATTGGAGTGGGGGCAAGAACTGGTTTGCAGCAGTGTTTCTCCATCGGGGTGAATCTAGTCCTGCTGGTGGATTTTGTGCAGGATGTCGATAGAGTCTGGGTACACTACAGGGCTAGAAGGTGTGGAGGGAATGTCTCCTCGGAAAATGAGGTCACGAGTGCCTGGGAGTCATTGGTGGTGAGGGACATTGTCCAGACAGAGGTATGAGGAAGTGTCTGAAGGATGACATTTGGCATCTGTGAGAAAGATCGAATTTCACCAAACCACCACATTTGGCGGAGGTTTGATATTGATATCGGGTTTGATTTTAGTGAAGAAAATACGTCAGGGTTAGGAGGAGTAGGTTAGAGTAAGTGAATGGAGATACCAAATGTCCCAGAGTTATCAATGAATAGACCTAAGAGGGCAGCAGTAAAGTTACTGCCTCACAACGAATGCTGCACCGGAGACCCGGGTTCGATCCTAACTACAGGTGCTGTCTGTACGGAGTTTGTACGTTCTCCCTGTGACCTGTGTGAGTTCTCTCCGAGATCTTTGGTTTTCTCCCACACTCCAAAGACGTACAGATATGTAGGTTAATTGGCTTGGTAAATGTAAAAATTGCGCCTAGTGTGTGTAGGGTAGTGTTAATACATGGGGGTCGCTGGTCGGTGCGGACGTGGTGGGCCGAAGGGCCTGTTTCCCGCTGTATCTTTAAACTAAAAGAATAGATTTAAGAGGCAGGTGGGAAAGGTCTATACTGTTGAGGAATTCTGGAGTTCGAGAAAGGGTCCACATTCTGCGGTGAAGATTTCCTGTCAAGGATATGGAGACTGCAGAAGAGTTTAATGTCATGCTGGGCCTGAATTCATTAGAGTAAAGATGTGCAGGGATGAAGATGTTCATCCTTTCCAAGGATTCATTGTTCAAGATGAGGACGAGGAAGATTGAAAGGGATTGTGTAAACCTGGCAAGGTGGAATGTGGTGATAAGTAGGAAGGAATTGCAGGCTGATTTACACTGAAGATAGGCACAAATTGCTGGAGTAACTCAGCGGGACAGGCAGCATCTCTGGATTGAAGGAATGGGTGAGTTTTCGGTCTTGACCCAAAACATCACCCATTTCTTCTATCCAGAGATGCTGCCTCTCCCGTTGAGTTGCTCTAGCATTTTGTGTTAACATCTTCGGTGTTAAAATGTCAGGGAAAAGTGAAAGGGTGAAAGATTAGGAAAGATATTCAAGAGCTGTTGGAGTTGCCAATCTTTGAAAGAAAATAAAAAAAGTTGCCAATTGCAGCACTGAATAAACCAAAGAACGGAACCATGGAGCCAAGATAACTTGGAGATAGAGAGCATTGGTACTGTTTGGCAGAGAGAGGTCAAAGACATGTATATGCTGATGTGCACTGACTAGATCTTTAAATCCAATGAGAGCAATGACGCAACACTGGATAGTTTGAACATGACGGATAGTTTGAACATACTAGTTTGGACAGATGGGATCTAAATGTAATATATATCTCATCCAAAAGTTGGATAGTTTAAACCCTTTGCTAGGTCCAAATTGTACAGGGATCATCAATTCACCTTTCGATTATATACTTTACTTCCAGATGTAACATTGAGTTGCATGCATTGACCCCTTTTTTTTATCAGATCAAAACTTTTGTTTATGATTCTGCTATTGTCAGTTGAACATATGTTTGCGCCATTGTTCCTTTGTTATTTAGTTTCATTTTATATTTCATTCCTATTGTATTTGTTTCCTACTTCTTCCCGTTCCCACTTGTTATATCTCTGTATTTGCTTAAAGCCTATTGCATCTCTATATCCTTCTAGTTCTGATAATATGTCAGTTTATTAGAAATGATTATTCCTCCCTCTGCTGTCAAGCATTTCCAGCATTTACACAACAGCTTTCGTGATGTCAGGCTCTCCTGTATTGTTTAATATCCAAATATATATATATTTTTAGGACTATACATTTAGCAATCCATTTTATACAGAATGCAGTCTCATAGATAAAACTGACAAGGGTTATAAAATATGTTTTAATGACATTGGTTAAGTGGTATTTGGTGGCTAGAATGTTGGGGAGTTGCCTACTGAGAGAACAGATGGGATCTAAATATAACATCACATCCAAAAATTGGTATCTCAAACAGATAAGCGACCATCAATATTCTGATATATGATTGATTGAATCAATTAATTGATTTGTTTGAAAGATACAGCATGAAAACGGGCCCTTCGGCCCACTGAGTCCACACTGATCATCGATTACCCGAGGTCAGGTTTGAACTTCAGTCACTGTGGTACGGTAAGGCGGTGAGTGTGCCACCATGTCGCACTTAAATTCTTGATTTGAACCTAAAACCTTCAGACTCTGGACAGTAAGGATAACATTGCTACTTCTTGTTTAAGGTGATATAGTCAAGTTAAGTTTATTATCATATGCACGTCCATATTCCAAAGACGTGCAGGTTTGCCGGTTAATTGGCTTCTGTACATTGCCCCTAGTGTGTAGGATGTGGAAGTGGAATAACATGGAACTAGTGTGAACGTATGGACATACATGGTGGGCCAAAGGGCCTGTTTCCACTCTGTATCTTCAAACAAAACTAAGTATGGTGAAATACCAGCACAATGAAAATGTTGCTTGCAGCAGCATCAGAAATATGTAGACTCTGACAACACATTGTTACATATATTATGTATAAATTACATGGTCTACAAAACTAACTTTTTTTTTCACTTGACTGCAAAAAGCAAGACATTAGCGCAAACACAATTTTAATTACAAGTAGACGGCAGTGTAAGAGGTGGGCCATAGGGTTCCATTGCAAAGAGGATTTGGATTTTGTAAATTGGTTCAAGAATGCAATGGTTGTAGGAAAGTAACTGCTGCTGAACCTGATGGTGTGCGACTTTAGACTTCTGTACCTCCTGCTCGACTGTAGCAGTGTGAAGAGGGCCTAGCCGAGATTGTGATGATCCTTGATGATAGATGCCACTTTCTGGAGATGCTTTTGATGGTGTGGGTGATTGTGCCCCCGATGGACTAGACTCTGCAGCCTCTTGAGTTCTGTGCACTGGAATTGCCGCACCATGCCATGATGCAACCAGTCATGATACCTTCCACTGTGCACCTGTTGAAGTTTGTTTAGAGTATTTTGTGACTTTAAACTGCTAAACTCTTTAAACTGCTAAGGAAGTAGAGGTGCTGGTGCACCTTCATGATTACATCTACAGTATGTGCTGGGCTCAGGACAGATCATCCGAGATGTTAACACCCAGGGATTTGAAGCTGCTAACTATCTCCACTGCCAACTCACCAATGAAAACTGGCACATGGTAAACAGTGCTAGAAAGTTGCAGTGAAAGGAAATCCTTAATAATTTATTGTGTGTATTTCCTTGTATCACATTTTTTTCATGTTATTTGTATGTAATTATATTGCTTGTTATGATTGTAGTTCTTTTAAGTGATTTTGTTGAATATCTGTTTTTCATTCTTAGGAAGATCTAGAAACGTTAATAGATGAATTCAGACAACTTGATGCAAAGAGGACCCAAGTGGCAGAAGTGACATGTTCTTTTCCTTCGCCACGGTGAGTAAAGTGGAAATGCTAGTTATTGCTTTTTGATTCTACTGATGCCTTGATTTCACCTTTGTGGCTTTGTGTTCAAAAAAGTAGTGTCATATTTCAGAATGTGATCTGACTATTGTAAGAAAAGGAACTATTTTCAATATTTACATTTATGTTGCAAAACAAATAAGAATATAATTGTTCTATCTGAGATATATGACAATGAAACATTCCTGACTCTAGATGGACATGTGGTCATAAAATCTTTCACAGGATGAGGCGATTTGGCTCACTTTGGCCGTCTTGACTTTCTGAAGAGACGGCTATTTCATCTTATTCTACTGGCTTTGCCAATAACCTGTTAATTTTAAACAAATTATGATGTTTGCATTCAGCTGATGTGTCCAATGTTTTATTGTTTCCTTTTTTGTGTGATTTTAAATTCATGTCTCATATTTATTAACTAATTGAAGAGTGGGTATAGTAATTCCTTATCCAAATTATTCAAAATCTTCCAAAGCATCATGAAAGGTTCCTGCACCAGTTTGTGCTGTTGAAGTGTCAATTCAATTATCGTACAAATGGACCCATATGCAACTCTTTGTAGATTTTAGTAAATTGAAGGTTGCTATGGAAAGCACCAAATGTCATGCGGAATTAAAGCAATAGCAACAAGAAACAAATTTGCAAATACAGAATGGTTCATTTAAGGTGGGGGTTCCCTTCCTGCTGTGGAATGTATATTTTGGTATGAGGTTTGGAGAGAATGTTAGGGGAAGCTTTGACGAGTATGGCAATTAACAAGATTAAATTCTACAGTTAATTTAACAACTAACAATCCTTACTCCAGTCATTTTTGCAGTGTTAACTTGGCTCCATTGCATGGCAGATATTGCAGTTTATTCTGATTAATGTGTCACATCTATAAGTTCATAAATGATAGGAGCAGAATCAGGCGATTCGGCCCTCCAAGTCTACTCCAACATTCAATCATGGCTGATCTATCTTTCCCTCTTAACCTCATTCTCCTGCTTTCTGTCCATTACCCCTGACACCCGTACTAATTGAGAATCTATCTATCTCTGCCTTAAAAATATCGATTGACTTGGCCTCCACAGTCTTCTGTGGCAATGAATTCCACAGATTCACCACCGACTGACTAAAGAAATTCCTCTTTTACCTAAAGGAACGTCCTTTAATTCTGAGGCTATGACTTCTGGTCCCAGACTCTCGCACTAGTGGAAACATCTTCTCCACATAGTTGTTAGAAACAATTGTTTTGTTTTGTATCTATTTAAAAACAGTGAATGATGAAAGATGTAACTTCAAAACACTTAAATGTTATTTACAACATAAACTAAAATAGTCTTGAATCTCTCTTGAAAATGCAATCTCAGAATCTTTACCAGTTTTAATCATACATGGGATCAGATGGTGATTTCCCTTGCAATCCCAGGAAGATTGTTTTCTGCCATTAGCCTCCAGGGGCTCTGCATTCCTCCCACACTCCAAAGGCGTCCAGGTTTGATGTTAATTGGCTTTGTTAAAATTGTAGATTGTCCCTAGTGTGTAGTATAGCGTTGGTGTACCGGGATTGCTCATCAGCGTGGACTCGGTTGGCCGAAGGGCCTGTTTCTGAATTGTATTTCGAAACGAAACTAAATACAGTGCCCTCCATAATGTTTTGCACAAAGACCTATTATTTATTTATTTATTTGCCTCTGTACTCCACAATTTGAGATTTACAATAGAAAGCATCACGTGGTTAAAGTGCACATTAACAGATTTTAATAAAGGCCATTTTTTAGACGTTTTGGTTTCACCATGTAGAAATTACAGCTGTGTTTATACATAGTCCACCCATTTCAGGGCACCATAATGTTTGGGACACAGCAATGTCATGTAAATGAAAGTAGTCATGTTTAGTATTTTGTTGCATATCCTTTACATGCAATTACTGCTTGAAGTCTGCGATTCTTGGACATCACCAATGCTGGGTGTCTTCTCTGGTGATGCTCTGCCAGGCCGGTATTGCAGCCATCTTTAGCTAATGCTTGTTTTGGGGGCTAGTCCCCTTCAGTTTTCTCTTCAGCATATAAGGGACATGCTCAATTGGGTTCAGATCGGGTGATTGACTTGGCCACTCAAGAATTGACCATTTTTTAGCTTTGAAAAACTCCTTTGGTGCTTTAGTGGTATGTTTGGGATCATTGTCTTGCTGTCGGCCAATGAGTTTGAGGCATTTGAACTTGAGCAGATAGGATGTGCTTATACACTTCAGAATTCATTATGCTACTACCATCAGCTGTTGTATCATCAATGAAGATAAGTGAGCCAGTACCTTCAGCACCCATACATGCCCAGGCCATAACACCCCCACCACTGTGTTTCACAGATGAGGTGGTATGATTTGGATCTTGAGCAGTTCATTCTCTCCTCCATACTTTGGTCTTGCCATTAATTTGATATGCTAATCTTCATCTCATCTGTCCACAAAACCTTTTTCCAGAACTGTGGTTGTTCTTTTAAGTACTTCTTGGCAAACTGTAACGCAGCCATCCTATTTTTGTGGTTAACCAGTGGTTTGCATCTTGCAGTGTAGCCTCTGTATTTCTGTTCATGATGTCTTCTGCGGACAGTGGTCATTGACAAATCCACACCTGACTCCTGAAGAGTGTTTCTGACCTGTGGGACGGGTGTTTCGTTTTTTTTTTATTATAGAGAGAATTCTTCTGTCATCAGCTGTGGAGGTCTTCCTTGGCCTGCCGGCTCCTTTGCGATTAGTAAGCTCACCAGTGCTCTCTTTCTTCTTAATGATGTTCCAAACAGTTGATTTTGGTAAACCTAAGGTTTGGCTGATGTCTCTAACAGTTTTATTCTCGTTTCTCAGTCTCATCATGGCTTCTTTGACTTTCATTGGGACAACTTTGGTGGTCCTCATTTTGATAAACAGCAATAAAAGTTTCCAAAGGTGATGGAAAGACTGGAGGAAAGACTAGGTGTTGAGAGCTCCCTTACACCTGCTTTAGGGAGGCATTTAAACACACCTGAGCAATTATAAACACCTGTGAAGCCATGTGTCGGAAAGATTATGGTGGCCTGAAATGGTGGGACTATGTATGGGACAGCTGTAATTTCTACATGGTGAAACCAATTACAAATCTCAAATTGGGAGTACAGAGGCAAATAAATAAATGATGGATCTTTGTCCCAAACATTATGGAGGGCACTGTAATAATTTATAGGATATGTACACTGAGCTCTCCTTATCAGCTTTGAGTTATTTCATTTTGAAGAACAATTATTTTATTTAAATAATAAATTTAACCTGTTTTTCCATTTCTTACAGGTTGAATGCATCACTGTCATCACATCCTGAGAAAGACGAATTGATTCTCTTTGGTGGTGAATACTTCAACGGCCAAAAAGTAAATTCATTGTAATATAGCTTTGCTTTGGGTTTGCCTCAGAAAATTCTGTATTTTGGGGCATAGGAAATAAGAAAGTTCATACATTTACTGCCTTTTGGGGACCATGGGATGCCCTGAAGAAGTGGCATACAATGTAATCACCTGGAGTGAGAGTGTGATGATGTGAATCAATTTAGATGGCTGAGGGAGAAGGCTGTTCACCATCATTTGCGGAAGAAAATTCCAAAGACTTAGGACCCACTGAGAGAATAATTCATCCGGTTTGTGTCTTAAAGGAAACTGTATTTTTTTTAAGCCCCAATAGTTCTAACCTTTGCTCATACGACGAACCACCAACCCCAGGTAACATAAAATCAAAAAACTACAGATGCTGGAAATCTGAAATAAAAAAATAGAAATCCTCAGCTGACCATGGAATCTGAGTTAATATTTTTGATCAAAAACTCTTCATCAGAAAAGAAGCAGCTTAAAACAAGTTGTACTCTCAATGCCAATTTTCACACTTGCTTATGTTTGTAGTTTCCTGAAGTTCCTACTGTGCTTTGTAGTTTCTTGAAATCCCCTTCACAATTTACTTTCCTATTCTGTCATTTATTAGCAATCTTAACAACGATAATTTCACTATCTTAACCTGGGCCATTGATTAAATTGTAAAAAATTAAATCGTCAGCACCTATCCATGTGCCACAACAAACAATACAATCCAATCAATAACGTGTTGATACCTACTGATTCTATTTCTGATTAGCCAGCCAATCTTCTGGTCATCCCATTATGTTACAGGTTAAACACCGATGTTCCTGCTGCTGATGGTCTACCCACCCCTTTTATCTGGACAAAATTGTGAGAGCTCAGTTGAAATTCCCAGAACGGCCACAGATGGCATTGCGAGTCCTCTTTCCGGTTGTGTCCCTCTTGTGGTGAAAGAGTTATTTGTTTACATCTAACCGTTGAATTCCCTTCTTGGCCTTGCTTTTTTAATTTCTGCTGACACAATGTTTAAGCTTTTCACAATTTCAACTATGCCTGGCCCCCGCAGACTACCTCACAGCCCCTCCTCCCCCCATTCTGGCCAATTTTCTGCTTCCCCTCTGGAACTCTGAATTTCCTGTCAAGCCTTCTCTAAATTACTGAGCACCTTTAAAAGGCTGCTTCCCAAAATCAATTTTTAACCATGCTCTCGATCTTCTCTCCTAACTGTTTCGCAAAGACCCTTGTTTTAATGACCCCCTTATAACGGATTTTGGATATAGCAGACAGACCTGTCGACCCATCACCGGCTCCCAACATCTCCCCGGGGGCTGCATACACTGCCGGCTTCCGACCCCACACCTGACTCACAAGATGCACCAATGAGCCTTTCTTCACCCACCGCACAGTCTGGTGGACAGGCTGTTGTTGCAGCTCACGTTATAGCCCCTGTGGACAGCGCTTTCTTCGGGGCGCCGCCACTGACAGAATGTGCCCGATCACCGCGGGGCTCCTTCCCCTCTCACCTGCTGCTGCGGTAGCTTTGTCCGCTCTACCGCTGCCGTCTGCTTCTCCCGTCGCTCTGTCCAGTAGGCATCTTTCCCCTCACACCCCTACCCCTCCTCCTTCCTCTCTCCCCATTGCTGCTGCCTCGGCAGTAAGTGAGGGAGCCCCAAGATGGCTGATCGTGTTCTGTCATCTGTGTATTGTCATTTCATTATCACATGACCTCTGTTGGTCTGGAAAAATGGATAATCGAGAAAGGCTCTGGAACCAAGGGCGACAAAATCAGTGTTCAACCTGTACTTATTTCACCATGATTTTCTTTTCTCCACAATAACCTTTGATGTGACACCTTATCAATTACCTTCTGCAAATTAGAGTAGAGTGCACGCATTGGTTCTCCTTAATTCACAGCAGATGATTGTGCATATGTTTTAAAGGTTTAAGGTAACAAATAATGACTTTTATTATGGAATGTTTATTGGAGGAAAGAGTTTTCACCACAAAAATGTAATATCTCTTGCTTATTCGTGCTGTTTCTCTTTAAACTCTTTAAAAGAATGAGAGATGTGTCCAACCCAATGCAATGATTCAGATAAGGGAAGAATTTTGTTTCATTATTCGATGTTACATAGCAACATATAGAGCTAAATTGATGATAGGTGACATAAAGTAGATTAAATTCATTTGGCGGTTTGCTGTTGTATTCAGCAGGCAGGAAGACTTGTTTGCACGCTGTACCTCTCTGAATCCACACCAACCATCTATCACTCATTTACCCTAATCCTACATTAAGCCCATATTTAATTCTCCCCATTCTCATCAACCCCACAGAATCTACAACTCAGTTACACACTATGGGCAATTTGCAGCGGCTAATTAACTTACCAATTTGCACGGTGGCACACAGCTGCTGCCGCACAGCACCAGGGACCCGGGTTTGATCCTGACCTTGGTTGTTGTCTGTGTGGTGTTTGTACATTCTCCCTGTGACCGCACGGGCTTTCTCTGGGTGCTTTGATTTCCTCCCATTCCAAAGATGTGCAGGTTTGTAGGTTGATTGACTTCTGTGTGGGAAGTGAAAGTGGGCTAATATAGAACTAATGTGAATGGGTGATTGATAGTCGACGTGGGCTCAGTTGGCCGAAGGGTCTGTTTTCACGCTGCATCCCTAAACTATACGAAACCAGAGCACCCAGAGGAGACTCATGCAGCCACAGGGACAACACATTAAAAACCACACGAGGTCAGGGTTGAACACAGGGTTCTGGCGCTGTGAGGCTGCACCATTGTACTGCCCCAGACTAAACAAAACTAGACCAAATGAATAAACAATTTATCCCAATCAATTATCAATCAAGCGCAATATCCATTTATTTTTCTTCTCCCACCTCGCCTGTCAAATTAATAACATTTTTAAAGATTTAGTTTAGTTTAGAGATACAGCACGGAAACAGGCCTTTCGGCCCACTGAGTCCGCTCTAACCAGCGATCCCCGTAATAACACTATCCTACACAGACTTGGGACAATTTACAATTATACCAAGCCAAATATCCTACTACCCTGTATGTCTTTGAAGAGTGGGAGAAAACCAGAGACCCCGGAGAAAACCCATGTAGGTCACGGGGAGAACGTACAAACTCCGCACCCGCAGTCAAGATTGAACCCGGACCTCTGGCAATGTAAGGCAGCAACTCTATTGCTGCGCCACCGTGGATCTCCAGTTAAACCTAACAAATAATTTCCACCTTGCTTGTAATGCTGTACTATACATTGATGCTAAATCAAATTACAAATTACACCTAGACAGCTGTGATCAGCATTTATACACTGCAGATTTCAGATTCGCAGAACAGCTGAAACCTAGCTGCATAAGAAAATATTTTTTTTACCAATTCTTACAAAAAATATGGCCTGTAATAGTACATCTGTAAGCTTTATAATATTTGGGCAGGAAATTCACTTTTGTTATTCCAAGCAGAGTTGGACGGGGAGATTTGGCTGTTAAACCTACAAAAAGCAACAGAGAAAATGAACCAGATTGAAGAAGAGTCCTAACCTGAAATGACACTTATCCATATTCTCCAGGGATGCTGCCTGAACCGCTGACTTACTTTAGTGCTTTTTTGTGTGTAATCTAGCAGTTCAAAGTTTCCACAGAGAAAATTAACTGTTTCTGTGTGGGTTTGATTCATTAGTAATTCCAGTAGCAGTGGAATACCAGGGAATTAGCCTGAAATACCAGGGAATTCGGATGAAATGATCCTAAAATGTTACTTTTGTTCCTGGTTTGGGGTTAATTTGGACATTGAGCATTTTTAATTTGCATTCATTGAATCATAGTTTCAACGTGGAAACAGGCCCTTCGGCCCAACCTGCCCACACATGTCCCAGCTACACTTGTCCGCATTTGGTCCAAATCCCTACAAACCTGTCCTATCCATGTTCTTTTCTAACTGTTTCTTAATTGTTGGGATGGTCCCTGCCCCACCACCTCCTCTGGCAGCTTATTCCATACACCCACCACCCTTTGTGTGGAAAAAGTCACCCCTCAGATTTCTATTAAATCTATTCCCCTTCACCATAAACCTTAATGGGCTGTTTAACTACAATACAGTCACTCTATTCATTCCACTTTGATAAATCCCAATGGTATTTATGAAGATCATTAATACAAGAATTATTCTCCAAAGCCTCATAAAAATGTTTATAAATGCTGTTGCATGAAAATATGGTGAAGGACTAGTTAACTTTGCCAGTACAATATCAACAGCCTAGCTGTGTTTGTAAGAAATATCCAGCAATGAACCTGACCAATTTACAGACCAAATGTTAAAACTTCCGTATTTCTCGGCAATGAAGATACACCTGCATTTTGAGTGACTAAATTTTGAAAAAAGGCTGGCAGGACATAGAATTTCTCAAAATTATTTAACAAAAAAAATTAAAATATGGAAGTGACAATTCAATTTGCCCAAGGCTTCCAGATCTCATCCATACTGAATGGGTGTCGGGTGGAGGCGGATGGCAGGTGGAGGTGGAGAGATGGTGGGAAAAACGGGAGCGCTAAGGAACAAGGAAATTCAAACATAAGGATCAGTAGTGCCAAAATGGGAGCGGCCGCTGGGACCAGACAGCATCCCCGGGCTGGCAGAAGGCGCTGGGGTGGCGGCCGGTTCCGCTGCCTGGTCCCGGCGGCCACTCGCAGCCACCCGAGCTTCTTCCCTCCCCGGCGGCAGTCGGAATTTAAGGATTTGTGCGAAACGGCTGACATGAGCGAGGCCGGCATGTGGCAGGAGAGAGGTGTTCAGATGGAGAGCAATGCCAGAGGTGAGCGGGCCAGCAAAAGGCGCTGAGGTGGCGGCCGATTCAGCTGTCCGGTCCCGGCAGCCGCTCGCAGCCACCCAAGCTACTTCCCGCCCCGCCCACAATGCGGTGGCTCCGTGCCCAAAGCACCGCGGCAGCGGTGAGTGAGTTGCTGGCATGATCCCCGACCCCCCCCTTCTCAACGCTCCTGCTCGTGTTGACCCGGGCAAGACTCTCCACACGCTATGAAAGAAACTCTTCTACCCCCGCGACGCTGTCGTTTTACAGCTGCTTCCCACTTTACATCCGCTTCCCATCAGCTGCCAGCAATGAGGGATAGACTTGACTATCGTTCTTGATGTTGCTGTACTGAGGGATAGCCAAGTCTATCTTTCTTGGCTAACAACCTAACCTTCGGCTTCCAAGACGCAGGTAAATTTTTGTGCCTTATTTTTGGGTAATAAATAGCGCCTTCATTGCCAGGAATTACGGTAAATTGAATGTCCAATTCTAACCTTCCCAACTCTCCTGTAGATTTTTTTTTGCATGATCTGTGCTCAATGGTTTAGCCCAAAGATAGACACAAAAGGCTGGAGTAACTCAGCGGGCATCTCTGGAGAGAAGGAATGGGTGACATTTCAGGTCACGACCCGAAACGTCATCCATTCCTGCTCTCCAGAGATGCTGCCTGTCCCGCTGAGTCACTCCAGCTGTTTGTGGCTATCTTTGGTTTAAACCAACATCTGCAGTTCATACAAACATAGATGCAGGAGTAGGCCATTCTGCCCTTTTGAGCCAGCGCCATTCTGGCCTTCGATATGATCATGGCTGATCATCCAAAATCAGTACCCCGTTCTTGCTTTTTCCCCCATATCCCTTGATTCCCTTAGTGCTAAGAGCTAAATCTCTCTTGAAAACGTGAATTGGCCTCCACTGCCTTCTGTGGCAGAGGATTCCACAGATTCACATCTCTGGGTGAAAAAGGTTTTCCTCCTGACTCTTGGTGTGCTTTTTAAACCTCCTGAACTTTACTCACCTTGGAGAAAGCCTTCCTTCAGCCAATCCACTCACTCACTTTCTTCCTACACTCAGTGGGCTTAGGGTTGGACTAATTTAAATAGTTAATGTTTGTCCAGGTCCTTGAAAGAATAATATTTTGTTTATTATGCATTTTTATTTCATTACTCAATAAAATGTCAAGCATTAATACTAATACTAAATTAATACTAAAAGTCTTTCCAGGTGAGGCAGAGATTCACCTGCACTTCCTCCAACCTCATCTCATGTATCAGTTGTTCTAGGTGTCAGCTGCTCTACATCAGTGAGACCAAGCGTAGGCTTGGCGATCGCTTCGTCCAACAGCTTCGCTCAGTTCCATTAACCAACCTGATCTCCCGGTGGCTCAGCACTTCAACTCCCCCTCCCATTGCGAATCCGACCTTCCTGTCCTGGGCCTCCTCCATGGCTAGAGTGAGTCCCACCGCAAATTGGAGGAGCAGCACCTCATATTTTGCTTGGGTAGTTTACACCCCAGTGGTATGAACATTGACTTCTCCAATTTCAGGTAGTTCTACCGCTGCACCATCGAGAGCACCCTTACCAACTGCATCACAGTATGGTATGGCAACTGCTCTGTTTCCGACCGGAAGGCATTGCAGAGGGTTCTTGCTTTCTCCCTCGCTCCCCTCCCCTCAAGCACTGTGTCTGCGGATACCGCTCAGCATCGCCAGCTCTCCCCCCACAGCCTACTGTCTCCAGCCTCTTTGCCTTTTCTTCTTCACTCTACTCAACCGCCCCCTTTAGACCCTGTCTGAGACCCTGTCTGAAGAAGTGTCTTGTCCCGAAACGTCACCTAAAGTCCATAGATGCTGCCTCACCCGCTGAGTTTCTCTAGCATTTTTGTCTACCTTAGCATTAATACTAATCTCACTTTAGTCCATCCTTTTCCATTTCATCATCCTAAGGTGCAACCAATGTGATTGTAGGTTCTTAGCTATGCTTGTTGAGGGATGTGTTTCACAATATATCCTTGGAACACATGAAATAATTGTTGATTTGGAGTCATAGTTGGATTGGTTTGGATTTAGTCCATGTGTTGGATCCGGATCATATGTTGTACACCAAGACCCAAAAGCACTTTTCTTCATGGTGATTTGAAGAGAAGATATGCCTGGATTGCAGTCATATTGGGAAAAATGTTACATCTAATTGCACCCCAGTGTGGTCTGACATTCAGCCATGAGATCCATTACCAGATCCACTAAAACTTAATGGACCTGTGATCCAAAGGGCAGTTTTATTTCCCCATCTGTGTGGTGAGAATAATTGCTTATGAAATCAAGACAGCATTTGAACAAATATGTAACAGAAGCTCTGGTTATTGAAATTGGTGAGAATTACATTTTTTTTTAATAAACTGGAGTGACAAAGCTTACGATTAATGCAGGGCAGTCTTCTCCGTCCCTGACTATCTATGTACAAGTTCATACAGTGTCTTGAGCCCAACTATTTTTAGCTAATATTAATAATGTTGCATCATCAGTAGGAATGTTTGCTAATGCTTGCATTCTTTAGTTCAATTTACAATTTGCATGCATCAATAATCTTTGAGCTACACAGGTTACATATGTGTCACACAAATGTCACCTTGTGACCTACAAGGAAGAACCACGTTGCCTTTTCTTGCTTTGCATTAATATTACTAATGCTGAATTTCCCCCATTATCATCCATGATCTTAAAGCCGTGTCCCACTCTATGAGTTCATTCAAGAATTCTCCTGAGTTTCCTCTGATTCGAACTCAGAGATTTACGGTAATGGCCGCTCACAGGTACTCGGGGCTCTCGTGGACATTTTTCAACGTGTTGAAAAATCTTCACGAGTCTTCTCGAGCTTAACGCGTTTCCCGAGTACCAGCCGTTAGCGTTACGAGCCGCTAAGCGGCGTCCCCGAGCTCCGACGTGCCCGCTACGTACATTCTACGTCCTACCACGAGTTTTTTAAACTCGGGAAAGCTCTTGAATGAACTCGTACCGTGGGACTGGGCTATAAACTGGATTAGCCACATAAATATGGTTGCTACTGGAGCTGGGTTAGTGGTTGGGAAATTATGGTAAGTTACTTGTCAACTGAACTAACAGTTTTTCCAAAATCTGTTAGATACAAATCGGTCTGTATTTTTCGCCAACTATTTTCAGTCAAAAGTTGGTAATCTTTTGCTGCTTCACAGTGCCAGACCCGGGTTTGATCCTCACCTCAAATGCTGTCAGTGTGGAGTTTGCACGTTTCTCCCGCGACCACTCGGGTTTTCTCCAGGTGCTCTGATGGTCGGACTCGTGGGCCGAAGGGTCTGTTACTATGCTATATCTCTAAACGATATTAAACCAAGCTTCTCCATCTCCTATGGTTGCCATCATTTCTTATCCAGAAGATAAATAATAATAATAATAAATTTTATTTGGGGGCGCCTTTCAAAAATCTCAAGGACACCTTACAAAGATTAACAAGAATAATAAAACATATAATCTGAATAAAATAAATAATAAAGACATCACCAAAACACAAATAAAAAACAGAATTCAATCCAAAGACAAAAAAATCAAAAACACAATGTGAAGAGAGAGCAGCGGCAGCTAAAGCGCGCTAGCATCCACCCTCCCTTCCGACAGCCATCTTGGACACAGACTAACATGTTTACTTACACACAAAAAAAAATCATCCCCCCACAATGGTTACCACTGTGGGGGAAGGCACAATGTCCAGTCCCATCCCCAGTTCTCCCAAAGTCAGGCCTATTGAGGCCACCGCTATTGCCTCTACGGAGGCCCGATGTTCCTGGCCGTTCTCACCGGGTGGTGTTGCCCCGGCGTCGGGAGAGTCCTCTCAGCGGCTGGGCCACCTGGAACGGCCGCTTCCTGACTGGGGACCGCGGCTTCCGAAGCCGACAAGGCCGCGCCGGTTTGGAGCTCCCAGGTTCCCGATGTTAGAGTCGGCGCCGCCCGCTCCGCAGACCCTCAGCCCAGACGTGTTGATCTCGGCGGTCACAGCTCACCGGAGCTCCAGCGCGTCGATCCAGCGCAACAAATATTGAAACTAGCCTTCATAGTAGTCCAAAAACATTGTGATCAGTTGATTTTGGAAGAGAGAAGATTTTTTAAGCATACATTTTGATTCATTTAATCTCATTAACCTACAAAGTGGAACTCTTAATAGTGATTTTACAATAAGAAGCATGCGTTAATTTTGTTTTCACACCAGAGCGTTTTGAAGGCATCCAGACATTTGTGAGTTGCAGTTACTGATAATAGTGTTGAAAATGCAGCAGCTTGTTAGCATGCAGCAAATCCCCAGAGAAAGCAATATGATAATTTTTATAGTGATAATGGTTGAAAGATAAAAAAATAAGTTGTACAGTGGGAGACTTTTCCTTGTCATCTTGGAATGTTGCCGTGTAGTTTTTTTTGTATTCACATCTTAGGACAGATGGAATATTGTTTCATCACAAATATTTTTACTTTTAGACCTATGAGAATGCAGCACGGATGCCTATATAACTTGTATATGTTGTGTAAGGAGTTGTTAGTATTAGGTACGAAATGCCTAAATGCATGTGCCCCATAATTTAAAGCAGCAAATGCGTTCATTGAACAGATTATGCTTACAATAACGTGTGTCGATTTTTATCCTGCAAAAATGTGTTTTAAAATTGTGCAGGATTTATAAGTAACTGCAGCAAAAGAAATTGAGATTTTCCAGATATATATTGCTTCAGAGCATTCATCACTTATTGGAATATTTTCGGCTTATCTAGATCGCTGTACTAAACAAGTAAATCAAATAGTATTCAGGTTTTGATTTGTGTTGCCTCTGCTGGATACTTTTTCTATGAGTATTCAAATGATGCAGAGATATATCCATCATGTATGCCACCTCATCAGCTCCTTTGTGAAATTGTGATTATTTCTGGAACATTATCTTGTCTCACAAAAAATAAACATTTCTGCAACGGGGGGAAAAAAATCCAAGAAGGTTATATGATGGTGTGATTTTTGAATATAAACTTTATTTTAAAAGAATCCAAAGCACCAATCCCATTTTGTAGACTTAATTATTTTATATTTTAGAAAAGAATGTGTGTTATTATTTGGCAAGTATTATTCAGCCATATGTTTCTGATGTTGTCCAATTTTACTTTTCATTGAAGTTTGGTGTAGGTCAAATCTTGTGATTGAACTGAATTTATCTGTTTCCAACCATCTAAATTAACATTGCACCAAGGTATTTACCCAGATTAAGAGAAAAGTAGACAATCAAATTCCTTGGTAGACAAAAATCCTGGAGAAACTCAGCGGGTGAGGCAGCATCTATTGAGCGAAGGAAATGGGCAACGTTTTGGGTCGAAACCCTTATTCAGACTGATGTGGAGGGGGGGGGGGGGGGGCGCGGGAAGAAGAAAGGAAGAGGAGGAGCCAGTGGGCTGAGGGAGAGTTGAGAAGGGGAAGAGAAAGTAGGGACTATCTGAAATTGGAGAAGTCAATGTTCATACCACTGGGGTGCAAACTGCCCAAGCAAAATATGAGTTGCTGCTCTTCCAATACACGGTGGTCCTCACTCTAGCCATGGAGGAGGCCCAGGACAGAAAGGTCGGATTCGGAATGGGAGGGGGAGTTGAAGTGCTGAACCACCAGCATCTGCAGTTCCTTCTTAAATTGCCTATTTCCTTTGGATTTTCCAGCATCTACAGTTCCTTCTTAAACAAAATCAAATTCCTTGGATCTGTCTTGGACAGTTGTTGCTAAAAGACAATCATTGCCTCATTCAATTGGGAAATAGCACAACAGGCATATAAATTATTTATTTAGTACTTTGCTAATGGAGCTCTTAATCTGTGCCCTCTTACAGACTTTTCTCTACAATGAGTTATATTTGTACAACATCAAGAAGAATGCATGGTCAAAACTGGAAATCCCAAATCCACCAGCTCCACGCTCTGCCCATCAGGTAAAATTTTTTTTTAAAGTATATACATACATTTGGCCAATAAGAGAGAATTAAAAAAAAAGATCATCTTTGGGAATTTGTATCTCCAAGCAATTGTACATATGAGTAAACAGATGGTCAATTATGATATTTTAACTATCTTATTATTCCATGTCCACCACGATAAAAAAAAAAAAGCTTTTGCCCCTGATTCAGAATCTGTTGGGTTTTAGAAATCATTTTATTACCTTCATTCATGTATGTCAGTATTGATGTGTTTGAGTAAGTGAGAACTCTCAGCGTGGAAGTCAATTTTGTCCATGCTACTGAGGACATTCTCAATTTTGGATCTTTCTGCATAAGATGAAATCAAAAGTTTCCACTAGTTTGTTAGAAAATTCTGATACATTTTCTCAATTGTAATACAAGAAGAATCTAGCATTATTTTCATTCTGCACTGTAATTTGAATGTATTGCATAACATTCCTTTTCCAATAATATACAGTGTTTGAGCTAACTGCAATGTCTGCTTTGTTTTGTGAATAGGCGGTGGTTGTTCCTCAAGCAGGTGGACAACTTTGGGTGTTTGGTGGAGAATTTGCATCCCCAAACGGTGAACAGTTTTATCATTATAAGGATCTTTGGGTGCTGCATCTTGCCAGCAGAACATGGGAACAAATCAAGTAGGAGTTTAGTTTTATATTTGCTGACAGTTTTATATTCCATTTCCGCTATCATTCAATGTTAAGAAGTATCTCTCATACATACTTATGTTAAATATGTTTAATAATTTTTTGCTTAAGACATTGTGAAATAAGTTTCCCAGTACATGTGTGTTTTTCTTACATCACTTCAGAGTCAAGTAGCATGGAAGAAGGTCCTTTGTCTTATTTGGTCCAGTAAGCATGTATTTACCCCAATCCTATAATCCCATTTTATTCTCTCCTTATTTCACTTGCCTCTCCCCAGATTCTATGACTCGCCTATAGACTAGAGACAATTTACTGTGGTCAATTAACCTACTGATTCATGAGTCTTTGGGATGTGGCAGGAAATCAAAACACCAGGAAAAAACAAGCCCAATCAAAGGGAGAATTTGGTTTTAGTTTAGAGGTACATCATGGAAACATGCCCTTCGGCCCAACGAGTCAATGCTGACCATCAATCGCCCGTTCACACTTGTTTTATGTTATCCCACTTTCTCACACACTCTCTACATACTAGAGGCAGTTTCCAAAGGCTAATTAAGCTACAACCCTGCATGTCTTTGGGATGTGGAAGAAACCGGAGCACCAGGAGAAAAACCCATGCAATCACAGCGAGAATGTGCAAACTCTTCATGGGCAGCACCCGAGGCCAGAATCCAACTGGATCTCTGACACTGTGAGGCAGAGCTCAACCAGCTGCGCCTCTGTGCCACCACAGTCACGCAGTGAGCACCGGAAGTCAGGATTGAACCTCGGTTGCTGGAGTAGTGAGGCAGCGATACTACTCGTCGTGCCACTGTCCAATCCTAGATTTCTTTCAATTTGGGGATCATGTAAAATCTGTACAGAAATAAAATAATGAAGCTGCATAAACCTACCAACAAGTTTTCATAGAGTCAGAATCAGAATGCTTTATTGTCATTGCATGTGTCACATACAACGAGATTACTGTGTCTCTCCATTTAAAAGAACTTCAAACATTCACATATACTTTTTACACTCCCTCCCTCCCCAAACCCACCCATGGATTCACATTTACATAAATTAACACTGTCTCCCACCCCCCCTCCTTCCCCATAACCCGCTCCCGAGACAGAGTTCAGTTCCAAGATTGCTGATGGGTAAAAGCTGTTCTTGAGTCTGGCAGTGCGTGACTTTAGCGACCTGTACCTTTTTCCAGAGGGCAGCAGTGTGAAAAGGTGGTGACAAGGATGTGTAATGTCTTTCACGATATTACAGGTCCTGCTGCGGCATCTGGAGTGGTAAATGTCCTCCAGAGGGGGCAGGGGGAGTCCAATGATACCCTGGGCAGTTTTTATCACCCTCTGGAGAGCTGCTCTGTCAGCTGCTGAACAGTTCCCAAACCAGGCAGTTATGCAGTAAGTCAGTATGCTTTCTACCGAACAGCGGTAGAAAGACTCCAGCAGTTTAGCAGACAGATGGGCCTTCCTCAGTGTTCTGAGGAAGTAAAGTCTCTGTTGCGCCTTTTTTACAACTACAGCAGAGTTCACAGACCATTTAAGATCCTCACTGATGTTGATCCCCAGAAATTTAAAACTAGGCACCCTCTCCACCTCCTCGCCCCCTATCTCCAGTGGCCTGAGCTCCGCTCTATGTCGCCTGAAATCAGTGATGATCTCCTTTGTCTTTTTAGTGTTCAGAGAGAGATTGTTGTGAGCACACCACTCAGAAAGTCTGTGCACCTCCTCTCTATAGGCGACCTCGTCCCATTTGAGATGAGCCCCACCACGGTTGTATCATCCGCAAATTTTATGATCCTATTTGCGGGGTGATGGGGCAAGCAGTCATGTGTGTATAGGGGGTAGAGGAGCGGACTGAGCACACAGCCCTGCGGTGCTCCAGTGCTGAGGGTCAGGGATGTCGAGGTGTAGGGTCCAAGTCTCACCGTCTGTGGGCGTGCACTGAGAAAGTCCAATATCCACTGACACAGTTGACTGCTGAGGCCAACGTCTAGCATTTTTGTGATCAGCTTGCTAGGTATAATTGTATGAAAAGCTGAGCTGTAATCAACAAAAAGCATACTGACATATGACCCCTTCTCCTCTAGGTGTTGTATTGCAGCATGGAGGACAGTGTTTATGGCATCCTCTGTAGATCTATTAGCCCTATATGCATACTGGTGTGGGTCGAGTGAGGGGGGATAGATAATTTAAGGTGACCTAAAACCAGCCTTTCAAAGCACTTGAAGACTACAGATGTAAGAGCAACGGGCCTGTAGTCATTGAGGGAGTTGATGTTTGTCTGCTTGGGCACCGGGATGATGGTGGTGGTTTTCAGGCACGCTGGCTCGGAGGAGTGTGCTAGTCATACATGAAATTATAAGATTGGGGTAAATACATGTTTGATGATAGGCATGGGCCAAAGGGCCTTTTTCCATGCAACTTGACTCAAGTGATATGGAAACAGATGATAGAAAACAGGCCCTTCAGCCAACTTGCCCACACCGACCAACATGTCTCACCTGCACGAGTCCCACCTGCCTGTGTTTGGTCCATATCCTCCCAAACCTGTCAGATCCATGTACCTATCTAATTGTTTCTTAAATGTTGCAATAGTCCCAGACTGCTCAACCTCTCCCTATAGCTCAGACCCTCGTGTCTTGGCAATATCCTCACAACATTTCTTAAACAAATGGTACTTTCACAAACAGAAGCACCTGTTAACTCATAGAAACATAGAAATTAGGTGCAGGAATAGGCCATTGAGTATGTATGAAGTACAATTACTTAACAATTTATATATTCAGTTGTTAGCATTCTCTGAGGAATATGGTAAGTACAAATTATTAAAATGTGTTATTTTTTATAAAGTTTGGCATTTTCCCTCAACAAATCATCTGAAAGAAAAGGCCATCATTCTAAATTTGAAACTCTGATCACAGTGTCCATTCAATTCAATAGCTGATGATTTTTTTGGCTGAGAAGATGGACATAATATGCTTACAATTGGATTGTTGTGTAACCACCAGTCCAGAAATCTCGGGTTATTAACATTATTTCCAGACCTTTTAGGACAGTTGGTTAACCGTCTTAAATAGGGTTGGAAATTGGGTCCAAGGAACAGCTAAGACAATGGGGAGGAACAAGGCCTCCACTAGTATGATTCTTCTATTGGCCACAATTTAGCAAATTAAAGGATTGAAATACCAGATTGCATGTTATTTCTTTTGGACCAATTGACAGACATCACTTTTTGACACATTTGCAGGATGAGACTTGTTTTTTATGTTTGCATGTCAAACTAAGATTCTTCCAATACAGGTCAAGTTATTTATTCAGATCATTGATGGAATTCATTTGGGAATAGTTCTACTTTGTGAGGCTGTTGCTCTCTTGGTGAGCCTTGAATTCCTTTCTAATTTTGCTTGCCCATTTTGAAGCAGTCCAGCTAGAAATCATGTTTGGCACAAAGATTGTGGGCCAAAGGGCCCGTTCTTGTGCTGACTCTTCAATGTTGAGAAGAAGTTCAGATTGTTAGCTTATGAGTACTTGTGTAGTGAGAGTGATGAGCATGTGATTCATGCTGCTGGGTGAGGATCGTAGTAGATGGTATTGATACTTATGTAGATGTCTGCTGCAGAACTGGCCACAGGTAGTGTGGGAGAAATCTATATGCCAATATGGATCCAGAAGACTGAAACGCCCGAAACAATGGAACAGGGGAAATTCATGCCAAAAAGGTGTTTGTGGTCCAACCTCATTACCAGGTTTGCTGCATATGAATAAAATGCTTTCAAAGTTCCAAATGCTAACAGTCACCTTTGGATTAATTGGTACTTTATCACATATGACATGTCACAGGGAAATTCTTAGTTTTGTGTACCATACACAAAGAATGCAAAGAGTTGCCACGTACAGGGGCGCTGACAAACTTACACTTTTTTTCTGGTGGCCCTCCACACCCGGCTCCTCTTTGTTCTCGGCGGCGCTTGCTTCTCCAACCTCCGGCACCCACCGCGGGGCCCATCCATAACCGCCATCCGCCGAGTCCTCTCTTGAATGGCACCGCGGCACTCGCCGGGAGCTTCCTCGCTCCTCTATGGCCCACTTCGCTCTCGGAGGCTGCTCATGTATCACGCTCTCACGGCCCATCGACGTCCCCAGCGAGTGAGGTCTTGGCCCCGCTAGACGAGAACACTCTCGGTCTCGTTGCTCACTGGGAACCTTTTAACCTTTTTAAAGATAATCTGATTACAGAGACAAGGTGACAGTTATGGATCTGTGCAAATGTTAATTGTTAATAATATTGGAAATTACTCAAGGTCCTGGCCAATCTTGTCATGTAAGGCACTTCCATGGAATCTTGGATGAGCATTTCATCTTTTGAAGCCAAATAAGTAAATGACTGTAGACAAAAGTGCTGGAAAAACTCAGCGGGATCAGCAGCATCTATGGAGCGAAGGAAATAGGCAACGTTTCGGGCCGAAACCCTTCTTCAGACTGATGTGGGGTGGGCGGGGAGAAGAAAGGAGAAAGGAAGAGGAGGAGCCAGAGGGCTGAGGGAGAGCTGAGAAGGGGAGGAGACAGCAACGGCTACTGGAAATTGGAGAAGTCAATGTTTATGCCGCTAGGGTGCAAACTGCCCAAGCGGAATATGAGGTGATGCTCCTCCAATTTCCGGTGGTGCTCACTCTGGCCATGGAGGAGGCACAGGACAGAAAGGTCGAAATGGGAGGGGGAGTGCTGAGCCACCGGGAGATCAGGTTTGTTAAAGTGGACCGAGCGGAGGTGTTCAGCGAAACGATCGCCAAGCCTACGCTTGGTCTCACCGATGTAGATCTTAGATACTAAGTTTAGCAGAATGACAACTTCATTAGATTGATCATTGACCATGTTTTTTTTCTAATATGCATTAAGGTACTTAAATTATACTGCTGAAATTATTAATTATTTGAATATTTATTTTTCCAGTGAGGTAATCCTCATTCAGATAATCATGTATTCAGTCACTCGTACCACGCAATTAGTGCAGCATTGTCAAGCAGCTGAAAGTAACACAAACAATTTTCAATTGTCAACGGGAAAGCATTGAAACGTAGCAAATTACAGGCTATTTCGCGTTATCTCCAACCAAATTAGTGTTCACGTCTGGCAAACACCCAAAAGTCTCCTGGAGAGTTGAACATATTCCAATAGAAGACTTCTCCCAGCAATTTAACTGATTGATAAAGAACAGTAATTTACTTACTGACTCCCATGGCTAACTAGACAACACTTCCCACCCCGCTTCCTGTAAGGACTCCATCCCCTACTCCCAATCCCTCCGTCTAAACCGCATCTGCTCCCAGGATGAGCTGTTCCACACCAGGGCATCGGAAATGTCCACCCTCTTCCCCCCCCTCCTATCCCCCCCCCCCCGCCCCGCCCACATACACCTCCTCTCCCCTCCCCACCACATACACCCCCCGCCACACCCCCCCCCCCCCCCCCCCCCCTTTCCCTCCCCCTCCCTTCCACCCCTCCCACATATGAAGAGGAGGGGGAGGGTGTACTGGGGGATGAGGAGAAATGAGCCATGCCTGCGCAGTTAGGGGCCATGGATGAGTGGTGGAATTGGGTTGCGTTGGGGGACCAGGCCTCCCGTGTGACTGGAACCCAACGGGTCCCACTTAGTCTAATAATAAATTAAACTACACTACTGAAACATAGAATAACTGGTGTGAACTAGACTATTACGTGTCTTATATCAACTGCCCTCTTAAGAAATCGGAGCATAACTTAAACACAAGTAAAAACTTATGTAAGAACTTTTATTATACAAAGGAGCAGTTCTTCTTGTGGTTTTTTCTTGTTGCTTGGTGTAGAATTCTTGCTTGTCTTCTCGTCTTTGCAGACAACTGTTTGTCATCTTTTGAAATTAAGTTATTGTGGAAGACTGGAATGCTCAAATTATGGCTTGATTGATTCGGCAAAGAAAATGTGCTGGGGTGCAGCAACATCTTGCTTGCAGCTGGGCAGGATAATATTAAATATACCAGTTATAAACTCCTAATATTAATGTCTGGCACTTTAAAATATAAGAAGTACTTTAAAAAAGAAAATTGTTTTCCAAGGTATTTAAGAAAAATAGCAAAAATCAATGATGTAACCAACCATTTAGATGAATTAGCGATCTTTCGATTGCCTGACAAAATGGGGATCCTTGTCCACAACATGCAGCCACAGAATGAAGTAACTGGAAGCACCATGGAGGCCTCCATTCTGCCTGCAAACATGGTCGCTGGGCGGCCTGCAAGTTAGATTGAGGCAACAAGATCTATTACAAACCCAACGTTCTTTTGCCAATGTACAGTCCCAGAAAATAAGATTCAGGGTAGGGTATTGCTTCACCAAAGGAACATGGAGGAATGCTCTGTGCTTTCTTTCACAGAGAGAGTCTGAAAAAGAGTCTCGACCCGATTTGTCACCTATTCATTTTCATTTTCTCCGGAGATGTTGTCTGACCCACTGAGTTACTCCAGCTTTTTGTGTCTATCTTCGGTTTAAACCAGCATGTGCAGTTCCTTCCTTCACTTTTTCACAGAGATGTGGCTTTGCCCCAATTCTCCAGATTTGGATCTTCAGTCCGAAGGTTTCTCAATCCATTGCTTGGACTCAAGGGGCCATTTGAGTAGCCGACAGCATCTACCTCATGATATCCACCATGGCGTCTACCTCATGGTAAACTCTTCATATTACTTGGTAGGCTGGGTGACATTTAAGGATTTGGTAATGGACTCTAATGAATGTACCACGGTTGTTAACTGACTTCATAAGGAAATGTGTGTAGGAGTGCGCTCCCACCCAGACCATCCGAGTTTTCCTAACCTGAAGCCTTGCGATGAACCAGAAGATCTGCAAGCTATTGAGGACCAGATCTGCAGTGTTCAAGGTACAACCTTCTGAAGGCTATCGCAAATGCAGAGACACCCTTCTGGACTAAATTGGAGGCTCAGGCAACTGTGGTAGGGCTTGCCTTATTGACCCAAGGATAACCTGAAGATGGGTCAGTCTGAAGAAGTGTCTCGTCCTGAAACATCTCCCATTCCTTCTCTCCAGAGATGCTGCCTGTCCCGCTGAGTTACTCCAGCATTTTGTGTCTACCAAGGATAACCTAAATATGCATTTGGACATTCAGCAGGGTTTTGTACGTGAGAGATCATGCCTAATTCTACCTCAGTAACAGAACATCATGAACCATTTACTTCCTCTGGCCGGGTTTCTGGAACTCTGGCCTGGGCGAAGTCGGCAGATCACTTCCCATCGATGTCCACAGCTAGATTTTGCTGGCTGATATCTCGGCCACTCAGTGGACTAGACGGACCGTTCTGGTACTGTTGTTTTCCTCTTTAAGGCCATGACCTCTTTTGGTCTGGCCAAATGGATAATGCGGAAAGGTTCTGTTACCAATTTATTTATTCTCTTACCTCCAGATCCCTGACTTTTTGATTTCTACCATCTTTAGGATTTTATGTTTGTATTGCTCAATACTTCATGACATTGCGTTTTCTAATCTTTATAGTTACCTGAATTACATTTCTTGTCTTATTTAATGTCCTTCACTAGCCTTGTTGTTCCATCTACAACAGGTCCACCACCGATTTTCCGGTACCCTTATTTCCAGAGTCTTTCTGATTAATCCATTTTGCAGGACCAACAGAGGTCATTGGCCTTTGAGAGGAATCCAACGGTTCCAGAACAGTCCTAGGCTGCTGAGTAGCTGAGATATTAGCTAGTAAAGTCTGGCCGCAGAAGGTTGCTATGGGAACTGATCTGCCGGCCTTGTCCGGGCCAGAGCTCCAGACCCAGGGCCATTAGGCAGCAAATTCGAATTGAACATCGACTTTGGAAATCAGCTCTGGGAACAGATCTGCTGGCTTCGGCTGGCCGGAATTCCCGCGCCGCAGCCACGTGACAAATTCGACCCGCTGATCGGCGCTGAAGTCCCAAAGAAGTCAAGATTTACCGCTTAACAGGGCCTAAACACCACATTTGTAGGGGGACCTCCACGCGGGATTTCAAGCGCATGCTCGTAATTTAGTCCCAATTAAAAGAGGGGCCGGACCAACAGTAGTCGGAAAATAGGCGGTGGACGTGTCTATATAAGCAAGTGGTCCATAATGTTGCAGAAGTTTTGAGAACTGTTTCTTTTCATTGTTAAAACAACTTATAGATCATGATTTTTCATTTTGATCAAAATGAATATAAATCAATTTTGTATTTTCAAGGTGGAAGAAGGAAGGTACAAGTGTTCAGAAATGTGTTTTTAACATCTTTCATTGAAATGGCATTACATAAAGGACTAATGTAAAGTTGGGTAGCTCATGATTCGAGCTAGTTTTGAGAATTTGCATCAATGATGGAGAAAGAACGCTTCAACTGTATACAATTAAAAACGATGCAATAATTAAAACAATACTAAAGCAATGAATCTCACACAGGAGAGCAGGAATTCCTGCTCTCCTGTGTGGTGGCACCACACAGGAGAGGATGGTGGCACTGTTGTAGATCCCTGCCTGGGGAAAAGTTCATAGAGGTCTCTTGCAGCATGCACTTAGACACTAAATAAGCCCAAAAGTTCATAGAGGTCTCTTGCAGCATGCACTTAGACACTAAATAAGCCCAAACATCTTCACTAATCTACATACAACATTCAACTATGCTCTTTAAACTAGTTGTGTGAAGTTTTGGTCCCCTAATTTGAGGAAGGACATTCTTGCTATTGAGGGAGTGCAGCGTAGGTTTACAAGGTTAATTCCCGGGATGGCGGGACTTTCATATGCTGAGAAAATGGAGCGGCTGGGCTTGTATACTTTGGAATTTAGAAGTATGAGAGGGGATCTTATTAAAACATATAAGATTATTAAGGGTTTGGACACGCTAGAGGCAGGAAACATGTTCCCGGTGTTGGGGGAGTCTTAAACCAGGGGTCACAGTTTAAAAATAAGGGGTAAGCCAGTTGGAACGGAGATGAGGAAACACATTTTCTCACATAGAGTTGTGAGTGTGGAATTCTCTGCCTCAGAGGGCAGTAGAGGCCCGTTCTCTGGATACTTGTGGGGGGAGGGGGGAGTGTGGGCTCTTGAAGATAGCGGAAACGGGATATGGGGAGAAAGCAGGAATGGGGTACTGATTGTGGATGATTAGCCATGATCACATTGAATGACGGTGCTGGCTCACAGGGCCGCATGGCCTACTCCTGCATCTATTGTCTATAGTTGCATGCGCAGGGGTTATTTATGTTCCATGTGTCTCTGGAGGTTTAGAGATGCAGCATAGAAACAGGCCCTTCACTACACCAAAGATAGACACAAAAAGCTGGTGTAACTCAGCGGGACAGGCAGCATCTCTGGAGAGAAGGAATGGGTGACGTTTCAGGTGGAGACCCTTTTTCAGTCTGAAGAAACAAGAAGGGTCTCGACCCGAAACGTCACCCATTCCTTCTCTCCAGAGATGCTGCCTGTCCTGCTGAGTTACTCCAGCTTTTTATATCTATATTGGGTTTAAACCAGAATCCGCAGTGCCTTCTTACACCTTCACCACACTGGTTCCAATCACCCGTTCACACTAGTTCTATGTTATCCCACTTTCACATCCACTCCCTATATTCTGTAGAGAAGGAACGGGTGATGTTTCGGGTCGGGACCCTTCTTCAGACAGTCTGAAGAACGGTCTCGACTCGAAACGGGTCTGAAGAAGGGTCTCGACCCAAAACGTCACTCATTCCTTCTCTCCAGAGATGTTGCCTGTCCCTCTGAGTGACTCCAGCATTTTGTGTCTATCTTCGGTGTAAACAACATCTGCAGTTTCTCCCTACACGGTAGGGGCAATTTACACAGGGCCAATCAACCAACATACCCATACACCTTTGGGATGTGGGAGAAAGCCAGAGCACCCAGAGGAAACCCACGCAGTCACAGGGAGAACGTGCAAACTCCACACAGGCAACACCCGAGGTCAGGATTGAACCAGGTTTCTGGCGCTGTGAAGCAACCATTTACCAGCTGCGCCACTGTGTAGCCCATATATGTACTTAAGGCTGCACGATCAGAACCCTTGCGATCTACTGGTACTTTCAAGTGAGTAAAATTATTTTCCAAAGAATTTGTTTTTCCAAGGGTTTGTTAGCAGAGGGGTTGTTAGCAGAATCTCCATTCTAGCTGAAAACCCTATTTTAATCCTTGCATGATGGGGTGCAGCAAATACATTTCCCAAATTGGCTAAAACGTTGGACAAAATAACATGAGCGTGATTCACAGCCTGAATGATGCGTTAAAAACATATTTCCTGATGGAAACTGCACGTAAAACTCTCTATGTTGTTTAATCTTTTTTCTTTTAGAATCTGGGCAGTGCTGGCAAGGTCAGCATTTATTGGCCTAAGCAATTAACTTTTAAAAATGGTGGATAGACATAAATGCTGGAGAAACTCAGCGGGTGAGGCAGCGTCTATGGAGCGAAGCAACGTTTCGGGTCGAGACCCTTCTTCAGACCAGTTCAGATTTATAAATGGTGGTGAGCTTTGCTTTGAATCACTGTTGTCCTTATGGAGAAACTACTGTTGGAAAGTGAGTTCTAGTATTTAGATCCAATGAGTTGTTAGTTGTCATGAGCTTTACAAACTAAGGCTGTTCAGTGATGTAGGAAATACTTTGATGTCAGATGGGAACCCTTTAAATTGCTTTCATTTGATGATCTCAGCAGGTGTTTGTTTTGGTCTAGATTTGAATACGTTTTAGCTTGTAGCTTCCTGCTCCAATTTAGATCGCTCGGGGAAGAAATGAACACTGAGCAAATAGTGACGTCAATGCGTGTACTCCTGAAATCAGCATTCATGTGGTTTGTTCCTGGAATTGGCTTGTTTGGTGTTCTGATTGCTACTATTTCACCCAGAAATGATTCCAAGGGTTGCTTTATTTGAGGTTACGTTGGTTCATATACTGTTTGGCATTTGTAAAATGCTAAATTGATGGAATATGCAGGCAGATATATGCAAATGCGGGGTGGTGCATATTGGAAAGAAGCTGATATTTTGTAGTTGAGTAAATCTGTTAAAACTGCAAGGACAAATCTTCCACATTTTATAACATTTTACATGTGAAGAAACAGTTTTATTTTCTTAAATTGTTCAACTGAGTGTAAATGATTGAAACTATGTTATTTACGGCAAGATTGTAAACATTTTTGCAAATAACATTATTCATATTCATGCTATAAATATCAAGTAGCGGAAATTATAGCCCTTGGTGGCATCATACTTTCCAACAGGAACTCTTTGCACTAGGGCATTTGTTTCCAATAAGCCTCTTTAGTTGCAGTGTTGTAGCTAAACATTTACTGAATATGCCTGAATGATTTTGGGAAGAAACAAACAGCAAAACGTACATAGGGAAGTTTGTGTATATCTGCAGGAAACATTTTCAGGTTACACTTTAAAAAGGAACTCTTTACAACTTTAAATAGTAACCATATTATTTAGTTTATGATATGAATAATCTAACACTTTACTTTGGTGTTGCTGCTGTGATTTTCACCTTCAATCATGCTGCAGGAGCATGGGTTAGATACACCAACATTGTTATATTGTCCCCTTTACAACAAATGTCAAATTGGCACAATGGTGCAGCTGATAGAGCTGCTGCCTCACACACCAGAGACCTGGATTCAATCCTGACCTCGGGTGCTGTCTGTGTGGAGTTTGTATGTTGTCCCTGTGACGGCGTGGGTTTCCTCCAGCTGCTCTGGTTTCCACCTGCATCCCAAAGATGTGTGGCTTTGTATGTTAACTGCCCTCTGTAAATTGCTCCAAGTGTGTAGGAATTGGATGAGAAAGTGGGATAACATGAAACTTGTGTGAATGTGTGATCGATGGTCTGCTTTGACAGTGGGCCAAAAGCATGTTTCCATGTTGTATCTCTAAACTAAACTAAAATTTACTACCGCTGAAAAAGAAGATGTCACCTTGTGAAAAATATTATTACTGTGTAGTTGGTTAAGGGCCTGTCCCAATTGCGCGACCTTTTCGGCGACTGCCGGCACTGTCATAGGTCGCCGAAAATTTTCAACATTCAGCGGCGACCAGAAAGCAGCTACGACTGTTTGGGTGAATAGGAGACGTCTCATGACCATACAGGCGACCCCTGGCGACATGTTACAGGGGTCACGGGGTGTCACCAGGGTGCATGTCGCCAGGGGGTCGCCTGTATGGACGTGAGAGGTCGCCAGGGGTCGCCTTTATGGTCTCCTACTCACCCAAATAGTTGTAGCGTCCTTCTGGTCGCCGCTGAATTTTCAATATGTTGAACATTTTTTGGCGACTTTTCGTTGTCGTAATGCATCTCGTTGTCTCTGTACTGTACACTGACAATGACAATTAAAATTGAATCTGAATCTGATCTGACTTATGACGGGTGCCTGCAGTCGCCGAAAAGGTCGCGTAAGTGGGACAGGCCTTTAAATGGTGTTGCTTTTAATACTTCCTATTATAGTCAAGAAATTATACTTCGCATTAATATAGCTTCACCATCATAGTTTAAAAATCAGGCTGTTTCCCATGATTGTAGAACTGAATCTTGTGGGTTGTCGATTAGTTGATAAGGGATTCTGAGGGTCTGGTCTGAAAAAAAGAGGTGGTATATGTCAAGTAAAAGCAGCTGGGATCTATTGCGTCCCTTGAAGAATATAAGGAATGTAGGGGTAAACCATAAAAAGTAAGTTAGGAGGGCAGAAAGGGTCTATGAACAATCCCAGTCAGATAAAGATGATAATTCTGAAAGGTTTTATTAGTATACTAGACCAAGTGGGACCCGTTGGGCCCCGTTTCCCCAATGCAATATTCCACCACGCACCCATAGCCCCCAACAGCGCAGGCGCGGCTCATTTCCCCTTATCCCTGTCGAATGACCCAGTTATACTCATGAACATGGTACAACAGTATTTATTGAAAAGCACATATAACACACTACAGCATGTTGCTTTTGCTGTGAAGCATAAGTTGAGTTGTGATACTATGAACAGTGTAGTAGGTGGAGCTTCTAATAATAGAGCACTACATTTAGCAATGTTACAACATTTTGAGATTTTAAAAATCAAGTCGCAATTTATCCCATCAGATAAAGCATAAAAAGTTTAATTTGACACCTAATTCATTTTCATATCAAGTATCATACTCGGAAATTAGCATCTTGTTCCCTATTGATTTTCTATGGACATGACAAAAAAACTGTGATCGTGGACAGTCAAAAGCCCATAACTTTCTTAAAAATTAAGAGAACTGAATGAAATTTTCAGTTATCATAGATTGAAGCATTCTGAAACAAATTTAAAATAATCTTACTTGGATGACCTGAAATTAAAGCATATAATTAGTTAGTTACCCAATTGTAGCTAATTTCAAACTTCAATTACTAGATCTAAACATCTATCCATTTCTTAATAAATGATTAACATTTTTAAATAACCTAAGTGTCCAAATAATATTCACAAATAATTCACAATAAAACATGATTTTTAAATCTCATTTAAATTAATTTATAGGCCAAATGGAAGGAATTTAGTGTTCAATTGCTGTAAATTAAAGTCCATTTAAATCAGCTTTCTAGTGGGATCCTGTGAACGCGCTGGTTTAGAACATTCACATTGCAGTAGATTTATGCCCTCAAATGCCCAGAAAAATGCTGCGGGATATAATGGGGCCCAAATTAGCTACTCGCAACATTAAACTTTGTATAAAGGGATCTTAAGAAGCCCTTTTTAACGTAAAAATAAGTAGCCTACCTTCCGTTTTCCCCTGTATGAGATCCGACCCATTTTTAATTTTTAACCTACTATAACAAGTAAAGAGAGCCCTTAAAACTAAAAATAGCGCCAGCTACGGAATCTTCCTGCGATTTTTCGTTAATAATTAACTAGGCTGAAAAACCATCGATTTGAACAGCCTAGGGAAAATCGCGTTTTAAACCCGCACCCCTCTAAACGGCGCCAAAATCGCGCGCACGGGCTGGGACAGATTTTCAACGATCTTCAGGTAGGCTTTGCAACATACCTACTACATTGGTTAGTAAGTGAAGTAACCAATCTACACCTTTCCTTGTAGAAATAAAAGTGAAGCACATCTAAATAAAAGTGACCTATAACAATAAACACATTACTGTGTGATGACTGAATAATACGCTACTAGCGCATACAGGGACGTACAGATGGTTTAAACGAAATCGCCGTATCTAAGGGGTGGCCTACAAAGCCGTCCTACGCACGTACGGTACTGATCCGGCGTTTCCTCCCTTCGCCGACGAAACAGCCAGGGGCCCATTGAGCCATCTGTCGTCCTAAGTTCCTTAAGTTGAGCAGGTCCAAGTGGACATCGGATTTAGCAGCAAGGTGTGAGCGCTCCATTAATTGTTTGGCGCTCCGGACAGACCTTTCTGCGAGTCCGTTTGACTGGAAATTCAGGACTGCTGGGGACATGGCGAAAATCCCATAGTTGAGCAAAGTTTTTGAAACACTGGCTGGTGAACTGACTGCCGTTATCTGACAGGGGGCGTGCAGGGGGGCCGTGCACGGAGAAATGGTGTGAGAGCTTTTGGATGACAGCATTGGATGTGATGCTTTGGAGCAGGTCGATTTCGAACCAGCCCGAATACGAGTCAACGAGAACCAGATACTGTTTGCCACGCCACTCAAATATGTCGGTGGCGACCATGGACCAAAGGCAGAGGAGGAACAGGGTGTGAGAGCAAGGGCTGCTTCTGTTGGTGTGGCATCAGGCTTTTGCAGACAGCGCAGGCTTCAACTTTTGCGCGCACATGATCGGTCATCCTGGGCCAGTAAAACATGCTCTTTGCTCGTTGTAAGGTCGCTTCCACGCCGGTGTGGCCCCTGTGAATGGCGTCAGAGTGCTTGTCCCGTAGAACAGCTGGGATGACTGCCTTGTGACCCTTGATTATGACCCCGTCCTGCAGTACCAGTTCGTCGCGAATCAGGAAATATCGGCGAATCGCCAGTGTTTATCCGGCCAGTTTCCTTTTTTCATTTTTTTTCATGGTACAACAGTATTTATGGAAAAGCACATATAACACACTACAGCTTGTTGCTTCTGCTGTGTCGCAGCATGATATGCAGCACAAGTTGCGTTGTGATAATATGAACAGTGTAGTAGGCGGAGCTTCTAATAATAAAGTACTACATTGGTTAGTAAGTGAAGTAACCAATCTACAATCCCCCAGCACTCCCTTCCCCTCTTCACCCCCGTCTTCTTCCCCCTCTCCTCCTCCCCTCCTCCCTCCCTCACCATTCCCTCCCTCTCCTTTCCCCTACCGTAACCCCTCCTCCTCCCTACCCCCATCCTCTCCTTCTTTCCCCCTGCTTCCCCACTCCACAGCTCTCCCCTATCCCACTAAACACAATGTTTAAATAACATTTCTCCTCCTCCCCTCCCCCACTCCCTCCCTCTCCTTACAACAATGTAATAAATCTCTCATTGCACTGGGACTCTTGTCATTTGTTAACATTGTAGTGGGCAGGGCAAGTTTTAAAGTGAAAAGTTTGATTTTTTTTAATGAAAACTGAATTTGAAGTTTAAAATGTGAATAACTTTTAAAATATAACACCAATCTGAATGGAACGCTGCTGGGTTTTTGTAAACTGCGTTTTTTCTTTTATGTAAATGAGATCCCATTGTGATGTAATTGTGGGGTGGAACAATGCTGACGGGCAGTTTATGTAAATGAGATCCCATTGTGACATCATACGCTGCTAACTGCCAGTGCAAGTTCAAGTGATTTTTGTCAAACTGGATTTTGTAAAGTTTAAAGACTAACTTGTAAAATATACCATTAATCTGAATGGAACTTGATGCACCCTACCCCAGAACAATGGTGAGTAAGGTGGGCCAAAAACTGTAGCGCTATCGTGTACTCTGGTGTAATTTCAGGACCATCCATCCAGACAGACACACAAGATGAGAGTTCCAGTAATATATAGAAGATTAAGAGTAAAGTGGAGCTAAGGAGAGATCAAAGCCTTTTCTACATGGAGACATGGGAAATGAATGGTGTAAAGTGAATACTTCTGTATTTACCGTGAAGCAGTACATGGAAGTTAATGAGTTTGGGGAAAGGAAGTGCTATTCTGGACCATTACATAAGAGGGAGTGTTGGAGATTCTCCAATGCAGAAAGTGATTGTCCCGGGCCTAACCAGATGTACCCAAGGAAGTTATGGGGAGCAAGGGAGGACATTTTTGTAACAATCCATTAGTCACTGCTGAGATACTAAGGGGGGGGGGAGCGAAGGGCCCTGTTTCCCTACTGTATCTCCAAATTAAACTAAGCATGTTTTGTTTTGTTAACTGTTGTGGGGGATAGTGAACATAGAGGAAGTGGACTGAACTTTGCTGCCTTCCCTCACAGTGGGAAACGTTGTGGGGGGATGTTTTTATGTTTACTGTTAAATTCTTTAATATTGTGTTTATTTTATTGGTGTGCTGCAATGGCAACTCAAATTTCACTACACCAATTGGTGTATGTGACAATAAATGCCCTTTGTCCTTTGCCCTTTAGCAAGGACAGATTTCGTAAAGTCACTGTGACTTTATGCATGTGAAAACATCTCATGAATTTTATTTTCCAGAGATGCTGCCTGACCCGCTGAGTTACTCCAGCTTTTTGTATCTATTTTCGGTTTAAGCCAACATCTGCAGTTCCTTCCTACACAGGTTGTAGTGGAGTGTTGTTTCTCAGATTGAAAGCCCGTGACCAGTGATGCACCACAGGGATCGCTCCAGTGCCCTCTGTTGTTTGTCATGCATGTTAATGATTTGGATGAGAATGTAGGTGGCATAATTAGTAAAGTTATAGATTATACCAAAATCAGTGGAAGAGGGGGCAGTAAATAAGCTTGTAAAAGTTATGACAGGATAGTGATCAATTGGAAAAGGGGGTGTAGGAATGACGGATGCAATTTAACTCGGACGAGGGCAAAATTAAGCATTTTACAAAAGTAAACCAGGGCTGGATGTACACAGTGTATGGTTGGGCCCTGGGGAGTATTATTGAACAAAGAGACCTAGGAGTGTAAGCATGTGGTTCCCTAAAAATGGCAACAAAGGTACCCAGGGAAGTAAAACAAACAGCTGGAGGAACTCAGCAGATCAGGCAGTATCTTAAAAAAGGTCACCCACAAAAATCTTTAAATTTCCCTCCACAGATGCTATCTGGCCAGCTGATTTCCTCATGCAGTTTTTTTCTCAAAATTCCAGCACCAACAATCTCTTGTGCCATCACACAACACTGCAATCTCTTGTGCCTTCACACATGAGTCTACATAGGTTGGGGTCTGCATAGGTTAGATAGAGCTCTTAAAGATAGCGAAGTCAGGGTATATGGGGAGAAGGCAGGAACAGGGTATTGAATGTGGATGATCAGCCATGATCACAGTGAATGGCGGTGCTGGCTCAGAGGGCTGAATGGCCTACTCCTGCACCTATTGTCTATTGTCATTTGAGAGCATGAATTATATTGAGATAGAATAGGTTTAGTCAGTTTTCCCTGGAGTAAAGCTGACAATAAAGATGTATAAAAGTATGAGAGGCTGAGAGAGGGTAGCCAGCCCGGGTCTGTTTGCCATGGTAGGGGTATCTAAAACCAGAGCTATTGGTTTTAAGGTGGCAGGGAGAAGGTTTAAAGGGGATCTGAAGGATAAATCTTTTGTATCAAGTTAAGTTGAGTATATTGAGATACGTACAGTAGAGAAGCACAGTAAGGTGCAGAATACAATTAATATTTTGCTTGCAACAGCATCGAACTCACAAAAACATAAGTTATTCATAAATTACATCTATCCTACCAGACAGTGAAAAGTTGTTTCTTCCTCGTGACTATTGAGAAAAAACAAGACGTTAGTGCCAAACACAATTAGAAAACAAGCCCATGGTAATACAAGAGGTAGTCTGTAGTGTTTTGTTGCCAAGGTAGGATCATGATTGTGAAGGTTGGTTCAAGAACATGCTAGCTGTAGGATGTCGGGTAGGTGGTGTCTGGTATGATCTACCAGAGGTGGTCATGGAGGCAGGACCAGTAACAATGTTTAAGAGACATCTGGACAGGTACAATGTTTAAGAAGGAACTGCAGATGCTGGAACAATCGAAGGTAGACAAAAATGCTGGAGAAACTCAGCGGGTGAGGCAGCATCTATGGAGCGAAGGAGTGGGTGACGTTTCGGGTCGAGACCCTTCTTCAGTGATGAGGGGATGGGAGGGGGGGGGGGGGGAGAAGAGAAGACCCTTTCTCCAGCATTTTTGTCTACCTCTGGACAGGTACAGGTTCATTGGTACTTTATTGTCAGGTGTACCTAAGTACAGTCACATATATTTTTGGAAACAATTCAGTGACAATTGCTATACGTTAGGGTTAGGCACAAACATACTAAATACAAGAGGCTAAGACTGTATAGTACACTATCAACACAAGAGTAGCCATGTTTCAGGTGTCATCTTGTACCGTTTAAGTCCAAAGTTTTTTAAAATATTAAGAGTCTTAACTTGGACAAAGGCCTGTTATCCTGGAGGCGGCATTGATTTGGAGTTTACACAGAAAAGCTGGAGAAACTCAGCGGGTGCAGCAGCATCTATGGAGCGAAGGAAATAGGCAACGTTTCGGGCCGAAACCCTTCTTCAGACTGATCAGGGGTGGGGGTGGGTGGGGACAAGAAAGGGAAAAGGAGGAGTAGCCGGAAGGCTGGAGGGTGGGAGGAGACAGCAGGGGAGCTGAGGAAGGGGAGGAGACAGCAAGGACTAACAGAATTGGGAGAAGTCGATGTTCATGCCCCCGGGATGCAGACTCCCCAAACGGAATATGAGGTGCTGTTCCTCCAATTTCCGGTGCTGCTCGCTGTGGCCATGGAGGAGACCCAGGACAGAGAGGTCGGAGATGGAGTGGGAGGGGGAGTTGAAGTGCTGAGCCACCGGGAGGTCAGCTTGGTTATTGCGGACCGAGCGGAGGTGTTCGGCGAAACGATCGCCCAACCTCCGCTTGGTCTCACCGATATAGATCTGCTGACATCTAGAGCAGCGGACGCAATAGATGAGGTTGGAAGAGATGCAGGTAAACCTCTGTCGCACCTGGAACGATTGCTTGGGTCCCTGAAAGGAGTTGAGGGGGGAGGTAAAGGGACAAGTGTTGCATCTGCTGCGGCCGCAAGGGAAAGTGCCCGGGGAGGGGGTGGACCGAGAGGGAAGGGAAGAATTGACAAGGGAGTTATGGAGGGAGCGGTCTTTGCGGAAGGCAGATATGGGGGGAGATGGGAAGATGTGGCCAGTAGTGGGGTCACGTTGGAGGTGGCGAAACTGACGGAGGATTATTTTTTGTATGTGATGGCTGGTGGGGTGAAAGGTGAGGACTAGGGGGACTCGGCCCTTGTTGCGAGTGCGGGGATGGGGAGAGAGAGCAGTGTTGCGGGGTATGGAAGAGACCCTGGTGCGAGCCTCATTTATGGTGGAGGAGGGGAACCCCCGTTCCCTGAATAGTGAGGACATTTCAGATGTCCTGGTGTGGAACGCCTCATCCGTGGAGCAGATACGGCGTAGACGGAGGAATTGGGAGTAGGGGATGGAGTCCTTACAGGAAGCAGGGTGGGAAGAAGTGTAGTCCAGATAGCCATGGGAGTCAGTGGGTTTATAGTGTATGTCGGTTAGAAGTCTATCACCTGCAATGGAGATAGTGAGGTCAAGGAATGGTAGGGAAGTGTCGGAGATGGTCCAGGTGTATTTCAGTGCCGGGTGGAAATTAGTGGTGAAGTGGATGAAGTCAGTCAGTTGTGTGCGGGTGCAGGAGGTGGCACCAAAGCAGTCGTCGATGTAGCGGAGGTAGAGGTTGGGGATGGGGCCCTGGTATGTATTGAACAAGGATTGTTCGACGTAACCTACAAATAGGCAGGCATAGCTGGGGCCCATGCGTGTGCCCATAGCTACGCCTTGTATTTGGAGGAAGTGGGAGGAGTCGAACTCGAAGTTATTGAGGGTAAGGACCAGCTCCGCTAGGCGGAGGAGAGTGTCAGTGGCTGGGTATGGGTTGCTTCTCTGGTCGAGGAAGAACCGGAGGGCTGTGAGACCATCGTGGTGGGGGATGGAGGTGTATAGTGATTGGACGTTGCTGGCTAGACACAAAATGCTGGTGTAACTCAGCGGGACAGGCAGCATCTCTGGAGAGAAGGAATGGGCGATGTTTCGGGTCGAGACCCTTCTTCAGACATGATTCAAGCTGGGATCGTCCTGTGCAGGCGATGTGTTGATATCCTCTATCACTGCTCCACTGCTACATGCAGCTGCAAGCCGCGTCTGATCCGCACGCTCGGCCTCGGGCTGCTTCAGGGCCTGCAACGGTCCACTCCGCCCACTCTGCTACTCCACCTCAACATCAGCCTGTGAACACGCCATCCCTGGCCTCCGACCCACGTTCGGCCTCTGTTCCCTGGGCCTCCAGCAGCCGACCCAGAGCACCTCTGAGGCTGTGGGAAGTTAAACCCCGAGCCTGCCCACCAGCATTGACAATTCCTTCCTTCCGTCTGCTGCTGCTGCCACCGTCATTCCATGTTCCAGGCTCAGTCGCTGCTCCACTCAGCCTCTTTCCCCCCCCCCCCCCCAGCCCGCTACCTCCCTTGCCCAGGGACGGGAACTATGCAGATCTCAGAGCCCATCCATGGAGCTGCCCCTGGACCAAAGCGCTGCTGTCAGTGCTTGGGTCCAGCAACTCTCCATACCCAGCTGCTTTAAAACCCCATCCACTGCTCATGAGAGAACGGCGGTTATAGGACTGCACGTTCCGCTGTCACATCAGCAGCCAGGGCGCGGTTGTCTCTGAGTAATGAAAGGGTTCCATTTTGCAGGAATATATGTCTATCTTGTTCATAAAGTGAAAAAAACACAAAAGCACTCAATGTGGTAACCATACCTCCACAGTATTGTAATGAACCCCATCAAAGCACATCAAGAACGCATATCGCTCTGTTCCCCGGGCTGGTCTGGGTCTCTCTGATCATTGCCTAGTTTATTTATTTCAACCTACAGGCAGAAATTAAAATCTGCTAAGCCTGTGGTCAGAACAAAGAAAAGGTGGACAAGAGAGGGCATTGAGAACCTACAATCCTGCTTTGACTACACGGATTGGAATGTGTTCAGGGAAGCTACACAAGCCTCGATGAGTATACGGACACTGTATCATCATATGTCAGCTTTTGTGAGTACAGTTGCATTCCAACAAGGAACCTGGTTCAACAACGACAAGCCCTGGTTTACTGCAGAACTCAGACAGCTCCGACAGTCTAAAGAGCAGGCCTGCAGGAGCGGGGATGCAGACCTCCACAGGCAGGCAAAGTACAAGCTGAGAAGAGGAATCAGAGCTGCCAAGGAAAGGTACTCTGAGAAGTTGAGGAGCAATTTCTCAGCTAGTGACTCTTCTTCAGTTTGGAAGGGCTTGCAAGAAATCACCAGCTACAAGAGGAAAGCTCCCAGCTCTTTGGACAATCGTCAGCTGACCAACGACCTGAGTGAGTTCTACTACAGGTTTGGCAAGCAGAAATGTAACCCTGGCACCCCCTCCCCCCTCTCCAACAAACACAGCCAGACCCCAGTCTGCAAAGACTGGACCCTTCTACACCCACTTCTCCCCATTCACCACTTCACCACTTCACATCTACTTCAAGCAAGACTCCAGTCTGAAAAGACTGGACCCTTTCCCACCCACCCCTCTCCAATCACCACTTCACACCCAATTACCCATCCCCTCATGCTGCACAACATCATTTCTCCATCATCAACAATAAAAAATAGAGGAGAGGCTGTTCAGAAGACAGAAAAGCCGGAAATCTCCAGGACAGGACAATGTTTCCCCCTCTACTCTCAAGCTCTGTGCCGAACAACTGGCACCGGTCTACACAGACATTTTCAACCAGTCCCTGCATACGCTATAAAAATTAAATGTATTATTATTTATTATTATACCTATACTGTCCCTGCCTGCTTCAAAGTCTCCACTATTGTCCTTGTACCCAAAAAGGCAAGGATTACTGGTCTTACAAACTGCAGGCCTGTCGCACTGACCTCTGTAGTCATGAAGACCCTTGAAAGGCTTGTGCTGGCCAAGCTGAAAAATATCACACACCCTCTGCTGGACACTCTGCAGTTTGCATATCGGGCCAATAGATCTGTCATCCTGGGCCTGTACTTCATCCTCCAGCACCTAGACTGCCAGAGGACCTATGCGAGGATTTTGTTCGTTGATTTTAGCTCTGCATTCAACACCATTGTGCCAGAGCTACTACACTCCAAACGTTCCGAGTTGACTGTGCCTGAAACCCTCTGTCGGTGGATCACCAGCTTCCTGACGGACAGCAAGCAGCATGTGAGGCTGGGAAAGCACTTCTCGGACCCGCAAACCCTCAGCATAGGAGCACCTCAAGGCTGCGTACTCTCCCCGCTCCTCTACTCTCTCCACACCAATGACTGCACCTCCACTGACTCCTCTGTCAAGCTTCTCAAGTTTGCGGACGACACAAACCTGATTGGACTGATCCAGGATGGGGAGGAATCTGCCTACAGACAGGAAGTGTCACGGCTGGCATCCTGGTGCCATCACAACAACCTGAAGCTCAATGCTCTTAAGACAGTGGAATTGATAGTAGACTTTAGGAGAGCTCCCCTCCCTTCACCATCTGTGGAGTCTTTTATGTTCCTGGGATCCATCATCTCCAAGAACCTTAAATGGGGAGCTACCATCGACTCCACAGTCCAAAAGGCACAACAGAGGATGTACTTCCTGCGGCAGCTGAGGAAGTACAATCTGCCACAGGCAATGATGGTCCAATTCTATACGGCCATTGTAGAGTCAGTCTGTCCTCACCTTCTCCATCATGGTCTGGTTTGGCTCAGCCATCAAGCACGATATCCAGAGGCTGCAGCGAATAGTTTGATCAGCTGAGAAGGTTATTGGCTGCAACCTTCCCTCCATTGATGAACTGTACACTGCAAGGGCCAGAAAGCGAGCGGGTAAGATCATCTCTGACCCCTCTCACCCTGGCCACAAACTCTTTGAATCACTTCCCTCTGGAAGGCGACTCCGGACTGTCAAAGCTGCCACAGCCAGACATAAAAACTTTTTTTCCATGAGTAGTAGCTCTAGTCAATAACCAAAAATCTGTAGCCTCCTTTTGCTCTGGTATTTTACTTAATTCACATGTTTAATCAATAATGTTTTATTATTAATGTTTAATGTTTTATGTGTAATTCCTAACTGTCACTGTTGTCGTTGTTACTTGCGGGCAGAGCACCAACGCAAATTCCTTGTATGCAAATACTTGGCCAATAAACTTATTCATTCATTCAAAACTGATATGAAAAAATAATGACTAAAAGTGAAGAAAGAGGAGAACCTAGTTCTATTGTTTTGTAAAAAACAATTGTATTTTCCTTGCATCCATTGGTATTTTGCATTTAATTACTTTGTAGGAGTTTGTTCACATATAGAGGTATCCATCCATAAATTGGGCATTGGTAACCCTGGGCCGGCCTGGACTTGAATGTGCAAGGTATGGTGTGATGAAATGTATTTAGGCAAGTGGGATTAGTGTAGATTGGCATGAAGGCCAACAGAGGCCCAGTGGACTTGAGGGCTGTTTCATCTACCGCATAGCTGACTATATTGAATTTATTAAGGATCTGTTGGATTTACTGTGCTTTGTGATTATTTAACTGAGATTTAACATTTATTATTCTTAAAAGGGTGACTGGTGGACCATCGGGGAGAAGTGGTCATCGTATGGCTGTTTGTAAGAGACAGATCTTAGTGTTTGGTGGATTCCATGAAAGTACAAGGTAATAACAGATTTTAATAATTATTATTTTACAACCTTAAATTAAAAAAATCATCATGCTTTCTTTAATTTTGAATTTTGAGGATTTTTTTGACTGGTTTCATAATCTACACTCTGTACCTGAGACATAATTGAATCTACTGGTGAAGTAAAAACGAGAATGGATGTTGATGTGCTACATCTGCCACTTTTGCTGTGTTTCTACATGCTCCTGACAAAGATCCAAGGATTGTTAGTGCCATCTTGGATGTTCCTACTCCACTTTGTACAGTCATGGCATTCCCATGGATCTAAAAAAACAGTCAATTCTCTTATCCACTTTTAGTGAGTGAACTAATGGTGCTAGGCTTTCTAGTGTGCCAGTTAAATGATCTGGCTGCTTACTATGGCTAGATGACCAAACTGGGTTGACCTGGTTATTCGAGTTGAGTGAATGCTGAAGTTGTGTTGAATGTTTTCCAGTTTGAAGGTTAGCTCCACTCCAGCATGATGTTTGTTGCAAGTGAAGCGTAACATTTTGTGAGAAAGATTGAGTCAGAGGGATGACACTCCAGCACTCTTGTTTTTGGGTCTGATGGTGGCTAGATGGCTAGATTCAAAGCTTGCATGGCATTTACAGAATGGAGAGATATTTTAGTGGCGGGGCCACTAGATTTGAAAAGTTGAAACTTCAAATTCCTCATAGTCAATATCACCAACAACTTTTCCTGGACCACCCATATTGAAGCAACGACCAAGAAAGCACAACAAAGCCTCAACATTCTTAAGGGGCGTCCCACTTGGGCGACCTAATTGGCGAGTTTAGGAGAGTTTGAAAAAATGTCAAGGTGAAGACCTCCCTCGACTACCACCCACATCAAATAATTTCTGTTTCACAGTAGTATTGCCATGTTTTTCTTTCATTTGAATGCCTTTTGTAATAATTGCAATATAACAAGTTAAAGTTCACAAAACTCTGTTATAGTCCGTTCAGTGAATTATGTTGCATTTTTTGCTTTTATGCAAATAATTTCTTAATTTTTCATTTATGTAGCTATTGTTTGTTTTCATTTTCATTATTTCCTAATCATGATATATACAAAACTATTTATTTTCAAGGTAGAATTCACATTTATCTTTACTGCAATAATAAATACAAATGTAGTGTAATACATTAAAATGGTTAACTGCTTATTATTTAGATAGAGGGGCTTAATAAAATGTATTTTTGTTTCAGGGATTTTGTGTATTATAATGATATTTACTCCTTTAACCTGGATAAATTTACATGGACAAAGGTGTGTCCATCTGGGACTGCTCCATGCCCTCGCTCGGGCTGTCAAATGGCTTCCACACTTGATGGTAACATCGTCATTTACGGAGGTTATTCAAAGCAGGTAATTTATTCACTTCTGAGTCTCTTCCACTTGTTCAGTTTAGCATAAAATAGTACAGGGAATATCAATGTAACCGGCTCAAGGATTTAACATGGAACAGTACAGGAATGGTCCCGTCTGTCCAAATATTTGTGCTGAGCATAATGCCAAGTTAAACTGATCTGATCTACCTGTACCAAATCTCTATCCCTCGATTCATTGCACTTTTACGTGCCTATTTAAAAGCCTCTTAAATACTCTTATTGCACCTGCCTCCACCACCACCCTTGGCAAAGCATTCCAAGCCCCCACCACTGTGTAAAAAAAGAAAGGTGGATTTAAACGAGATTGGCAGGGGGGTGGGATCCGATACAGGACCAAAAAGCTGGAAGTTGGTATGGAGGGTGAGGAAAGTTTAGTTGACAGAATAGGGAAATGGAGGGAATGAGGAAGAACTGTTGGTTTGAATTGCACTTATTTTAACGCGAGAGACCTGATGGGTAAGGAAGATGAACTCGGGGCATGGATAGGTACGTGTGACCGGGATGTTGCAGCCTTTACAGAAACCTGGTTAAGGGACGGATGGGACCAGCAGCTCATGTTCCAGTATACAGGAGCTTGAGGAGAGACAGAGGTCAGGGTAAAAGAGGAGGGGGTGTTGTGTTATTGATTAAGGAGGATGTCACGGCAGTGGCCAGAGGTGACATTATTGATGGATCGTCCACTGAGGCTATATGGGTGGAGCTGAGAAACAAGAAAGCTGGAGTAACTCAGCAGGACAGACAGCATCTCTAGAGAGAAAGAACGGTGATATTTCAGGTCGAGACCCTTCCTCAGACTGAAACGTCACCTATTCCTTCTCTCCAGACATGCTGCCTGTCCTGCTGAGTTATTCCAGCTGTTTGCGTCTATCTTCGGTTTAAACCAACATCTGCAGTTACTTCTTAAGCAAGAAAGGGAAGATCACCTTGATGGGAATGTACTTCAGGCCCCAAATAGTCAACGCGAGCAAATATGCCAGGAGATTGTAGGCAGCTGCAGTACTAATAAGGTGGTTTTATATGGGGATTTTAATGAGTTTGAGTTTACATTATTGTCATGTGTACCCAGGTACAGGGGAAAGCATTGCTGCGCGCTAACCAGTGCTAACCAGTCATCGGAAAGACAATACATGATAACAATCGAGCTATACACACTGGATAGATACTTTCCCAATATTGATTGGGAATGTCCTCGTGCCATAGATTTAGATGGGACAGAATTTGTCAAATATGTTCAGAAACGTTTCACCTGTAAATAGTAGTGGGCCTTTGACGGGAGAGGGCCGCACTTGATCTAGTCCTGGGAAATTAGGCGCAGCAAATGGATGGGATGTTCGTGGATGAGCCTTTTGGAACCAGCAACCACCTTGCCAATAGGTCTAAGATAGTTAGGATAGTTAAGACAGATAGCATGCAAAAAAGGAAATCTGGAGGGCAAACAAGAGATTTTACGTTCATAAAGGGGAAAAAAAGGTAACCAGAGAGAGAATGGGACCCCTCAGGAATCAAAGCAGTCAACTCTATGTGGAGCCACTGGAGATGGGCGCGGTCCTCAATGGGTATTTCTCCACTGCTTTTACCGAAGAGAGAATCGGAGAAACTTGGGGCAGTCAATGGAAGTGTGTTGAGGGCAGTCAGTATTATCGTTGAGGAGGTACTGAAGATCCTAACGTGTATGAAGGTAGAGAAATCCCCAGGCCTGATCACATTGATCCAAGGGCACTGAGAAACTAGAGAGGAAATTGTGGGTGCCCTGGCAGAGCTTTATGAGTCAACATTAGGTACATGTACGGTGCCGGTAAAGGGATGGAAAATGGCTGATTTGATAGTCAGCATGGTTTTGCACATGTGACCAAAAGGATGGTTGAGGGGAGAGCTATGAATGTTGTTTATATGGATTTGGATTTCAGCAAGGCATTTGACAAGGTTCTGCACGATAGGCTACTCTGGAAGGTTAGATTGCATGGGATTCAAGGAGAGATAGCTGACTGGATAGAAAATTGGCTTCATGGAAGGAAGCAGAGGGTGATGGTAGAAGGTTGCTTCTCGGACTGGACGGCAGTGACTAGTGGTGTGCCACAAGGTTCACTGCTGGGCTCATTACTGTTTGGCATCTATATCAATGATTTGGATGAGAATGTACATGGCATGATTAGCAAATTTGCAGATGACACCAAAGTGGGCGGTATTGTAGATAGTGAAGATGTTTGTCAAAAATTGCAGCAGGATCTTAGTCGGTTGGGCTGGTGGGTTGAGGAATGATGGATGGAATTTAATACAGGGAAGTGAGAGGCATTGCATTTTGGACAGCCTGAAAAAGGGCAGGACATGCCAAATGGCACTGCTTGGGGAAGTACTGTAGAGCAGAGGAATATAGGAGTGCAAGTACATAATTCCTTGAAAGTGGCATCACAGGTACAGGTGCACAACCTTTTATCCGAAAGCCTTGGGACCAGACACCTTTCGTAATTCAGAATTTGTCGGTCTTCGGAATGGAAATTTTTTTTGCGTAGATTTTAATGGCTGTCTCAGTGGTAGAGTGCTCGGCTCATATCCGCAAGGTCGCGAGTTTGCGCCTTGATCCCGGCAGAAGAAGTTGGAGCGGGGCTGTGCTGGGCTGCTGCTGGCTGTGGGTCTCTCGGTTCTCCGTGCTTGCGGTGGGCCTGGTGGTCGACGTCCAATTGGTCCTGACGTCTCCGGTGACTGCACAGACCTGCAGCCATCGCCGTCGTGAAGACAGTACAAAGCCCCCACGCCGGTGCAATGAGAGGGGAGGGAAGGGATCACACACATGGCCGGGAAGCAGAGGGGTGTAGGTGGGGTGAAATTGAAGGGAGCGACAATCTGCTGCTGCCTGCACGCTAAGTTTAAAAGTTCCCACGCAAGACTCACGATACACTGTGTATCGTGTCTACCGTGGGAACGTTTTAACTCAGCGGGCAGGTAGCAGCAGATTGTCAATTATTAACCCTCCCGCGCAATATACTCTCGCCTTCTCTTTTATGAATGGGGATTTAGTTCCCCTTTCTTCGAGGACCGACCGGAGGTTCCGCTGTCACCTCTGCGGGCCGCCCTCGGTGAACGTCCTGTCTCCCTGTCCCTGGGATAGTAGGGGGCGATCAAACAGCACAATATCCCACTCCCCCTCCAACGCGACCCCAAGAACAAGAAGTACCTTCCACACTATCAGCTTCTGCCCATACACTGCGTGTTCCTCTGAAGTTGGAACGGGGCTGGGCTGGAGTTGCTGATCTGGGATCTCCGTGCTTGCAGTGGGCCTGGGGGTCGGTGTCCCGATGAGAGGGCGCAGCTCGGGCTGTGGGCGAACTGCCACTTGTCGCCGTAGCGGCCCGTCGGGGAGCGGCTTCTGGTGGTCCTGACGTCTCCGGCCAGTTTGCAGTTTTCCTCTGGAGTTGGAACGGGGCTGGGCTGCTGCTGGCTGTGGGTCTCTGGGTTCTCCGTGCTTGCAGTGGGCCTGGGGGTCAGTGTCCCGTTGGTCCTGACGTCTCCGCTGACTGCACTGTGCTGCTAGAATCGCCGACGTGAAGACAGTGCAAAGCCCCCGCGCCGGTGCAATGAGCGGGGAGCTGGGGAGGGAAGGGGTCACACACATGGCCGGGAAGCAGAGGGGTGTAGGTGGGGTGAAACTGAAGGGAGCGACAATTTGCTGCTGCCTGCACGCTAAGTTTAAAAGTTCCCACGCAAGACTCACGATACACTGTGTATCGTATCTACCGTGGGAACTTTTTAACCCAGCGGGCAGGCAGCAGCATATTGTCAATTATTAACCCTCCCGCGCAATATACCCTCACCTCTTTTATGAATGGGGACTTAGTTCCCCTTTCTTCGAGGACTGACCGGAGGTTCCGCTGTCACCTCTGCGGGCCGCCCTCGGTGAACGTTTTCAAGGACCTTTCTTCAAGGACCGAAAAAATGTCGCTATTCGGAGGTTTTCGTTATTTGGATCGTCGGATAAAAGGTTGTGCACCTGTATATAGGAGAATCAAGAGGCTTTTGTCAAATTGGCCTTCATCAGTCAGAGTAGACAATAGACAATATGTGCAGGAGTAGGCCATTCGGCCCTTCGAGCCAGCACCATCAGTATTGATTATAGAAGTTGGGAGGTCACGTTACAGTTGTGCAAGACATTGGTGAGGCCACATTTGGCGTGTTGTGTTCAGTGTTGGTCATGAAGTTATAGGAAAGATGTCAAGCTGGAATGGGTGCAGAGAAGATTTACCAGGATGTTGTCAGGACTCGCGGGCCTGAGCTATAAGAGGTTGAGCAGTTTAGGACTTTATTCCTTGTAGCACAGGAAGATGAGGTGATTTTAATGCATGTACAAAATCATGAGAGGAATTGATGCACAAGGGTCTTTTGCCCGGAGTTGGGGAATCGAGAGCATGGGGTCAAAGGTTTAAAGTGAGTGGGCGAAAAATGTAATATGAAGCTGAGGGATAACATTTTTACACAAAGGTTGGAGGGTATATTGACGAGCTGCCAGAGGAGTTGAGGCAGGTACTATCATAACGTTTAAGAGACATTTGGACAGCTACATGGCTAGGATAGGTAGAGGGTTATGGGCCAAGCACAGGCAGGTGGGAATGGTGTAGATGGGGAATGTTGGTTGGCATGGGCAAGTTGGGCCGAAAGGCCAATTTCCATACTGTATGAGTCTATGACTCTGACTCTATAGGGTCTGTCCCACTTGACGATTTTTTCAGCGTCTGCCGGCATCATTGACAGACAGATCAGGTCAACGAAACGTTGCAGCGTGACGCGGCAGTGGCGCGCCGTGACGCAGCTTAATGACGTATGATGCGCTGCGTTTTTGCCAAGTGGGACAAGCCCTTATGACTCTTCAGCCTAAGCCTCAATGGCCCACTCTTGCGCTGTCCACTTTCACTATAGCTACAGTTAAACTTACCTCCCTTTTATTGGCAGCTGATAATTAGCCGGGTTGTGAGATTTGCCTTTTAAATTTTCCCCCTCCCTCGCTGTAAATCCCGAGAGATGACATCAAACTGAGAGTCTTGACTTTTCCGTTCTTCTGCAAATCGCTGCAAATCGCAACAGTTGCGATTCACCGACTGTGAGATTTACCTTTTGAATTCTTCCTGCTCTCACTGGAAATCTCAACAGATGATGGTTTTCAAAAGCTTCCCAATCCTCTAGCTTCCTACCAATCTTTGTCATAGTAGTTGCTTTTATGCTTTTGCTTTTCTATTATCTTTTGCTTTTAGTTTATTTTATCTTTCGCTTTTATGCTGTATTTGACTTCCTTCGTCAACCATGCTTGCATTATTCTCCCCTTAGTATGTGTCTTCCTCTTTAGGATGAAAATATCTTGAGTCTTCTGAATTACTCCCAGAAGCTCTTTCCATTGCTACTGCACCACCATTCCTGCTAGGGTCCCCTTCCAATCAACTTTATCTCCTACCTGTAATACAATAGGTATTGTATTACAACGAGACCTGGGTGTCCTTGTACACCAGTCACTGAAAGTAAACATGCAGGTACAGCAGGCAGTGAAGAAAGCTAATGGCATGTAGGCATTCATAACAAGAGGATTTGAGTCGAGCAGTAAAGAGGTCCTTCTGCAGTTGTACAGGGCCCTGGTGAGACCACATCCGGAGTATTGTGTGCGGTTTTCGTCTCCTAATTTGAGGAAGGACCTCCTTGCTATTGAGACAGTACAGCGTAAATTCACAAGGTTAATCCCAGGGATGGCGGGACTGTCATATGAGGAAAGATTGGAAAGACTGGGTTGTATTCACTGAAATTTAGGATTAGAGGGGATCTTATAGAAACATATAAAATTGTAAAAGGACTGGAAATGCTAGATGCAAGGAAAATGTTCCCAATGTTGGGGGAGTCCAGAACCAGGGGTCACAATCCAAGAATAAAGGGGAGGCCATTTAAAACTGAGATGAGAAAAAACTTTTTCACCCAGAGAGTTGAGAATTTGTGGAATTCTCTGCCACAGGAGGCAGTGGAGGCCAATTCACTGGATGGATTTAAAAGAGAGTTAGATAGAGCTTTAGGGGCTAGTGGAATCAAGGGATATGGGGCGAAGGCAGGCACGGGTTACTGATCGTGGAAGATCAGCCATGATCACAATGAATGGTGTTGCTGGCTCGAAGGGCCAAATGGCCTCCTCCTGCACCTATAATATAAATAAATGCAACTGATCTTGGCTTCTCCCCTTCAAACTGCAGGTTGAATTTCTATCATATTATTTGCCTCCTAGGGGTTCCTTCACCTTCAGCTCAGTAATCAAATCTAATTCATTGCACAACTCCAAAGCTCTAAAGGGCCATTCTTTGGAAAGTGAACCCAAACGTCACACAAGTGACCAGATGTAGTCACATAAAGTCATACATTAAAAAATTCTTGTAAGAGATTGATCGTATTCATTGCAATTTTCCTACCTCCAGAACTATAATGCATGTCTGCTAAAGATATGAACGTTCTAGTTTTTTAAAATTCACAGTTTGTAAGATAAAACTGAGTTATGGGGGAAAAAAGCTTCTGTGTGGGGTCACATACGTGACCGGTCATCTTTAACATCTGACCCTAAACAAATAATGTCAGCACAACATAAAAATTTCAGTTGATTAAAAAAATATATGAATCATGTATGCAATACCTAACAATATACCAGTAATACGTTCAGAATTAGAAGAGATGTTTCCACAATTTTTCATGTTTTTTGGTCACACACATGACTAAGAATGACCCTAAAAAGCCATCTCTTAGGCATTCTACAAATTCCTTCTCTTGGCACCCAGTACCAATCTGATGTTCCCAATCTACCTGTATATTTAAATCCCTCACGACCACGACATTGCCTATCTTACATGCCGTTTCTATCTCCTGATGTAATTTGCACTCTACATCCATGCTGCTATTTGGGGGCCTGTATATTATTCCCATTAGGGTATTTTTACCCTTGCAGTTTATTAACTCTACCCACAAGGATTCTACATGATCTGAAAGGATGTGTATCCTTTGATGTTCAGCTCCTGGCTCTGATCCTCTTTCAGCCAGGAAGGAATCTGTGCTGCCCACAACATCTATCTGCCAATTTCTAACTGCTTTGTGAGCTCACCTTCAGCAGGAGGCCTAACTCCTCTTCCATCCATCTTGTTAAATTGGTTTTATGACACGATACCATACTATAGTTCTTTATTCATCCCAGGAGGGAAATTGATCTGCCAACAGTCATAAAAAAAAAAAGATACATGAAATTAAAGTGACGAGTGGAAAGGATCGGGGATGTGCAAGGATTTGGGGAGGGGGGGAGGAGAGTCAGTCAGTTACAGTCCGTACAATTTGATAGCCACAGGGAAGAAGGATCTCCTGTGATGTTCTGTACTGCATCTTGGTGGAACCAGTCTGTTGCTGAAGGTACTCCTCAGCTTGATTAGTGTATCATGGAGGGGGTGAGCTGTATTGTCCAGTTTGAAGAGCATCCTCCCATCCAAAACCACCTCCAATGAATCCAACTCCACCCCCAGGACAGCGCTAGCCTTTCTGATGAGTTTGTTAATCTCTAATGATTTTGCTACATCTAAACAAGCATAGCCAGTTCATAAGTGGTAGGAACAGAATTAGGCCATTCATCCCATCAAGTCTACTCCACCATTTAATCATGGCTAATCTATCTTTCCCTCTCAACCCCATTCTCCTCATGCCTTCTCCCCATAACTCCTGACACCAGTATTAATCAAGAATCTATCAATCTCCACCTTAAAAATATCCATCCACTTGGCCTTCACAGCCTCCTGTGGCACTTAATGCCACAGATTCACAACCTTGTGACTAAAAAAATCCTCCTCATCTCCTTTCTAAAGGTATGTCCTTTTATTCTGAGGGTATGGCCTCTGGTCCTAGACTCTCCTACTAGTGGAAACATCCTCTCCACATCCATTCTATTCAGGCCTTTCACTGTTTGATAAGTTTCAAAGAGGTCCCCCCTCATCGTTCTAAACACCAGCAAGTACAGGCCCAGTGCCGTCAAACACTCATCATATGTTAACCTAATCATTCCTGGAATCATTCTGATTAACCTCCTCTGGACCCTCTCCAAAGCCAACCCATCCTTCCTAAGATATGAGCCCCAAAACTGCTCTCAATACTCCAAAACAGTTTGACCAGCGCCTTATCAAGTCTCAGCATTACATCCCTGTTTTTATATACTTGTCCTCTTGAAATAAATGCTAGTGTTGCATTTGCCTTCCTTACTACTGATTCGACTTGCAAATTAACCTATTGGGAATACTTTGCCAACACACCCAAGTTCTTTTGCGCCTCCGATTTCTGAATTCTCTCCCCATTTAGAAAATAGTCTGTGCCTTTATTCCTACTACCAAAATGCATGACTCCACACTTTGCTAAGCTGCATTCCATCTGCCACTTCTTTGCCCACTCTCCCAATTTGTGGAATTTCACAGATTTGCCAGTAAAGGAATTTTTACTTGCTCAAATATGAAGATATTAGGTGCAAGAGATCTGGGGCTCCTTGTTAAAACTGCACATTGTAGTCACCATGCATTTTTATGAAAACAGCTTCCCCTTGAAACATTGGTTACTTGAAGGGTCTGCGCAACTAGGCAGAATGCCATGAACTATTTACATATTAATTTCTGGAACAGATTATAGAGAGAGTTTAAAGGAAATCCTGTCAAATTCAGAGTGGATAAAAAATAAATCTCTGGTTCCAGTTTGTTAGTTTGAAACATTTAAGGTCTATCGTTTAGCCTGCTCATGCTAGAAGTTCAGTTGATTTGTGAAAGATTCTTCTGTTTTTCTTTCCCTTCTACCTTTTCACATTTTTAATTCCTACTTCCTTCATTTGGTTTTTTTCTCCAGTTTAGTTCCTTTCTATACTTTATATCAAGTATTCCTCTCTTTCCTCTTTCAATTTCTTCTCTCTCTTCCCACACACTTTTTCGTCTCTTCACCATCCGCTCTTCCCTGCTATTTCTTGTGCTGTTGGTGACTTAATTGTGGCTTGATTTCACTCCTCTGTTTGTTATTCTCCGTCATTGTGCTTTTCCTTGTTTCCAACCAGCAGTTTACACCTCATCAATCACCTCAGACCATCAAAATCAATGTAGTTTGCACGGTGCCATCGCGGTAGAGTTGCTGTCTTACAGTGCCAGAGACCCGGGTTCCATCTCCGAACACTGATTTGGATGAGAACCTACTCGGCAAGATTAGCAAATTTGCAGATGATACAAAAGTGGGTGGTTTTGCAGATAGTGAAGATGGTTGTGAAAAATTGCACCAGGATCTTGATCTATTGGCTAGGTGGGCTGAGGAATGGTTGATGGAATTTAATACAGAGAAATGCATTTTTGGTATTTCTAACATGGGCAAGACCTACACAATGAATGGCAGGGCTCTGGGGAATGTTGTAGGGCGGAGGGATCTAGGAGTGCATGTGCATGGTTCCTTGAAGGTGGACTCGCAGGTAGATAGAGTGGTCAAAGAGGCATTCGGCACTTTGGCCATCAGTCATAGTATTGAGTATAGAAGTTGGGAGGTCATGTTGCAGATGTATAAAATGTTGGTGAGGCCACATTTAGAGTATTGCGTTCAGTTCCGGTGCATCATGTTGTAGGAAAGATGTTGTCAAGCAGGAAGAGGTACAGAGACGATTTACAAGGATGTTGCCTGAACTAGAGGATCTGAGGTGTTGAGAGAGGTTGAGTAGGCCTCTATAGGGACTCTATTCCTTGGAGCGCAGGAGGGTGAGGGGTGATCTTATTGAGGTGTTTAAAATCATCAGATGAATAGATTGGGTGAACGCACGGTCTCTCTGAGATCTTTGGTTTCCACTCACACTCCAAAGAAGTACAGGTGTGGAGGTTAATTGGCTTGGTGTAAATGTAACAATGTTCCTAGTGTGTTTAGGTTAGTGTCAAGTCAAGTCAATTTTATTTATCACATAAAGTGGGTGGTGCAGTGAAATTAAAGTGGCAATGCTTGCGGATTGTGCAAAAAGCTACAGAACAGAACAGAACAGAAACAGTATTTACATAATAGGAAAAAAAACAGCACTTTTAAAAAGACACAACATAGCAATAAATTAGCTGTCTGAGGTGGTAAAGGCGTTGCCTTGCCTTACCAGAGCGGCAGCGTGTGATGTCCATGTCAGATCCTCTGTGATGTGGACTCCCAGGTATTTAAAGCAGCTCACCCTATCTACAGTAGCCTCATTTATCTCCATATACGTCCTCTGATGTTGTGCCCTTCTAAAGTCCACAATCAGCGAAGGAGGAAGGCGCAGATGTGGTTCTTGACCAGCCTCTCGAAGCATTTCATGACTACTGAGGTGAGGGCCACCGGTCGGTAGTCATTCAAACAAGCTGGAGAGGCATTCTTTGGTTCAGGTACAATGATAGATCTTTTGAAGCAGGCAGGGACGACGGACCTGGACAGGGAGAGGTTGAATATTGTGATGAGGACTGGAGTTAGCTGAGTAGCACAAGATTTAAGCACTCGCCCAGATATACCATCTGTGTGCACATCCCCAGTGGTGGGCCTCCCTCCAGCCTCACTAGCCAGCGCGCTGGTGGTGTTGTTGTTAGCCGGCAAGCTAGGGGTGATGTTGCCCGTCTCGAATCGTGCGTAGAAAGAGTTCAGGTCATCAGCTAGGGAGGTGGCAGCACTTCCGGTTGAGGGGGGGCTGCTCTGGTAGTTAGATATAGTCCATAGTCCCTGCCAAAGGCAGTCCTTCTGCTCCATCCTGTCCCTGTACCTCCTTTTTGCGTCCTTCACCGCCCTTTGCAGTCGGTAGGATTCCACCTTGTAGTCGTCCATATTTCCGGATGCCAGAGCAGAGTTGTAAGGTGCGAGGGTCTCTGGTCGGTGCAGACTCGGTGGATCGTAGGGCCTACTTCCGTGCTGTATCTCTAAACTAAACTAAAGTAAGAAGATGCTGTTCTTGGACTCGAGGAATTACTTAACAATAACTTGATTTGGGGTGCAGATAACATATGCATCTTTCCATTACAATTTAGGAATAGTGTTCATGTTTTCTCTGGAAATTTTAATGCATTTTCATAGAAATTCCATCAATAAACATGATAGTAATTTCTGAGATATTTTGACAGTTCAGGACTGAAGACATCTATATTTCCTATATCCAGTCTCTGTTACTGATATTAGCATTTAGTGAATAGTTAGAAAAATCACTGTTTTTTTTCCACAATAAAAGGAACGTGTCTTGCTGATGCCGACGGGCATTTTCAATTCAATGTTTAGTTACTGAGAAATTAATTGAGAATGGTGCAGGAACTAGCTTTAAAAAGGAGCAAAGTTAATTTGGAACAGTTATATTCACTAAATGGAAAACCAAATTTCCAGGAGCTTAGACATTCACAAAGTGCTGGCGTAACTCAGCTGGTTAGGCAGCATCTCTTGAGAAAATGGTTGGGTGATGTTTTGGGTCGAGACCCTCTGAAGAAAGGGTCCCGACCTGAAATGTAATTCATCCTTTTCCTCCAAGGTGCAGTCTGCCCCATTGAGTTACTCTAGCACTTTGTGTCTATCTTTGGTATAAACCAGCACCTGCAGTTCTTTGTTTCTACATTTTCTAGGAGCTTACATGTGTAATAATAGCGCAGGGATTTTACAGGATTCTGAGATTACAGTCAGTTCTTTGTCAGATTGGGTGAGAGCCTAATGGAAGGACTACTGTTAAATTCAAATGGAAAATAGACCATGGATTTCAAATGAACAGGGACTGTGGAATACAAATATTTCTTGATACGCAATTCTAGCACAATGAATTTATGAATAGTCCAGTAAATGTTTGCAGTGAATGGCGGGGCTTTGGGGATGTTGTAGAGCATAAGGATCTAGGAGTGCAGGTACATAGTTCATTGAAAGAGCTGGCACAGGTAGATACGGTGGTCAAGAAGGCTTTTTGCCCATAGGTCTTCATCACTCAGGGTACTGAGTAAAGATGCTGGGATGTTATGTTACAGTCGACAACATGTTGGTAAGGCCACAATTTTAGAATTGTGTTCAGTTTTGGTCACCCTACTGTAGGAAAGATATTGTTAAGCTGTAAAGAATGCAGCGAAGATTGACGAGGATGCTGCCAGGTCTTGAGGCCCTGACCTTTAGGGAGATGTTGGGCAGGCTAGGACCATGAAGTGTAGGGGGATGAGAGGTTAAGACTTTATTACTTAAAACTTTATTCCTTGGTGCACAGGGTGAGAACGGGTCATCTTACAGATCGTACAAGATCATGAGGGGAACAGATAGGATAGATACACAGCATCTTTTTCCCAAGAGTAGGGGAAGCAAGAACCAGTGAAACAGCTTTCTCCTCCATTTAACTCATATTGTTACTTCACAAAGTAGCTAGCAACTTTCTTAAAAATATATTTTGTGTTTTTTCAACTTGGTAAATGTTTTATATTGTATACCTTTTCTTCCTGTAGCGAGTGAAGAAAGATGTAGAAAAGGGCATTGTATATACCGATATGTTTCTCCTGAAAAATGAAGGGAAGGAAGATGAAGGTATGTGCCATGTGATTAATATAGAAACATAGAAAATAGGTGCAGGAGGAGGCCATTCGGCCCTTTGAGCCAGCACTGCCATTCATTGTGATCATGGCTGATCATCCACAATCAGTACCCCATGCCTGCCTTCTCCCCATACCCCTTGATTCCGCTAGCCCCAAGAGCATTATCTAACTCTCTTTTAAATTCATATAGTAAATTGGCCTCCACTGCCCTCTGTAGCAGAGAATTCCACAAATTCACAACTCTCTGGGTGAAAACGTTTCTCATCTCAGTTTTAAATGGCCTCCCCTTTATTCTTAGGCTGTGGCCCCTGGTTCTGGATTCTCCCAACATTGGGAACATTTTTCCTGCATCTAGCTTGTCCAGTCCTTTTATAATTTTATATGTTTCCATAAGATCTCCTGTCATCCTTCTAAATTCCAGTGAATACAAGCCCAGTCATTCCATTCTTCCCACATATGACACTCCTGCCATCCTGGGGAATAACCTTGTCAACCGGCGATGCACTGCCTCAACACGTTAATCCCTACTCTTTGTTTCCTGTCTGCCAACCAATTTTCTATCCATGTCAGCACTCTACCCCCAATACCATGTGCCCTAATTTTGCCCACTAATCTCCTATGTGCAACCCGTCCCTTTTATACAATTCACTCTTACCCCAAAACAGATCCCAGTGGTCTAAGAATCTAAATCCCTGCCCCTGCACCAGTTCCTCAGCCACACATTCAGATCCCCTATCTCCCTGTTCCTGCCCTCACCAGCACGAGGAACTGGAAGCAAATGATGTAGAGCATGAAAACAGGCCCTTCGTCATAACTTGCCCATGCCGACCAAGATGTTCCATCTACACCAGTCCAATGTGCCTGCATTTGGCCCCTATCTTTCTAAACCTTTCCTATCCATGTACCTGTCCAAATGTCATATGAAACGTTGTTATACTACCTGCCTCCTCTGGCAACTCATTCCACACACATATCACCCTCCACGTTGCCCCTCAAGTACCTACCAAATATTTTCCTCCTGGTCTTAAAACTATGTCCTCTGGTTCTTGAGCCCCCTACTCTGGGTAAAAGTTTGGGTGCATCTACCCTATCTATTCCCCTCATCGTATACACCTCTATAAGATCAACCTACATCCTCCTGCACTCTCAGGAACATGCAATACTCCAAATGTGGCCCAACCAAGTTCCTACAGAGCTGCATTATTGTTTCCTGTCTCAATACTCAATGTCCCTAGCAATGAAGAAAGCATACCATACGCCTTCTTTACCTCCCTATCTACTTATGCTGCCACATTCAGTGAGCAATGAACTTGGACAATGCTGTTAAGGATCTTGCCATTAACTGTATACTTTTCTCTTGCATTCAACCTCCCAAAGTACTACATCTCAGTCTTGCTCGGGTTAACCTCCATCTGCCTGTCCTCTGCCCATTTCTGCAGCTGATCAATATCCCGCTGTATCTTCTGGCAGCCTTCCACCAAAACCCTCTGTCTGCTATAAATAAGCCCGTTCTGAATCCATACAACCAAGGCATCATGAATCCCGTACATCTATATCATCTTTATCCACAGATTACATTGTTATCTAGTTATCTGCCTTGCCCCATTTAAGTATCTTACCCCTCCTTCCCCCCCCCCCCCCCCCCCACCAACATCCAGACCTATCCCTATTCAAAACACCTTTGCAGTTGTGATTATTATCTCCAAAAATGCCCTTTCACCGTAATACCAATCATCTGTCCAGGCATAAGTCCCAATACAAGGTCTAGCAAGATAGACAATAGGTGCAGGAGTAGGCCAATAGGCCCTTCAAGCCAGCACCGCCATTCATTTTGATTATAGTTGATCATCCACAATCAGTACCTAGTTCCTGCCTTCTCCCCATATCCCTTGACTCCGCTATCTTTAAGAACTCTGTCTAACTCTCTTGGAAGCATCCAGAGAATTGGCATCCACTGTCTTCTGAGGCAGAGAATTCCACAGATTTACAACCCTCTGTTCGTCTCATCTCCGTTCTAAATAGCTTACCCCTTATTCTTAAACTGTGACCCGTGGTTCTGGACTCTCCCCAACATCAGGAACATGTTTCAAAGAAACATAGAAAATAGGTGCAGGAGGAGGCCATTCGGCCCTTCGAGTCAGCACCGCCATTCATTGTGATCATGGCTGATGGTCCCCAATCAATAACCCGTGCCTGCCTTCTCCCCATATCCCTTGATTCCACTGGCCCCTAGAGCTCTATCTAACTCTCTCTTAAATCCATCCAGTGATTTGGCCTCCACTGCCCTATGTGGCAGGGAATTCCACAAATTCACAACTTTCTGGGTGAGAAAGTTTTTTCTCACCTCAGTCTTAAATTTATTCTAAGACTGTGGCCCCTGGTTCTGGACTCGCCAACATTGGGAATATTTTTCCTGCATCTAGCTTGTCCAGTCCTTTTATAATTTTATATGTTTCTATAAGATTCTCCTTCATCCTTATAAACTCCAGTGAATACAAACCTAGTCTTTCCAATCTTTCCTCATATGACAGTCCCGCCATCCCAGGGATCAATCTCGTGAACCTATGCTGCACTGCCTCAATCACAAGGATGCCCTTCCTCAAATTAGGAGACCAAAACTGTACGCAATACTCCAGATGTGATCTTACCAGAGCCCTATACAACTGCAGAAGAACCTCTCTACTCCTATACTGAAATCCTCTTGTTATGAAGGCAAACATTCCATTAGCTTTCTTCACTGCCTGCTGTACCTGCACACCAACTTTCAGTGACCGGTGTACAAGGACACCCAGGTCTCGCTGTACCGCACCCTTACCTAACCTAACCCCATTGAGACAATAATCTGCCCCCTTGCTTTTGGCACCAAAGTGGATAACCTCACATTTATCTATATTATACTTCATCTGCCACATCTGCCCACTCACTCAACCTGTCCAGGCCACCCTGCAACCTCCTAACATCCTCTACACAGTTCACACTGCCACCCAGCTGTGTGTCATCTGCAAACTTGCTAGTGTTGCTCCTAATTCACTCTTCCAAATCATTAATATATATGGTAAACAGTTGCGGCCCCAACACCGAGCCTTGCGGCACTCCACTCGCCACTGCCTGCCATTCTGAAAAGGATCCGTTCACTTCTACTCTTTGCTTCCTGTCTGCCAACCAATTTTCCATCCACGTCAACACCCGACCATGTGCTCTCATTTTAGTCACCAGTCTCATGTGCGGGACCTTATCAATGGCTTTCTGAAAGTCTGGCTCCCCTTCATCCATTTTACTTGTCACATCCTCAAAAAATTCCAGAAGATTAGTCGAGCATGATTTTCCTTTCATAAATCCATGCTGACTTGGACTAATCCTTTTACTGCTATCCAAATGCCCCATTATTACTTCTTTAATAAGTGACTCCAGCATCTTTCCCACCACCGAAGTCAGGCTAACTAGTCTGTAATTCCCCGTTTTCTCTCTCGCTCCTTACTTGAAAAGTGGGATAACATTAGCTATCCTCCAATCCACAGGAATTGATCCTGAATCTATTGAACATTGGAAAATGATCACCAATGCTTTCACTATTTCTAGAGCCACCTCCCTGAGGACCCTGGGATGCAGACCATCAGGCCCCGGGGATTTATCATCCTTCAGTCCCATTAGCCTACCCAATACTATTTCTCGCTTAATGAAAATTTATTTCAGTTCCTCGATCCCCTTAGATCCTCTGTCCTCCAGTACTTCCGGGAGATTGTTTGTGTCTTTCTTATTGAAGACAGATCCGAAGTACCTATTCAACTCTTCTGCCATTTCCTTGTTGCCCATAATAATTTCGCCCGTGTCTGCCTTCAAGGGACCCACATTTGACTTTGCTACTCTTTTTCCCTTAACATATCTAAAGAAGCTTTTATTGTCCTTTATATTCCTGGCCAGCTTCCCTTCGTACTTCTTCTTTTACATAGAAACATAGAAAATAGGTGCAGGAGTAGGCCATTCGGCCCTTCGAGCCTGCACCGCCATTCGATATGATCATGGCTGATCATCCAACTCAGTATCCCATCCCTGCCTTCTCTCCATACCCCCTGATCCCTTTAGCCACAAGGGCCACATCTAACTCCCTCTTAAATATAGCCAATGAACTGCCCTCAACTACCTTCTGTGGCAGAGAATTCCACAGATTCACCACTCTCTGTATAAAAAATGATTTTCTCATCTCGGTCCTAAAGGACTTCCCTCTTATCCTTAAACTGTGAACCCTAGTTCTGGACTTCCCCAACATCAGGAATAATCTTCCTGCATCTAGCCTGTCCAACCCCTTAAGAATTTTGTACGTTTCTATAAGAGCCCCCCTCAATCTTCTAAATTCTAGCGTGAACAAGCCGAGTCTATCCAGTCTTTCTTTCATATGAAAGTCCTGCCATCCCAGGAATCAGTCTGGTGAACCTTCTCTATACTCCCTCTATGGCAAGAATGCATTTCCTCAGATTAGGAGACCAAAACTGTACGCAATACTCCAGGTGTGGTCTCACCAAGACCCTGTACAACTGCAGTAGAATCTCCCTGCTCTTATACTCAAATCCTTTTGCTATGAATGCTAACATACCATTTGCTTTCTTCACTGCCTGCGGCACCTGCATTCCTACTTTCAATGACTGGTGTACCATGACACCCAGGTCTTGTTGCATCTCCCCTTTTCCTAATCGGCCACCATTCAGATAATAGTCTACTTTCCCGTTTTTGCCACCAAAGTGGATAACCTCACATTTATCCACATTATAGTGCATCTGCCATGCATTTGCCAACGCACCCAACCTATCCAAGTCACCTTGCAGCCTCCTAGCATCCTCCTCACAGCTAACACTGCCCCCCAGCTTTGTGTCATCCCCAAACTTGGAGATGTTGCATTCAATTCCCTCATCCAGATCATTAATATATATTGTAAATAGCTGGGGTCCCAGCAATGAACCATGCGGTACCCCACTAGTCACTGCCTGCCATTCTGAAAAGGACCCATTTACTCCTACTCTTTGCTTCCTGTCTGCCAGCCAGTTCTCTATCCACATCAATACTGAACCCCCAATACAATGTGCTTTAAGTTTGTATACTAATCTCTCATGTGGGACCTTGTCGAAAGCCTTCTGAAAGTCCAGATATAACACATCCACTGGTTCTCCCTTATCCATTCTACTAGTTACATCCTCAAAAAATTCTACAAGATTTGTCAGACATGATTTACCTTTCATAAATCCATGCTGACTTTGTCCAATGAATTCACCACTTTCCAAATGTGCTGCTATCCCATCTTTAATAACTGACTCCAGAATTTTCCCCACCACCGATGTTAGACTAACTGGTCTGTAATTCCCCGTTTTCTCTCCCTCCCTTTTTAAAAAGTGGGGTTACATTAGCTACCCTCCAGTCCTCAGGAACTACTCCAGAATCTAAAGACTTTTGAAAAATTATCACTAATAATAATAATAATAATCTTATTTATATAGCACATTTTTAGTCAACTTGCATTGACCCCAAAGTGCTTCACATGATTACATTACATTTACACACAGGCAAAGGTGGGTGAAGTGTCTTGCCCCAAGGACACAACGACAGTATGCACTCCAAGCGGGATTCGAACCGGCTACCTTCCGGTCGCCAGCCGAACACTTAGCCCATTGCGCCATCTGTCGTCTAATGCATCCACTATTTCTGGAGCTACTTCCTTAAGTACTCTGAGATGCAACTTATCTGGCCCTGGGGATTTATCGGCCTTTAATGCATTCAATTTACCTAACACCACTTCCCGGCTAACCTGGATTTCACTCAGTTCCTCCATCTCATTTAACCCCGGGTCCCTTGCTATTTCTGGCAGATTATTTATGTCTTCCTTAGTGAAGACAGAACCAAAGTAGTTATTCAATTGGTCTGCCATATCCTTGTTTCCCATGATCAATTCGCCTGTTTCTGACTGCAAGGGACCTACATTTGATTTAACTAATCTTTTCCTCTTCACATATCTATAAAAACTTTTGCAGTCAGTTTTTATGTTCCCTGTCAGTTTTCTTTCATAATCTATTTTCCCTTTCCTAATTAAGCCCTTTTGTCCTCCTCTGCTGGACTCTGAATTTCTCCCAGTCCTCTGGTAGGCTGCTTTTTCTGGCTAATTTGTATGCTTCATCTTTTGTTTTGATACTATCCCTGATTTCCCTTGTTATCCACGGATGCACTACCTTCCCTGATTTATTCTTTTGCCAAACTGGGATGAACAATTGTTGTAGTTCATCCATGCAATTTTTAAATGCCTTCCATTGCATATCCACCGTCAACCCTTTAAGAATCATTTGCCAGTCTATCTTGGCCAATTCACGTCTCATACCCTCAAAGTCACCTTTCTTTAAGTTCAGGACCCTTGTTTCTGAATTAACAATGTCACTCTCCATCCTAATGAAGAACTCAACCATATTATGGTCACTCTTGCCCAAGGGGCCACGCACAACAAGACTGCTAACTAACCCTTCCTCATTACTCAATACCCAGTCTAGAATAGCCTGCTCTCTCTCGTTGGTTCCACTACATGTTGGTTTAGAAAACTATCCCGCATACATTCCAAGAAATCCTCTTCCTCAGCACCCCAGCCAATTTGATTCACCCAATCTATATGTAGATTGAAGTCACCCATTATAATTGTTTTACCTTTGTTGCACGCATTTTTAATTTCCTGTTTGATGCCATCCCCAACTCCACTACTACTGTTAGGTGGCCTGTACACAACTCCCACTAGCGTTTTCTGCCCCTTAGTGTTTCGCAGCTCGACCCATATCGATTCCACATCCTCCAAGCTAATGTCCTTCCTTTCTACTGTGTTAATCTCCTCTTTAACCAGAAACGCTACCCCGCCTCCTTTTGCTTTCTGTCTATCCCTCCTGAATATTAAATATCCCTGGATGTTCAGCTCCCAGCCTTGGTCACCCTGGAGCCATGTCTCCATGATCCCAACTATATCATATTCATTAATAACTATCTGCACATTCAACTCATGCACCTTATCACGAATGCTCCTTGCATTAAGATACAAAGCCTTCAGGCTTGTTTTTACAACACTCTTACCCCTTATACAATTATGTTGAAAAGTGGCCCTTTTTGATTTTTGCCCTGGATTTGTCTGCCTGCCACTTTTACTTTTCACCTTGCTACCTATTGCTTCTACCCTAATTTTACACCCCTCTGCCTCTCTGCTCTTGTACCCATCCCCCTGCCACATTAGTTTAAATCCTCCCCGACAGCACTAGCAAACACTCCCCCAAGGACATTGGTTCCATTCCAGCCCAGGTGCAGACCGTCCTGTTTGTACTGGTCCCACCTCCCCGAGAACTGGTTCCAATGCCCTAGAAATTTGAATCCCTCCCCCTTGCATCATTTTTCAAGCCACGTATTCATCTGCAATATCCTCCTATTTCTACTCTGACTAGCCCATGGCACTGGTAGTAATCCAGAGATTATTACCTTTGAGGTCCTACTTTTAAGTTTATCTCCTAGCTCCCTAAATTCACCTTGTAGGACCTCATCCCTTTTTTTCCGTATATCGTTGGTGCCAATATGCACCACGACAACTGGCTGTTCACCCTCCCCCTCCAGAATGTTCTGCAGCCGTTCAGTGACATCCTTGACCCTTGCACCAGGGAGGCAACATACCATCCTGGAGTCTCGTTTGCGGCTGCAGAAACGCCTATCTATTCCCCTTACAATTGAATCCCCTATTACTATTGCCCTTCCCTTTCCACTCTTTTTTCTCCCCTCCTGTGCCGCAGAGCCACCCATGGTGCCATGAACTTGGCTGCTGCTGCCTTCCCCTGATGAGCCATCTCCCCCAACAGTATCCAAAATGGTATACCTGTTTAGGAGGGAGATGACCGCAGGGGACTTCTGCACTACCTGCCTACTGCTCTGCTGGCTATTGACCACCCGTTCCCTTCCTGTCCTCTTACCTTTTTCCTGCGGTGTGACCAACTCACTGTACATGCTATCCACGACTTTCTCAGCATCGTGGATGCTCCAGTATGAATCCAACCGCAGATCCAATTGTTCAATGCGGTCTGCCAGGAGCTGCAGCTGTACACATTTCCTGCAAACGTAGTCACCAGGGACACCGACCATATCCCTGATCTCCCACATGTTGCAGGCTGAGCAAACCACGGGGCCAATCTCCACTGTCATGGCTTATTCCCAAATTAAATCAACTCCCTCACACTATAAAAATCTTTATCCTTTAAACTGTACCTTTACTAATAAATACTGTCCCCTCAACTCACAGATCCCTCACTCATGGAACTCACTCACAGAACCCTCACTCACAGAACCCTCAACTCACAGAACCCTCAACTCACAGAACCCTCAACTCACAGAACCCTCAACTCACAGAACCCTCAACTCACAGAACCCTCACTCACAGAACCCTCAACTCACAGAACCCTCAACTCACAGAACCCTCAACTCACAGAACCCTCAACTCACAGAACCCTCACTCACAGAACCCTTAACCTGAAAGCAGAAATGCAAACCTGGGGTTGCACCCAATCTGCTGCTTCCTCTGGTCCTCTTCCACCAATCAGAGGCTTCCACCAGACCCCTTCACTGTAAGTGAGATGGAACGCTGCAGATTGGGTAACTCCTCCTCTCACCAACGGCTCCCCGGGCCTCTGTGAAGGCAAGCCCCGCGCTCGATTTTTAACTCACTGCCCAGGTAACTCCTCTCACCAACGGCTCCCCGGGCCTCAGCCCTTATTGCCTGCTTTGTTTCCTTCTGTTGTCCTATGAAAGTTTCCCAATCCTCTGGCTTCCGGCTACTCTCTGCTGTGTTATACATCTTTTCTTTTAATTTTATTCTATCCCTAACTTCTCTTGTCAGCCACAGTTGCCTCCTACTCCCCTTAGAATCTTTCTTCCTTTTTGGAATGAAATGATCCTGTGTCTTCCAGCTTGTGCAAACCCTTGATAATCTTATATGTTTCAATAAGATCCCCTCTCCTCCTAAATTCAAGAGTATATTCCCTCCTTGAGTTGGACTATTCACTTAGGAAGCCTTCTGGAATACACTGAATAAATTCTGTCCCATCTAATTCTCTTGCAATGAGTAGGTCCCAATAAATATTGGGGAAGTTAAAGTCACCCTCTACAACAGCCCTGTGGTTCTTGCATCCTTCTGTAATCTGATTCCATCTTCCGCTGGCTATTGGGTTGCCTATAATGTAATCCCATTAGAGTATGTGATCCTTTCTTATTTTTGAGCTCATCTCGTATGCCTCTGTTGACATAACCTCCAGTATGTCCTCTCTGTGTATCGCCGTGATATTCTCCCTTATTGCTAAAGCAACTCCTCTACCTCTTATCATCCTCTTTATCATTTCTGAAACGTCAAAACCCTGGCCTGTTAAGCTGCCAGTCATGTCCTTCTTGCAACCAAGTAATGATAACATCATAATTCCAAGCACTGATCCAGGCTCTAGGTTTACATGTTTACCCACATTGAAATAATCATACTTCAGCCGTTATTATATCCATATTTATGAACCTCTCCCTGCATGTCCTTCCTTTGAGACTTATTTGTCATAGCCTCGCATTTCTCATCAGCCCTTTCATTTGCTGACCAGCATCCCCCTGCATTGTAGATTCATCCTCCTGAGTAGTGCCAGCAAATCTCCCTGTAAGGGTGTTGGTGCCCCATCGGTTCAGGTACAACCTGTCCCTCTTGCACAGGTCACTTCTGCCCCAGAATAGATCCCAGTGGTCCAAAAATCTAAATCCCAGTCCCCAACTCCTCAGCCACGCATTCATCTGTTGCTCCTATTGCCACCCTCACTAGCACATGACATTGGTCATAATCCATAGGTAACCACTCTCAAGAAGCTGCATTTTAATCTTTTGCCCAAGTCAAGATGCAAGTCAAGAGTCGAGTCGTATGTCCAAAAAGAAACAATGAAGTTCTGACTTGCAGCAAAATGCCAGATATGTAAACATAGTACTCTGTAACACCATCAACAAAAATATCTGATTTGCCGGGGAATGGCCACAAGGGATGGCAACAGAGGTTGCAGGTAGTTTTTTTCACCCAGTTTTATTCCACTAGGGAGGTCTTACCTTCCGCTACCTGTAACCTCCGGCAACCACCTTCAACTAGCATCGCAACCAGCTTTGACTAAAAAATTACCGATTTTTAAATCGGCAACCTACTTTTAGTCACGGCCGGTTTTGAATTTTTTTTAAATAATCGCCGGAACATAGAAGAAGCGGAAACCACTTTCGACCATTAGGGAGACTGACAAAAACCTCCGGGAACCGCATGGAAACCTTGGGTGGAGCGCAAAGTCTCCAGAGATTTCCGTTCAGGTTTCCTAAGTGGAACAGGGGCATAAGTGTGACCTCCTCACTATAACTCATATCTATGACTTGTCCACTCTCCAGGATGTGCCGGAGGTTGTCCAGCTGCAGCTCCAGTTCCCTAACGCAGTCTTTAAGGAGCAACATCTGGAAGCTCCTCCTCCAAATGTTGTCCTCATGGACGCTGGATGTCCTTCTTGAGTTCCCACATGCCACTGGCCGGGTATTCCACTGTACTGCCTTCCATCTCCCCCACACCGAGACCAGGTTGCATTCTGAAAACAAGTGACAGACCTAACCTTATCCCTCACCAAAGCCTCTCGAGCCCAAGCCTCAATGTCCTAATCTTACTGTGTCCATTCCCACTATGCCAATCCCAATAATGACGGCAAAAATGGTGGCGTCAGCATGTGTAATATATGCAAAGAGAGTTTCACTGTGCAGTTGTATATGTGACAAATATAGTGCTATATATAGAGCTATATATATATATATTGCTACTGAACCATGTCCACTTCACTAGTCCTATCTTCCTTTTATTGGTAGCTGTTGATTGGTCAGTTAGCCAAACTATGGGACTTGCCTTTTTGAATTGAACTTTACTTTAGACTCTAGAGATACAGTGTGGAAACAGGCCCTTCGGCCCACCATGTCCCCGTCGACCAGCAATCACCTCGTAAGCTAGCACTATCTTACACCTTAAGGACAATTTACAATACTATCTGAAGCCAATTAACTTGCACGTCCTTGGTGCGTGGAAGTAAACCGGAGCACCCGGAGAAAACCAAGCGGTCACAGGGAGAACTTGCAAACTCTGCACAGACAGCACCCGTTGTCAGGATGGAATACGAGCCTCTGGAGCTGTAAAGCAGCAACTTTACCGCTGCGCCACTGTTCCACCTTTGCTCCTTTTCACAGCTAAATTCCAACCGGTAAAAACTTTCAACTGTGGGACTTGCCTTTGTGAATTGCTCCTGTTCTCACAGCTAAATCCTGACTGATAACAAGTATCCCATTATTTAGATGAAGGAATTTCTCTGGAACGTTCTGTTGCATTTTAAGCGACTATTTGTATTTCTGGCTCCTTGTCTTTAATTGGTATGTTAAAGGAAGCATCCTTCCTGTTTTGTTCCCTTCATTAATCATCAAGACTTATTTCTGATGAGCCCTTGGCATTGATTTTTTTCCAGAGAAAAAAATATGACTGTGCCTGCTTATGATTTCAAGGTTTCAAGGTCAGTTTATTGTCACATGTACCAAATAAGGTACAGTGAAATTTGAATTACCATACAGCCATACTAAAAAAAAGCAACGAGACACACAACTACATGGAAGTAAACTTAAATATCCACCACAGCGGATTCCCCATGTTCCTCACTGATGGAAGGCAATAAAGTCCAATCTTCTTCCCCTTTTATTTTCCCGCGGTCGGGGCAGTCGAACCATTCGCAGTCCGGGCGATCGAAGCTCCCGCATCAGGGCAGTGGAAGCTCCTGCGACTTGGAGTTTCTGAAGTTGGTCTCGGACTAGAGACAGCGAGCTTTGTGATGTTAAAGTCCCACAGACTCCCGCGATGGAGCTCAGAGGTTGATCCCTGGCAAAAGGATCGCAAGCTCCGTGATGTTAGGTCCGAAGGCACCCGCGGTGGAGCTCTCGTAGTCGGTCTCCTGCAAAGGCCGCCAATTCCTCGATGTTAGGCCCCAGTGCAGACAGAGATACAATACGAAAAAAAAATTACATGTCCGTCGAGGTAAGAGTTTCCCCCAAACCCCCATCCCCCACATAATACAAGCTAAAGAACATTAAAAACATACATTTAACTCAAACAAACAAACAACAAAAGAAGGAAGGGACAGACAGACTGTTGGCGAGGCCGCCATTACTGGCGCCACGTGGTGGATATCACATGGTGACCACGTAGTAGTGAAACCAGGTGCTGGAGCTCGGTGAACAAATTCAAATAATTGACTGCTTTTTAATACTGTAAATAAAGCATTGCAGTGATCGTTTTTGCTCCTGATTTTATAATTATGACACTTTATATCTTGGATATGCGTACCCACAGATAGTTTATCTACTCCATTGAGATAGATTTTCCAAGGCATACATTTTTGTTAGTAGACTAACAATATATATTACAGACTTGCACGGTTGCCAATTATATGTATATTCTTAAAATTAATTAGGACTTCCTGTATTTTATTAACATTGTCCCATATATTGACTAAAATCTCAATATGGTATCATTGCACATTTTAAATTTGTGTTTCTGAATTTTGAATCTGTCATGTATCTGTCAAACAAGTTGGATCTCAGCGCAGATTCTTTGGAAAATCCTTTCTTGCCATTTTCCACTCGGGGAAACTACCTTTAAGCGCACTCGATTTTGTAATTTATTATCATTGAGTCCATGTGTTCTGACCTTCCGCGGGAGTCAACTCTGAATTTCCATTTTTACAAGTATGCAATATATACTTATTTTTAAGTTTATTGTTCAGAAAAACAAATACATGGCATGTAAAAGCTAAAATTAGGATTAAAAGCATACATGATTATGTACCAAAGCATTCTGAATTAAAGTTACTTAAAGTTATCAATGTGTAATTATCTGAAATATCAAATGGTGATAATACTTTTTGATTGAGCATTGACTTTTAGAATTGAGAATTTTATTTTTGTTTGATTTATCATGTCTTGCCAGTTAAATACCTACAGGTTTAAATGCCTTTGGGACTCAGTTACAAAATGTTGTTAGGATTTTCACAAAGCGAGAGAGGATTGGTAATTAGTCCTACAGCTTGAGCATTTAGCCTTGTTCACAGCCACCTCCCTCCTTAACTAAATGAGTACTTAGATTCCCTGTCAATAGAGAGAGATCCAAATTGGCCAAGTATTTTATAATATCATCATCAGTTGTGAGATTTTGTTTGCACTTTGTAGAACAAAACGAATATTCAATGGGATTACTCATCTGATTAGGGTTTTCTTTAAACTAAAGGTGAGATTTCAGTGTACGTAAAATTTATTAAGCAAGGTGAAAAGCTTAAATAAATATCACAATTCTAATGTTGGCAGAAAGGCTAAGCAATTTTGCTTTTATCTGTTTCTGATCTACCCTCATTTTTCCTTTCCATATTCAAAAACTAATATATAAACTAACATATAACCTTTATTGTTTATATTGGGGCTGTTGAAACTTCACATTAATCATTTGTCCAAATATAGAGAGAGATGTACACAAAATGGGTCCTTTCTTCAGCTCCATTCCTGAGAACTATTCAAGATTCAAGAGAGTTTATTGTCATGTGTCCCAGATAGGACAATGAAATTCTTGCTTTGCTTCAGCACAACAGAATATAGTAAGCATGAATACAGAACAGATCAGTGTGTCCATATACCATTATATAAACATATACACACATGAATAAATAAACTGTACCTTCTATCTGAAGGTAGCGGGAAGATGAGTGCGTGGCCAGGATGGTGTGGGTCCTTGATGATGCTGCCAGCCTTTTTGAGGTAGCGACTGCGATAGATCCCCTCGCTGGTAGAGAGGTCAGAGCCGATGATGGACTGGGCAGAGTTTATTACTTTTTGTAGTCTTTTCCGCTCCTGGGCACTCAAGTTGCCGAACCAAGCCACGATGCAACTGGTCAGCATGCTCTCTACTGTGCACCTGTGGAAGTTAGAGAGAGTCCTCCTTGACATACCGACTCTCCGTAATCCCATCTTGCACATAAAAACTATATTATTTCCTAAGTTCCTGGATTTCTGCGTTTCAAGAACCCTGCTGTGTTTGCCACCAGTTAATTGGCCATTGGTATTTACTGCCATTTCCTCTTAACTGTATCATGACTTCCAGTTGCAGGCAGGCATACCATATGCCTCGTGGGAACTGCAGATGCTGGAGAATCGAAGGTTACACAAAAAAGCTGGAGAAACTCAGCGGGTGCAGCAGCATCTATGGAGCGAAGGAAATAGGCAACGTTTCGGGCCGAAACCCTTCTTCAGACTGATCGGGGACGGGGGTGGGCGGGGACAAGAAAGGGAAAAGGAGGAGGAGGAGCCCGAAGGCTGGGGGATGGGAGGAGACAGCAGGGGGGCTGAGGAGGTGTCTGGGTAAGAATGTGGTCGTACAGTTGGAGGGCAGGAGGGATCACAGATGGGGGACAGTTAGAGAGGAGGTTGTGAAACTGTCTCCGGAGAGAAGAGGAGAACTTCTTCAAGGTATATAAACGTTGCCTATTTCCTTCGCTCCATAGATGCTGCTGCACCCGCTGAGTTTCTCCAGCTTTTTTGTGTAACATACCATATGCCTCCTTCACTACTCCATCTACTTGAGTTGCCACTTGTAAGGAGGTATGGACTTCGACCTCTAGATCCCTCTGTACATCAATGCTGTTGAAGTTCATGCCATTAATTGTATATTTTCCCCTTGCATTTGACCTCTAAAAATGCACCTTGCTTTTGCTCAGATTAAACTCTATCTGCCATTTCTCCGCCCAGTTCTGTAGCTGATCTATATCCTGCTGTATACCTTGATAGCCTTCCTCAGTAATCTTTGTGTTGTCTGCAAATTTACTAACCAATCCATCTGCATTTACATCCAGACAGCAGAGGTCCCAGCACAGTTCCCTGCAGAACTCCACTGATCACATTACTCCAGCCTGAATCCAATCTTTCCTCCACAACCTGAAGAAGGGTTTCGGCCCGAAACGTTGCCTCTGTCTTGTATGAATTTCCTCCACAATCCTCTGTCTTGTATGTTCCGAATCCATACGACTGAGTCATTATTAATCCCGAGCATCATAATCTCCTAGATCTGGAGAACTTTATCAAATGCTTTTGTAAAATCCATGGAGGCAACATCCACCACACTACACTCATTGATCACCTTGGTCGCCTCCTCAAAAAAAATCAATCCTGTTAGTAAGACACAATCTGCCGTAAACAAGCTATGCTGACTGTCCCTATCTAACCCGTACTCCTCCAAATGTGAGTAAATCCTAGCTCGACGCATCCTCTCAAATGGCTTCCACACCACTCTGAGGCTAAACAACCTATAATTCCTCTGGGACTTCACCTGTGGCTAGCGATGATCTTCGTCCAGGCGCTGGCAATTCTTCTCTTGCCCCTCTGAATAACGTGGGACAAATCCCATCAAGTTTTAAGGATTTATCCACCTTAATGCTCTTCAAGAGCCCCAACACCATCACCTCCTTAATCTCTCGACCCGAAACGTCGCCAATTCCTTCTCTCCATAGATGCTGCATCACCCGCTGAGTTTCTCCAGCATTTTGTGACTACCTTGCATATTAGTGATCTCCAGAATTATCTCCTGTCCTCCATTTTCTTCTCCTTGGTGAAAACAGATGCAAAGTACTTGTTTAGTACATCTCTTACAATCCCTAGACTCCATGCACAAATTCCTTTCTTGATACTTAAAAGGGTCCTACCTTTACCCTCTTGTTGTTAATATCCGATTTGTCAAAAACATTTCTTGGCTGCTTTTGGCCCTTCTATTTGCCTGCTTGAGTTATTTCCTTCTTTTAAATTTTCCACAAAGGCCCTGTGTGATTTCATCCTCTTAAATCTTGCATATGCTCCCTTTATCTTTGTGACCATATTAGCAACCTCATTGATCATCCAAGGTTCTCTTACTTTACCCCCTTATACCCCCCTCCACACTGGAACATGTAGGTTCTGAACTTCAAATAACTGGCCTTTAAACCATTCCCACATGTTAGATGTAGACTTACCTGATAACAATTTCTCCCAGTGTACTCTCCCAAGCTCCTGCTTGGCCCTTACTGCTTGCAATTGTAGTTGGCCTTTCTCCTGTTTAGTACTTTCCCACAAGGTCCAGCCTTCTCCCTATTCAAAACAATTTTAAAACATGAAGTTGTGATCTCTATCCCCAAACTGCTCTTTCACTGAAACACCAGTCACCTGGCCCAGCTCATTTCCCAACACCAGGTCAGGTATGTTCCCTTCATGAGTTAGACTATCCACATACTATTTCAAGAAACTCTTGGATACACCTCACAACCTCTGCCCCATCTAAGCCTTTGGCACAGAGCAAGTCCCAGTCAATATTGGTGAAGTTAAAGTCCTGCGCTAAGACAAGAAACTGAAGATGCTGATTTGGATAAATTAAAGAATTATTATTTTTCATTCACCTACAGGTATTTGATATGAACCTGTTCTGCACGTTTTGAAGCCTCATTTGTTGTTATTGCTTTTCCCCACAGACAAATGGACGTGGGCTCGCTTGAACCCGAATGGTGTGAAGCCATCAGCACGGTCGGGGGGCTCACTTGCTGTTGCCCCCAATAATCGCATTGTCCTCTTTGGTGGCGTACACGATGAAGAGGAAGAGGAGAATATTCAAGGAGAGTTTTTTAATGACATTTCTATCTATGATATGATAAAGAATCGCTGGTTTGCTGGGAAGTTAAAGGAATGCAAAGGAGAGAAAAAAAAACGAAGACGTGGACCAAAAGAGAGAGAAACTGTCGAAGAGGCAAATGAAAGCCCAGAAACCAGGAGTTCCACAGAAATTGTGAAGGAAGTAGTTACCGAAGATGGCACTGTGATGACTGTGAAACAGGTTTTGAACAGCCCTGATACCAAACCAATCACAGAAATTGAAGAAGAAGAGGAGGAGGAGGATGATGATGAAGATGATTCTGAAACGAGTACGTCCATTGAACCTTGTCCTCGGTCCAGTGCCATGGCAGCGATTAAATATGGTGTATTATATATCTATGGTGGCATGTTTGAAGTGGGAGACAGACAGTTTACTTTGAATGACCTTTACTGCATTGATCTACACAAGATGGAGAAATGGAAAGTTTTGGTGGAAACTGATCCAAGTAAGTTTGACTTTTGGTGAACAAAGCATATTTGAACTATCATATGTTTCCATGGGGGTAATCAGCCAATCAAGGGTATACCAACTCTCAGAGCAATCCCATTCTTTGTTATTTCCCTGTAACCTATTTCACTGCATAATTGGAGTAACCTGCCAACCAACACCCTTTGGGATGTGGGAGGAAAACAGATTGCTTGGGGGATCCACATTAGTCTTAGAGAGAAGATGCAAATCTTACACAAACAGCAAAGGAGGCCAGGATTGAACCTGGGTGGTTGGGGCTGTGGGGTAGCAGCATTAACCGCTACTGTGCATCCCTAAAACATTGCCGAAATAATCCATTGGCCTCATTGAGGTTTGTTTGCTCCTAGCAATCCTGCCAATTCCATTCCCCTGTATTTCTCCATTACCATCATTAGTGTCTATCCAGTTCCTTTGCTCCATTGTCTCTGGCTTCCACCATCCTTAAGATAATGAGTTTCAGAGCAGTGCTCTCTGTCTTTTTTTAAAGAAGGTTTTTCCTCTCTTCCCCCTTGTATTTTTTTTTACCAGAATTTGAGATCTATGCCCTTAGTCTTGAACTACCTGGTAATGTGAAATCCCACACGTTCTTCAGGAAATGTGGTGACCAGAATTGGTTGCTTTATTGCATTTTTGGCCAGACCAGCGTTTTATAAAGTTCTGAATAACATCACAGCTTTTTATTTTTTTGTCTGTTTATGAATACCAGGATTCTATATGCATTATTAACCGCAAGATTCTAATGATCTGGGGGTCATGCGCACCTCAGTTCCATTGTTTATGCACTTATTTTACCATTGTGCCTTTTAATCTGTCTCATGTTCTTTCTGCCAAGGGGATTCTTTGTAGAGTTACAGAAACTTTTTACCCATGTTATATTTCCTCTGTACATTTTGGCACCCTTTCCTTGAGCTCTAGCAAACTTACTATCCAAGTTTGGAATCATCAGCAAATGTGTACATTTTATCCAGCACATCCTTATCTAAAACATACATTTTTTCCCAAACAAGCAATAATCCCAGCATTTCTTCTTGGGAACAATGTTGTCTAACATGCACTTGTTCTGAAAAATAACTGTTTACTACTCTTATTTTGCCTTTAAGTTAATTATTCGTCCTTATAACAAGTAAACCTTTTAAGTTTTACAAACCAGCCTTTTATGCGGCAATTTGTCAAACTCCTCCTGAGAATCTGGGTAAGATAACAACTACAGCATTCTCTCTATCAGTGTACCTCAGTAAAACATTGCGAGTTTCCTTCAACAAATCCATGTATTAACTCCTCTCCTGTATTAACTCAACTTCAAGTGACTACTTTTTTTTACCTGGTTGTGGAGAAGCTTTTAGAAAAGGTAAAACTGCATGGCTTTTGCATGGGTATGACTTTCACCCCTGCTTGCTGTTTAAAACTAAAGAATTTGGAAAGTTAACAAAGTTGGGTGAATGAATAACAAGCATACTCTACATATGAAATTATCTTCTTGTCCATTAGATATTTCAGCAAATAGTTGTCAACTGCAAGCTTGCAGATTATAGATTATCGATCATATAAAATTATGAGAGGCATAGATAGGGTGGACAGTCAGAACCTTTTTCCTCATGTGGAAATGTCCAACAATAAAAGGTATAGCCAGAAGGTGACGGGGAATGTTTAATGGAGGTGTGCGGGGCTAGCTTTTTGTGGTGGGGACTTGGAACTGACTGCCAGGGGTGGTGGTGGACGAAGAAATGATAGTGGCATTTAAGAGACTACTATTGGATAGGCACATGTACGTGCAGAGAATACAAGGATATAGATAATGTACAGGCAGATTAGATAAGTGTAACATAGCATCATGTTCGGCACAAATATTGTGGGCTGAAGAGCCCATTCCTGTGCTGTACTGTTGTGTGTTTTATCCACCAAGTTTTTATAAATATTTGTTATAAATATATAAGCCTATGTAAAAATAGCATCTCACATATAGAAATGTTTGGCTATACTGAAATATTGCAATATATATTTAAAATGGATTTAAATCCCAACTAAAGATTCAGATTGATTGCCTATTGACAAACTCCCACAAAAACATAAGCATTTCTATTCTACCTTAGAAACCATTTGAATGATTGGGCATCATTGAATTGTCTGCAGTATAGGTTTTCAATCTTGTCAATGAAAAGTAACGTTGAAAATCAATTTTCTTTAATTACTTCAAGAAAGTAACGACTTAACTTATTTCTCAAAGGAAGAATGTTATTCCAAGAAGAAATGCTGTTAAGTTTGGTGAATGAACAGAATATATTTTTGGTAATTTAAATGTCATATAGAGCTCTGTTTCTCTGGCATTGTGACCAAATAACTGTAAACCTTTGGGCACCAAAGAGAGGAAAAGATGCTGAAAATCTGATTACAAATATTTCCCCCTATATCTTGTCCAGACATTACCTTTGTGCATAGAGTCGTTATGCCCAATACATGCAAACCTTGAAACTATAAACAAATAATGTTTCATCTGGTCCTTTTTTTAATGAAGTACAATGTGAGCTGATGATTGGTCTGAAAGCTTGTACTGTGAGTTATTCAGTCAGATGGAATGCAAGTTCCTTTTCTTGCATCAAAAGGTGCAGCAAAAAGCACTGATGGCCTGGAGCTTTTCTGCCCACTGTCTAAGAAATAGTCTTCCTTGCCCACAATGAAGAAAATGTTGTGAGGATAATGTCTGGACTACTATTATAATTTAATTCAGAACATGCCGGTTGCATCTCCTTGTGATATAGCACTGTGAAGATTTCTTTGATCTAAAGTACATCATTCATTGACTTAGATTTATATTGAAGGTGGCTGTTGTTTTCTTTGCCTTCGCACTTCTGTAGAGACTCAGGAATGGCTGGACGAAGAAGAGTCGGAGGGTGAGGAAGAATGTGAAGGAGCTGCAGGAGGGGAAGATGATGAAGAGGACGATGACAGCAGTGAAGAAGGTCGTTATTTTAGCATGGATCGGCATTGCAGTTATTTAGTTGACTTTAATGTACCTCATCCCATGAATAATTGAAAGGATCTGCAGAAGGTTCATTTAACAAGCCAAAGACTTGTGTGAAAAATCAGGCAGGGAGGGAATTGTAGATTAATACTAAACTTGTTTTTTTCTCCTTCCCAGTACTGACAAAGAGCCTTTGACTTGAACATTCTCTTTCCACAGTTGTTTCCTGACCTGCAGAGTGTTTTTAGGATTTTCAGAAGATATAGTTTCATGGTTTTTTTCTTCATAAAATGAATCTGCAATGTTATTTTTTGTTTTCACTTCTGGAATTTTATCTTAGAGATTTGGCCATGTACATGAAATGCAATCTCCGGGTTCCCAAACACATTAACACCCCTTCCCATTCCCATACTGATTTTTCAAGCAAACCATTTATACTGCTTGTGTAATGATAGGATTGGGTAGAATTGCAATACATTTATAAAAATAATATCATGTTACATGGCATGGAAACCGGCCCTTCTGCCCAACTTGTCTATACCGACCATGAATCCCCATCTAAGATAGTCCCACTTGTCCACGTTTGGCCCATATTCCTCTAAACCTTTCCTATCCATGTACTTATTCAAATGTCTTTTAAATCCTGTTTAACCCTGCCTCAACTATTTCTACTGTCAGCTTAATCCATATGTCTACCACCCTCTGTGTGAAAGAATTGCCCCTCAGGTTCCAATTAAGTCTTTCCCCTCACCTTAAACCTATGTCCTCTGGTTCTTGATTCTTCCTACCATGGGTAATACTCTATCCATTCATCCTAACTACTCCCCTCATAATTTTATACATGTTTATAAGATCACCCATCAGTTTCCTACACTCCAAGAAATAAAATGCTAGCTTGCCCAGCTTATCCCTATAGCTCAGGTCCTCGACTCCTGGCAACATCCTTGTAAATCCCCTCTGTACTCTTTCCAGTTAATAACATCCTTCCTGTAGCAGGGTGACTGAAATTGAACACAATGCTCCAAACATGTCCTCATCAAGGTGTATAACATCTCAACTTATGTACTGCATCCCCAGATTGATGAAGACCATTGTACCAAAAGCCTCCGTTACCACCCTATCTACATGTGACATCACTTTAAGGAAATTATGTAGCTGTACTCCTAGATCCCTCTGCTCTACAACACTCCCCAGGGCTCTGCCATTCACTGTAAAGGTCCTGCATTGGTTTGGCTTCAAAATCAATTGGAATTTTAGAGGTTTTCCTTTTAGAAACGATGAGGGCAAATGTTTTTGTTGATGTTGTATATTTGGTCTTTCAAATAGGCTTCAATAAGATTCCAGACAGGAAATTATTCAGTAAAAACTGAGCACACAATATTAAAAGCAGTGTATTGGTGTTGATTCAAGATTGGAAAAAATGGGAGTAAACACAAGTAATAAATGATCTTTTTCATTTTTTACTGAAAAAGGAATATGTTGGATGCTTCAGGGATTAGTGTTGGGGACTCAGCCATTCAGATTTTATCTCTTATTTTGATGAGTATATGTTAAATTTATCCAAGTTTGATGTTGTGACGGTATGGGATATGGGAATAATGTAGGTTTTATGGAAATATAGAAATGCTGAGTGGATAGATGAGGACATAGTAGTTATAATATAATGTGGGAAAAATATGAAGCCAATCACATTGGTGGAAAAAAAAATAGTATTGTGGGCAGAGAATACTTTAAATTATTTTTCAAAAGGTCTGAGTTACCTCTTAAATATAGTAACTTTGATATTCTGGATAAATGCAGGAAATTGCAGATATATAAGATCAGCCATGACCTTATTGAAAGGCACAGACTCAAGGAGCTTTACTTATGTACTTACAATTGATGTAGGCTTCCACAACAAAATAAATGGCTAAGACGATAACATTTCCAAATTGGCTTTCATTTTCATTAATTTCAAAAATATTTCCAATAAAAGGTTAACAGAAACAGGAGAAAGCCAATTTTACTGTTGCTGCTCCCCCTTAATCAAAAATATCCCACCTGATATTGTGGCTCAAGTTTGATTTCCTGCCTTCATGCTATATCCTCCCCAAGTATCCAAATATCTATCATTCTCAGGGTTGAACATATTTAATAACCAAACAAACACAAGTAGGGAATTTCAATGGCTTGCTATTGTCACCATTAAGTTTCCCCTCTTTTCAGTTGGAAGTGTCAACCCATTAGTCGATGGCCAAGTGGAAGAAACAGCCTCTCAGCATAACGCTGTGAGGATGTGATCACCTTTCATTCCTCTAAACTCCAGCAGGTACATGTAATCTGACATAATCACTCGAAGCTGTGCCTCTCATCCCATGACTAAACAGAGTGAATCCAGGCTCAAGGTATCTTTCAGTACACAAACCTAAACTGGGCACAGTTCACATCTCATCAAAGCCTGGTATAATCTTAGGAAGAGTTCATTACTTTTACACTGCAGTTCTTTGCCTTATGACTAACAAATAATATGCCTTCCTGTGTACGAAGGAACTGCAGATGTTGGTTTACACTGAAGATAGACAAAATACTGAAGAAACTCAGTGGGACAGGCAGCATCCCTGAATAGAAGGAATGGGTGACGTTGCTGCCTGTCCTGCAGAGTTACGCCAGCATTTTGTGTCTATCTTCTAATATGCCTTCCTAGTTGCTTGTTTTATTTTAGCTTCTGTGTTTCATATCAAGATTCCTTTGTGCACTAATGCTTCCTGGAATTGAAACATATAATAGGGATGTAAATATGGACTAGTAGTTGTTGTGACTTTTTAGATTATAAGATTTCTAATTGCGATTGCAAGGAATGATTAATTATTTATTTTCCTCTATTAGGTGATGAGCATCCTGCAGTGCAGCCACCCGAGTCTTATTCGGAGTATTTGTCACGCACTGAGTCTTACTGGATTAAAGTGGCCAAGGATAATATGGGCCAGAATGCCAAAGAGAAGAAGACTTTGAAGGTGGCACAAGCAATGGCAAAGACTTTTTATGATAGTGTGTGATGGTCAGAAGTTATGTAGAAATGTACCATGGTGAATTTAATTTGTTAATAGGCTATAATTTTTGCCTCAATAGAAAACTACAGTTTATTGTTCATTTAAGTAATTTCAACTACTTTATATATTTTGAAAGCTAATTTTAAATAGATTGAACTTTACTGTTACTTTTTCCTAAATCTTATATTACACCAGAGATAATGACCATAGTTGTTTGTCAATCAATTGATTCCAATACATTGATTGTGTTGCTCTATTATGGGCCTGTCCCACTTAGGCGATTTTTCAGGCGACTGCCAAGTAAGTCGTAGCTGGTTGCTGAAAACCCGCAACTGGAACAGCGACTGTCAGAGTGGAACACACACATACACACATCGCTTCCTTCACCAGCCAGTTATGCAGGCGGGGGACAGAGCATGCGAGGGGGGGGCGCTGACTAAAAAATTCACACGTTGCAAAGCCAATGTGATACAGACACACACCGCGATGAACAGGAAGGTTGGCACTGTAATTAAGACGGTGAAAGCACAGTGTATGGGAAAGGTCATTTAAGTCCTTGAAAAGAAGGGGGAAACGGGGTGGGGAGAAGGAGTGAAGACAACTTTTAAGAAGCCAGAGATACATGGCTGTGAAGCTCGGCGGACATTAACATTACCAGTCGGTATCCTTGGTTCTGAATACTACTGTTTACGTTTTCATTTCCCCAATGAGCCAATGACATTCACCGGTCAACACCGGCGACCACCTATAAGAACCTACGACAACCTTCGACCTCCTGGCGACCCACTACCACTGCACCTACGTCACGAGAATTCTTGCTACTCTCCATGGCGTCAAAATTCTGGTCGCCGCTAATTTTTCAACAGTTTGAAAAATTAACGGCAACCAGAATGAAGTCACAACTAGTTGCGAGAATGCGGGAACTACTCTCGACCATGAAGGCGACTCCCCGGCAACCTCCGGCGAACTTGTGGGCGACCTCATAGTCTCCTGTAGTCGCCTCAAAAGTCGCGTAAGTGGGACAGGCCCATTCATACTTAAATATGTTGTTTTTTCCCCCCTAAATTCTTAACTCCAAAGGGAAAGTATTTGCATTTCTGCACTTCACCTAATAATCATAATCATAATAGTACTTTATTAGCCAAATATGTTTTGCAACATACGAGAAATTTTATTTGCCATAGTCATACCAATAAAAAGCAACAGAACACACAAAACACATTTTAACATAAACATCCACCACAGTGACTCCTCCACATTCCTCACTGTGATGGAAGGCAAAATAAGTTCAATCTCTTCCCCTCTTTGTTCTCCCGCAGTCGGGGGGCCTCAAGCCTTCCGTTGACGGGGCGATCTTGGCTCCTGTATTCAGCGGTCGAGCCCTCCGCGTCAGGGCGATCAAGCTCCAGGCATCGGGGTAAATCTCAACACCGCCGCGCTGGGCGATCTGACCCCAGGTTGGGGCTGGTTGAAACCTGCATCATTTGGAGCTCCTGACATCGGTCTCTGCCCGAGACTGCAAGCTCCTCGGTGAAATCCGCAGGCCGCGGTTGGATCGTCGATCCCAGGTAAGGGATCGCTGGCTCCACTGGTAAGTCCACGTCCACGCCGGTGGGGCTCAAAGTCAGTCCCGACCAAAGGCCGCCAACTCCATGATGTTGGTCCGCAGAGCGACTGGAGATACGATCCGGAAAACAATCGCATCTCTGGCAAGGTAAGAGATTGAGAAAATGTTCCCTCTGTCTTTGGGATGTGGGAGGAAACCCATGCTGTCACAGGGAGAACGTGCAAGCTCCACACAGACGGCAGCCGAGGTCAGGATCGAACCTGCTTCTCTGCTGTGACGCATCATCTGTATCAGCTGCCGCACACTGCTCAGCTGTCAATTGAAAATAAGTTGTAGCATTAGCACAAGGAAGTTAAAAGCAAAGATATCAACAACTAATTGAAATGTAATAACAAAGAACTGCAGATGCTAGTTTATACCGAAGATAGACACAAGCAGGGTCTCGATCCAAAAAGTTACCTATCCATTTTCTGCAGGTGCTGCATGACCCAATGAGTTTCCCCAGCATTTTGTGTCTATCAAAGGAATTGAAATTTGCTGCTTAAGAACAGAACAGCACAGGAACGGACTCTTCGGCCCACAATGTTTGTGCCAAGTTAAACTGATCTCATCTGCTTGTACATAATCTATATCCCTCTATTCTTTGCACTTCCTACCTAAAAGCCACTTAAACGCCATGATCTTGTCTGCCTCCACCACCACCCCTGCGAATGCGTTCCAGGCCCCACTATGTGTGAAAAAAAACTTGCACATCTCCATTAAGCTTTCCCTCTCACCTTTTAGCTATGCCCTCTAGTATTGGACATTTCAACCCTGGCTTCCACTCTATCTCTAACTCTTATACCTTTATATACTTCTGTCTTCAACCTCTGACATTCCAGAGAGAGCAGTCCAAGTCTATCATACTTCTCGTTGAAGCTGTAACCCTCTAATCCAGACAGCATTCTGGTAAAACCTCCTCTGCACCCTCTCCACAGCCACCATATCCTTCCTGTAATGAGGTGACCAGAACTGCATGCAATACTCCAAATGCACACCATACGCCTTCTTTACTCCCTATCTGCTCGTGCTGCCATCTTCTGTGAGCTATGAACTCCAAGAGCCCTCTGCACATTAACGCTGTTATGGGTCCTGCCAATAACAGTATACATTCCAATCTCACATTTGCTCGGGTTGAACGCCATCCACCATTTCACCACCTATTTTTGCAACTGATCTTTTCACCACCTATTTTTGCAACTGATCTATAATCCCACTGTATCTTCTGACAGCCCTCCTCACTGTCTGCAACTCCTCCAATTTTGGTGTATCAACAAAATTACTCACCAATCCATTTACATTTACGTCCAGGTCATTTCTATACAGCACAAGCAGCAGAGATCCCAGCACAAATCCCTGCGGAACTCCATTGGTCACAGACCTCCAGTCACAATATCTATCATCCACCATAATACTCTGTCTTCATTGAATATGCTAGTTCTGAATTCATACTACCAATTAATTGTGAATCCTGTACATCTTCTGGACCAGCCTACCATTAGGGACCTTATCAAACGCTTTTCTAAAATCTCCATCGCCCCACCTTCATCGATCTTCTTCGTCTCCTCCTCAAATAACTCCAAATCAACTTGGTAATACATGACCTGCAGCATACAAAGTCATGCTGGCTATCCCGAATTAGCTAATCTCATTTAAATGGGACAAAATCCATTCACAAATAATTTGAGTTTAGTTAATTGTCGCATGTACCGAGGTACAGTGAAAAACTTTTGTTGCGTGCTAACCAGGCAGCGGAAAGACAAATACATGATTCCAGTTGAGCCATTGATAATGTACCAATACATGATAAAGGGAATCACGTGAATAACATTTAGTGCAAGATAAAGCTAGTAAAGTCTGATCAAAGGTAGTCTGAAGGTCTCCAATGAGGTAGATAGTATCTCTAGTTGTGGTAGGATAGTTCAGTTGCCTGATAACAACTGGGAAGAAAGTCTCCCTGAATCTGATGGTGTGCGTTTTCACACTTCCTATACCTTTTGGCTGGGGAGAGGGGAGAAGAGGGAGTGTCCAGGGTTTGAGTCATCCTTGATTTACCGGGTGGCCTTGTCGAGGCTGCGTGAGCTATAATTGGAAGGGAGATTGGTTTGTGTGATGATCTGGGCTGCTTGCACAAATTCCTGCAATTTCTGGTGGTCTTGGATGGAGCTGTTCCCAAACCATGCTGTGATGCACCCATCTGTAGAAGTCCGTGGGAGTTGTTGGGGACATGCCAAACTTCCTATACTTTCTAAGGAAGTAGAGGCGTCGGTGTGCATTCATGACCACTGCTTCAATGTGGGTGGTCCAGGAGAAAATGGTCATATTTACTCCTAGGAATTTGAAGTTTTCAACCATCTCTACTTTGGTGCCGTCAAAGCATGTACCACTTGTATTAGTACCACTTTGCTTCCTGAAGTCGATCACTATTTCCTTTGTCTTGTTGATGTTAAGAGAAAGGTTGTTGTCTTGACACCAGTTCCCGAGGTTCTCGATCTCTGTCTTGTACTTCGTCTTCATTATTTAATATCCAGCCCACAATCCGGGTGCAAATTTGTAAATTGGATTTGTACATGGCTGTACAGTCATGTGTGTACAAGGAGTAAAGAACGAGGCTGTAAACACACCCTTGCAGAGCATCAGTGTTGAAGATTATCGTGGAGGAGGATTTGTCCCCTATCCTCACTGATTGAGTTCTGTTGGTCAGAAAGACGAGGATCCAGTTGCAGAGATGAGTGCTGACAACAAGTCCCGCGAGTATGGTGTTGAGCTTGGAGAGAATAATATACAGTGTTCAGGGCAGTGCTGCAGTCTATGAATAGGAGTCTAACGTAAGTGTCTCTCTTATCCAGGCGTTCCAGGAATGAGTGTAGGGCGTTCCCGGGTGATGGCATCGTCCGTGGATCTGTTGTGGCAGTATGCGAACTGTAGTTGGTCAAGGCCGCTGGATAGACTGGATTTGATGCATTCCATAACTAGCCTGTCAAAACATTTCATGATGGTGGATGTCAAGACCACAGGACGGTAATCGTTTAGGCATGAGATCTTGCTTTTCTTCTGCACCGGGATGATGGTGGTTTTCTTGAGGTAGGTGGGTACCACATACTGGAGTAGGGGGAGATTAAAGTTGTCCACGAATATTCCCACTAGCTGGTCCGCACAGCTACTAACGACACGGCCTGGAACTCAGTCTGGGCCAGTTGCTGTTCGTGGGTTTACCCTCAGGAATGCCGATCTAACCTCTGCTACAGTCACTCTGGGGAGAGGCACACTGGAGTCTGAAGGGCCAGGTGTCACTGCCCTGTTTTCTGCTCATAGAAAGTATTCAGTTGATCAGGTAGCCTCGCACTATCACCAATGATGTTGCCAGACCTCGCTGTGCAACCGATTATCATGTTCAGACCGTGCGACATTCTCCGTGTGTCCGAGTGATTATACTGGGAATCAAGTTTGTCTCAGAATTGTCTCTTGGCATCATTGATGGCTTTGCGCAGATCATAGCTGCCTTCTTGTACCGCTCTGGATCGATTGACTTGTATGCAGCAGACCTGCCCTTAACCTGTGAATGTACCTCGCGGTTCATCCATGGTTTCTGGTTGGGGAACATGCGGATTGACTTTGTCGGCACACACTTCCACGCACTCGCTGATGAAGTCAGTCATAGTAGTGGCATACTCATTCAGGTTAGCTGTGGAAACCCTGAATATGGACCAGTCCACTGACCCAAACCAGTCTCGTAGGGTGTCATCCTTGCGCGCCGACCGGCATTTCACAACTCTCTATACCGGACCCTCCTGCTCCAGTTGTTTGTGCACATGGAGCAGAAGCACAGCTAGCTGATCAGATTTCCCGAAATGTGGAAAAGATACAGAGCGGTAGGCGTTTATATTGATATGTATCGGTGGACATCAAAATCCCTCTGTACATCAATAATGTTAAGGGTCATGCCATTTAATGTGCTGTAAACCCTAGGTATAAAGGATCCTTTTATAACAGATTTTGGTTATAGCAGACGGACCAGGCAACACCTTCGATGGTTCGCTTGGCCTCCCCAGCCATACAGTTCTGACTTCCAATACCACCCCCAGCTTGCAAGGTGCACCAGCGAACACTTCTTCACCCACCACATGGTCCGAGTTATGCAGCTGTTGTTGCGGCTCAGGTTGTAACCCCTGGGGACAGCACTTTCTTCAGGCTGCTGCCGCTCCGTCACCGTGGGGCTCCTTCCCCTCGCGCCAGCTTCTTCCTGCAGGGAGCTAGAGGGAGAGAAGGGGGGTGAGGGAGGGAGTGACTGAGGGTAGACGGAGAGGGATGGAGTGGGGGAGTGGAGGAAGTGGGAGGGTGAAGAAGAGGGGGAGGGAGTGCTGGGATGTGGGGAAATGAGCCGTGCCTGCACACTATGTGCAAGTGGTGGAATATTGTACTGGGGAATGGTTTACGTTGGGGAAATGGAGATGTGGAATACTGCATTGGGGGAACGGGACACAACGGCTCCCATTTGGTCTGGTTAATATTAAAGACAATAATTTTTACCTCATCTGGAAATCCAATGAGGTCTGGAGGCTCGTTCACCTGGCAGAATGCAAACTGCTTTTTAGTCAAAGAGTCATACCACACAGAAACAGAGGCTGCCATCTAATTTGTCCATGCTGATGAAGATGCTCCATCTAACATGACCATTTCCTGCATTTGGCCCATATCTTCTAAACCTATCCCAAATGTCTTTAAAAAATATATATATTTTAAAAAGTATATGGAACTTCGTCTGGTAACTTGTTCCATATACCCACCACTATGTGAAAATGTTGCCCGTCAGCTTCCTGTTAAACCTTCCCCATCTCATCTTAAACCTATGCCCTCAAGTTCTTGATTCCCCAAACGACTTTGTGTGTTCACCCGATCTATTCCGCCCAAGATTTTATACACCTTAATAAGATCACCCCTCAGCCACCAGCACCACTAGTAATAAAGTTATTGCCTGCCCAACCGCTCCCGAAATGGTGCAGGCTCTTGTCCTGGTCAGAATCTGACCAAGTCTGACTCTGCTGATAAAAAATGATTTGATTGTTAATTTCTTGCCTTACTCCTTATTCTCTCTATGTTCTTGGGCTTTGTCCTTTCATTTAATAGGACAGTATTAAATGAGACAGATTTTTTAACAAGACTTTGTTATAAATATCATTAGATTAGATTAGATTAGATCCTTTATTTGTCATTTAGACCTTTCGGTCTGAACGAAATGTCGTTGCCTGCAGCCATACATATAATAATAAACAACAAAACACACAATAAACACAAATTAACATCCACCACAGTGGGTTAACCAAGCACCTCCTCACTGTGATGGAGGCAAAAGCCTTAAGGTTACTGTCTCTTCCCTCCTCATTCTCCCTCTGCGCTGAGCCGATATGTTGTTACCCCACCGGGCGATGGTAGTCAGTCCCGCGGCTCAACCGAGCTCCGCAAACAGGCCGGTTCAAGCTCCGCGGCCCGGGGTGGTTGAAGCTGCCACCCTCCAGTCCAGTGGACGCAGCTGTTGCCGCGGGAGCTCCGGAAAACAGGCACCAGCCCGTGACCAGTGAGCTCCCGACGATGTCGTCCACTGGCCCGCGGCCGAGCCCCGGATTCAGGTCGCCGCCGCCGGAACGCCGCCTCAGCCACCGGAGCACCGTCTCAGCCCCAAGTCGCGCCGCCCTCATCGGAACGAGAGATTGATTATAAAATATACAGTAAGGTGGCTTGTCATACACCTGCTCCTGCAACTATCTTGTAAGCCCATTTGGATAGACATCTTAACACTGGCAAGACCAAGTACACTATAAGCTCCCAAGAGACCATCCTGTTGAGAATCAAGGACTTTGGAAAGCTTATCAGGAACAGTGAGTTCATCAGTACCCCCGGTCGAGACTGGGAGAATGTCCTTGTCACAAGTGTAATTACAGTAGTTCTGTTCCACAACATTAGTCCTGCTGCTTCTCTAAAGTGACGTGTTCATAATGGGACTATTTAATATTAACTAGACCAAGTGGGACCCGTTGGGTCCCGTCCCCAACGCGGGGGGGGGAGGGGCGTCACAGGGGAGGGCTGGCCCCTGAACACAATATTCCACCCATAAGTCCCAATACTCACCATTCCCTAGAGAAGGAGGGGGGTAGAGAGGGAGTGGTGGTAGAAAGGGAGGGGGGGGGTAGAGAGGGGGCAGAGTGGGAGAGGGGTAGAGACCCTATCCCATCTCCCTCCTCATTTCTCGCATCCTCCTCCCCTCACTCCTAATCCCTGCCCCAGGACCTACCCAGGTCGTAGAGCAGCGCCAGGGCCTGGAACTCGGCCTGGTTCTCATACTCGACCCGGCCCTGGCTGTAGACCGAGGCTCGTCCTTGGTTCCAGCGGCAGCCTCCAGCCACCAGCTCAGCCGCCGCCTGGGCTCCAGTGCAGGTTCCGACTTCACCGTCCCTGACCCTGGACCCAGGCTCGTCCTTGGTTTCACCAGCAACTTCTTTCTCAGCCCTGGTCACAGCCCCATCCCAAGCCCCGGGCTCGGCTCTCACTCCAGCTCCAGGCTCGGCTCCAGCCCAGGCCCAGTCGGTGGGCTCGGCCCGCGGCAGCAGCCTCACCATCGGGCACCAGGCTGCCTCATTCTCCGCGAGTGCTGGAGTGCCCCTCCCTCCTGACCTGCAAGAGCATTGTGACGTCAGTCAGATTTTTTTTTTCTCAAATTGGGGAAGTTTGGGCTGGGTTTAAAATTTCAAGGATCAAAAAGTTCAGAAATATAGGTGGAATTGAGACGGGAAGATGTTTATCGCCTCCAGGGGAAAAATATGAGTTGGATGTGTGAAAATGGAAAGGCTGTGGTCTAGCATTTGGAAGAAAATGGGAATTAACCAGAATGTACCCAGATGACTCACACACACAAATATACATACACACACATATACATACACACAAACAAGAGAAGAGTTTTAGTAATAAAGAATGACCACTTTATCCACTGGGTAGAGACATTTCCATGCCAAGATAGTACAGCAAGAATCGTGGCATGGAGCCAAATAAATAATATGTGTGTAGGTTCCTTCTTCAGATATAGTTTGATCAGGGAATGCATTTCACAGGAAAGGTGATGCGTGAAGCTTGTGCCTTGTTAGTAGTGAACCAGCAATTTCACATCCCCCACCATCCACAGAGTTCTGATATGGTGGAGTGAATGAGCAGGCCACAAGAATGGTTGAATTAAAGAGGTGGCACGGTGGCGCAGCAGTAGAATTCTTGCCTTACGGCGCTATAGACCTGAGTTCAATCCTGACTACAGGTGTTGTCTGTACGAGTTTGCATGGTCTCCCTGTGACCGCGTGGGTTTTCCCCGGGTGCTCCGGTTTCCTCCCACATTCCAAAGAAGTACAGATTTGTAGGTTAATTGGCTTTAGTAAAGATTGTAAATTGTCCCTGGTATGTAGGATTGTGCTAGTATATGGGGATCGCTAGTGGGCCGAAGGGCCTGTTTTTGCACTGTATCTCTAAACTAAACTAAACTAAAGCATTGATGGAGACCGAACAGGGATGGGTTGAGGTACACCCAGTCATTCTGATGAAGTTTGGAGCAAACCCAACTAGGGGGACAAGGTTAATCCCTGTGATCTGATGACAGAGTGAACTATGAACCTAAGGGAAGATGTGACAACTGGAGGAGCAAAGATTTGGAATGGAAAAGGTAAACTTTTCAGATATATCCAAGAGTTAGTGAACCAACTGCATGAACATAAAGAGATAGAGGATCAAAGATTGGGAAAAAGAGAAAGTAAGTATTGAAGCTAAAATGCTAAAGAATGAAGATTATGTAATGATTACAATTCTCCCAATAAGGGCTGGATCGGTGGGTGGAATCAGTTGGTGTTGTATTGGCAGGAGAAGAGTGCACTGGTGGACATGAGAGGAACAGCTACATGGAAAAATTGGACCCAGTTGAAACAATATAATTGATAGTGGAGAAATTAAACTAACGCTATTAGCAATTGGCTGGTTTTGTTTCAGTCTATTTGCATGCTTCTAATATGCATGGAAGCATGAGCACTCTAACGAGCCAACATTTAGTTATTGGAAGCCCCAATTGGATTAAGAAAAAAATTAGTGCATTAAATGACGATAGAAATACAACTACTGTACTGTACAAATAATAAGACAAATGGTGCAGTATTGTTACTTGGACATTTGGGGTTGTAGTATTTGGGGTTGACTCCTTAGACATCAAAAGGGAGAGGCACAAATGGAGTTTATTATGCCTTGTAGACTACGGTCCAGTGGCCTTGTCATCCACCATCATGAAATGCTTTGAGATATCATTTATGGAACGGATTAGATCTAGTCTACCAAGCAGCCTTGACCCACTGTAGTTCATCTACCACCACAACATGTCCACAAATGGTGCCATCTAACTGGGCCTACACTTCTCCCTGGAACATCTGGATAAGTGACTCGCACGTGACTCATTGACTACAACTCTGCCTTTAATACCATGAAACCATCCAGGCTCATCACCCAACCCGCGGGACGTGGAGTCAGTACTGATCCCTGCAACAGGATCATCGACTTCTTGGCCAACAGACCCCAATCAGTGAGGTCATCCTCTACGATAATCCTCAACAATGGTGCTCCACAAGGATGCGTTATCAGCCCCCATCTTTACTCCTTGCACACCCACGACTGTACAGCCTTGTACAAATCTAATTCAATTTACAAATTCGCAGAGGCCACCAGCAATGTGGGTCGGATATCAAATAATGATGAGACAGAGTAAGGAGATAGAGAACCTCGTGTCCTGGTGTCGAGACAACAACCTTTCAAGCCAAAGGAAATAGTGATCAACTTCAGGAAGCACATACCCCAGTGTAGTGACAGATGTTTATATCGGTTCAAGGATTTAGTCCTTTAATCATTTTAATTGAAGGCAGGGGATCCGAAGATAATCGATACGCACCCACGAGCTCTCCACCAGACACTCAATGCCGTCAAAAGATAAATCTTCCAAACACAGTCTCTTGGTTAATGGTTTCTTTATTGTAGTAGTAAAACAGTAAGATATTCATCCAAACTTGTATAAGTGCATTTCAATTCCATCGTGTATGGTCAAAAGCTGTGACCTCTCCCCCATTCTTCAAACTAAACTAACTACTGGGGATTCTGCACGAGAATCCCAGCCGCAAGCACGCCTCAGACTACCTATAAATCTCACCCCCATAATTACAGGTCAAATGTAAAGGTAACTGGTTATAGTTACAACATACTGCGTTAAGCTAATTGGCTGCTACAGCCAGTTTGCATCGATGGCGCTGAAGTAGAGATGGTTGAAAGCTTCAAATTCCTAGAGGTAAATATCACCAACAACATCTCCTGGACCACCCACATTGAAGCAACGACCAAGAAAGCACACCGACGCCTCTACTTCCTTAGAAGGCTTAGGAAGTTTGGCATGTCCCTAACAATTCTAGCCAACTTCTACAGATGCATCATAGAAAGCATTTTATCGGGGTGCATCACAGGTTGGTTTGGGAACATAGACACAAAATGCTGGAGCAACTCAGCGGGACAGGCAGCATCTCTGGAGAAAATGAATGGGTGACGTTTCAGGTCCAGTCCCTTCTTCAGACAGATGTTGGGTGTGGGCTGTACAGGGATAAAATGTAGTTGGAGACAGTAAGACTGGTCAGAGAACTGGTAGGGGGAGGGGATGAAGAACGAGGGAAAGCAAGGGCTACTTGAAATCAGAGGTCAATGTTCAAACCACTGGGGTGTAAGCTACCCAAGCGAAATATGAGGTGCTGTTCCTCCAATTTGCGCTGGGCCTCTGACAATGGAGGAGGCCCAGGACGGAAAGGTCAGATTGGGAATGGGAGGGGGAGTTAAAGTACTGAGCATCCGGGAGATCAGGTAGGTTTAGGTGGACTGAGTGAGGTGTTCAGCGAAACGATCGCCGAGCCTGCGCTTGGTCTCGCCGATATACAGGAGTCCACACCTGGAACAGTGGATACAGTAGATGAGGTTGGAGGAGGTGCAAGTGAACCTCTGCCTCACCTGAAAAGACTGTCGGGGTGCTTGGGCGGAGTCGAGGGGGGAGGTATAGGCACAGATGTTGCATCTCCTGCTGTTGCTGGGGAAAATACCTGGGGAGGGGGTGGTTTGGGTGGGAAAGGATGAGTTGAGGAGGGAGTTGCTGAAGGAACGGTCCCTGCGGAAAGGGGTGGAGATGAGAAGATGTGACCAGTAGTGGGATCCCATTGGAGGTGGCGAAAATGTTGGGAGGATTATATGCTGTATGCGCTGGCTGATGGGGTGGAAGGTGAGGACAAGGGGGACTCTGTCATTGTTACGAATGGGGGGAGAAGAGAGCAAGAGCGGAGCTGCAGGATATCGTGGAGACCCTAGTGAGAGCTTCATCTATAATGGAAAGGGGAACCCCCATACCCTAAAGAATGAGGACATCTCCAATGACGTGGTATGGAACACCTCGTCCTGGGTGCAGATGCGGCGTAGACGGAGGAATTTGGAGTAGGGGCTCTGAATTTCCGAATCGGCCACTCCTTACCAGATACCGCGGCTCCCGAAGTCTGCAGGCTATAGCATCTTTACAGGAAGCAGGGTAGGAAGAAGTGTAGTCTAGATAGCTATGGGAATCAGTGATGGTGCCGGTGAGAGCTAGAAATGGTAGGAGATGTCGGAGATGGTCCAAATGAATTTGAGTGCAAGATGAAAATTTATAAAGGAAGTCAATGAGTTCTGCACGGGTGCAGGAGGTAGGTTTGGGAATAGCTCCATCCATGATCGCAAGAAATTGCAGAGAATCGTGGATGCAGCTAAAACCATCAGGCAAATCAACCTCCATTCCGTTGACTCCGTTTATACCTGTCGCTGCCACGGCAAGGCCAGCAGCATAAACAAGGACAAGTCACACCCTGGCCACACCCTCTTCTCCCCCCTCGGGCAAAAGGTATAAAAGTGTGAAAACGCGCACCTCTAGAATCGGGACGTTTCGTCCCAGCTGGAATCAGGCAACTGAACCATCCTCCCAACAACTATAGACAATAGGTGCAGGAGTAGGCCATTCGGCCCTTCGAGCCAGCGCTGCCATTCAATGTGATCATGCCTGATCATCCCCAATCAGTACCGCGTTCCTTCCTGCCTTCTCCCCATATCCCCCTGACTCCGCTATCTTTAACAGCACTATCTAGCTTTCTTGTGAAAGTATCCAGAGAACCGGCCTCCACCGCCCTCTGAGGCAGAGAATTCCAGAGACTCACAACTCTCTGTGTGAAAAAGTGTTTCCTCATCTCCGTTCTAAATGGCTTACCCCTTATTCTTAAACTAGCCCCTGGTTCTGGACTCCCCCAACATCGGGAACATGTTTCCTGCCTCTAGCGTGTCGAAACCCTTAATAATCTTATATGTTTCAATAAGATTCCCTCTCATCCTTCTAAACTCCAGAGTATACAAGCCCAGCCGCTCCATTCTCTCAGCATATCACAGTCCCGCCATCCCGGGAATTAACTTTGTAAACCTACGCTGCACTCCCTCAATAGCAAGAATGTCCTTCCTCAACTTGGGGACCAAAACGGCACACAATACTCCAGGTGTGGTCTCACTAGGGCCCTATACAACTGCAGAAGAACCTCTTTGCTCCTATACTCAACGCCTCTTGTTATGAAGGCCAACATGCCATTCGCTTTCTTCACTGCCTGCTGTACCTGCATGCTTACTTTCATTAACTGAGAGCAGTCCTGAACTATTATCTACCTCATTGGAGAATCTCGGACTATCTTTGGTCAGACATTACTGGCGTTATCTTGTGCTAAACATTATTCACATTATTTTGCTTTATCAAGTATTTGTACTCTGTGGATGGCTCAACTGCATTCAAGTGTATTGTCTTTCTGCTGACTGGTTAGCACGCAACAAATCCTTCTCACTGTACCTCGATACACCTGGCAATAAACTCAATTCAAACTCAGTAGGTGCGGAGGTCTCATTACTGTAGTATGTGAAGATCAATGTTGTAGGGTTTGGTTACATGGGTGTTCAACTTACTTAACCCTGACCCTCTGTCTGTGATGAGGGTGTTAGGACAGTCACGGGTTAGAGCCCAGAAGAAGAAAAAGTAACCTTTGTCTTCTACTACCGTCACATTCAGGTAATGTTGAACCTTATTGGGTTGGATATTCCAGAATGATGCTCTACACCCACAAGGAAATTATTCCAAGATTTATTAAAGGGGCAGTTACTTGTGTAACGGCAGATTTTTATATCGTTCAAGAGATTACTCCCACTAGCTGCTAAATGGACTACATGGTTAATGGGAATGTCGTTATTCGCATGCGAGTTCACCGTCTGAGACCTTCAGAGCTTCTTCACAGATAAGTCTTCAAAAACACAGTCTTTTGATGAATAAATTCTTTATTGTTGATGAAAAACAATGGTACATCTAAACTTCCGACTCGTTACTATACTCTTCATCGAACTCCAACTTATCGCTTTAAACATTAGAAACTCCTCGTGTCTCCGTTACACTTCGCATGGTCAAAGGGTAAACCTTCTCCATGCTGGTTCCAAACTAAACTAACAACTAAGCTTCTGCGCAAGAATCTTAGCTCCAAACATGCCCAAAAATCCGTCATAAATCCCACCCACAATATAACGGGCAACCTAAAATTTAAAGACACATACCATAATTAATGACACACAAAACAAGCCAAATGGCCACTACATACCGGCCCCTAATTGTTCCGAGTATATAACGAGGCAATTATCAATAATCATCAAAAAAGTAGCCATGAAGTCTATCTGAAGAACGTGTCAAAAAACAAAAGGTCAGGGAATTGAACCCTGTGGCTCCTCGTCGGGGAATTGAATCCCGGTCTCCCGCATGTCAGGCGGGGATACTAACCACTATACTAACAAGGAAAAAAAATAGCATGCACTATGTATCCAAATTCTTCATTGATTCTTCCATCTTCACTTTCGTCTTCTAGAAGCAAGCATACCTTGATTATTAATCTTATTAAAACACTGGTTCTAGTTTAAAGTCATACCGTGTGCACCAAACCCTTAAAACCAGTATATTGTCCAAAACATAACAGTCCAAAGCTTTGATAGCATGAAACGTCTTCCTCCATGTCCGATCAACTCATGGATGTGTTGTAGCAATGTTGAAGTGTGAAAAATCTTTGAGAGAATAACAGGATTTTTACCAATAAAGTTCACCGTTGGGTTTGATTTAATTTCTGGATCATTAGCAGAGATTTCAAATCCCAGCTCAAGCTTTGTCCATTCTCTGTCTGGCTTCCAGAGAGACTCTAGTTCATTGATCCAGCTTCCACAGAGACTCTAGTTCATTGATCCAGCTTACAGAGAGACTCTAGTTCATTGATCCATCTCTTATCGCTTAAGAAGCTGTCAGTTCTCTGGAAACTTTATCCACAGGATTTTCTTTTGTGTCAACATATTTCAGTTGTACAACTTTAGTAACTCCCAATTCTCTTTCGATTGGCAGATTGTCTCTGTCCAAATCCAACTCTCTGGTTTCTTTGACTCTATGCTCTAGTGGAATGCTTTCACAATTGTCGCTGATCCACTTGGAGAGTGTGAATCCTCCCTTATTGCAAAGAGAAGTCGGATGCTCTACTGGTAGAATTGTTTCCTGCTCAGTAGACATGGATTTTTAAGCAATCATTCTTGTAGAAATTATTCTTCAAAGAGATTTTTACTTCATGAAATTTAGTATTCTCGCCAAACTTGTGTTTCAAATTCTGGTGGCTGTGCTCTGCCATACAACGATTATTCGGCTTACCAGCGCTTTCTTGTTTGAAAGATAAGTCCAGACAATAGTGTCCATCAGTTTTCACTGAGTTGTTCATAATATCCATGAACTTCATTTGACATCTCTTCAGATTTCTTGCTGGTACTTTCCTTGAAGTCGTGATGGTATTGCTTCATCACCGGCTTTTTTAATTTATCAGTAGATATTTGATTAACAGCAATGATAGGATAGTTCTTCTGATTTCTGATTTCATGGTTGCTTTACAAGGAGTCATAGATAACCCATTCAAGTCGGGTTTTCGTAGCATACGGTCCATTGCCTTGGCTCTTAACAATCTGTATAGGTTCCAACACCATAAAAACATTCGTTCCAATAAGTAGATCAGCTCTAGAATTTATTTCAGATATCTTGACATCCTTCAGGTAAGGCCATTGTTTCAATTCTTCATGCTTGGTATATTTTGACGACCAACAGACATGGTTCCATGCGTAAACACTTCAGATATTGGTATAAAATTATCTCCATACTCGTAATGTAATGACTCCTGCTCTCCTTATCTCTAGTCATGGTATGTAATCGAATCTTAGTCTCTTCTCCTGTGATGTTCAGCCTTCTCGTCAGGTTTTCTGTGCAAGAGGTAGTCGAACTTCCGTGATTCAAAAAAGCATATGTTTGCAACACTGTATTCGTCTTGCTGTTCCTCACCTGTACTGGTAAGATAGAATAATTACAAGCTTCAACCCCGGCCCCAATATGAGCAGTTACTTGAGGTGAGGTGATAGCATCACTAGTAGTTGGCTTCTTCTTCTGTTCTGTTTACTCCGGATCATCCTCTTCTATTTGCTCTGATAGCTCTCCGTCTATTTGTTCCAGTTCTTCTTCTTCTTCCCAATGCTCCGGTAGTTCTTCTTCAATGTGAAGTGTTTCAGGATGATATTGTCTGCACTTATAACAAATCATAGGACTCCTACAGTCTCTCACCATATGTCCTTTTTTCAAACATCCAAAACAGATTCCCTTCTCTTTCAAGAAATCCATCTTATCTTCACATTCTTTCATCTTGAATCATCTTCAAGCTGGCAACTTGTGAATTATCTGTTCTTCTCGATACATGAGTTTTCTGTAGCTATCAATCGACTCGTTAACGTGTTCCCATATCGAGTTTTCCTCTTTCTTAATTTCTGTCAGGTAGGCAGCTCGTCCTTGTGTAAGTTTGACTTCGCCACCTTATGGTTCCTCTGGCGTGGCTCTTCATCTTCTGGCTCCATGATTTTAAAGAGGTCTTGGCAGATCGCCAAGTCTTCTAATTAAACGAACAGAGTCTTCTCTGAATTCTGCTCCAACTTTATGTAAACATCCAGTGGCTATTTTGAAAACAATTTCTGCAGAACAATAACATAGTGAGATTGTTGACAACATGTCTCCAACATCCATGGGCTTAAAGATGACGATAGTTTGAAAGGAATGCGTGTTATCAAGACTTCAAAACAATTTCCAAGGTCGGTCTCCTTTCTCCAGCCAGATTGGAAATACACTTTTTGCCGCTTTTTTAAAGAAGCCATTTCAAATTAAAGCTCGCAGCTTCAAAATTCAAGGAAATAGTTGATTTCTACTCACAATTTGTGTGATGTGTCTTTCTGTCTTCAGATAAGACTCAATGCTTGCGAAAGACCTTAAGGCCTTCTCTGGCCATGATCTATTATCTTCAATTCCTTGCTGGAACCGGTCTTCTGGCCAAACCTCATTCAAGATATTAGCCCAATCTTCTGTCACACTCTTAGGGACTGGCATGCACCCCCTGCCGGAGGTTTCCTTTAACTTAATGTAATGGCAAGATTTTTATATCGTTCAAGAGATTACTCCCTCTAGCCGCTAAATGGACTACATGGTTAATGGGAATGTCTTTATACGCATGCGAGCTCACCGACAGAGACCTTCAGAGCTTCTTCACAGATAAGTCTTCAAAAACACAGTCTTTTGATGAATAAATTCTTTATTGTTGATGAAAAACAATAAGGTACATCTAAACTTCCGACTCGTTACTATACTCTTCATCGAACTCCAGCTTATCGCTTTAAACATTAGAAAATTCCTTGTGTCGCCGTTACACTTTGCATGGTCAAAGGGTAAACCTTCTCCATGCTGGTTCCAAACTAAACTAACAACTAAGCTTCTGCGCAAGAAACTTAGCTCCAAACATGCCCTAAAATACGTCATAAATCCCACCCACAATATAAGTGCAGTCTAAAATTTAAAGACATATGTCATCATTAATGACACACAAAACAAGCCAAATGGCCACTACAACTTGGAAAAGGGATAAAAACACATTGAATTTGAAGAGGACTAGTAGGATATGCAGCAGGGCTATCCACAGTTAAACTGATAGGTATACCAGGACTTAGTGAACAATTAGAACAGCTGAGAGAGAAGATAGAGATGATAAAGAGAATGTCAGCAACTGTGTAAAGATGCTGAGGCATTGATTAAGGCAGAGGGGTGAGTCGTGCAAGCATTTCTTAAAGAAGCTAAATACTCAAACATATGAGGGGACATTAATTAGAATGTCAGAGAGTAATATTTCTCAGGAAGAGCATGGGGAACAGGTGTGTGGAGTTTATCCCAGTGGCTAATGTCTCAGGTACAGGGTGGCATTCTACAACCTCCAGGTCCCCAGTTGGATATCAACTTAACAACTGAACATACATCCTAACTGTCATCTACAAGAGCTGACTCTAGCTGGTCAAGTGGATCAGATATGCCAAGATACCCGGGAAACATATATTATCGGAGTTGTTATCCATGTTTCACACCAGCTGAAGAATAAGACTTTTACCCTATAGCAGGGGCATAATATTGAACAATATAAAGAGGGAGCTTGGATAACAGTGTACAATGCTACTGATCATTGGGACTAGGGGAGAATACGTGTTGGGCACAGACTAGAAGGGTCGAGATGGCCTGTTTCCGTACTGTAATTGTTATATGGTTATCATGCTGTAATAATTGATGAAGAACCAAGAATGGACAGATGTCAAAGAGGGAATCACTGGGCCTGCCCAGAAGAAGAGTCTTGTTGTGGATTAACGAAGTTTGTGATTAATGTAAAACCTAATGCTTCTTTTGTGTGTGTTGCTCTATTACTAGGAAAATATTATGTCTCTATCTCTGCCAAATGGTATGGAAAGAATGACCGGAAGTGTACTCTACCTGGATACAATCCAGGGTTTTAGAGACACATCACTACCGGAGACAAGGAATGGATGATACCGTTGGGAGGAAAATTCAATAACGGTAAACTTGGTTATTGCTTGGTTATTAAACTTGATGATGCGTGTCCCGCTGAGTTACTCCAGCATTTTGCATCTATCTTCAATATAAACCTGAGCTGCAAAATTCCTCTACAGATAACCGCTCTGTAGAAGGAAGAGATGACACTATATATTAAACTGGCTATGGCAAATAAAGCAGAACTCAAGTTCAAGTGAGTTTATTGTCATGTGTTCCTGTATAGGACAATGAAATTCTTGCTTTTCTAAGCACACAGAAAATAGTAGGCATTTACTACAAAACATGATAAATGTGTCCATATACCATGATATAAATATATACACACATGAATAAATAAACTGGAAAAGTGCAAATAGCAGAAAGTGGTTATTAATAATCAGAGTTTTGTCCGAGCCAGGTTTAATAGCCTGATGGCTGTGGGGAAGTAGCTATTCCTGAACCTGGTTGTTGCAGTCTTCAGGCTCCTGTACCTTCTACCTGAAGGTAGCAGGGAGATGAGTGTGTGGCCAGGATGGTGTGGGTCTTTGATGATACTGCCAGCCTTTTTGAGGCAGCGACTGCGATAAATCCCCTCGATGGAAGGAAGGTCAGAGCCAATGATGGACTGGGCAGTGTTTACTACTTTTTGTAGTCTCTTCCTCTCCAGGGCGCTCAAATTGCCGAACCAAGCCACGATGCAACCGGTCAGCATGCTCTCTACTGTGCACCTGTAGAAGTTAGAGAGAGTCTTCCTTGACAATCCGACTCTCCGTAATCTTCTCAGGAAGTAGAGGCACTGACAGACATTATTGGATAGCATAGATATGTGCCATTTCGGGTTAATACCGTTCTTCAGATTGGAGTCTGAAGAAGGGTCCCAACCTGAAACATCACTTATCCATGCTTTCCAGGGTTGCTGCCTGACCTGATGATTACTACAGCACTTTGTGCCTTTTTTTGTAAACCGACATTTACAGTTCCTTGTATCCTGGCAGAAATTAATATTGTACATCATTGATGATATAGGAAGGAAATTATACCCTGTGGAAGAACCTACTAACTATACCCTGAAGAATGTGTTAGTTGTATTTTCAGGCACATTTTAACCTGCCTAGAAATGAGGCAGTTCTTTATATGCACCCAGATGCAGAGAGAATCTTTTGACACTTGCTTAATAGAGTAAGATTGTTAGAACTTCATAGCAGCTGTAGTAGATATAAAGGATTTGCTTATCAGAGATCAGATAACTTGTAGAATTTGGGAGTGTGATCTGAGGGAATGGCCATAACATGGACAGAATTAATTGGAAAAGTAGTCAGACATGTAGAGGTGGAGAGCTATCAAAACCTAGGCAATAAACATTGGATCGCCAACAGAATAGAATATGTAGATATGTAGAACTGCAGATGCTGGTTTAAATCGATGGTAGACACAAAATGCTGGAGTAACTCAGCGGGACAGGCAGCATCTCAGGAGAGAAGGAATGGGTGACGTTTCGGGTCGAGACCCTTCTTCAGACTGATTTCAGAGGAGTGGGCAGGACAGAGATAAAATGTAGTCGGAGACAGTAAGACTGGGGGGAGAACTGGGAAGGGGAGAGGATGGAGAGAGAGGGAAAAGCGAGGGCTATTTGAAGTTCGAGAAGTCAATGTTCATACTGCTGGGGTGTAAGCTACCCAAGCGAAATATGAGGTGCTGTTCCTCCAATTTGCGCTGGGCCTCACTCTGACAATGGACGAGGCCCAAGACAGAAAGGTCAGATTGGGAATGGGAGGGGGAGTTAAAGTGTTTAGCAACCAGGAGATCAGGTAGGTTAAGGCAGACTGAGCGGAGGTGTTTAGTGAAAAGCTTGGTCTCGCCGATGTTCAGGAGTTGACACCTGGAACAGCGGATACAGTAGATGAGGTTGGAGTAGGTGCAAGTGAACCTCTGCCTCACCTGGAAAGACTGTTTGGGTCCTTGGACAGAGTCAAGGGGGCAGGTAAAGGGACAGGTGTTGCACCTACTGCGTTTGCAGGGGAAAGTACCTGGGGAGGGGGTGGTAAGGGATGAGTTGAGCAGGGAGTGGCGGAGGGAACGGTCTCTGCGGAAAGCAGAAAGGGGGGGAGATGGGAAGATGTGGCCAGTAGTGGGATCCTGTGGGAGGTGGCAAAAATGTTGGAGGATTATATGCTGTATGCGACGGCTGATGGGGTGGAAGGTGAGGACACTGGGGACTCTGTCCTGGTTACGTATGGAGGAAAGGGGAGCTGGAGCGGAGCTGCAGGATATCAAGGAGACCCTAGTGAGAGCCTCATGTATAATGTAAAAGGGGAACCCCCGTTTCCTAACGAATGAGGACATCTCCGATGACCTGGTATGAAAAACCTCATCCTGGGCGCAGGTGCGGTGTACATGGAGGAATTGGGAGTAGGGGGTAGTTTCAAGTTTAAATTTATTGTCACATGCACCAATTAGTACAGTGAGATTTGAGTTACCATACAGCCAGACGAATAAAAATAACACAACACATGATAGAGTTTAACATGAACATTCCCACACGGCAGAATCAACGTTTCCCACTGGGAGGGAAGGCAATAAAATTCAGTCATCTTCCTCTTTGTTCACCCGTGGTCGGGGCCTCGACCCCTCCGCAGTCGCTGCTACGGCGGCCCAACGATCAGGCCCTCTCGCCAGGATAATCGGAACTCCGACGTCGGAACGGAAGAACATTATCAGCGGCTTGGAGTTTCCGAATCGGCCACTTCTTACCGGAGACCGTGGCTCCCGAAGTCTACAGGCTAAAGAGTCTTTACAGGAAGTAGGGTGGGAAGAAGTGTAGTCTAGATAGTTATGGGAGTCAATGGGTCTGCAATAGATGTCAGTCGCTAGTCAGTGGGAGGGTCTAGGACTAGAGGTCATAGCCTCAGAATTAAAGGATTATTTTAGGAAGGAGATGAGGAGGAATTTCTTTAGTCAGAGTGTGGTGAATCTGTGGAATTCTTTGCCACAGAAGGCTGTGGAGGCCAAGTCAGTGGATATATTTATGGCAGAGATAGAGAGATTCTTGATTAGTACAGGTGTCAGAGGTTATGGTGAGAAGGCAGGAGAATGGGATTAGGTTGGAGAGATAGATCAGCCATGATTGAATGGCGGAGTAGACATGATGGGCCGATTAATAGGAATCTGAGGGGTAACTTTCTCACACAAAAGATGGAACAAGCTTCCAGAGGAGGTATGGGAGGCAGGGACTATCCCAACGCTTAAGAAATAGTTAGACAGGTACATGGATAGGACAGGTTTGGAGGGATATGGACCAAACGCGGGCAGGTGGGGCTAGTGCAGCTGGGACACGTTGGCCAGTGTGGACAAGTTGGGCTGAAGGGCCTGTTTCCACGCTGTATCACTCTATCACACTCTCCTTGTCCATGTTGGTGGTACTCATCTTTCTTTTATTCAATGTTTAAATCCTTCCAACTGTCCATGACTGCCTCAGCACTGAATTAATCCTAATCATATGAAATAATATGTGAATGTCACAGTGGTACACTGTACCCTATATTTTTCCAACTCTCTGCACCTATCCATTTTCATAGCCTACTTTTACAAAATAGTCTGCATTGTTATTTTAGTGTATTGTTGATTTTTGATATTTTTATTAAATGTTTCTTTGAAACTTAGTCTGGTGATTAGGAAATTGATGCTGTTATTACAATTAATGGGTTGTACTGAAGTTTTCCATCTCTTGTCTCAAGAAGAGCTAACTGCACACCACTATGTGGCTCCTGAACCAATCATTTCTTTCACACTCCATCTCCATACGTATTCTTGCTCTTCATTGGACTCCATTATTGTACAACATAGAACTGCACAGTGGGCTCTGGCTCACAATGTGCCAAAATGATGCCTAGTTATATTAATCTCATCTGCCCACACATGATTCATATCCGTCTATTCACTGCACATCCATGCACCTATCTAAAAGCCTCTTAAATGCCATTATCATATCCGTCTCTACCACTACCCCTGGCAATGACTTCCAGGCCCCCACCACTCTGCATCGAATGAAACTTGCCCTGCACAGTAAACTTTCTCCCTCTCAACTTTTAGCTATGGCCTCTAGTGTTGGATATTTACACCCTGGGAAAATGTTCTGACTGTCTACCATATCTATGGCTCTACTAATTTTATATACTTCTATTAAGTCTCCCCTCAACCTCTGATGTTCCAGAGAAAACAATCCAACTTCTCCCTGTAGCTGAACCAGTTTAATCTAGGCAGCATTCTGGTAAACCTTCTCAGCACATATCTCCAAAGCCTCCACATCTTTCCTATAATGAGGTGACCAGAACTGCATGCAATACTCCGATGTGGCCTAACTAAAGTCTGATAGAGCTGCATCTTGATATCTTATACTCAATGCTCCTAGAAATGAAGGCTAGCATTTCATTCACCTTCTTTTCCACACTATCCATGTGTGAGCTATGAACCTGAACACCAAGATCCCTCTACACATCAATGTTGTTAAGGGTTTTGCCATTAACTGTATCCTCCTTACGTTCAACCTCCCAAAGTGCAACACCTTACACTTGCTTGAATTAAACTTATCTGCCACTGCTCTGCCCATTTCTGCAGCTGATCGATATCCACTGTATCTTCTGACAGCACTCCTCACTTTCTGCCACTCCTCTAATTTAGGTGTCGTCATCAAACTTACTCACCAACCCATCTACATTTACTTCAAGGTCAATTATATCTATTCTGGCTCATTTACATATATAATTTTCATAAAATCATGTGATAGGAGTAGAATTAGGCCATTCGGCCCTTCATAATGAGTGTTTAATCATGGCAGATCTATCTCTCCCTCCTAACTCCATTCTCCTGCCTTCTCCCCATAACCTCTAACACCTGTACTAATCAAGAATCTCTCTATCCCTGCCTTAAATATATCCACTGACTTGGCCTCCACAGCCTGCTGTGACGAAGAATTCCACGGATTCACCACCTTCTGACTAAAAAAATTCCTCCTCATCTCCTTCCTAAAAGAATGTCCTTTGATTCTGAGGCTATGACCTCCAGTCCTGGAGTCTCCCACTAGTGGAAACATCCTCTCCACATCCACTCTAAACCAAGCCTTTTGCTATTCTGTATGTTTCAATGAAGTCCCCCCTCATTCTTCTAAACTCCAGCGAGTACAGGCCCAGTGCCGTCAAACGCTCATCATAGGTTAACCTACTAATTCCTGGGATCATTCTTGTAAACCTCCTCTGGACCCTCTCCAGAGCCAGCGCATCCTTCCTCAGATATGGTGTCGAAAATTGCTCACAATGTTCCAAATGCGGTCTGACCAACACCTTATTTTCTTTTGCAATGTTTGGATTTTGCACTATAATCTTCACATTGAGCTGTGTTGCTTTCATTGTATTTACTGGTGTACATATCATTACTATGTGCATTGTTTACTCTGTGGTCTTCATGTGAACAAAGAATTTCATTGCTCACTGGTGTTTATGACATTAAACTAATCTGATCAAGTCTTACATAGACACAAAAAGCTGGAGTAACTCAGCAGGACAGGCAGCATCTCTGGAAACATAGAAACATAGAAACATAGAAAATAGGTGCAAGAGTAGGCCATTCAGCCCTTCGAGCCTGCACCGCCATTCAATATGATCATGGCTGATCATCCAACTCGGTATCCTGTACCTGCCTTCTCTCCATACCCCCTGATCCCTTTAGCCACAAGGGCCACACCTAACTCTCTCTTAAATATAGCCAATGAACTGGCCTCAACTGGCAGAGAATTCCAGAGATTCACCACTCTCTGTGTAAAATATGTTTTTCTCATCTCAGTCCTGAAAGATTTCCCCTTTATCCTTAAACTGTGACCCCTTGTCCTGGACTTCCCCAACATCGGGAACAATCTTGTGTATCAGAGTCCACATCTTAAACAACGGATACAGTAGATGAGGTTGGAGGAGGTGCAAGTGAACCTCTGCCTAACCTGAAAGGACTGTTGGGGTCCAAGGGAGGAGGAGGTATAGGGACAGTTATCTTACACCTGAAATGAAAAAGACACTCTAACATAATGAATATACACCATATCTTTATCCAGTTTTACGATTTGATATTTTTATATTTTTTATTATTTTTCGTAATTTTTTTTTTAGAATAAAGAATTTTCCTCAATATATTATTAATATTCTTTCCACCTCATGTTCGTTCAACTCTTATTGGACTCTTCCTGAAAAGACTAATTTATAGTCATTGTAGCTTATTGTAGACTTCAGGAAGTCCAGAGGCGGCACGCACACCCCCATCCACATTAACGGGACGGAGGTGGAACGTGTTTCTAGCTTCAGGTTCCTGGGAGTCAACATCTCCGATGACCTCTCTTGGACCCACAATACCTCTACTCTGATCAAGAAGGCTCATCAGCGTCTCTTCTTCCTGAGGAGACTGAAGAAGGTCCATCTGTCTCCTCAGATCCTGGTGAACTTCTACCGCTGCACCATCGAGAGCATCCTTACCAACTGCATCACAGTATGGTATGGCAACTGCTCTGTCTCCAACCGGAAGGCATTGCAGAGGGTGGTGAAAATTGCCCAACGCATCACCGGTTCCTCGCTCCCCTCCATTGAGTCTGTCCAAAGCAAGCGCTGTCTGCGTAGGGCGCTCAGCATCGCCAAGGACTGCTCTCACCCCAACCATGGACTGTTTACCCTCCTACCATCCGGGAGGCGCTACAGGTCTCTCCGTTGCCGAACCAGCAGGTCGAGGAACAGCTTCTTTCCGGCGGCTGTCACTCTACTCAACAACGTACCTCGGTGACTGCCAATCACCACCCCCCCCCCCCCCCCCCGGACACTTACTTTATTCAAATCGTTTGCTATGTCGCTCTTCAAGGGAGATGCTAAATGCATTTCGGTGTCTCTGTGCTGTACACTGACAATGACAATTAAAATTGAATCTGAATCTGAATCTGAATCTGATATTTTATTTGGTAACTAATTTTGCATGTTACTGTGCATCATATGAGCTGAAAGCTGAAGGTTCCACCTGGTCGGCTGCTCTGGAATGTTAGATCACATGAGGTCCAAGGAGAGATAGCTGAATGGATAAAGAATTGGCTTCATGGAAGGCAGCAGAGGGTGATGGTGGAAGGTTGCTTCTCAAACTGGAGACCTGTGACTGGTGGTGTGCCTCAGGGTTCGATGTTGGACTAATTAATGTTTGCCATCTATATCAGTGATTTGGATGAGAACGTACACGGCAGGATTAGCAAGTTTGCAGATGACACTAGTGTTCAAGAAGGAACTGCAGATGCTGGATGATCGGAGGTACACAAAAATGCTGGAGAAACTCAGCGGGTGCAGCAGCATCTATGGAGCCTAGCGGAGTTGGTCCTCACCCTCAACAACTTTACGTTTGACTCCTCCCATTTCCTCCAAACACAAGGCGTAGCTATGGGCACACGCATGGGCCCCAGCTTCGCCTGCCTCTTTGTCGGGTACGTTGAACAATCCTTGTTCAATACGTACCAGGGCCCCATCCCCGACCTCTACCTCTGTTACATTGACGACTGCTTTGGGGCCACCTCCTGCACCTACACACAACTCACTGACTTCATCCACATCACCACCAACTTCCATCCGGCACTCCAATACACCTGGACCATTTCCGACACTTCCCTACCATTCCTTGACCTCACCATCTCCATCGCAGGGGACAGACTTCTGACCGACATACACTACAAACCAACTGACTCACATGGCTATCTGGACTACACGTCTTCCTACCCTGCCTCCTGTAAAGACTCCATCCCCTACTGCCAATTCCTCCGCCTACGCCGCATCTGCTCCCAGGATGAGACATTCCATACCAGGGCATCGGAAATGTCCTCGTTCTTCAGGGAACGGGGATTCCCCTCCGCCACCATAGATGAGGCTCGCACCAGGGTCTCATCCATACCCCGCAACACTGCTCTCTCTCCCCATCCCCGCACTCGCAACAAGGGCAGAGTCCCCCTAGTCCTCACCTTTCACCCCACCAGCCGGCAAATACAACAAATAATCCTCCGCCATTTCCGCCACCTCCAACGTGACCCCACCACTCGCCACATCTTCCCATCTCCCCCTATGTCTGCCTTCCGCAAAGACCGCTCCCTCCGCAACTCCCTTGTCAATTCTCCCCTTCCCTCCCATACCACCCCCTCCCCGGGCACTTTCCGTTGCAACCGCAAGAAATGCAACACCTGTCCCTTCACCTCCCCCCTCGACTCCATTCAAGGACCCAAGCAGTCGTTCCAGGTGCGACAAAGGTTCACCTGTATCTCCTCCAACCTCATCTACTGCATCCGCTGCTCTAGATGTCAGCTGATTTACATCGGGGAGACTAAGCGGAGGTTGGGCGATCGTTTCGCCGAACACCTCCGCTTAGTCCGCAATAACCTACCTGAACTCCCGGTGGCTCAGCACTTCAACTCCCCCTCCCATTCCCAATCCGACTTCTCTGTCCTGGGTCTCCTCCATTGCCAAAGTGAGCAATACCGGAAATTGGAGGAACAGCACCTCATATTCCGCCTGGGTTGCTTGCGTCCGGATGACATGAACGTTGAATTCTCCCAGTTTTGCTAGCCCTTGCTGTCTCCTCCCCTTCCTTAACCCTCGAGCTGTCTCCTCCCATCCCCCCGCCCTCGGGCTCCTCCTCCTCCCTTTTTCCTTCCTTCTCCCCCCCCCCCCCCCCCCGTCAGTCTGAAGAAGGGTTTCGGCCCAAAACATCGCCTATTTCCTTCGCTCCATTGATGCTGCTGCACCCGCTGAGTTTCTCCAGCATTTTTGTGTTGCAGATGACACTAAACTGGGTGATATTGCAGATAGTGAAGATGGTTGTCAGAAATTGCAGCAGGATCTTGGTCGGTTGGCCAGGTGGCCTGAGCAATGGTAGATGAAATTTAATACAGAGAAATGTGAAGTGTTGCATTTGGGAAGACCAACAAGGGCAGGACTTACACAGTGAATGGTAGAACTCTGGGATTGTTGTACAGCAGAGGGATGTTATAGTGCAGGTACATACTCCTTGAAGGTGTACTCACTGGTAGATGGGGTGATCAAAACCTTTTTGGCACATTGGCCTTCAGTCAGAGTATTGAATATAGAAGTTGAGAAGTCATGTTGCAGTTATATAAGACATTGGGGGGGGGGCATATTTTGGCACCATGTTATAGGAAAAATGTTGTTAATTTGGAAAGGGTGCAGAGAAGATTTACAAGGATGTTGCCAAGTTTCGAGGATCTGAGCTATAGGGAGAGATTGAGCAGGATAGGACCATTCCCTGGAGGGCAGGAGAATGATGGGTCATCTAATAGAGGTGTATAAAATCATGAGAGGAATAGATTCTTGTCCAGACTAGAGGAATCGAGAACCAGAGGACATAGTTTGATGTTGAGGAGGAGAGATTTTATAGGAATCTGAGGGGTGACTTTATGACGCAAAGGGTAGTGGGTGTATGGAATGAGCTGCCGGAGGAGGTAGTTGAGGCAGGGACTATCCCAACATTTAAGAAGGTACATGGACAGGACAGGTTTGTGGGATGGTTACACAAAAAAGCTGGAGAAACTCAGCGGGTGCAGCAGCATCTATGGAGCGAAGGAAATAGGCAACGTTTCGGGCCGAAACCCTTCTTCAGACTGATCGGGGGCGGGGGTGGGCGGGGACAAGAAAGGGTTTGTGGGAATATGGGTCAAATGCAGTCAGGTGGGACTAGTGTAGATGGGATATGTTGGCTGATGTGGGGAAGTTGGGCCGTAGGGCCTGTTTCCATGCTGTAAGTCTATGACTCTAGTTGTGAAGAAATCCATGGCCCAGCCTATTCAATCTGCCTGCTTGAGTAGCAAGAAGAAAAATAAGAAGAAATGCTGAACTATTTTCAGTTTTGTTTGTTTCTCTTCTCACATGAAACTACAAAGAAAATAAAATCAGTCAGATCTGCATGTGAAATAAAAGCACCTAAAAGTTGCTAATAGTTCTCCTTTGTGGCTGAATTGTCTATTTTTTGCTTAGTTTAGAGAAACAGCACAGAAACTGGACCCTTCAGTCCACAGAATCTTTGCCGACCAGCGATCCCCGAACACTAGCATTATCCAACACACTAGGGCCAATTTACAATTTTGACCAAAGTCATATTAACGTACTAACCTATATGTCTCTGGAGTGTGGTTGGAAACCAGTGCACCTGGGGATAACCCACACCGAGAACTTACAGACTCCGTATAGACAGCACCTGTAGTCAAGTTTGAATTGGGCGTTTCAAGATTACTGCGTGCAGCCTAGCAAGAGCACAATTTCATAAATAATTAGTTAAATCTCGCCTGAATTTCTTGAGACAGAGTATTTGTGGCCTACGGCAATGTTGCTGACTCTGACCTGATTGTAACCTGAGTGATTTACAAGAATGGTACTTCAGATTTGTAATGCCACAGAGCAAACTGAAGCAAAGTGTGGAGACAGCAAATGTGAAGCAGGAGACCAGTCAGAGTCATATTGAGGAGACCATTGAGGAGATGACCATCTATGAAGGCTAATGTCATGTATTAATGCTGGATGGCGATGAATACAGGGTTGGAAGGGTTTGTGAAAGGGTTCAATGGCCATGATGATGGAATGGATTTTCAGATACTGCCTCCCACTGACAGTAGCACGAGCCTCACACGATGCTCACTGCAACTTTTGCCAGAACTCTTGCCAGATCTTTGGTTTCCTCTCACACTTCAAAGACGTACAAGTTTGTAGGTTAATTGGCTTGGTACGAGTGTAAATTATCCCTAGTGTGTGTTTAGGATAGTGATAATATGGGTGGATCATTAGACTTGGTAGACCGAAGGGCCTGTTTCCACACTGTATCTCTAAACTAAACACCATCACAATTAACGTTGTTCCATGTTTCACATTTTGCACAAAACAGGCATAGAGTTGACCACAAGTAGAATTATTAACATATTTCGTTCACCCTCAGAGGTCAGGGATGACTAGTATTGTGGCCATCTGCAACTTACAAATGGGTGACAGGCAGGTCAGCAACATTGAGCTGTGAGGGTCAATGCTTGCCACTCTTTAGTTAATAGCCAATGGCAGGGAAACAAAAGATCAAAAAGGACAGCACAGTGGCGTTGGGGTAGAGTTGCTGCCTCACAGCGCCAGAGACCCGGGTTCAATCCTGTCTACGGGTGCTTGTCTGTTCAGAGTGTGTACGTTCTCCCCGTGACCTGCGTGGGTTCTTTCCAAGATCTTCCGTTTCCCACCACACTCCAAAGACGTATTGGTTTGTAGGTTGTAATATACGTCGAAATGTAAAAATGTCCCTCATGTGTGTAGGATAGTGTTAGTGTGCGGAGATCGCTGGTCGGCACGGACTTAGTGGGTCAAAGGGCCTGTTTCCGCGCTGCATCTGTAAACTATACAGTAACCTGATAACTAAGCCGCCTTTTCACATTCCACTTACAATCATTTCATAATCTCTCCGAATGAGAAAGCACAGATTGTGTCAGTTTACACCTCTTATCTCTCCAACGTGTCCCTTTCTTCATTTAGAGAGCAAGGAATAGCAACCTGTGAGACGTTTGATAAAAAAAAACAGGGTGAAACTAAAGGTGCATGCATAGCATTATTGAATTTACACATTCCCAGCTCAGCTATTAAGGTTGATTTAGAGCCCAGTTTTGAGACAGATTCTGCATGATCTGAGCCAGGCATGATGGTCTGCAACCAGAGCACGGGAAAAGCAGAGCGGAGGTGCTAGATTTTGGGAAGGTTAGGCAAATGCTGCTGCATCAAACTCAGATGAGGACCTTAAAGGAATTATTTTTGCAGATATTGGTGTCAGTTATTCATTTGAAACATTCTTTGTGATTCCCTGTCCACAGATAACCTGTGTGGAATATCGATAAGTATGGAAAAATCCAGCAACAACTTTGCATCTAAATTGGAAGCCATTCTTGCCTGCGAGGAAGGGGCGGAGAACTCCATTACCTTGAAGAAATATTGGAGAAACTAAGCGGGACAGGCAACATCTCTGGAGAGAAGGAATGGGTGACTTTTTGGGTCGAGACCCTTCTTCAGACCTGAAGACCTTCTTCAGAGATGCTGCCTGCCCCGCTGAGTTACTCCAGCATTTTGTGTCTATCTTTGGTGTAAACCAGCATCTGCAGTTCCTTCCTGCCTGCTCCATTATCTTGCTGGTGTTAATATCTACCAATAGATAGATATCTCAATAACACAGGTGGAAGTCATCATTGTCAAGGTGCTGTAATGAAAGCTCTGTGACCAGTTCATGTTGAGATGAGCAGTCTGCCACTGGGCCTTTTAGATCAACAACTACACATTGTTTTCCTCCAAGCCATCTGCAGTCTTCTGCACTGTAAATCAGTGACCTTCACCAACCAGTCCACTTCCAGGCATTTGGCACTAGTTTGCAGGATTAGAGCAAGTAAAATGGTAGACACCAAGGAAATGAACAAAGTCAGTGCTTAACACCTTTTGGATCATAAATGTATCTGTTAATGTAAATTATCCATAGATAGACAACATGTGTTTGAAGGAAATGCAGATGCTGGTTCCTATCGAAGATAGACACAAAAAAGCTGGAGAGACTCAGCGGGTGCAGCAGCATCTATGGAGCGAAGGAAATAGGCAACGTTTCAGGCCGAAACCCTTCTTCAGACTTGTCTGTTGGCTTTATTTTGACAAAAGGTCATTGAAACCCTGAAACATCACCCATTCCTTCTCTTCAGAAATGCTGCCTGGCCCGCTGACTTACTCCAGCTTTTTGTGACTATCTGCGGTTAAAGGGAGAACGTACAAACTCCAAATACAGCTTTAAATAATTTTAAAGTCATATCCTCACTCTTTTGCACTATCATATAGATAAATGTGAGGTTATCCACTTTGGCGGCAAAAACAAGGGGGCAGATTATTATCTCAATGGGGTTAGGTTAGGTAAGGGGGAGGTGCAGCGAGACCTGGGCGTCCTTGTACACCAGTCACTGAAAGTTGGCTTACAGGTACAGCAGGCAGCGAAGAAAGCTAATGGAATGTTGGCCTTCATAACAAGAGGATTTCAGTATAGGAGTAAAGAGGTTCTTCTGCAGTTGTATAGGGCTCTGGTAAGACCACATCTGGAGTACAGTGTACAGTTTTGGTCTCCTAATATGAGGAAGGACATCCTTGTGATTGAGGCAGTGCAGCGTAGGTTCACGAGATTGATCCCTGGGATGGCGGGACTGTCATATGAGGAAAGATTGGAAAGACTAGGCTTGTATTCACTGGAGTTTAGAAGGATGAGGGGGATCTTATCGAAACATATAAAATTATAAAAGGACTGGACAAGCTAGATGCAGGAAAAATATTCCCAATGTTGGGCGAGTCCAGAACCAGGGGCCACAGTCTTAGAATAAAGGGGAGGTCATTTAATTAAAGACTGTGAGAAAAAACTTTTTCACCCAGAGAGTTGTGAATTTGTGGAATTCCCTGCCACAGAGGGCAGTGGAGCCCAAGTCACTGGATGGATTTAAGAGAGAGTTAGATAGAGCTCTAGGGGCTAGTGGAGTCAAGGGATATGGGGAGAAGGCAGGCACGGGTTATTGATTGGGGACGATCAGCCATGATCACAGTGAATGGCGGTGCTGGCTGGAAGGGCCGAAAGGCCTCCTCCTGCACCTATTTTCTATGTTTCTATGACAGGTAGAATGGGACAATCAGTTGACTTCCAGCTGAAAACTTCAATAACTTTCTTTACTCAACAGTGGAGGACAAATTATGAAATATTGTGCATGTGTCTATCCCAAGCGTTAACAAGTCAACAAGGAAAGATTCATTCCAGTGTCATATCAATGAGCCCAGTTCTTTGGCACTTGCTTTGATCAGAGTATGCATAATATTTTGATAAGAGCATGCTTGGAAAATGTCTGACCTCTTTCACAGAGATCATTCGATTCAGAGGTTCAGTTCCAAGAATCACTCGCTGAAAGGTCTGGGGAGATATTGTGTCTAGTTGGCATTTCTCCAGCACTGCACATTCCTCTTGTAACACCAACACTAATTGATGCAGCCCAACTCCCCCCAATGGGACTAACTTGTTTGTGCTAAAGTTTGAAGTCAAAACAACATCTTTAAACATCCAGCTGGTCACTTACAGCAATTGCAAATCTACAAAACACCAAATCTTTGTTCAATTGAAATAATAACCAATGGAACAATTGGGCAGCAGCGGCATCATATTACAAAATGCCATGAACATTCTGCACTCATTATATTCACTATTAGGGCTCAGATCAACCAGAATGACGTGCTTTTACTGACAAATTGTATTTGGGCTCAAAAATGTGACGGTGAGCCCCCTACTTGAACTTCTGCAGAAGGTTCTCTCACAGCCTGTTGCAGTGGGAGTTCAAGATTTCGGACTAGTAAACAATAAAGGGACACCAATATTTATCCTAGTCAAGATGGTGTGTGATTTTGCAGAACATGCAGATGGGGGAGATTTTGTGCATCAGGAGCTCTTGTTTTTCTTGGTGAGAGAAATTGTGGGCTTGGAAGATGTTGTCATAGAGACATAGAGTGATACAGTATGGAAACAGGCCCTTCAGCCCAACTTGCCCACACCAGCCAACAATATCCCAGCTACACTAGTCCCACCTGCCCGCGTTTGGTCTATAACCCTCCAAACCTGTCCTACCCATGTACCTGTCTAACTATTTCTTAAATGTTGAGATAGCCCCTACCTCAACTGCCTCCTCTGGCAGCTTGTTCCATGCAACCACCATCCTTAGTGTGAAAAAGTTACCCCTCAGATTCCTATTAAATATTTTCCCCTTCACCATGTCAGAATAGCCTAGGCAAGTGATTCAGTCATTATTACACTCCAGTGTTGCAAGATGATACAGCAGCCAAATTGCCTCCAGTGCCTTGGCTTATGTTGTACTCTTCACAATTGTTGGCGCTGTGTTCAACCAAGCAAGTGGAGAATATTCCATCTCGTTCCTAACTGGAGGTTTGTAGACAGTGGAAAGGCTTCGGATGTGAGAAGGTCACTCTTCACAAAAGACACAGCTTGTGCCCTGCTCTTACAGCTATAATAATGAAGCAGCTGCTCCTGGAGCATCTGATCAAGGGATCCCAGCAATGATAAAACCACTAAATGTCATCATCTAGTTATGACTCTCTTATTGAAGGTAGTCGCTGTCATTGTATGTGTCCATGTGTATTATTTTCCACCTGCTGATGTGTTGCATGCAGGCATGGACTGTTCCTTTTACTGATTTAGTTTAGTTTAGAGGTATAGCGCAGACAGCGATCTCCGCACACCAACACTGTCCTACACACGCTAGGGACAATTTTACATTTATACCAAAGCCAATTAACTACAAAGCTGTACCTCTTTTGGAGTGTGGAATGAAACTGAAGATCTCGGAGAAAACCCACGCAGGTCACGGGGAGAACATACAAACTCTGTACAGACAGCACCCATAGTTGGGTTCGAACCCGGGTCTCTGGCGCTGCGAGACAGCAACTCTACCGCTGCGCCACCGCGCTGCACACTAATTTGTTGCAAATGGAATTGTACATTGTCCAAATATCAGCAAATAGCAAACTTCTGATGAACCAGCTGGAGATGATTTAGGCCACAAGTTCCTTGAGGAATTGCTGCAGTGATGTCCTGTAGCTGAGATGATTGGAACTCCAACAACCGTGACCATCTTTCTTTGTACATGGGGGCCAACAACATTGGATGCCCATTGACCAGTTTTATCAGGATTCTTTCATGCTGCAAATGTTGAATTGCTCAAATGATGTCCAGGGCAATCATCTCATTTCTAGAATATAGTGCCTTAGTTTAGAATAAGGCTGTGGTGACATGTGAAGTTTATTGGTGCCAGTGAGTGGATTATTGGTGAGCAAGATAGACCCAAAATGTTAGCATTCATAGCAAAAGGATTTGAGTATAAGAACAGGGAGGTGTTACTGCAGTTGTACAGGGTCTTAGTGAGACCACACCTGGAGTATTGCGTACAGTTTTGGTCTCCTAATCTGAGGAAATACATTCTTGCCATAGAGGGAGTACAGAGAAGGTTCACCAGGCTGGGATGGCAGGACTTTCATAAGAAGAAAGACTGGATAGACTCGGCTTGTACACGCTAGAATTTAGAAGATTGAGGGGGGATCTTATAGAAACTTACTAAATTCTTAAGTGGTTGGTCAGGCTAGATGCAGGAAGATTGTTCCCGATGTTGGGGAAATCCAGAACAAGGGGTCACAGTTTAAGGATAAGGGGGAAATCTTTTAGGACCGAGATGAGAAAAACATTTTTCACACAGAGAGTGGTGAATCTCTGGAATTCTCTGCCGCAGAAGGTAGTTGAGGCCAGTTCATTGGCAATATTTAAGAGGGAGTTAGATGTGGCCCTTGTGGCTAAAGGGATCAGCGGGTATGGAGAGAAGGCAGGTACGGGATACTGAGTTGGATAATCAGCCATGATCATATTGAATGGCGGTGCAGGCTCGAAGGGCCGAATGGCCTACTCCTGCACCTATTTTCTATGTTTCTAAGTGCCTTGTGAAGAAAGTGAGATCAAGAGTCTTCGGCAAGGAGGCTACACTTGATCGCAATTTGTGATTTTTGACCACTGAAGAAATGGCAAGTATGTTGGTGCAGTGTGTTCCCTTCAGGATGTGGGAAGTCAGGGATGCCGCTGGAGCTGCTGGAGACTGCACCGGCAGAAATTGTGTCCAGGTGCAGCTCCTGAACAAACGTGTTGGGGAACTGGAGCAGCAGCTGGATGACTTCCGGGAAAAGGAGAGTTTCCTGGACAGGCCCTACAGTGAGGTTGTCACCCCAAGGATACAGGAAGAGCCAAGGTGGATGACTGGGTGAAAGGGGAATAACCCTGGAGTCCTGCAGACCCCAGTGGCTGTACCAAATGAAAACATGTACACCCTTTTGGGGCTGTCGGGGCAGACAACGCTTCCAGTCCTAGCGATGAGACACGACTGGTGAGACCGACTTTGGGCAGGGCCATAGTGGTGGGTGACTCCATTGTCTGAGGAGCGGACAGGAGATTCTGTGGCGGCAGACGAGACGTCAGGTAGGCCTGTTGCCCTCCCTGGTGCCAGGGTTCAAGATGTCACAAACTGACTTCAGTACATTATCGAGAGGAAAAGTGAACAGCCAGAAGTAGTTGTGCACGTGGGCACGAACGACGTCGGGAAGAAGAGGAAGGAGGTTCTGCAACGTGAGTTTAGAGAGTAATGCCCCTGTCCCACTTAGGAAGCCTGAACGGAGACCTCTGGAGACCTTGCGCCCCACTCAAGGTTTCCACGAGTCGCCAGAGGTTTTGGTCACTCGCCTGGAAAGCCTCGCCGAAGCGCAAGCTGTATCTACTGACAAAGATTACAGGGTCATATGCTACCGCCACACACTTGTTAAACACACACACACACACATGGTGTCACACACACACACACACACACACACACAGCACACACACAGCCACACACACACACCACACACACGCCCAGCACACACACCACATCTAACACCACACCCACACACCTGCACACACCCACACACAACGTTTCATCATGAAGGTGGGACCTGGGACAGCGGAGGAGCGCTGTCTGTGCGATGAAGGGGACGGTAAATGGCAGCCACAGAGTCCTTTAGAGAGCGCGGGAGGGAGGGAGAGAAGGAGAAAGAAGGGGAGAGAGTTGACAGAGAAGGGGAGAGAAGAGGAGAGAAGGGGAGGATCTTTGAGAAGGGGAGAGAAGGGTGGGAAGGGTAGGGAAGGGGAGGGAAGGGGAGATGAAGGACAGAAGGGGGGAGAGAAGAGGAAAGAAGCTGCATATCAATAGGGGAGTGTAAAGTAGAACCACATTATTTTAAGGGGCTTGTCAACCTCTTCTTGTAGGGGAGAGAAAGATACAAAGGGACGGAGAGAGGGGACGAGAGAAGGGGAGAGAGAGGGGACACACTTAGTGAGAAGGGGAGAGAAGAGGTGAGAAGGGGAGAGAGAAGGGGAGAGAGAAGGGGAGAGAGAAGGGGAGAGAAAGGGGGGGGAGAAGGAGTGGAGACAGTTTAAAGAAGTTTAATAAAGTTATCGGGCATTTTACCTTCCGGCGGTTCTTCTAGGTCCTGAAAACCAAAGATCATAGGATCTTTGCTGAAAACAATGAGCCAATCAAAATGGCCGATCAGCGAAGGAGATTGCTTTCGACTGCCTGTAAGTAAATAGTGACCCCACTCCACACGGGCTTTGACCACACGGCAACCTATTTTTAGTCCAGGCCGGTTTTGAATTTGTTGAAATAATCGCAGGAACATAGAAGAAGCCTCGACTACGCGGAAACCACTTTCGACCATTAGGGAGAGTGACCAAAACCTCTAGGAACCTCACGGAAACCTTGGGTGGGGCGCAAGGTCACCAGAGGTTTCCGTTCAGGTTTCCTAAGTGGGACAGGGGCATTAGGAAGAAGGCTGAAACACAGGACTTCTAGGGTGGTTATCTCTGGATTGCTTCCAGTACCTCGTGTTAGTGAGGGCAGGAACAGGGAGATAGGGGATCTGAATGTGTGGCTGAGGGGCTGGAGCAGGGAGCAAGGATTTAGATTTATAGACCACTGGGATCTCTTCTGGGGTAGGGGTGACCTGTACAAAAGGGACGGGTTACACCTTAACTGGAGGGGGACCGATATTCTAGTAGGCATGTTTGCTAGGGCTACACGGGTGGGTTTAAACTAAATAGTGGGGGGCAGGGATTGACAAATTGGGAGTATAAAGATGGAGTTGAAGAGGAAGTGAGTACAGGAAAAATTACAAAAGAAATTGGCAAGTGTGATGTTGTGGGAATTACAGAGACATGGCTGCAAGAGGGCCAGGGCTGGGAACTGAATATTCAAGGGTATACCTCATATCGAAAAGACAGACAGGTGGGCAGAGGGGGTGGGGTTGCCCTGTTGGTGAGGAATGAAATCCAGTCCCTTGCGAGGGGAGACATAGAATCAGGAGATGTGCAGTCAGTGTGGATAGAACTGAGGAATTGTAAGGGTAAAAAGACCCTAATGGAAGTTATCCACAGGCCCCCAAACAGTGGCCTGGACATAGGGCACAAGTTGAATCAGGAGTTAAAATTGGCATGTCACTAAGGTAATGCTATGGTTGTTATGGGAGATTTCAACATGCAGGTAGGCTGGGAAAATCAGGTTGGTGCTGGACCCCAAGAAAGGGAGTTTGTGGAGTGCCTCCGTGAGCAGCTTGTACTGGAGCCGACCAGGGACTAAGGAAGTCAAAAACAATCTTCCTGATGTACTAGTGGCCAGAGGATCTGGGGAGGCGGAGGAACTGAAGGAAATCCACATTAGGCAGGAAATGTTGTTGGATAGACTGATGGGACTGAAGGTTAATAAATCCCCAGGGTCTGATGGGCTGCCTTCCAGGGTACTTAAAGAAGTGTCTCTAGAAATCGTGGACGCATTGGTGATCATTTTCCAATGTTCTATAGATTCAGGATCAGTTCCTGTGGATTGGAGGGTAGCTAATGCTATCCGATGTTTTAAGAAAGGCAGGAGAAAGAAAACAGAGAATTATAGACCAGTTAGCCTGACATCGGTGGTGGGGAAGATGCTGGAGTCAATTATAAAAGATGAAATTGTGGACAGATGCATGACAGATGCAGTTTAATGTGGATAAATGTGAGGTTATCCACTTGTTGTAAAAACATGAAGGCAGATTATTATCTGAATGGTGTCAAATTGGGAAAAGGGGAAGCACAACGGGATCTGGGGGTCCTTGTTCATCAGTCACTGAAAGTAAGCATGCAGGTACAGCAGGCAGTGAAGAAAACAAATGGTATTTTGGCCTTCATAACAAGAGGAGTTGAGTATAGGAGCAAAGAGGTCCTTCTGCAGTTGTACAGGGCCATGGTGAGAACACACCTGGTGTATTGTGTGCATTTTGGTCTCCAAATTTGAGGAAGGACATTCTTGTTATTAAGGGAGTGCAGCGTAGGTTCACCAGGTTAATTCCCGGGATGGCGCGACTGTCATATGTTGATAGAATGGAGCAGCTGGGCTTGTACACTCTGGAATTTAGGATAAGAGGGGATCTTATTGAAACATAAGATTATTAAAGGTTTGGGCTTGCTCGAGGCAAGAAACATGTTCTCGATGTGGGGGAGTCCATAGCTTAAGAATAAGGGGTAGGCCATTTAGAACGGAGATGAGGAAAAATGTTTTCACACAGAGGGTTGTGAATCTGTGGAATTCTCTGCCTCAGAAGGCAGTGGAGGCCAATTTTCTGGATGCTTTCAAGAGAGGTTTAGATTGAGCTCCTAAAGGAGGCAGGAATGGGGTACTGATTGTGGATGATTGACCATGATCACAGTGAATGGCGGTGCTGACTCGAAGGGCCGAATGGCCTACTCCTGCACCTATTGTCTATTGTCTACCATGCAATCATGGCTGATCTATCTCTCCCGCCTAACCCCATTCTCCTGCCTTCTCCCCTAACCTCGTACACCTCTGACATGTTGGGGGAAGGTACTGCACTGGGGGAAAGCAGATTACAAGGCCATTAGGCGGGAGCTAAGGAGGGTAGATTGGGAAGCAGTTGTTATTAGGTATAAGGATAGAGTAGGGAATCCATGCTTGGAGTCGGAGGATGTAGGCGAGGTGCTAAACTAGTACTTTGCAAGACCAGTGTGGAGATCACAAATATCTAGGGGAGTTTGAGATCAAGAACTAGGTGGGGCTGAGGCTCTTGAAGAAACATAGAAACATAGAAACATAGAAATTAGGTGCAGGAGTAGGCCATTCGGCCCTTCGAGCCTGCACCGCCATCCAATATGATCATGGCTGATCATCCAACTCAGTATCCCGTACCTGCCTTCTCTCCATACCCCCTGATCCCCTTAGCCACAAGGGCCACATCTAACTCCCTCTTAAATATAGCCAATGAACTGGCCTCAACTACCCTATGTGGCAGAGAGTTCCAGAGATTCACCACTCTCTGCGTGAAAAAAAGTTCTTCTCATCTCGGTTTTAAAGGATTTCCCCCTTATCCTTAAGCTGTGACCTCTTGTCCTGGACTTCCCTAACATCGGGAACAATCTTCCTGCATCTAGCCTGTCCAACCCCTTAGAATTTTTGTAAGTTTCTATAAGATCCCCTCTCAATCTTCTAAATTCTAGAGAGTATAAACCAAGTCTATCCAGTCTTTCTTCATAAGACAGTCCTGACATCCCAGGAATCAGTCTGGTGAACCGTCTCTGCACTCCCTCTATGGCAATAATGTCCTTCCTCAGATTTGGAGACCAAAACTGTACGCAATACTCCAGGTGTGGTCTCACCAAGACCCTGTACAACTGCAGTAGAACCTCTCTGCTCCTATACTCAAATCCTTTTGCAATGAAAGCTAACATACCATTCGCTTTCTTTACTGCCTGCTGCACCTGCATGCCTACCTTCAATGACTGGTGTACCATGACACCCAGGTCTCGCTGCATCTCCCCCTTTCCCAATCGGCCATCATTTAGATAATAGTCTGCTTTCCTGTTTTTGCCACCAAAATGGATAACCTCACATTTATCCACATTATACTGCATCTGCCAAACATTTGCCCACTCACCCAGCCTATCCAAGTCACCTTGCAGTCTCCTAGCATCCTCCTCACAGCTAACACTGCCCCCCAGCTTAGTGTCATCCGCAAACTTGGAGATATTGCCTTCAATTCCCTCATCCAGATCATTAATATATATTGTAAATAGCTGGGGTCCCAGTACTGAGCCTTGGGGTACCCCACTAGTCACTGCCTGCCATTGTGAAAAGGACCCGTTTACTCCTACTCTTTGCTTCCTGTTTTCCAGCCAGTTCTCTATCCAAATCAATACTGAACCCCCAATGCCTTGTGCTTTAAGTTTGTATACTAATTTCTTATGTGGGACCTTGTCGAAAGCCTTCTGGAAGTCCAGATACACCACATCCACTGGTTCTCCCCTATCCACGCTACTAGTTACATCCTCGAAAAATTCTATAAGATTCGTCAGACATGATTTACCTTTCGTAAATCCATGCTGACTTTGTCCAATGATTTCACCACTTTCCAAATGTGCTGCTATCCCATCCTTAATAACTGACTCTAGCGGTTTCCCCACTACCGATGTTAGACTAACTGGTCTGTAATTCCCCATTTTCTCTCTCCCTCCCTTCTTAAAAAGTGGGGTTACGTTTGCTACCCGCCAATCTTCAGGAACTACTCCAGAATCTAAAGAGTTTTGAAAGATTATTACTAATGCATCCACTATTTCTGGAGCTACTTCCTTAAGTACTCTGGGATGCAGCCTATCTGGCCCTGGGGATTTATCGGCCTTTAATCCATTCAATTTACCCAACACCACTTCCCGGCTAACCTGGATTTCACTCAATTCCTCCAACTCCTTTGACCCGCGGTCCCCTGCTATTTCCGGCAAATTATTTATGTCTTCCTTAGTGAAGACGGAACCAAAGTAGTTATTCAATTGGTCCGCCATATCCTTGTTCCCCATGATCAACTCCCCTGTTTCTGACTGCAAGGGACCTACATTTGTTTTAACTAATCTCTTTTTTTTCACATATCTATAAAAACTTTTGCAGTCAGTTTTTATGTTCCCTGCCAGTTTTCTTTCATAATCCATTTTTCCTTTTCTAATTAAGCCCTTCGTCCTCCTCTGCTGGTCTCTGAATTTCTCCCAGTCCTCCGGTATGCTGCTTTTTCTGGCTAATTTGTACGCATCATCCTTTGCTTTGATACTATCCCTGATTTCCCTTGTTATCCATGGATGTACTACCTTCCCTGATTTATTCTTTTGTCAAACTGGGATGAACAATTTTTGTAGTTCATCCATGCAGTCTTTAAATGTCTTCCATTGCATATCCACCGTCAACCCTTTTAGAATTAATTGCCAGTCAATCTTGGCCAATTCATGTCTCATACCCTCAAAGTTACCTTTCTTTAAGTTCAAAACCATTGTTTCTGAATTAACAATGTCACTCTCCATCCTAATGAAGAACTCAACCATATTATGGTCACTCTTGCCCAAGGGGGCACGTACAACAAGATTGCTAACTAACCCTTCCTCATTACTCAAAACCCAGTCTAAAATAGCCTGCTCTCTCTTTGGTTCCTCTACATGTTGATTTAGATAACTATCCCGCATACATTCCAAGAAATCCTCTTCCTCAGCACCCCTGCCAATTTGATTCACCCAATCTATATGTAGATTGAAGTCACCCATTATAACCGTTTTGCCTTTGTCGCACGCATTTCTAATTTCCTGTTTGATACCATCTCCAACTTCACTACTACTGTTAGGTGGCCTGTACACAACACCCACCAGCGTTTTCTGCCCCTTAGTGTTGTGCAGCTCTACCCATACCGATTCCACATCCTCCAAACTAATGTCCTTCCTTTCCATTGCATTAATCCCCTCTCTAATCAGTAACGCTACCCCACCTCCTTTTCCTTTCTGTCTATCCCTCCTGAATATTGAATATCCCTGGATGTTCAGCTCCCAGCCTTGGTCACCCTGGAGCCATGTCTCCGTGATCCCAACTATATCATAGTCATTAATAGCTATCTGCACATTCAACTCATCCACCTTATTACGAATGCTCCTTGCATTGAGACACAAAGCCTTCAGGCTTGTTTTTACAACACTCTTACCCCTTACACAATTATGTTGAAAAGTGGCCCTTTTTGATTTTTGCCCTGGTTTTGTCTGCCTGCCACTTTTACTTTTCACCTTGCTACCTATTTCTTCTACCCTCATTTTACACCCTTCGGTCTCTACGCTCACACATTTAAGAAACCCTTTCCCTTTAACTCCATCCTCCACTGTCCCATTCAACACCCCACCCCCCTTATTCAGTTTAAAGCCACCCGTGTAGCAGTGGCAAACCTGCCTGCCAGAATGCTGGTCCCACACCTGTTAAGGAACATTAAGGTTTAAAAGTCCCTTGGGCCGGATGGGATCTATCCAGGGTTATTGAGTGGGGGGTGTGATTGTGGGGCCTTGATGAGGATCTTTGTTTCTTCTTTAGCCACAAATAAGGTCCCGGAGGACTGGAGAGTGGCCAATGTTGTTCATTTGTTCAAGAAGGGAAGTAGAGAGAATCCAGGGAACTCTAGGCCTCACATCAGTGGTAGGGAAACTATTGGAGAGAGCTCTTCGAGATTTGCTCCCATTCAGAAGAGAATGAGCTAATTAGGTCTAGCCAGCTTGGCTTTGAACACGACAGGACATATCTTACTAATGAGTTTTTTGAGGATGTGATGAATGAGATTGATGATGGTAGGGTGTTGGATGTTGCATGCATGGATCTTAGTAAGGCTTTTGATTGTCCCTCATGGTACCCTGATCCAGAAGATAAAAATGCATGGGATTCACGTTGATTTGGATAAATGGATTAAAAACTGGCTTATTCATAGAAGACATAGAAGGTTGTGGTGGATGGAAGATGTTCTGGCAGGAGGTCTGTGACCAGCGGAGTTCCGCAGCGATCTGTGGTGGGACCTCTGCTGTTTGTGATATCTATAAATGACTTGGACATAGATGGGTGGGTAAGTTTGCAGATGACACCAAAATTGGAGGAGTTGCAGACAGTGAGAAGTGCTGTCAGAAGAAACAGTGGGATCTAGATCAGCTGCAGAAATGGGTGGAAAAATGGCAGATGGAGTTTTATCCGAGCAAAGTTGAAGTGTTGCACTTTGGGAGGTTGAATGTAAGGGGGAGAGCATACAGTTGAAGGCAAGACCCTTAACAGCATTGATGTGCAGAGGGGTCTTGGAGTCCAAGGTCAAAGCTCACTGAAGGTGGCAGCACAAGTAGATAGGATGGTAAAGAAGGTGTATGGTATACTTCCCTTCATCGCCATTGACATTGAGTATAAGAGTCATGAAGTCATGATACAGCCCCATAAAGCTGGTTTGGCCGCATTTAGAGTTACTCCATTACAGAAAGGATGTGGATGCTTTGAAGAGTGTGCAGAGGAGGTTCACCAGAATGCTGCCTGGATTAGAGAGTGTCAGCGAGAAGGAGAAGTTAGATAAACTTGGATTCTTATCTCTAGAATGTCAAACGTTGATAGAAGCATATCAAATTATGAGGGCCATAGATAGGGTAGACAGTCAGAATCTTTCATAGAAACAGAAACATAGAAATTAAGTGCAGGAGTAGGCCATTCTGCCCTTCGAGCCTGCACCGCCATTCAATATGATCATGGCTGATCCCCTTAGCCACAAGGGCCACATCTAACTCCCTCTTAAATATAGCCAATTAACTAGCCTCGACCACCCTCTGCGGCAGAGAGTTCCAGAGATTCACCACTCTCTGTGTGAAAAAAGTTCTTCTCATCTCGGTTTTAAAGGATTTCCCCCTTATCCTTAAGCTGTGACCCCTTGTCCTGGACTTCCCCAACATCGGGAGCAATCTTCCTGCATCTAGCCTGTCCAACCCCTTAAGAATTTTGTACGTTTCTATAAGATCCCCTCTCAATCTCCTAAATTCTAGAGAGTATAAACCAAGTCTATCCAGTCTTTCTTCATAAGACAGTCCTGACATCCCAGAAATCAGTCTGGTGAACCTTCTCTGCACTCCCTCTATGGCAATAATGTCCTTCCTCAGATTTGGAGACCAAAATTGTACGCAATACTCCAGGTGTGGTCTCACCAAGACCCTGTACAACTGCAGTAGAACCTCCCTGCTCCTATACTCAAATCCTCTCAGGGTGGACATGTACAACATCAGGGGATATAACTATAAGGTGAGAGGGGAAATGTTTAATGGAGGTGTGCAGGGCATGTCTTTTACGCAGAGAGTGGTGGGGGCCTGGGACACATTGGCAGGGGTGGCGACGGTGGAGGCAGATACGACAGTGGCATTGAAGAGGCTTCTAGATAGGCATGAGGAATTGCAAGAAATAGAGGGATATGGATCATGTACAAGCAGATGAGATCAGTTGAACTTGGCATCATGTGCGGCACAGATATAGTGGGGCCAGTTCTATGTTCATACTGATCCTTCGATCCTGGTACTCCACCACTGCCAGAGTGAGGCCACACACAAACCCCACCTCATATTCTGCTTGGGTAGTTTGCAACCTAACGGTATGAAAATTGAATTCCCCATTTTAAGGACCTGCTGCTAAACCACAGAGATTGATTTCACAAATTAAATATTTTAGCTAATTTATAGTATGAATCCAAAGAAAAATTACACTAATGCATATTTCATGAAATATTTAAAAAACTCAAAATTAATATTACATGTGAGCATTGTTATTTGGGTTAATCTAGGTATCATTTGTACACTAGGGGTGAATATGCAATGTTGATATCCCAAAAGACTATCAACACATTGAACAAGGGTGCTTTGAAAGCATTTTCATTGATATCAAATGTTATAAATGTAAAAACAATATTTGCATCACCTCAATAGGTTACTGAAGGGATTTAATTGTCACAATGTTTTAGATTTAACCATTCGCAACATTTGTAAAGCAAGGCATTCTTAATTATTTCTGAGGGAAAACAGATGGTGAAATAAATATGAAACAAAAGACAAAGACCTGATGAAACTTCGAACTATTTCTTTAAAATTAAATCATGAAGAATATAATTTGTCAACATTCCCTTTTAAAGCATAAAATCTTCACACATTATCAGAGTAAACATCTGCTTACATGCAAAATAAAACATTTTTTTTTGTTGAAAAAGACTGACAAATTCATACCATTGAACTCTACTTTGAGTCACAAAAGGCAACAACTTTTTTTATGTTAATAGGCATTTTTGTGCTGTCTGAGGCAACTTGTAATATTTGAACAAAATTCTCGGTTGCATGTTATCAACTGCAGGAATTTTCGGTCATGCAATTTTCAACAAAGTTTAAAATAATACAGAAACTGTAGTTGTACATTGGATATTGGAAACAATACAGAAACAGAATTGTATATTTGAAATTCATAATGTCCTGAAATCATAATTAAAAACTGAAGCATCATTTTTTTCCAGAGAAATTTCACAAATCATAGTTTATCAAACCATAGACATGAATTGGGCTGAATTAGAAATCAGTGATAAAATAATTATGGCCATCAAATACAAAATGTTTAAAGGAAGTTTGGGGACAAATATAAAAAAAAAAATATTGAAAAACTCATATCAGAGTATTAAATATTCAGAGAATTATTTTATTAATTATAATCTATGGAAACCCTGCATTCATTCATCAGGGATTGGAATTACCAAACCAAATGAATTTTTACTTTACATTTTTTGATATTGATAATAAACTATCACTGGTCTCTGATTGCCAATATAATTAATCAGACAAATAACATTTCTGTACTGTTCAATGATTTACTACAGTTAGCAGTTGAATTCTAACCAAACCAGATGAAAGCAATATCTTCTGACAGGCCGATGTGTACAATGTTGTTGCAATAGCTTGCCAAGCTCTGTGCAGAACTGGAACATGCAGACTGTACATTAATTGGCTAGATTACAGACGATGTACTTCATCAAAGCCCCCAGCACAATATTCGTAAAGTAGATCTTTTTAGTAGTTTAAAAGCTTGTTGCATTTAACCTTTGTAGATAAACTGTTACATTGATGACACATGCAAAGAAACGCACAGGGTCATAATAATAGTCGATACTTTTTACTAAAAATGAAACATGTGTGTATTATCTATATTCCAAGATTTCAATTTTTTTCAGCCAAAGTCATTTTGTTATATTCTTCATTCAAAAGATCATGGCCTCCGTCAGCTCCGGACTTCTCTATGACTGCAGTTTGGTCATTTGAAGGCACTCTTGTAGTTGGAATAGTTGTATAGAATTAATAAATTGCTTGCTTTGCATCAATGGCTGCCAGTCCTAGATCTGAAACAATAATATTGAAAAAAGGAGTGCTGATACTTAGGTAATTCTCTCGACTAGTCCACAAAGTCAGTCAGATGCTCTCTGGCTATGATTTTTTTTAATCAGGTTGTCATCTGCCAAGTGAAAACACCCACAAAATGCATAGAAAGGTGGAGAATTGATGGAATAGTCTCCAAGTGGCCCTTGGTTTTAATGAATAACTTGTGGATGGTACATGCACCTTGACAAAAGTCCAGTTATCAAAGAGTAGTTGATTTTGCTCCTATGAAGCCCCATGTTATTTTGTTCTATGTTAAAGATGCTATATAAATACAAATGTTGTTGTTGATCTGCTTCTGGCCTCAACAATGTCTTTAATCAAGATATTTGATTTTACAAATGTAAGATCACATTGACAGTTACAGCAGAAGTGCCAGGCTACATCATTATATTGTACTTCTTCATTAAACCTTTCCATGTAGTTTAGATGAAATACAATTGAGTGAATAGTGCCTCCAAGAATGGTTATTGAATGTATGTTACAGAAGCTTCAATTTGTATTGATTTCTCTGGAGCTTTAGATGTGATTCATAGGAAGAACAAGATCTCGATTTTAGTACCTTGGAATTCTGAATTTTCATATCCAGATATAATTTCAGTTTTTTACTGGAACAAAAATGTTACATGTTGTATCCACCCATAGCCCTTTTTTGGTGGGCTGTGAGTCTGTGCCTGTAATTCCCATTCCGTGTTTTTCTAAACTTAAATGAGGCAGTAATTGGAAGCTGAGGAACTAAGAAGGGGACATTTCAAGATCCATTTCTCTGGTAGACCAAAAGCTGGGAGACTTTAGAGATACAGTGCAGAAACAGGCCCATCGGCCCACCATGTCTGTGCCGAACAGCAATCATCCCGTACACGAGCACTATCCTACACACTAGAGACAATTTACAATTTTACCAAAGCCAATTAACCTACAAACCTGTATGTCTTTGGAGTGTAGGAAGAAATTGGAAGACCCGGAGAAAACCCACGTGGTCACAGGGAGAATGTACAAACTCTGTATAGATTGCACCTGTAGTCAGTATCGAACGTGGATCTCTGGCGCTGTAAGGCAGCAACTCTACCACTGCGCCACTGTGCACCTTTGAATTAAATTTGTCTTCAGTGGGTTGACTTGTGACAAAAGGGTATCTCTAAAGTACATTCTATAAATTGTATTATACAATGGTGATTTTCCAGGCTTTCTCAAAGTTGATTTGTTTAGTTTAGAGAATCACCATGGAAACAGACCCTGCAGCCCACTGAGTCCACACTGATCATCGATCACCCGTACACTACAGTACATATGTCCTACGCACTAGAGGCAATTTACAGAAGCCAATTAGCCTACAAACCTGCACGACTTAGGAAAGTGGGAGGAAACAGGACCACTCAAAGAAAACCCATACGGTCACAGAGAGAACAACATACAAAGTTTGCACAGGCAGCACCTGAAGTCTGGATTGAACCTGGGTCTCTGGTGCCATGAAGAGACTGTGCAAAAACACCCAGTATATTATCGAGACACGAGAAACTGCAAATACAAAAATATGGAGCAGCAAACAATCTGCTGGAGGAACTCGCTGGATCAGGCAGCATCTGTGGAGAATAATAGACAGCCTTCATTTTGGGTCAGGACCCTTCATCTGGACCCAAAAGGCTGACTGTGCATTTCCCTCCACATTTGCCCCCTGACTCGCTGAGTTTGATATATTATCTCTATGCTTAAATCAATCTGAGATACTCCCTTCAAAATTGAGGCACTTATTGTAATGACATTTGGGAAGAGACCCGATGGGATCTCCTTCTTTGAGCTCACACGATTATTATCAGTCTTATTTAGTCGCGATCACCATCACATGGGTTCTAATGAATCAAGCAAAACTGTACTATTTCAATTCAACAAAGTTCAGAATTCCTCTCTATTACGAAAGGGTTTCAAATGAAATTGTTAAGCTTGGATGGAAGCAAACAGTATTCATTTGCTTAAATTTTAATCTTAAGGAACATAATCATCAGCGATTTTAAAAAGAAAGATAATACATTTGGTCTTATGCTTCAGGGGAAAATACCATGTTGTGCAAGGCATTAATACAACTTGAAAATCAGTCACTGAATTCTATTTTCCAGAAATACGAACAATATTGTTTTCACGGAATTAGGTAGAGAAAGATATTCCTCACCTCCAGGTTTAATATCCTTTGTCTATTACATAACTGCAAATCCAAAATTTCAATCATGTACAGTGGGTGACAGCAGCATGGTGGCGCAGCAGTAGAGACCAGGATTCTATCCTGACTACAGGTACTGTCCGTACAGAGTTTGTACATTCTCCCCGTGACTGTGTGGGTTTTCTCTGGGTGCTCCGGTTTCCCCCAACACTCCTAACACGTGCAGGTTTGTAGGTTTATTGGTCTCTGTGAATTGTCCCTCATGCGCAGGATAGTGCTCGTGTACGGGGATCCCTGGTTGGCGCGGACACGATGGGCCGAAGGGCCCGTAATCACGCTGTGTCTCTAAAAATTAAACTAAAACCACAGTTAGAACACTTAAGAATGTTTCCCTTTTTTGAGGAACTCATTCCATATCATCATTCTCTTTTGTTGGCCCTTTATTATGGGAAGTAAAAATAAATAGTTTGTGGTGACCCCAGAGCTTGGGATGAAGCAGTGGTTAAGAAGACATTTAGTGGATGACTCATTTAGTCTTGAGTTACAGGACAAAGAAGATTCATTTCAAAGTATTGCTACAGGATACGAGTGATGTTAAATCTATGTACTTATCTTTGAACTATTCAGCCACAGTGTAGCAAGTATTTTTAAATGCATTTTGAAACTGCTTACATTTGCCTTTTCGATGTGTACTTAGCACACGTTAGTGCTTAGTCAGCATAGAGCCTCGAAATGCAATCATTGTTTAGTATGCATTTTCTCTGCTAAGGTTGCACAAACGGTTATTAAATAATTCTGCTTTTCTCAAAGCTCTGATGCATTGGCATTGAAGGTTAATCTGAAACCCTGATTGTAGTATTTTGCCATTTAGTTTGGTGGAGATCGCTGGGAAAATCAGCTTATTTTGCTTTCAAATGAGTTGTAGTCCTTGCGACAAGGTTTTTATTTAAATTAAAATCTCCGATCAACAGGGTATGGAATAAAAATAGCAAATTGACCTTGTAAATGGCAGAGGAAGATTAAGAAATATTTTCTCTGTAACTCACTATGCAAAACCTTGATTTTTGGATAAAATCAACGGACTTTAAAATCCTAAAGTTGAATGATTCTGAAAAAGGTATGAACGAAGTCTTAAAGCACCAGAACTAGATGTTGTGGGTAGAATATATTTTAAGTAAATGTATTCACCATCATTTTGGACATCTCTAGATTTTGTTGGACTTTTATTATGGGTAGTTTAAAATAAAAAAATCTGGTGACACAAGAGCTTGGGATGAAGCACTGATTAAGAAGAAATTCTTGAGTTAAAGGCCAAAAGTGATTAATTTCAAATTATTGCTACAGGATTCCAGTGATGTTATGTACTTATCGTTGAACTGTTCAGTCTCAGTGTAGCAAGTCTACAGGTGTATATCTTTATAGTATGATTGCCCAACCTGTGATCCAGTCCTTGCACATTTTTCATGCATTTGCAACATATATTCCTCAAAAATGTCCCATTCAAACCATGTCTAGGCAAAAGCACAATTCACAGAGCAATTACTGATTTGTGTGAATGTTTGACATGTGGTATGTTGTCTATAAAATGATATTTATTGACTGTATTGTCAATGTACTCTCTGTAAACTGGAGCACCACATGAACTTTGATGCCTGGATTATATCCTCTTCACTAACTGTTCCAGTACTTAGAGAGTCATACAGAACAGAAACATTCTCTTTGGCCCAGCTTTCCCCTGCCGACCAATGTGGCCCATCTATACTAGTCCGACCTGCCCATGTTTGGCCCAGATCCCTCTAAACCTTATGTTGGAAGGAACTGCAGATGCTGGTTTAAACCGAAGATAGACACAAATTGCTAGAGTAACTCAGCGGGACAGGCAGCATCTCTGGAGAGAAGTCTTGACCCGAAACGTCACCCATTCCTTCTCTCCAGACGTGCTGCCTGTCCCGCTGAGTTACTCCAGCAATTTGTGTCTATCTTCCCTCTAAACCTTTCCTATCCCTGTACCTGAGCAAATGTATTTTAAATGTGGTAGTTTCTGCCGCAACAAGCTCTCTCTGGCAGCTCATTCCATACACCCACCTGTGTGAAAATGTTGCCCCTCAGATTCCCATTAAGTCTTTCTGCTCTCAATGTCCTTTGGTTTATGATTCCCCTGGGTAAAAGACTGTGGATCAACCCTACAGTTCCTCTCATGATCTTATACACCTCTATAAGATCATCTCTCATCTTCCTATGCACCAAGGAATATAATCCTAGCCTGCCCAAACGCTCCCGATAGCTCAGGCCCTCATGTCCCGGCAACATCCTTGTTTTCTGCACTCGTTCCTGCTTAACAACATCTTTCCTATAGAAAGGTGACCAAAACTGAACACAATACTCCAACTATGCTCTCAGCAGCACCTGTACAGCTCTAACATAGAAACCCAACCTCTATACTCAATACCCTGACTGATGAAGGCCAATGTAGCGTAAACCTTCCTGACCACCTTAACAACCTGTCACACCACATTCAAGGAACTATGTACCTGCACTCCTAGAACCCTCTGCTCTACAATATGCTCCAGGGCCCATGGTCTCATCCATTACTGGACTGGACTCTGGACTCTGGTCTTGGCCACGGGGGGGGAAATGGAGGAGGACGGCCAAAATATTTTGTGCCTTCCACCACAGTGATGAATGCTGTGGTGAATGTTTATGTTACATGTTGTGTCCTGTTTATGCATTTTATTATTTTGTTAACCCATCTTTATGCTTTGTATGGAACTGATTTTTAAATTATGTAAAGCACTTTGGGGTCAATGAAAATTGACTATAAATGTGCTATATAAATAAACATTGTTATATTATTATTATTATTATTCCAAATCTCTGGAATCTCCTCCACCACAGCCCTTGTTCTCTGATTTTGCATCTTGGTATTCCCTGCATAATCGCAGGTAGTCATGTCCACAGCCTCGGGAATGCCTGGATCGGGCATTGCTCATAAGAACTAGAGCGCAGATTGGAATTTGAAAGTGGTGCTGAGACCTTGCGACTCTTGCATGTGAGCTCAATGGACTAGTTCTGTACAGTTTGCCAATCGGGGATGTGCTTAGGTCTGACTTTACTGGACTTAATGTAAGAAAATAAATTCACTTGGCGTTTGTGTTGTCACAAATATAAGCACCATTGAGGTTTCAACCTGAAATCTAGAGTTCACATTCTTAACACTCCATTGGTATTCTCTTAAAACCTATCTCCCTGTTCAAAACTATTAATCATCTACCCTTATATCTCCTTACATTAGGTCAATTAATACATTTGTGTTCCAATGTTCAATTTTTTGAGGAGGAGTTGAAAGTTTAAGGTGCCACAAGGAATCTTCTCTCTAAAGACTTGCTACAGCACAGAAGAAGCTCTTTCAACCCATTGAGTAAGCACCAGTTCTTTGTGCAATAATCTAGTCAGTCCCACTCTCTTCCCATAGCCTTGTAAGTTCTTTACCTTAGAATAGAATAGAAATAGTTATACAAATTATTACTGAAAGCAACAGGTGAATCTGATCAACTGCTTATTCAGGGCCAGATTATAATTTGTATAAAAAAGATTTCCCTTGTGAAATCTCTGAGCATTTGGCCAATCAATTTAGACCTTTGTCGTCTGGTCACAGAGAGCACCAAAATTGTTGTCATCCTTGGTATAACATTAAATAACATATTTCCCTAAATTTGCCAATAACATTTAAAGCAACTGCTGAATACGTTAACTTTAAAATATGGATTGAAGTATTATGAGTTTGATATCTAACCTCCCATTCAAAGTTTAGTTTAGTTTAGTTTAGAGATACAGCATGGTAACAGGCTCTTCGGCCCATCGAATCCGCGCTGACCATCACCCCATACACGTTCGATCTTACATTCCATGGAAAATTTACAGAAGCCAATTAATTGCACGTCTTTGGAATGTGGGAGGAAACCGGAGCACCAGGAGGAAACCCACGTGGTCACAGGGAGAACGTGCAAACTCCGTACAGACAACACCCATAGTCAGTATCTAACCAGGGTCTCTGGCTCTGGGAAGGCAGCAACTCTACCGTTGTGCCACTGTGCCGTTCGACTGCAGTCTTGCCTGATTCTTTGCTTCTGTCTTATATCCCTTTGTACTTTTTGCTATAATCAATCAAATTCAAATTTAAGATTAAAAGTTAACCAAGCAGCAATTGCAATCTATTGAAGATTTTCAAAAAGCTATGCCTCACTGCTTGTAGAAATGTTTCCTAACTTTACTCCTGTAACTAAAGTCTAAAGAAGGGTCCCAATCTGAAACATCACCTATCCATGTTCTCCAGAGATGCTGCCTGACCTGCTGTGTTACTCCAGCACTTTGCATCTTTTTTTCTTAGCTCTCTAAGGCCTAGTTATAATTTGTAGACTTTTGTCATTGTTTCCCAACTGGCAGAAATAGTTTGTCTCCATCAAACTTGCCCTCCTTTAATATCTTAATATTGTTAATTGAATCATTCAGGACCCCTCACACCCCAACCATGGACTGTTTGCCCTCCTCCCATCAGGGAGGTGGCACAGGAGCCTCAGGTCTCGCACCAGCAGGCTAAGGAACAGCTTCTTCCCCAAAACACCATTACCCTGCTGAACTCACAGGCCCGGCACTAGCCCCCCTCCCCCCCTTTCTCATCAGTATTATTTATAGTTTACACAATCTACTGTTAAGCTCTATTCACCAGAATATAACACGTTAATCTTTCATCCGTATATATTTATTTGCCTATGTACATAGATCAATATATCCTCATTTGTATGTATTGTTTTAATCAGCATTTTACTACTTTGCACTCTGATTAGATGCTAAACTGCATTTCGTTGTACCTGTACTTATATTTGTGCAATGACAATAAAGTTGAATCTAATCCAATTTAATCTAATCTAATCAGAACATTCCTTCCACATTTCAGAGAATACTACTTTTGGGTTTTTACAATCTGTCTTTGGTTATCCCTGGAGTTAGAGAATAATTCTAGTAAATAACAATGGCACCTCCACCAAGACAAATGTTTTTAAGATGATGCACCATAACGACTCTCTGTACTGTGTGTGTGTGTCTGTACTGTCTGACCAAGGTTTATACATGTACAATATATCCACATATGCCCTTTGGGTAGAAAGACCACCATTTTGTTTGGCTTTATGATTATTTTCTGCACGATCCCATAAACTTTTCATCTGCACTGCTTTCAAAGCCACATATCTTTGCATGGTCAGACAACATCTCTGGAGAACTTAGAACAGTCAGCACACATGCACAGACCCGACAGCCCACGATGTCTGTTCCAAACATTCCCAACACAAGACCAACACGAATCTGCCTGCATTTAATCCATTTCCTCCACGTGCCTATCCAAAGTTTCTTAAATGCCACAATCGTATCTGCCTCAACCACCTCTCCTGGCAACACATTCCAGGCACTCACCACCCTCTGTGTAAAAAAAACCTGACTTGCACATCTCCTTTAAACTTTGCCCCTTTTATCTTAAAGCCATTTCCTCTAGTATTTCATTTTTCCATCGTGGGGAAAAAAGCTCTGACTGTCTATCCTATCTATGCCTCTCATCATTTTATATATTTCTATCACATCTCTCCGCTCCTTTGATGTTCCAGATAAATTAATCTAAGTGTCCATCGGCTCCCTGCAGCTCATACCCCCTAATCCAGGCATAAACCCTCATCTGCATCCTTTCCAAAGCCTACACACCCTTCCTATAATGGTGTGTCCAGAACTGCACGTAAGAATCCAAACATGGGCTGACCATGGAGGACTTGGATTGAAGCCATTTTGGGTCATTACGTTTCTTCAGACCCGACCCAAAATGAAACCTATCCATATTCTCCACAGATGCTGCCTGATCCATTGAGTCACTCCAGCACTTTTTTTTTGTAAACCAGCATCTGTAGTTCATTGTGTCTCCAGATGGCACTCAATCAGTTTAGTTCAACTGAAGAAATTATTGCTCAATATTTTCCAGATTACTTTAATGATTTTGAAATAGCATCAATATATTTTGTTTTATTTATTGGGGACATCATGCATTATATTGTGAATTTATTTAATGGAAATGATGCAACTCATTTAGTTAAGTTTAGTTTATTATCGGCATGTGTACCGAGGTACAGTGAAAGGCATTTTTGTTGCATGCGATCCAGTCAGTGAAGAGCCTACACATGATTACTATCAAGCCGTCCACAGCGTACAGATACAGGATAAAGGGAATAATGTTTAGTGCAAGGTAAAGTCCAGTAAAGTCTGATTAAAGATAGTCTGAAGTTCTCCCATGAGGTAGATGGTAGGTCAGGACCCCTCTCTACTCAGTGATAGGGTGGTTCATTTGCCTGAAAACAGCTGGGGAGAAACTGTCCCTGAATCTGGAGGTGTGCGTTTTCACACTTCTGTACCTCTTGCCCGATGGGAGAGGGGGGAAAAGGGAGTGAGACTCATCCTTGATTATGCTGGCAAACCAAATGAAAAATTGAAAGGAAGTCAAAGACTGCATTAAATATTTTTGGAAAAAGAGCTATTAGTATATTGCTAACGTTGCGCTTATATGAGATAACCTCAATTTATCAAATTCTTGGCGTTTTAAAACATCTTAATCTATTACTGCTGTTCATGGTTAATGTGTAATTTATATATTTTTCTTTGGATCTTATTGGTAGCAACAACTTCAGAATTACATGCCTTTTCACCAGGATAAATGGCTATGTGAATCGGTGATTACCCAAGTGAACACAGTATTGTGCCCTGTAGCCCATATGCTAAACATCTTGCTGATGCACCTTTTCAAGTCATTCATGAGCTGGTTAGCAGCACTTTCTGATCAGACTAACGCAACCATTAAACATTTATAATTCCCCTGATTTTTAAACATGGCTGGGATTCTAGCAGACTAAAACATCAGAATGAAAATTCATCTTTAAGCAAAGACTTTACCTTTCTCTGTGAAATCCAAAGACAATCACCATTTTGGATGGGAAACTTTACAACAGTTATTGCAAAAACCTTTAAAAATGGCAAAAACATTTGCAAATGTTGTCTTTTCTCAAAACTTCTATTATAGGAATATTATTTGCTCCCAAATGCTAAAAATGACATAAAATAGCATTGTTCATGCATTTAGTTTGTTTGATAGAATAGCATTGTGCTCCAATGAATTCTGAGTAGGCAAGGCCAGAAGATAAAACAGCATCTACGAGCCACAGAGAAAATATATGATTAGACAGTCTTTGTGACTAAATAAAGGGTTAAATAATTAAAATTCTTCATCCTAAGAATACCCAGGAAAGGTAGCGAAACAACCAATACAGATTGATTAATGAATCATTTCTGAAGAATTTGAGGGATTGGGTGAATAAGTCGAGTTGAGATGAACAGAAAAACAATCTGTTTCAAGGGGCGAATGATTTGTGCATTACATTCTGTTCCACGGTGTGTGGGGCCTTATTACTGCACACTGTGCCAATTAACCCTGACTTAATTTCTCCCCTCATCCACCATCGATTGTCCCCAGCATCTTGATAACCCCCTCCCTATTTTCGCCCCTTCCTCTGATCTCTGCCATTCCCTGTCTCTCTCCCCAGTCCTTCCTTGGAGAGAGTTCTCTCACTTTCTACCAGGCAATGTGAAACATGATGGCAACCAATAATTTTGGAAAACCACCAATGTTGAAAGTGTGTATCTCCTTTAAGTGTATGAAGTCCATGATAACGTTTTCTCAAAGTAATGATGCCTCAGTTTCTAATTTTTTTTTAGTATCACCCAATTTGGCATCAGAGCAGAACACCGCACCCTAAATGGGCAAAATCCATTTTCTTGGTTAATATATTTTTGGAAATGGGCAATTATGGGTTAACGCTGCCATACACATGGGAATTTCATTCAAAAAGATTATTAACGGCAAAAAGTCAAAACTGGACAGCGTAACACTAAATAATCTAGAAACAAGGAACTATAGATGCTGGTTTTTCAAAAAAAGACACTGTGCTGGAATAACTCAGCGGGTCAGGCAGCATATCTGAAGAACATGGATAGGTAACGTTTCAGGTCGGGATCCATCTTCAGACTGAAAACCTACACCATTTTGCAAGTGAGAATCGCTCATATGGTTCACAAAGTTTTATTACTGATTTGTTGTTTGCTTATATGTGTGTCAAAATGATATAAAGCATTTACAAAACAAGCATTGCCATCTTAACGTAGCTAAATTGAAATCTCTATACAAATCTGTGCCAATTTTTTGAAGGACTATGGGGCTTTGTATCAATGTTGGTTTACATTTAAAATTGCTTGATTTTAAAAGAAGAAACGTTGATGTGTGAGACTAGAGCATGAGTATTATATGGATTGAATAATAGATCACAACCTGTGATGTTTGCAGATGCAACAGAAAATTAAATCAAATAACTTTCAAAAAGGTTTTCCAGATTAAAGAATCATTGCATGCAGAACACATCTTTCACAAATTGTGTCCCATTACTTTTGTGCAAAGTTTTTACTTTTGTTATTTTGGCTCTAAATGTTTGTTGATTTAAGTAAATTGCACGTAATTACAAACAGGAAGACATCGTAAAAATGCAAGTAGCACAAGGACCACTTGTAAACGACGGGCACATTCTATTTTGTTTTATCTTTTTAGTTCACCTTTGCAGTCATGGGGTGGTATATTTACCTGCATCAATTTTACCACAAGTTTTCTAGGCTTTGTTTCACTGGTAAGTGCTTCTGTGTGCGATTGTAAGATGCTAGCCCTGTATTTATGCTGAGAAATGCTATCAGTGTGAAATGAAGTGGCCACCCAGCTTGAAGAATAGAATTCTTATGCAGGGACAACTTAAAATGGCTCTGGCGTTGCTAATATTATAGTTTCTTGTGATAAAACGTATTTGCATGGGGAAGTGCATTTGGAAAATGTTGACAAGATTTGTAAGCTTGCCAGATTGTTATTTTTTATTAGTAAATTTGTTGAAATATCAATTTCACATCACACTTACAAGTCACTGATAAGATATTCCCGATGGTGATAATTAGGATTCATTAATAAAATAGTTGTTAGAGAAGCCTTTTAAAATGGGGCAAATTATCTAAGGGAATCATATTTGTATTGTTCTTTTTGCCGTGGATTTAAAATAACTACCAAATTAACATAATAGGCTTAAGCAAGCAAGATTTGGATCGAAAAAATTATGCATTTTACTTATTTGTGAAGTATATAAAAATTCTGCCATGCCTAGTTTAGTAGGTAGACAAAAATGCTGGAGAAACTCAGCGGGTGAGGGGGCATCTATGGAGCGAAGGAAATAGGCAACGTTTCGGGTCGAGACCCTTCTTCAGACTGATGTGAGGGTGGGGGGGGGGGGGGGGGGGAAGAAGAAGGGAAGAGGCGGAGACAGTGGGCTGAGGGAGAGCTGAGAAGGGGAGGAGAAAGCAGGGACTACCTGAAATTAGAGAAGTCAATGTTCATACTGCTGGGGTGCAAACTGCCCAAGCGAAATATGAAATGCTGCGCCTCACTGGCAATTTAGTAGGATTGTATGTCCATACAAATAAAAGTCCTTTTTGATAATGAATTTCATCTAAATCCTTATTTGCTTATTAGTTATCTCAAAATATTTAGTTGGCACATATGAACCAAGGGCCATGCAAAGGCATGCATCTTAAATATCAAGAGACTATGAAAAAATAACATTTTATTTAGTTCCTTGTGAGTGTTAGCTTTAAATTTGGAAGGGTTCAAAACAAAAATGAGCACATAAACAGTGCCGGCACTTCAGTGAAGACGTGCTGTATTTTTGAAGTTGTTGCTTGTGGGTGCCATGTTAGGCAGGCCTTTGTTTACATTGCTGCACATAAGAAACTTCACGGGACCATTTGGGAAGGATTATGGGAATATTTCTGCTTTCCTGGCCACCATTTATCTTCCAAATAATATAAATTAGTCCGTAAATGATCTTATTGTTATATATGTGCTAATGGCTGTTGTGTTTGCATGCTTTACACCAGTCAACACATTACATAAGCATTTCAGGATCTTCACAATACTTTACAAGTGGTAGTCAAGGGGAAGTCCTTTCTTGTTCTAATTACTTGTTCCCCTCATTGTGTTCGCAGCTGAAATTTTAATTGCAGTCAATTGTAAAATTTGTTAATTTCTGTGTTTAACACGGAACTGCAGATGCTGGAAAATCGAAAGTACACAAAAAAGCTGGAGAAACTCAGCGGGTACAGCAGCATCTATCGAGCGAAGGAAATAGGCAACGTTTCGGGCCAAAACCCTTCCTCAGAGAAAGGGTTTTGGCCCGAAACCTTGCCTATTTCCTTCGCTCCATAGATGCTGCTGCACCCGCTGAGTTTCTCCTGTTAATCTGTGACAGTTTCAGCCATTAAAATTGGTTGCTTGTGGACAGATGACTGATACTGTGTGGAGATGAAGGCATGGAGATGCAGCTGGATTTCTCTTAACAAGATAGTTTTATCATCTCTATCATGTCTAGGCTTAAGCTATTGACAAGATTTAGGAACTATTGTTGTTTGAGCAATTAATTACAATGCTCATGTCTTTGTAAATTATTATTATTAAGTTCAAAATAATACCTAATTGTTAATAATTTATAAATCCTTAATGTGGACTGATGTCAATATTTGATAACTAGTTGGGGAGATGGTACTATTTATTGGAATTAAGTAATTTTAATTGGATTGATACCCATTAAAGATGCATATTTATAGCAATTTCCTTTTATGTTAGACTACCAACATTAAATTCCATAATTATCAAATCTCTATCTCAAAGTCAGATCTTCTTAATTCCACAGCTTGCCTGCTATTTACAAGTGTTTTTTTTGTTAATCTTTTCAACATTTCATGTCAGTTACAGCTTTGGAAGCAGTCCCATATTGAAGGACCATGAAAAGCAATTGAGAAAATATATCTGTTAAAAATCAGATGCAAAAGGCACAAATTCTTGAACTCAGAATTAACTCCTTAAGTGCTGAATTGTTTTTATGTGACTTTCAAGATGTGTACATTTTCATGTCAGGAAAATTATTTCCATTAAAATTTTAAATATTGAATATTACAAAATAGAATTATAGAAAAGGTTTCATTTGAATCATGAACATTTCTTCTTTCACATCCTTGGAAAGAACTAAACAGCCATTTGCAGGTTCTGATTTTTGTTGTGGTGCAGTAATACTACTGTTAATCAAAAAATGAATACATCCTCTCTCACCTTTCAAGGTCAGGAGTCTTCTTTTCTAAAAAAAAAGAACTGATTAAAAAATATAAAATAATTGTAAAGGCTTGTAATAGAACCTAATGAGTTGATTAATGTGGTATAATTACTGTCTTCAGCTCATTTTAATCAAAATATTATGAATGTATCCACAACAATAAACAATAGAACATTATAGTTTTGAAAATTGACTTGAGTAGACCAACAAAAAATACAGTAAACTACAGCATCTTGAGTACATTCAGAGTAAATCCTCGTGGATAACCAAATGGTCTTTTCATTTCTTGATGCCAAAACTAAGATAATGTTACCTTTTGTCTAGGTTGTCTACAGTTCTTCTCTTCAAACAATGCATATTAAATCATTGAAGTGATGGGGAAGCATATTTTACCATTCTGTCATGCCACAGAGCTATTTTATTTATGCCATTAACTTTGACTAAAATCCAGTATTGATATCTAGGAAAGGCAAAATGTGAAGAACTTGACCACGTTCTCAGACTTTTTCATATTGAAGTACATCAGTTTTCTTTTACACAGTTCATTGACAAATAGGCATTCAAATAAAAAAGTGGATAAACAAAATGGCGACACCAATGTTTAGCAAAATCACCATAGCAACCAGAATGGGATTGGAGCCCTAAAAGAAAAAAGAAACAAGATTTACAAGTCATTAATATTATGTGTCCACAGCAAATCTCACAAATACATACCTGACATATTTGCCCTTTTGTTTTTAAAGGAAATGTATCTATATTATTATTTACAGATGTTAATTATTATGAATCATAATCTCCTAAATAGTTCATCTTCATCTGTTATCCCATAATTAAGTTAACATTTCCAAAAGATGGAGTTTGTCTGTACACATAGACTTGAGCCCAACATTCTGGTCATAATAGTCACCATTTAAACAAAAGTATTTACATGAAAACAAAGCAAAGGACAGTTGAAATTAATGTCAAATGTTTTCATATAATTCATAATATCTTACATAATTAAAATGATTTAATAATATTTTGTGTTTCAAGTCTCCTGGCCATGTGATCCTATCCCTGGATCATTCATTGTGAAGAAATCACGACTTAAAAATTGTGAAGAAAACCTGCCCAATTTGCTGGAAGAAACTTCACTCTGCCTTCCTTATCAAGAAGTGTCTTGAAAGCATACTTGGGTTGGTGAGTGCTTACCAAAATTATGGCAAAAATGGCAAAAGTGTCTACAATACCGGGAATTATGATGTTATGTTTTAAGTGAAAAATATGAAGTGCCTCTTAGCCAACTAACATTTTGAAATTCTATCCAAAACATCAATGTGTTGTGTCGTGGACTTTCTGTGTTTGTGCTTTTCTTTTTTTTAATTCAATTCAATTTTATTTTTAATATGTTTTATTATTTATTAATTATTTATTTTTATGATACTGCCTGGAAGGAAAATTCATTTTGTTGTCTCTAATTGAGACGATGACAATAAATTTGAATACAATACACAATACAATACAATCCTGGATCATTACGCATATATAATGCATTTCGTTGTCTCTGTACTGTACACTGACAATGACAATTAAAATTGAATCTGAATCTGATTACAATTTTTCACTTTGTGATTTGTCGCTTCAGTGTACAACAGCAAATAATTGTTTTAAGTTATTAAGGTTTAGTCTGTGTTCACATATAACAAGACAACCTTCAAACATCAACTAATAAGGACAAGTAGCATATGTGGCTCATAAATGTTAGGTGAAGGTGGTCTCGAAGTATAGAAAGTCAAAGCAGATTCCCTGGATATATGCTGATAGACACATGTTGTAGAATCAAGTGGCAGAATCTGCGGAGAATTCAAATATCAAAATTCTTTGGTTCAGCAAAGACCAGAAACACAAGTGCATCAACTGTGCCTTGTCTACAAGGACAGATACCTTATTTAATGTTATCTCCTTTCTGCAATCTATGAGGCACACAGGGACTGCTGGAATACACTTTGCATGACCGGATAGGTGCAGGTCCTACAACAGTCAAATACCCTGGCATTATGCTGGATAGACAACTGATCCTTGATAAACACACATTACTTCAACCACCACCAACATAAGGTAACCTGTAGCAACTTATTAAAGTTTCTTCACTACATTTCCCAGTACCATGTCCTCCAGTGCCCAGTGAAGGACAGCAGGACTAGGCTGCTGCCAATTGTAAGTTCCAAATTACTTTATAATGACTTGAAATATATTAAATATATTACCAATTCTTTATCATAGCTGAATGAAAATCCCGGAAATCCCTGCAGAATAGTTCTGTGGGAATAATTTCTACAACCTGATTCTAATGCTTCCAGGAGGTGGCTCACTCCCACTCTATCAAATGTAATTACAATGGCCTTGAGAAATAAAAATACGCTCATTTGCACCTTGTACGATTTCATAACGCCTCTGATAGCTACTCGTAGAACCATTTACTGTATCAGAAACCCATCAACTCTCTCAAGATTCTGCCACATACCCATACAATTTACAACGGCTGTAACCTACTGGTCAGCAGTTGTTTGGGATATGGGGATCCCATAAAATGGCAGGGAGAATGAATAAAGCCAACACAGACGGGACAGGGGATTTACACCATGAAAACACAAGTTATTTAGTTAGCTTAAAACCCAATGGTATGAACATTGAATTCTCCATTTTTAGGTAACGTACCACCACAATTCCACTCATTCCCTCCCCCAACTCTCCTTCCTGTTGCCCACCTGGTCATGCACTTGTTTCTCCTCTCCCCACCCCTCCCACCTACATTCCTTTCTCTAGTTTCACTGTTCGTATGTCACATCTCTAGTCTTTCCATCCTTGGCTTTTGATGAACCATCTACTATATGCTCCCTGTATCCACCTATCCTGCCCGCCCTCTCATCAGTCTGAAGAAAGATCCTGGGCCAAAACATCACCTATCCATGTTTTCCAGAGCTGCTGCCTGACCCTCTCGGTTACTCCAGCACTTTGTATCTTTTTTTTTAAACCATCATCTGCAATTCCTTGTTTCTACATTTTGTGCTTTGTCTAACTCAATTTCTATATGTGTATCTTTAAGCGTTATGAAGGAATGTAAAGCACGTTTTCCATGAATTATTTTATGACTACCTAAGTGGATTGATGCACCATGTGTGTAGGAAGGAACTGAACATGCTGGTTTACACCAAAGATAGACAAAAATTGCTGGATGTAACTCAGCGGGAGAGGCAGCATCTGGCTGTCCCACTGAGTTACTCCAGCATGTTGTGTCTATTTTCCATGCACCATGTTGTACATTGTAAAGCCTATGATGTTATTTGACTCGAGGTAGCAAACTAAGAATCTCTCTTCAGGGGGAAAAAAAATGAAGAAATATTTCCTTGTCTTTTTCAACATTTAGTGCGTTTCCACGAAGGCCCAGAAACGGCCATTGTCAAACCTTGTAGGATGATGGGAGAGAAAGAATTTAAAACTGAAAGGAAAACTAATTTAATGAGAGGATAAGGAATGTTTAATGCTTTCTGCATGATGGATTAATATGCCATTGTAGAAGAATATTAATGTCTACATGAGAAATTAACAATAATAAGCAAGGTTTATCATGCATTATATTTTAGATGATGATAAATGTTTCAATTTAATATTTCTGAGCATAGGAATCTTCAAATAACACTATCTGTAGTGTAACGAGCCTTTGTTTCCCTCCCTTGACCTGACATATATGAAATCTTATCTGACCAAAATGTGAATTCTGCTTTTAATCAAATCTTGCATTTTACAATGACAACAAAACAGTTATGCATATCATGCTCCACTGCAGTGGAGATTAAAAGATGTTTGCTTTATGCAGGCACAATCCAAAGATAATTTATAATGTCCTACAGGAACTTAGATTAAGCACATAATGCCAAGTACTGAATCTGAGCCTGGATTACATGGGCCACTTTCATCAGCCTTTGAACATACTATGAAAACGTATATACTCTTGAAAAATGATTTTGTAATTAGTGTGTATTAATATTTTCTATACAAAGTAGTGTTATTTAGTTGCAGGTAGCACCGTTCATTTCTGGTACTTCAAATGAAATCCAGTGAGCCTTTAAGGTATAAGCTGTTGCTAGGTAACTACCCAGAAAGCCAATGACATGCCTGTATTTCATGGCTCAGCAGATTGGAGGTTGTTGTGCTTCTGAAAATGAACTACATTGGGGCGGAAAAAACCTTGCAATATATTGATGCTTGGATATGAATTGACTTAATAATTAGATATGCCTCCTTGATTCCTTGGTGCTTAACATGAATAAATGATGTATTCATTACAGGATGTGAACAGCTGATTACTATAAATTGATTACACCTATCAATTTCATAAAAATATGTTCCCAGCACTGTAATATTATTTTTCTTATCAGGCATATTTCATTACTTACTCTGCACAATAGCAGTAGCAGTACACCATCAGAATTAGATTTAGTTAGCTGATGCAATTTGTTATATTGTACTTTATTCCATGTTTTATCCTCACACTTCCACTCAAGCAAAATTCATAACTCTCTCTACAGGTGGACCTCTCAATTGCATTGGTCAAATGTTCTTTTTATATAAGAGATATAGTGTGGAAACAGGCCCTTCGGCTCACCGAGTCCACGCCGACCAGCGATCCTAGCACTATCCTACACACTAGGGACAATTTACACTTTTACCGAAGCGAATTAATTTATAAACCTGCATGTCTTTGGAATGTGGAAGAAAACTGGAGCAATCGGAGAAAACCCATGTGATCACAGGGAGAACGTACAAACTGTGTGCAGACAGCACCCGTAGTCAGGGTTGAACCAGGGTCTCTGCTGCTGTAAGGCAGCAACTCTACTGCTGCGCCACCGTACTGCCCTATGGATAAGAAACTCCAGTCCATTGTGTTTTGATTGGAGGTATAGGCATTGATTTGACATAGTTGTGTTAAGTGTATGCAATAAAATTCACGGCCTGAATTACATCTCCCAGTTTTTATTTCTGTTGAAGATGGAACTGATTGTAGAATTCTTATTGCCAAAATGTTTTACCTGCCTTCTCATGGGTATTAAAAGCCTACAGTTATGGAATCTTATGCAATCCTCCAACAACAGGGACGTACACTTCTTTATTGCAGTAAAGACAATCTTTATACCTTGAGTGGGATGAAATATATAGGACGTGTGCCAAAGCCAAAGGCTGCTGGTCTGTTTTAGCCTATGCCTGTTGCAATAGGTTTTAAGGTCGAATTAATACATTCAATAAGGGCCATGAAGAGTCGTTAAATAATCCTGGTATATATACAACTGATGTGGATCTGGGTATCTCAATGATACAAAACTTTGCAACATAGTAAAGTGAACATACTGTAGAACAAGTGAACAAGATATTATCAAACTTTGCAAGGCCTTGGAATGAAATGGGTGACCTCCTGGCAGTGTAATCTAACTGGTACTACTTTGATGTGCATGCACGGTGGCTCGGCAATAGAGCGACTGCCTTACAGCGCCAGAGACCCAGGTTCAATCCTGACTACGGGTGCTGTCTGTACAGAGTTTGTACGTTCTCCCCGTGACCTGCGTGGGTTTTCTCAGAGATCTTCTGTGTCCTCTCACACTCCAAAGACGTACAGGTTTGTAGGTTAATTTGCTTGGTATAAACGTAAATTGGCCCTAGTGCGTGTAGGGTAGTGTTAATGTGCGGGGATCGATCACTGGTTGGTGAGGACTCAGTGGGCCAAAGGGCATGTTTTGGTTCTGTCTCTCTAAACTAAACTAATTTGGGGAGCTTTTTTCTAAATTCCAGAAGATGGCACAGCAAGTTGATAAAGCAATTAAGAAAACATACTTGCCTTGAATACGGGAACGATATTAATGGCAAAACTTTTCAAATCACCGGCTAGGTTTTAACTGCAAAATTATGCAAAATAATTAGACAGGCTATGTAGAGAGGTCAGCTGGAAAGCTTCCAGAGATTAGAGAGTTCAATTTTATGATTGGAAAAGATGGGAATGTTCTCCCAGAGAAGAGAAAGTTAAAGGGAGGCTAAAGGAAAATATTCACAATTTGGAGGGGCTTTGATTAACCACCTGGGGGGAGCTGTTTCAGCTGATGGCGGCAAGTCATTAGAAATCATAGATTGAATGTACTTGGTTGGAAGGATTCATAAACTGAAAACAATTACTAAATATTAGAGAAATCAAAATAAATTCTTTGCAGCCAGAGGGTTGTTAAAAATCTGGAACGTTCTTCTAAAAAGGGTGAAGAAATAGACTCAATAGGAAATTTTAAAAGGTCACTGATTAAGTGCTTGACCAATTGACACAATTGCAATGGTACAACTGGGAGGGTGAATGGATGAATGTATGAATGAATGAATGATTGAATGAATGAATGAATGCATGATGAATGCATGATGAATGCATGAATGAATGAATGAAAGAATGAATGAATGAATGATTGAACGAATGAATGATTGATTGAATGATTGAATGAATGTATGATTGAATGAATGATTGAAAGAATGAATGAATGACACGAGTCACAATGAAATTCTTTGTTTTGCATACCCAAGGTAATTGAGAGGTGAGATGAAGACAGGTGGAGTGTAATGATGAACAATTAGAGGATGTCATCCACTATGGTGCACACAAGGGAAAGGTGAAGTGTTTATTACATGGCGAGAGACTGGCTAGATGTGTTTCTGTACATAAATCATTTAAAACCAACATGCCCAAGGTATGCAAAGAGTCGCCACATAAATGACACTAAATAGAACAGCTGACTTTAACAGCTTGCACAGGTATGTGGGAGCAATGAGCTTATTCAAGGACTCTATGAATATGTATTGATCAAGTTTCTTATCCTCTGCTGATTAGGTTTTTGGAAGAAAGCAGAGTAAGATTCTTAGGAAAGGAAAAGTGACTTGCATATAAAACAAATTGGACATATTACAACATAAATTGCCATGGCAGTATTCTTGTTATGTTAATAAAATATATTTTGTCTGTATGTTACAACTACATTCCAACTTGTCTCACTGGTAAACCATTTACTGGGATTACATGTCCTTCTGTGATCAGTTCATTTTCTTATTTGAGCTATTTGAAAGTTTAGTTTAGTTTATAGATACAGCACGGAAACAGGCCCTTCGGCTCACTGAGTCCGCGCCGACCAGCAATCCCCGTACACTAACACTATCCTATACACACTAGAGAGAGTATTTACCAAAACCAATTAACCTACAAACCTGAAGGTAGACAAAAATGCTGGAGAAACTCAGCAGGTGAGGCAGCATCTATGAAGCAAAGGAAATAAGCAACGTTTCAGGCCTGCTCATCCTCACCCGCTGAGTTTCTCCAGCAATTTTGTCTACCTTCGATTTTCCAGCATCTGCAGTTCCTTCTTAAACCGACAAACCTGTACGTTTTTGTAGTGTGGTTGGAAAACGGAGCATCTGGAGAAAACCCACACGGTCCTGGGGAGAACTCCATATAGACAAGCACCTGTAGTCGGGATCAAAACCGGGTCTCTGGCGCTGTACGGCAGCAACTCTGCCGCTGCGCCACCGTGCCGCCGTAATGTTGGTAGATGTTTGTAAAGTGTACATGAAAAATGAAGCAAAGACTCAACATACAGTTGCGCGTAAATCCCACTGAATAGCAAAATGGTGGTGAGAAGCTGTTTGTCTTCCAGCTGTCCCTGTGTTTCTGTATTCAATTAATTGTTTACTTAATTAATTATGGTTGAGGCTGTCCTTAAATATTCTTATTTATGACTTGCAAAGAAACATTTCCCATTATTATTACTATCCAGAGAATGTGTGACGATTTATTAGCAGCAATTCCTTTTCCTCTTTAGATTTGATAAATTGAAAGCAGTGACAGGAGTGTCCCCATGACCCTGTGAATCCTCTCTGTCCTTCAATCAGATCACTGCGGATCCCTAGCTTTGCTGCCTTATCCTCATATCCTCTGGATGTTCTTAAATTAACAACTAATATACTTAGCAATTTTGACATGTTCATTCAATTTTGTACTGAATTTGGTCTGAATATTGCTGCAAATCTGGATCTTTTTGCAGACAAAGGGTTACTTATTTAATTGTATAATTATTGTGCCTGAAACACATTTAGTGCATTATTGTTGTTTGTTGCTGACAATGTGGTGTTGTGCAACAAATGATAACAATAAGGATCTCGGCGAAAGAGCTACTGCCTTACAGCGCCAGAGACCCGGGTTCAATCCTGACAATGGGTGCTGTCTGTACGGAATTTGTACATTCTCTCCGTGACCTCCGAGATCTTTGGTTTCCTCCCACACTCCAAACACGTACAGGTTTGTAGGTTAATTGGCTTGGTATAAATGGAAATTGATCCCTAGTGTGTGTGAGTGAGTGCGATAGTGTTAATGTGTGGGGATCGCTGGCTGGTGCTGACTCGGTGGGTCAAAGGGCCTGTTTCTGCGCTGTATCTCTAAACTAAACTCAACTCATCTCAAAAGAAACCTACATTTAAATCTACTGATTTCTATGACATTAAAATGACTGGTAGAATTTTATTTTCCGTATGTCAGCTGAACTCAGAATAACTCTGAAGAACCATTTACTCTTGTACTCTGCTTGTACTCGCTAGAATTTAGAAGATTGATGGGGGATCTTATAGAAACTTACAAAATTATTAAGGGGTTGGACAGGCTAGATGCAGGAAGATTGTTCCCGATGTTGGGGAAGTCCAGGACAAGGGGTCACAGTTTAAGGATAAGGGGGAAATCTTTTAAAACCGAGATGAGAAAAACATTTTTCACACAGAGAGTGGTGAATCTGTGGAATTCTCTGTCACAGAGGGTAGTTGAGGCCAGTTCATTGGCTATATTTAAGAGAGAGTTAGATGTGGCCCTTGTGGCTAAAGGGTTCAGGGGGTATGGAGAGAAGGCAGGTACAGGATACTGAGTTGGATGATCAGCCATGATCATATTGAATGGCGGTGCAGGCTCGAAGGGCCGAATGGCCTACTCCTGCACCTATTTTCTACGTTTCTATATCTATGTTTCTATGATCTGCAACCAAATTGGCAGCATGAGTTGTAACGTCATATTTGCCTTGTGGTGCTTTTTAAAGTGAGGGGAGGCAGTGCTGTGGACATGGATACTGAGGTAGACACATCTTTGAGAGTCAGAAGCACAGTTACACCATTGGTAGTTATTGAAATAGACAGGAGCTGCTTTTGTTCTCTGGCCAGGAAACGTCAACAGTGGGAAAAAAATAATATTTCTATTACACATTGGTAAGGTGGCAAGTTACTTACTGAATTAGATTTATATTGAACCATTGTTTCTTCATCAGACTGAGATATATTTACTGACTGTGAGTTTGGTGATGTACTAATGTCATGCCTTGATCGAGGCTCCAGCTTTACATTCATTCTCAGGTTCTCCAACCTCTGTACATTGGGCTCAGAGGGGGACATAAGTATAAAGTTCTCTTTATTTTGCATTGTGGGCTTTAGCCTCTGTACTCCATAGCTAAGGAAATCTGGATGGTAATCTTCCATCATGTTTCTGGAGCTGAGTTTATTGTAGTGTTGTTCTGAATATGTGTCTTGCACATAGGAATCCATGCGTTGTAGGGGTTTCATTTCCATTTCATAATTACTAAGTTTTTCTTCATCCTGTTCATGCAACTGTTTACTGGAATCATGATTATGCAACTGGTAGGATGTCCATGAAAATGTTGGCGACTCGGCCCCCTTTCTGTCAGTGAGTCTATGGTTGTACTTGCATTCGTTGCCTCTCACCCTGATCTCTTCAACCAGTGACGTTGTGTTTGAGCTGCTGCTCCCTTTGCTGCCTCCTCTACGAGTTCCCGATCTCTGCTTCTCATTCCACTTGGCAGATCTTGGATAGTCACTCCTTCCCCCTTCCAGCAACATCTGAATGTCCTGCCCTTTGTCACATTCCATGTTCATCTGCCGGACAAGCCTGGTACCCTTTTTCCTGTACTTTGGTGGCGAGGTGGATGGTGAGGTGGATGACCGGCTTGGCACAGGACTATGTTCGGGAGTGAGATCCGGGGGTGTCGTTCCTTTCCTGTAGAGCTCTGGACTCTCTTCTAGTGGGAGACTCTCTGAGGAAATTCTGTCGATCTCATTCTCCGTTGAGTTTTGGAGTGTTGGCCTTTGATACTCAATTCCTGATGGGAAAAGAAAGAACACAAAATATTTAATACATAGCTTCCTGCCCCTTTGTCAACTACCACAGCATTGAATACCCACGGCACAGTTTCCTCCTGATCTGATTACAAAGGATAATCTCCAACAACCCTGAGCTGTCACGCGGTTCCTCGTAAAACACGTTATCACAGATTAGGTTGAATAAATGGAATTGACATCAATTGCAATTACCTTTGGATAACCAATAGCTTTGGTGGAGAATTATCTCCGTATTTGATACAAAGACAGTCACTTCCTGCAACAACTCAATCCAAGATTCACTGATAGACATCTGGAATATTAGATTGACAACTCTACCATACACGCTATTGTTTTATGACTGCTTTTCCTTTCTAATACATATTGATAGAGTTTGCAAAAATTAATTTTGGACTTAAGTAACGTTGACTATCTTCACCTGTGGTTAACTTAATGCATAATTCGACTTTTTTTAAATTCTGGAATAAATGTAATAAAAAAATATTAACATTGGAATTTCACCCGGAGAAATGAAACTATAGTAGATTTTCTATCAAATGTGTAGCAATGACATAGAGTGTGTAAGAAAGAACTGTAGATGCTGGTTAAAATCCAAGGTAGACACAAAATCCTGGAGTAACTCAGTGGGTGAGGCAGCATCTCTGGAGAAAAGGAATGGGCGACGTTTCGGGTCGAGACCCTTCTTCAGACTGATGCCAGGGGAGTGGCAGGGCAAAGATGGAATGTAGGCAGAAACAGTGATATTAGTGGGAGAACTGGGAAGGGGGAGGGGATGGAGAGGGAAAGCAAGGGCTATCTGACGTTAGAGAAGTCAATGCTCATATTGTTGGGGTGAAATATGAGGCGCTGTTCCTCCAATTTGTGCTGGGCCTCACTCTGACAATGGAGGAGGCCCAGGACAAAAAGGTCAGATTGGGAATGGGAGGGGGAGTTGAACTGTTGAGCCACTGGCTGATCAGGTAGGTTAAGACAGACTGAGTGGAGGTGTTCAGCGAAACGATCGCCAAGCCTGCGCTTGGTCTCACTGATGTAGAGAAGTTGACACCTGGACAGCGGATACAGTAGATGAAGTTGGAGGAGGTGCAAGTGAACCTCTGCCTCACCTGGAAAGACTGTTTGGGTCCTTTGATGGAGTTGAGGAGGAGGTAAAGGGACATGTTTTGCATCTCCTGCGGTTGCAGGGGAAGGAACCTAGAGAGGGGGTGGTTTGGGTGGGAAGGGACGAGGTGACCAGGGAGTTTCGGAGGGAACAGTCTCTGCAGAAAGCAGAAAGGGGTGGAGGTGAGAATATGTGGCCAGTAGTGGGATCCTGTGGGAGGTGGCGAAAATGTTGGAGGATTATATGCTGTATGCGACGGCTGATGGGGTGGAAAGTGAGGACAAGGGGGGACTCTGTCCTTGTTACGAATGAGGGGAGGGGGAGCAAGAGCGGAGCTACGGGATATCGAGGAGACCCTAGTGAGAGCCTCATCTATAATGGAGGATGGGAATCCCTGTTTCCTAAAGAATGAGGACATCTCCGATGCCCTGGGAAAGCTTCATCCTGGGCACAGATGCGGCGTAGACGGAGGAAAGGGGATGGAGTCTTTACAGGAAGCAGGGTGGGAAGAAGTGGAGTCTAGATAGCTATGGGAGTCAGTAGGTTTGTAATAGATGTCGGTCAATAGTCTGTTTCCTGTGATGGAGACGGTGAGATCTAGAAATGGTAGGGAGATGTCGGAGATGGTCCAAGTGAATTTGAGTGCAGGATGGAAATTAGTAGTGAAGTTGATGAACTCAGTGAGTTCTGCATGGGTGCAGTAGGCAGCATCAATGCAGTCATCAATGTAGCGGAGGTAGAGTTCAGGAATAGGGCCAGTGTACGCCTGTAGGGATTGTTCGACGTACCCTACAAAGAGGCAGTCACAACTCGGGCCCATGCGAGTGCCCATAGCTACGCCTTGGATTTGGAGGAAATGGGAGGAATTGAAGGATAAGTTGTTGAGGGTAGGGACCAGCTCTGCTAGGTGGACATGGATACTGTTCAGGGACTGACATATTGCAAGTGGGAATTTCCGTATTTGCAGTGTCTTCTTAGTCCTAGCTTTGCTGCTTTACAGTTGTATAACAGTGTACAATGCAATAAAATTGTATTGCTGTATTGCTGCATTGAATACATGGATCATTGGGCTGCCTCGTTAATTAATATCTCGTGACATCTTCAGTACGAACCGAGTCATTCTCAATTCCATTGTGGTCTTCAAAAGGATAATTAGGGACAGTTAATGGCAATTGAAAAAGAGCATGTTGATTTATTTTACTGACCTTACATTAAACACTTGTCCTTGCTTCATCTCAGTATTGCAGATTGTTACCTTTCCACCTGCATTGCAAACTTGCTCCCACTTTTCCCTGGAGTCCACTGTTCGTTCTATCATTGTAATGCTGAAACTACTTTGAAGTTGGAGTTGGTATTTTTTTAAGACTAATCAAATGCCATTTTCTGGTATAAAGTTGGAAAGCCCAGGCCCTGTGACCAGCTGGGCTCTTCACTTTTGAGTAGACATTGAAAGTGTCTCAGAACTTCTTGGTCTGGAAGTTACTCATTGTGTAAACATTGGACTTGGCAGGAAAAATGGTTCATCCGTGCAGGTTCATGGTTAATAATCAATGTTAGCGTAGATGGTACAGTAACAAAAAGATCTGCTTAAAGTTTCAAAATGCCCAGACTTGTTATTTGAACAGGAATCCTGTTCTTGGTTGTCGAAAGAAAGCACTCCAGATGCTGGTCACTCCAGATGCTGGTCAAAAGGTCACATTGTGTTGGAGTAACTCAGCGGGTCAGGCAGCATCCCTGGAGAACATGGATGGGTGAGGTTTCGGGTCAAGACCCTTCTTCAGACTGATTGTGGTGGGGTGAAGAAAGCTGGGTAAGGGGAGAGGCAGGGTCTGCGGGGGAGGGGATGGGTCGCCACTAGTAAGGGAGAGCTTACAGGCAGCTCTTTGGGGAAAAAGGACAAAGATAAGAAAGGCAGGAAGGAGGATGTGAGACGGTTGAAGAGTTGTGGGTTGTCAAGCCAGAGGGTGGAAATTGGTGGTGAGTGTAGGTGGTGAGGGGGGGTGAGTGGAGGGGGGTGGTGTGGGAGGGGGGGTGGTGAGGGGAGGGGGAATGAGTGGAGGGGGGTGTGTGGGGTGGAGGGGGGGAGTGGAGGGGGTGGTGGAGGGGAGGGGGGGGGTGGAGGGGGGGGGGGGGGTGAGTGAGAGGGTGGAGGGGGGGGGGGAGTGAGGGAGGGGGGGGGGTGAGTGGAGGGGGGGGAGTGGAGTGGGGGGGGCAGTGAGTGGAGGGGGGGCGGTGAGGTGGAGGGGGGGGTAGTGGAGTGGGGGGGTGAGTGGAGGGGGGGGGGGTGAGTGGAGGGGGGGGGGGGTGAGTGAGGGGGGGGGGGGGGGTGAGGAGGGGGGGCAGTGAGTGGAGGGGGGGCGTGAGTGGAGGGGGGTGAGGTGGAGGGGGGGGTGTGAGTGGAGGGGGGGTGGTGAGTGGAGGGGGGGTGTGAGTGGAGGGGGGGTGAGTGGAGGGGGGGTGAGTGGAGGGGGGGGGGAGTGGAGGGGGGGGGAGTGGAGGGGGGGGGGTGAGTGGAGGGGGGGGTGAGTGGAGGGGGGGGGGTGAGTGGAGGGGGGGGTGGAGTGGAGGGGGGGGGGCGTGGTGAGTGGGGGGGGGTGAGTGGAGGGGGGGGGTGGAGGAGTGGAGGGGGGGGTGAGTGGGGGGGGGTGGTGAGTGGAGGGGGGGGTGAGTGGGGGGGGGTGGTGAGTGGAGGGGGGGGTGAGTGGAGGGGGGGTGGTGAGTGGGGGGGGGGGTGAGTGGAGGGGGGGGGGGGTGAGTGGAGGGGGGGTGGTGAGTGGAGGGGGGGGTGAGTGGAGGGGGGGGGAGTGGAGTGGGGGGTGGTGAGTGGAGGGGGGGGGTGAGTGGAGGGGGGGGGGTGGTGAGTGGGGGGGGGGAGTGGAGGGGGGGCAGTGAGTGGGGGGGGGGGCAGTGAGTGGAGGGGGGGTGGTGAGTGGAGGGGGGGGGGTGAGTGGAGGGGGGGGGGGTGAGTGGAGGGGGGGGTAGTGAGTGGAGGGGGGGGGTGAGTGGAGGGGGGGGGTGAGTGGAGGGGGGGGTGAGTGGAGGGGGGGGCAGTGAGTGGAGGGGGGGTGGTGAGTGGAGGGGGGGTGAGTGGAGGGGGGGGGGGGTGGTGAGTGGAGGGGGGGGGTGTGAGTGAGTGGAGGGGGGGTGGAGGAGGGGAGGGGGGGTGGTGGAGTGGGGGGGGGGGTGGGAGTGGAGGGGGGGCAGTGAGTGGAGGGGGGGCAGTGAGTGGAGGGGGGGCAGTGAGTGAGTGGGGGGGGGTGGTGAGGGGAGGGGGGGGGGGGAGTGGAGGGGGGGGTGGTGGTGGAGGGGGGGGGGGTGAGTGGGAGGGGGGGTGGGAGTGAGGGGAGGTGGAAGTCCAGGTGGGGCACAGGGGAGGGAAACGGTGGGGGGATAAGAGAAGGCGGGGTGGGCGGGGGGGGATGGAAAGGTTAACTAAAATTGGTGTATTCAATGCTCATACCCTTAGCTATCCAAAGAGAATATGAAGTGCTGTTTAGTTTATTGTCACGTGTACCTTGTTACGATGAAGCGCATTTTGTTGCATGCTAACCAGTCAGTGGAAGGACTATAGACGGTTACAATCAAGCTGTCCACAGTATACAGATACTGGATAAAAGGAATAACATTCCGTGCAAGATAAAGTCCAGTGCAGTTCATTTAAGATAGTCCGAGGATCTCCAATGAGGTAAATGGTAGCTCAGGACTGCTCTCTAGTTGGTGATAGGATGGTTGAGTTGCCTGATAACATCTGAGGAGAAACTATCCCTGAAACTGGAGGTGTACGTTTTCATACTTCTGAACTTCTGGCCTGATGGGAGAGTGGGGAAGAGGGAGTGTCCGGTGTGAGACTCATCCTTAATCATGCTGGTAGCCTTGCTGAGGCAGCGAGAAGTGTAGATGGAGTCGAAGGAAGAAAGGTTGGTTTGCGAGATGGTCCGGGCTGCATCCACTTGTGCTTATTGGTTACAATTTGAGGAGTATGATGATGCTACTGAGTATGATATGCCAATATACCAGCTAGCAACTGACCTTCTCCATAAAGACTTGGTCATTTACTAGAAATTGTAATTTCTTTACCTGTCTGTTATGGACTTACAGCACATAATACAATAATATTAAAGTTCTGATCTTGAGAATATCACATTTTTGAATTAAGGCAGTCTGGGTGTTTATTACTATTTCCATCACAACGGTCCATTTTGTAATGATCTACATTAGGTAAATAACTAATTATATGCTTTAATTTCAGGTCATCCAAGTAAGATGTTTCATATTTGTTTCAGAATGTTTCAATCTACAATAACTGAACGTTTCATTCAGTTCTCTAAATTTTTAAGAAAGTTATGGGCTTTTGCCTGTTCTCGATCACAGCTTGTGTGTTAATCATTGGAAAAGCAATAGGGAACAAGATGCTAATTTCCAAATATGAAAATTACCATAACGTTTTTAATACTGAAGATATGAAAGTGAATTAGGTGTCAAATTAAAGATCTTTTTATGCTTTATCTGATTTTTAGAATCTCAAAATTTTGTAACATTCCTAGTTATTGTGGTAAGATTCTCATTTACTGTTTTACATTATTCTCATTGGTGACCCTCGGGCTATCCTTGATCAGACTTTGCTGGCTTTACCTTGTACTAAACATTATTCCCTTATCATGTAATCATGTATTGTCTTTCAGCTGACTGGATCGCACGCAACAAAAGCTTTTCACTGTACCTTGGTACACGTGACAGTAAACTGACCTGAACTGTCATGTTATTCCTGGTAACCTTTTAGTCATAGACACAAAATGCTGGAGTAACTCAATGGGACAGGCAGCATCTCTGGAGAGAAGGGATGGGTGACGTTTCTTCAGATCTGAAGAAGGGTCTCGATCCGAAACATCACCCATTCCTTCTCTCCAGAGATGCTGCCTGCCCCGCCGAGTTACTCCAGCAATTTGTGTCTATCTTCAATTTAAACCAGCATCTGCAGTTCCTTCCTGCACAACCTTTAAGCCATGCCAGTCAACTTCCCATTGCAAGATTATGTACATTTCTTCTCTTGGATATTTCACTTTGCAATTACACTGGCTAGCAGAACAGAAAGATCTTTCAGATCCCCATAGAGATCAAAACAGGTTTTAGCTTCACTGTCAATCCTTGGGGGGATGCTGCTCCATTTATTACATTCATTCAAGTTATAGCGAAGACTTTACTTGAACCCGCAAGTTGTAAATACACTTACTGTAGTTACATTGAGAACTTGGTCAATTTGTGCCTTCCAGGAATGTTCTTCAGTGACAATGAAAGAGATATTATTGCGTTTATGAATCAAATTCTTATTTGATCTTTGAGTAACGTGGCCTACGATCTTTAGTGGCCGAATTCTTCTTAAATCGTACATTTGCTCAAAATGCTCCTTTAAGTACCACTAAACACTAAAATGTGGACACACTGTAACATAGAACAGTACAGCTCTGGAGAAGGCCCTTTGGCCCACAATGTTTGTGCTGAATATGATGCCAAGTTAAACTGATCTCATCTACACACCTCTGGTTCCACCAACACCACTGGTACTGCGGTCCACGCTCCCACCCATCTTGGTGTAAATACACTTGCCCCACCCACCCATCTCCATTAAACTTGCCCCTTCCCACCTTATAGCAATGCCCTCTGTTGGACATTCTTCACCCTGGGGAAAAGATCCTGACTGACTACATTCTGACTCTCTACCCTACCAATGATGAAGGAAAAATAGGCCACGTAAAATGTATTAAAAAAACACAAAACTTTGAAATAATTATCAGAGGAAGTGCTAATCCAGACATGCAACATTGGTTGTGTTGGGACCTAAGTGATTGTTAACCTGTAATTATGGTTTTGTAATGTCCCAAAAGACAAGAGAACTTTATGCAATAAAGATCAAAGATTCAAAGAGGGGTTCATATATTCCTAGATGATTGCATGTTTGCTGATTATGCTGGAGGAAGCTGCATGGACCTGTGCAAAATACTGAGTTATGAGACTATCTTCTGGATCTCCGTGGAATTGATATTTCAGAAGTTCCCCTCACTTCCTCGCCCCAATCAGATTGGAATCAGTTGGAGTTCAGAAAATAGGTGCAGGAGCCATTCGGCCCTTTGAGCCAGCACCGCCATTCAATATGATCACAGCTGATCATACTAAATCAGTGTTTAAGAAGGAACTGCAGATGCTGGAGAATCGAAGGTTACACAAAAAAGCTGGAGAAACTCAGCGGGTGCAGCAGCATCTATGGAGCGAAGGAATAGGCAACGTTTCGGGCCGAAACCCTTCTTCAGACTGATCGGGGGCGGGGACAAGAAAGGAAAAAGGAGGAGGAGCCCGAAGGCTGGGGGATGGGAGGAGACAGCAGGGGGACTGAGGAAGGGGAGGAGACAGCAAGGACTAACAAAATTGGGAGAATTCGATGTTCATGCCCCCGGGGTGCAGACTCCCCAAACGGAATATGAGGTGCTGTTCCTCCAATTTCCGGTGCTGCTCGCTGTGGCCATGGAGGAGACCCAGGACAGAGAGGTCGGAGACGGAGTGGGAGGGGGAGTTGAAGTGCTGAGCCACTGGGAGGTCAGCTTGGTTATTGCGGACCGAGCGGAGGTGTTCGGCGAAACGATCGCCCAACCTCCGCTTGGTCTCACCGATATAGATCTGCTGACATCTAGAGCAGCGGACGCAATAGATGAGGTTGGAAGAGATGCAGGTAAACCTCTGTCGCACCTGGAACGATTGCTTGGGTCCTTGAACGGAGTCGAGGGGGGAGGTAAAGGGACAAGTGTTGCATCGCTTGCGGTTGCAAGGGAAAGTGCCCGGGGAGGGGGTGGACCGAGAGGGAAGGGAAGAATTGACAAGGGAGTTATGGAGGGAGCGGTCTTTGCGGAAGGCAGATATGGGGGGAGATGGGAAGATGTGGCAAGTTGTGGGGTCACGTTGGAGGTGGCGAAACTGACGGAGGATTACTTTTTGTATGTGACGGCTGGTGGGGTGAAAGGTGAGGACTAGGGGGACTCGGCCCTTGTTGCGAGTGGGGGGATGGGGAGAGAGAGCAGTGTTGCGGGTTATGGAAGAGACCCTGGTGCGAGCCTCATTTATGGTGGAGGAGGGGAACCCCCGTTCCCTGAATAATGAGGACATTTCAGATGTCCTGGTGTGGAACGCCTCATCTGTGGAGCAGATGCGGCGTAGACGGAGGAATTGGGAGTAGGGGATGGAGTCCTTACAGGAAGCAGGGTGGGAAGAAGTGTAGTTCAGATAGCCATGGGAGTCAGTGGGTTCCTTACAGGAAGCAGGGTGGGAAGAAGTGTAGTCCAGATAGCCATGGGAGTCAGTGGGTTGTCCAGATAGCCATGGGAGTCAGTGGGTTGTCCAGATACTAAATCAGTACCTGGTTCCTGCTTTTTCCCCATATCCCTTGATTCCATTAGCCCTACTTGAATACGTCTCTTGAGTTCCTCTAATTGCAACGGAAAAAAATATTCATAAATGGGCCTAGATAATGTTCATATAGAGTGTTAAACAGGCAACAATGACAGGGCAGTGTGATGCTCATTTAGAATCTGACATACCGTTAAACAACTCTTCCTCCAGGTACCAATGTTACCAATTCACGCTGGATAATAATTGAACCAGTACACTGGATGCCTAAAATTCATGTGCCCATTTGTCTCAATTTATGAATCTCACTAAAGAAAGAAAAGCATTGCAAATGCTTTTTGAGTGAAAGCTGGAAATATTATTCAAAACTGGTTTATAGACACAAAATGTTGCAGTAACTCAGCGGGACAGACAGCATTGCTGGAGAGATTTCTGAAGATCTTTCCTAGACCCAACACACTGATGCAATTATAAAGAAAGCCCATTAATGTGAGAAGATTACAGAGATTCGGTATGTCAGAGAGGATTCTCTTGAACCTCTACAGGTGTACAGGAGAGAGCATATTGACTGGTTGCATCACGGCCTGGTTCAGCAACTTGAATGCCCAGGAGTGAAAATGACTGCAAAAAGTTGTGAACACTTCCCAGTCAAGAAGAGTCTCGACCCGAAACGTCACCCGTTCCTGCTCTCCAGAGATGCTGCCTGTCCCCCTGAGCTACTTCAGCACTTTGTGTCTATCAACATGTACTCACCTCCCCACCATCGGATGGGTTTTACCAGAATCGCTGCCTCAAAAAGGCAACCAACATCATCAGAGATACACATTTTACCCCTGCCATCAGGAAGAAGGTGCAGGAGCTTGAAAACAGCAACATCCAGGTTCAAGAACAGCTTCTTCCCTACAGCCATTACGCTACTGAACACTAAAACCTGCATTAAGCCCTGAACTACATAGACTATTATTGCACTATTATTGTTTGTTGTGTTTTTTATCTGTACGTATGTGTGCGTGTGCATGTGCGTGAGTGTATACATACATAGATATATAAATATTTATGTATAGGATCTGTATACATGTGTATATGTGAGTATGTGTATATATATATATATATACCGACACACTGAACTTTTTTTTCTCGTTTAACATGTTGTTTACATGTACTATGTTTACATATTGTGTTGTGCTGCTGCAAGTAAGTATGTCATTGTTCTATCTGGGATATCATATACTTATTGAAAGTCTGATCTTGTACGTGTGTATATGTGTGTGTATATGTGGTTGTCTTTACATCTTTGCAAAAACACTACACTGTAACAATTACATTTTTACATATCCCGATTGACATTTTTCCCTTCGAGGCCGGGACCACCTTATCTGAACATTTTATGCTTTATTTCTCGACTTATTCTCGACTCATTAATGATTAAAAGTCTAAAAAAGTCAAAAGAGTTTGAAATTAAAACCACCAGCTTCAACTGATGACATCACAATGGCTTAGCTAGCAGAGACCAGCCTCATCCTATATTTGACACGTGATTCGCTATTAAAGCTTTAAATGTACCAACTTCCACAAGATTTTTACATAGTCTGATTCACATTTCCCCCCTCTAGGCAGAGATCACTTTCACTGAATATTTTATGCTTTATTTCTCGACTTATTACTGATTAAAGTTTTAAAAATCAAAATACCTTGAATTTCAAACCGACTAGCTTCAACTGATGACGTCACAATGGCAGCTTCAACTGATGACATCACAATGGATAGACTAGCAGGGGAGGGCGAATTGCTCTTGCAACACACAGGGCAACTGCAACTGGAATTTTTTTTAAAGAGCACCGCTGAGGGAGGCAAGGGGAGTGTTGGAATCTTCCGTTCTGGAACGGCTTGAGTTGGAGGATCACGCCCCCTGTGGGGGCTACAGGTAGGGAACGGGTGCATTGGGGGAGCAGACCCAATGGGTCTGCACTTAGTCTAGTACAACAATAAAACACTCTTGACTCTTGAGAAGGAATCTGGGTCTGAAGAAGGGTCTCGACCCGAAACGTCACCTATTCCGTCTCTCCAGAAATGCTGCCTGTCCCGCTGAGTTCATCCAGCTTTTTGTGTCTCTCTTCGCTTCAATGACTGGTTTGGTAGGAAGGCCATTCATCCCTATGCCTTGAGCCACAATTTGGTGTTTTGCATGTGTATGTCACCTTGCCTGATTGGAATGGCACGGTCTGCATTTCTCATTCAAAATCAGATAACTTCAGATGTAAAGAAATTTGAAATAAAAGCAGCAACTGGACTGCTGGAAACATGTCAGCATCTGTGCAATGTTAAACACAGTTAACCTATCTGGTTGAAGATGTTCGTCTTCACATAATGAGCTCTTTCTGGGTGTGGCAGAGCTGACCATTTCTGCTGGAAGTGTGTGATATTAGTTCTCCATTTGTACAGTCGCCATTAGAACGTTCAATGGTGCTTCATTATCACGTGTGTGAAGTGCAAACGCACTATAACATTTTTTTCTTACAAACAGTCCAGTAGAGTATTGCCATACCTAAGCACACTCCCGATTAGCAATTGCCCAGTAGTAGTCTACTGAGCCTGCATGCATGAGGTGCCATATTTTGCGCCCTTTTCCAAGTCCAGTCCACGCTCCATTTGTTTTGAGTGGTGGTAATTCAGGCAAGGTCCAGGCTGCTGTGGGCCTCCAGCCATTGCCTTCCTTGGTCGACCAGCAAGCAACATCTTCTCCTCGCCCGCCCGCCTTTATTCCCGGGGGAGCCTCCTGCACCCGACCTTGAGGGCGCGGTAGGCCAGATCCCGGTTCCCTCTCCTCTCCTACCGGCCTCGCCTCTCTCCCGCCACATCCGCCGTCGTTGCCGGCTCCATCCTCCTGGCCTCTGGTCTTCGGGGGATGAGCAGCGATGGCTCGCGATGGGCTCCACTTCCATGCGGCAGACCACCGGGTCCTCCAAGCATGGGCGAGCTTGGCGGCTACAGGCCGCTCCGCCGGCTCTTATAGTCGCTCGTGGTCCGTCGGGCCTTGCGTTTTCACTGCATTCCACCGGTATTGGCCGCGGTCCGCCACGTGTTGTGATCGACCACAGTCCGCATGGTCGCGGTTCCCTGTAGGCTGCAGTGCCGTGTTTCTTTGATTGTGTTATCACTCTCTAATTGACACTTTTAACCCATTTGACCAAAGGACAGCTTCATCTTGGGTGCATGACAATCCTATCATCAATATTTGTGTTGCCTTGTCTTCAAACAGCATTCAATCTTTCCTTCTTTTCATAAATGCAACCTAACCATCTATTTGGTCAGAAGCAAAAAGATGGAGTAACTCAGCAGGTCAGACAGCATTGTTAGCTGTGGGCATCCAAATGCAAATTGGAGGAACAGCACCTCATATTTTGTTCGGGCTAATTACAACCCAGCGGCATGAATATTAATTTATCTAATTTCAAGTAACCCTTGCATCCTCTCTCCCTCCATCACCCCCCCCCCCCCCCACACACACACACACACACACACACACATTCAAGTTATTGTACCAGCATCAAAGTCATCTTGTTGAGTCTCATTGTCTGTAACTCGTTTTCACCAAGCCCGCAGCTAACAATGGCCTGTCTCCTTTATCATCGTTACTTTTTTGCATATCTTTCATTCATTTGTTCTATATCTCTCTACATCACCGTCTATATCTCTCGTTTCCCTTTCCCCTGACTCTCAGTCTGAAGAGGGTCTTGAACCAATACATCATCTATTCCTTTTCTTCACTGAGTTACTCCAGCTTTTTGTGTTTATCTTCAGTTTAAGCCAGTATCTGCAGTTCCTTCCTACACATTGTGTTGTTAGTTAGTTTAGTTTATTGTCACGTGTACCGAGGTACAGTGAAAAGCTTTTTGTGGCGTGCTATCAGTGGAAAGACTACACGTGATTAGAATCATCCACAGTGTACAGATACATGATATCGGATAAAATAAATAATGTTTAGTGCAAGGTGAAGTCTGGAGGTGTGGGTTTTCAAACCTCTGTACTTCTTGCCTGATGGGAGAGGAGAGAAGAGGGAGTGTCCGGGGTGTGACACGTCCCTGATTATGCTGCTGGCCTTGTTGAGGCAGCGTGAGGTGTAAATGGAGTCAATAGAAGGGAGGTTGGTTTGTGTGATGGTCTGGGCTGCGTCCACAATTCGCTGCAATTTCTTGTGGTCTTGGATGGAGCTGTTCCCAAACCAAGCTGTGATGCATCCCGATAAAATGCTTTCTGTGGCGCATCTTTTGAAGTTGGTGAGAGTTGTAGGGGACATGCCAAACTTCCAAAGCCTTCTAAGGAAGTAGAGGCGTTGGTGTATTTTCATGGCCATTCGATGTAGCTAGTCTAGGACAAGTGCTGGTGATATATCAGTGTATACCGGGGTATGTGCACCGCTTCCCATCCTGAAGTGGACCACTATCTCCTTTGTCCTGCTGATATTGAGGAAAAGGTCGGTGTCAACTCCTCTTCCCCTTCCCACACTGACCTTTCTGGCCTGGGCCTTCTCCACTGCCAGAATGAAGACACACACACCAACTGGAGGAGCAGCACCTCATATTCCGCTTGGGTAGCTTACAACGCAATGCTATGAACATTGAATTTGCCAATTTTAGATAACGTCCAACAACCCCACCCATCCCATTTCTCGCTCTCAGTGGTCGGCAGGACTGTAGCACTGATCCTGGCTCTGAGGCACAGCAAGGAGGGGTAGTGTCAGGCAGAGTCACAGTGGGAGGAGGTTAGAATCTGCAGCAGCAGTCGAGACTCCAGGATGGTGTGCTGCCTCCCTGGTGCCAGGGTCCAGGACGTCTTGGAGCAGCTGAATGACATCCTCAAGGAGGAGGGTGAAGAGTCAGAAGTCGTTGGGCAAGTTGGCACAAATGTAATGGGTAGGTAATGGGAAGAGGTCCTGTAAATGAATATAGGGAGTTAGGCAAAAGTCTAAAACAGCCGGAACTCTAGGGTAGTGATCTCTGCATTACTCCTCGTGCCACTTGCCAGTGAGGGTAGCAATAGGAAGATCGATGTAGTGATGAGTTACACCTGAACTGGGGGGAACCGACATCCTGGTAGGCAGGTCCGCTAGTGTTTCACGGGTGTGTTGTCATGGTAGGGGATTTTAACTTTCTCAATATAGACATGGTGATACTGTCATGGTGAAAAAGATAGATGGGGTGGAATTTGTCAAATGTGTTCAGGAACGTTTGCTCAGGCAATATGTAGAGGGGCCTACATGGAGAGGGCAAAGCTTGATCTACTCTTAAGAAATTGGGAATGGCTCATAAGGTCTAGGGGCAGAATTAGGCCATTCAGCCCATCAAGTCTACCCCGCCATTCAATCATGGCTGATTTATCTTTCCCTCTGAGCTCCATTCTCCTGCCTTCGCCTCATGTTAGCCTCTTAGGACCAGACACCACTGTTCTATTAGCTTTAAGATAGTGAAAAATAAGGACAGGGCGGGCCCATTAGTTAAAATTCTGAATCAGGGCAAGGCCAAGTTTGATGGTATTAGACAGAAACGTGCTCAAGTTGATTGGACCTGGTTGTTGGTGGGCAAAATAACATCCAGAAAGTGGCTGCTTTTAAGGGTGTTATAACACGAGTTCAGGTCATGCATGTTCCTGTTAGCGTGAGGGCAAGGTAGGTGGGCATAAAGAAACAAGGATGATGAGAGAAATTGAGGCCCTGGTCAGTAAAAAGGAGTTATGGAGCAGGTAGAGGCAGCTGGGATCACGTGTATCCCTGGAGGAGTTTTGTGAAGAGAGGAGCGTACTCTAGCAGGGACTCAGGAGGGGAAAAAGGGGACTGGAGGTAGCTCTGGCAGATAATATTAAAGGAATTCTAAACAAATTTTACAAGTATATTAAAGGAAAGAGGGTGACTATGCAAATCGGGCCCTTCAGAAACCAAAGCGGAGCTGCAGGAGAAGAGCAAATCCCTCAATGAATATTTATCCCCTGTGTTTATTGTGGAGAAAGACTGGGGAACTTGGGGACAGTTAATGGAGGTGTGTTGAGGATAGTCTGTATTATGTCGAGGAGGTGCTGATCGTCCTAAAGCAGATAAAGATAGATAGATCCCCCAGGCCTGATGAGATATGTCCTCGGGCACTGTGGAAAGCTGGAGAATAAATTGCAGGAGCCCTGTCTGTGATCGATGATTCACCATTCACTGCAGTTGAGGTGCTGGAAGACTGGAGGGTGGCTAATGTTGTGCCTTTACTTAACAAGGGCTGCCAGGAACAGCCTGGGACCTATAGACCAGTGGGCCTAACATCTGTGGTAGTAAGCTGGTTACTGGAGAGTATTCTGAGGGATAAGATATATATATATATATACATATGTGTGTTTGGATAGACAGGGGTTAATTCGGGATAATCAGCATGGTTTTCTGTGTGGGAGGTGGAGTTTCGTGAAACTGATTTTTTTTAAAAAGTAACCAAAGGTTAGAAACAGAAACATAGAAATTAGGTGCAGGAGTAGGCCATTCGGCCCTTCGAGCCAGCACCGCCATTCAATATGATCATGGCTGATCATCCAACTCAGTATCCCGTACCTGCCTTCTCTCCATACCCCCTGATCCCCTTAGCCACAAGGGCCACATCTAACTCCCTCTTAAATATAGCCAATGAACTGGCCTCGACTACCCTCTGTGCCAGAGAGTTCCAGAGATTCACCACTCTCTGCGTGAAAAAAGTTCTTCTCATCTCGGTTTTAAAGGATTTCCCCCTTATCCTTAAGCTGTGACCCCTTGTCCTGGACTTCCCCAACATCGGGAACAATCTTCCTGTCCAACCCCTTAAGAATTTTGTAAGTTTCTATAAGATCCCCTCGCAATCTCCTAAATTCTAGAGAGTATAAACCAAGTCTGTCTAGTCTTTCTTCATAAGACAGTCCTGACATCCCAGGAATCAGTCTGGTGAACCTTCTCTGCACTCCCTCTATGGCAATAATGTCCTTCCTCAGATTTGGAGACCAAAACTGTACGCAATACTTCAGGTGTGGTCTCACCAAGACCCTGTACAACTGCAGTAGAACCTCCCTGCTCCTATACTCAAATCCTTTTGCAATGAAAGCTAACATACCATTCGCTTTCTTCATTGCCTGCTGTACCTGCATGCCTACTTTCAATGGCTGGTGTACCATGACACCCAGGTCTCGCTGCATCTCCCCTTTTCCTAGTCGGCCACCATTTAGATAATAGTCTGCTTTCCTGTTTTTGCCACCACAATGGATAACCTCACATTTATCCACATTATACTGCATCTGCCAAACATTTGCCCACTCACCCAGCCTATCCAAGTCACCTTGCAGTCTCCTAGCATCCTCCTCACAGCTAACACTGCCCCCCAGCTTATTGTCATCCGCAAACTTGGAGATATTGCCTTCAATTCCCTCATCCAGATAATTAATATATATTGTAAATAGCTGGGGTCCCAGCACTGAGCCTTGCGGTACCCCACTAGTCACTGCCTGCCATTGTGAAAAAGACCCGTTTACTCCTACTCTTTGCTTCCTGTTTGCCAGCCAGTTCTCTATCCACATCAATACTGAACCCCCAATACCGTGTGCTTTAAGTTTGTATATTAATCTCTTATGTGGGACCTTGTCGAAAGCCTTCTGGAACTCCAGATACACCACATCCACTGGTTCTCCCCTATCCACGCTACTAGTTACATCCTCGAAAAATTCTATAAGATTCGTCAGACATGATTTACCTTTCGTAAATCCATGCTGACTTTGTCCAATGATTTCACCACTTTCCAAATGTGCTGCTATCCCATCTTTAATAACTGACTCTAGCAGTTTCCCCACTACCGATGTTAGACTAACTGGTCTGTAATTCCCCGTTTCTCTCTCCCCTCCCTTCTTAAAAAGTGGGGTTTACGTTTGCTACCCTCCAATCCTCAGGAACTACTCCAGAATCTAAAGAGTTTTGAAAGATTATTACTAATGCATCCACTTTTTCTGGAGCTACTTCTTTAAGTACTCTGGGATGCAGCCTATCTGGCCCTGGGGATTTATCGGCCTTTAATCCATTCAATTTACCCAACACCAATTCCCGGCTAACCTGGATTTCACTCAATTCCTCCAACTTCTTTGACCCGCGGTCCTCTGCTATTTCCGGCAGATTATTTATGTCTTCCTTAGTGAAGACGGAACCAAAGTAGTTATTCAATTGGTCCGCCATATCCTTGTTCCCCATGATCAACTCACCCGTTTCTGACTGCAAGGGACCTACATTTGTTTTAACTAATCTCTTTCTTTTCACATATCTATAAAAACTTTTGCAGTCAGATTTTATGTTGCCTGCCAGTTTTCTTTCATAATCTATTTTTCCTTTCCTAATTAAGCCCTTTGTCCTCCTCTGCTGGTCTCTGAATTTCTCCCAGTCCTCCGGTATGCTGCTTTTTCTGGCTAATTTGTACGCATCATCCTTCGGTTGATGACGGCAAAGCCATAGATATAGTCAATATTAATTTCAGCAAGGTATTTGATAAGATTCTGCATCATAAGCTCCACTAGAAGGTTAGACCGCATGGGATCCAGGCCGACGTTAGAAAATTGGCCATGGAAGGAAGCAGAGGATGATTTAAAAGCTTGCCTTTCGGACTGGAGGCCTGTGACTAGTGGTGTGCCTCAGGGTTCGGTGTTGGGCCCATTGCTGTTTGTGATTTATTTCAACGATGTGGATGAGAATGTAGAAGGCAGGATTAGTAAGTTTGCAGATGATACTATAGTGGGTGGTATTGTAGATAGTGAAGATGGTTGTTAAAAATTACACCAGCACCTTGATCAGTTGGGCAAGTGGGCTGAGGAACAGTTAGTGGGGTTTAACGCAGCTAAGTCTGAGGTGTTGCCCTTTGGGTGGTCAAACCAAGGCAGGACCTTCTCAGTGAATGGCGGGGCTCTGGGGAGTGTTGTAGAGCAGAAGGATCGGGATGAGCCGGTACATAGTTCGTTTAGATTAGTTTAGCATAGAGATAATGGGCAAAAACAGGCCCTTCGGCCCAGCGGGTCCGCGCCGACCAGCGATCCCCGCACATTAACACTATCCTACACACACTAGGGACAAATTTTACATTTACCAAGCCAATTAACCTGGAAGGTTAATTAACCTTGGAGATAGGAGGAAACCGAAAATCTTGGAGAAAACACACGCAGATCATGGGGAGAATGTACAAACTCCGTGCCGTCAGGATCGAACCCGGGCCTCCGGCTCTGCATTCACTCTAAGGCAGCAACACTACCACTGCGCCACCGTGACCGCCCGTGAAAGCTCCATGAAAGTGGCGTCACAGTTAGATAGGGTGGTCAAGAAGGCTTTCAGCACATTGGCCTTCATCAGTCAGGATATGAGTATAGAAGTTGGGATGTTATGTTACAATTGTATGATACATTGATGAGGCCACATTTGGAGTATTGTGTTCAGTTTTGGTCACCCTGTTATAGGAAAGCTGTTGTGAAGCTGGAAAGAGTGCAGAGAAGATTTGTGAGGATATTGCCAGGACTCAGGACCTGAGATACCGGGAGAGGTTGTGTAGGCTATGACGTTATTCCCTGGAACGCAGGAGGATGAGGGGTGATCTTATTGAGGTGTATAAGATCATGAGTGGAATAGATAGTGTAGATACATAGTCTTTTATCCAGAGTAGGAGAATCAAGATCCAGGAGTCATAGATTTAAGATGAGACGGGAAAGATTTAATAGGAACCTGAGGGGCCACAGGGTGGTGGGTACAGGGAATGTGCTGACTGAGGAAGTAGTTGAGGCTATGACAACATTTAAAAGACACCTGGACAGGTAAATGGATAGGAACGATTTAGAGGGGAAAGGGCCAAACTTGGGCCGGTGGAACATGTGTAGATGGGGCATCTGGGTTGGCATAGGTAAGTTAGGCTGAAGGGCCTGTTCCATGCTGTATGACTCTTTGACACCCCTCTGTCTCCCCTGTATCCCACCTGGACACACACCATTATCTCCCTTTCCCCTTCCCTCCACCTACATTCCTCCCCCAATTGGCATCACAGTTCACAACTGGCCTTTGTCCAACTATCGGCCTATCAAAAACTTCCCTCACTTGTGTTCACCTATTACCATCCACGCTTTGTCCTGCCCCTACCCTCTTCTTTCTCCTCCCACCCCCACCACCACCCCCCCACCCCCATGTTCTCCGGAGATGCTGCCTGACCCGCTGAGTTACTCCAGCACTTTGGAGCTCATCAGCATTCTCAATTTATGATGTTTGTCTGTCACTCCCTGAGTAAAATCCGTTCAGATGTAGGTTTAGTTCACTAATTTTTTAAGTTTACACTCGGGCATTTTTGAAACAATTCTAACCTGTTGGTGTTTGTATAAATCCTTCATGTTATTCTCCTTTTTCAATTTCAGCCTCAAACTAAAATGAGAGGAAGTAGTGTTTACTTCTTAGTCCCAATTTAAAAATCCAACTGTGTAAGAATGATTAATTAACGTTCTCTTAACGTCAAATAAATGATACAAGAGGAAGGTTAATTAGGTCCATAAATGTAATACGCATGCTATCATAATGGGAGATTTATGCCAATAAATCTGGTGAAATTACCATTCAAACCTTAGATTGAATTTTTTTTTTTAAATAGATAAGGACGGCAGGGTAAGGTGACCATGGATGACCAAGGAGGTCGTAAACTTGGTCAGGTAGAAGGAAGCATATGTTAGGTTTAAGAAGGTGACCTCAGATGTAGATGATGAGGAAGATAAAGCCAGTAGGAAAGAATGTAAGCGGGCGATTAGAAGGGCCAAAGGTGGCCATGAAATCTGATTAAAGAAAATCCTTAGGCACACATTAAAAAATATCAGGGCGACCAGGGAAAAGATAGGAACATTCAAAGATAAAGGAGGAAATCTATGCTTGGAGTTGGAGGATGCAGGTGAGGAACTAAATGAGTACTTATCTATATTCACCGAGAGAAGGACTTGGAGGATAGCAAGACCAGTGTGGAGAATACAAATATGCTCGGGCAGTTTGAGATGGTGAAGGAGGTGGTGCTGAGACTCTTGAAGAACATTAATGTGGATATATCCCCAGGGCCTGATGGAATCTATCCCAGTTTATTGAGGGAGGTAAGAGAGGAGATTCCGGGAGTCTTATCAAAGATCTTTGCATCTTCTCTTGTCACAGGGCAGGTCACAGAGGACTGGAGAGTGGACAATGTTGTTCGTTTGTTTAAGAAAGGAAGTAGAGAGAATCTAGGGAACTATAGGCCGGTTATTCTCATGTCTGTGGTAGATAAACTATTGGAGAGAATTCTTCGAGATTGGATTTACTCCCATTCGGAAGAGAATGGACTAACTACAAATAGCCGGCATGGCTTGTACACGGTTGGTCGTGTCTCAGTAACTTGATTGAGTTTTCTGAGGATGTGGTTAAGGAGATTGATGAGGGTAGCGTGGTGGATCTTGTATACATGGATTTTGGGAAGACTTTTGATATGGTTGATCATGGTAGGCTGATCCAGAAGATTAGGATGTACAGGATTCACGAGGACTTGGTCGTATGGATTCAGAACTGGCTTAATCAATAAAAGACGGACGGTTCTGGTGGAAGGAAGTTCTGGCTGTAGGTCTATGACCAGTGGAGCTCTGCAGGGATCTGTGCTGGGACCTCTGCTGTTTGTGATACAAGTGAATGTAGATGGGTGCGTGAATATATTTGTTGATGACACCAAGATTGGAGGAGTTACAGACAGTGAGGAATGCTGTCAGAAGATTCAGTGGGACATGGCTGCAGAAATGGGAGGAGAAATGGCAGATGGAATTTAACCTGAGGATGTGTGGAGGTGGTTGCACTTTGGGAGGTTAAATGTAAGGAGAAAGCAAACAGTTAATGGCAAGACCCTTAATTAACAGCAGTAATGTGCAGATGGATCTTGTAGTCCAAGTTCATAGTTCACCAAAGTTGCAAATAGTTGCACATGAGATGGTAAAGAAGGCATCTGGTATTCTTGCCTTCATTGCTAAGGGCATTGAATATAAAAGCTTTATAAGACTTTGGTTAGGCCGCATTTGGAGTTTTGAATTCTGTTCTGATCACCCCATTAATGGAAGCTTTGGAAAGGGTGCAGAGGCCTCGAGCAGTGGCAGAAGATTCCTTGGGAAGCTCAGATGCTGCAGGGGGGTAGCTGGGATGCAGCAGCGGCCAGCTGGGATGTATCCAGCGCCTTCATAGTCGGCTGCAGGTGACGCCCCTGGGACATAGAGGTGGTCGGGCGAGGAGAGGGACGTGGGTTCACAGGGCGAGCTGGTCGATGATGATGAGGGAACAGCAGCCTGGGCTTACCCGGATTGGGTGGCTCTCCAGTATATTGAGTGCCTGGACTTTGAACTTTTTAAACATGCTACCAAAGTATTGCCACATGCATGCGTGAACTATGCAAAAAGAATCTGACCGTGCAGTGTACACGTGACAATAATGAACCATTGAAGAGGATTACAGGGTTTCAGATGCAGGGAGAGGTTGGATAGATTGTTTTCTGTAGAACGTTGGAGCTTGAGGGGAGATATGATAGCAGGATATAAAATGATGAGGGGTGTAGAGACGGTAGATGATCAGAACCCTTTTCCCAGGGCGGAAAATGTTGAACACTTGACATCATTGCTATAAGGTGAGAGGGGGAAGGTGTGGGGTGTGGGGTGGGTATTTTGGGGTGGTGGTGGTCTGGAACTCATTGCCAGTGGTGGTGGTGGAAGCAGATACAATAGTGGTGTTTAGGAGGCTTTTAGATAGGCACAGAAGTGCAGGGAATAGAGGGACATGGATCACGTGTGTGCTGATGGGGCCCATTCCTGTGCTGTACTGTTCTATGTTCCATGCCCCAGGTGATGGCAGTGTCTACGTAATGGCTCCTACATACCATGAAGCACAGAATAACAATCCGTTCAAAGCTTGCCAATGTGAGTTATATGATTGGCAAGTTACAAGCAACTATCAATGTTTTCACATAATCAGCAATATAATCGATGGGAACAAGATGTCAATATCTGCACACAACTAGAAATAACGAATTAAATCCTCTGGAACTGCGGGGCAGCAGAATCACAAGCTCGCTGATGAAATACATTTTTGGGAAAGTTTTATCCCATGAGAATCGTGACATGGTGCAATATATTTTTTCAGGCCATGGTAATGTTCAACAAAGGGAGTCTCACTACTGATGGGACAGCACAGTGTTACAGGGGTAGAGCTGCTGCCTTACAGTGCCAGAGACCCAGATTCCATCCTGTACGGAGTTTGTACGTTCTCCCCGTGACAGGCGTGGAGCTACGGTTTCCTCCCCCACTCCAAAGACGTGCGGGTTTTTGTAGGTTAACTGGCTTGGTACAAATTGTAAATGATCCCCAATATGTGTTAGTGTGCGGGCATTGCTGGTCGGCGCAGACTCGGCAGGCGAAAGGACCTGTTTCCGCGCTGTATCTCTAAACTAAACCAAACTAAACTGGACTATGACATTCAACAGCATTATGTTGGTTGAGACCCCCACCATCTGTCTTGTGGAGATCATCAATGATCAGAAACTTAATCAGGTGTTAGATAGTTCATTAGCCAATAAATATTTCAGTTTGAAAGTAGATCAGAAATTAAATGTTTAAGAAGGAACTGCAGTTGCAGGAAAAACCAAAGGTGGACAAAAGTGCTGGAGAAACTCAGCGGGTGAGGCAGCATCTATGGAGTGAAGGATTAGGCGACGTTTCGGGTCTCGTCGCCTATTCCTTCGCTCCATAGATGCTGCCTCACCCGCTGAGTTTCTCCAGCACTTTTGTCTACCTCAGAAATTAAATGATCTGCAGTTCAAAATCGGACACCCAGGCACTTTCCAAGTTCTATCAGTCATATGTCAGGACGATGAGTTAACACTTTAACTTGGTTTGAGAAGATGGGTATATGCTGAATGATTATTGATTGCTTTGTATTTAGGCTGGGGGAAAACACTACTACAATATCACAACAGAACACATTTACACACAGTGCGATGGCATTTTGATACTCTTTTTGTTCGGAATACATCTGCTTGTGAAGCTATTATTTCAGTTTTACTATATTAATGGAACATGCTTTGTTTTCGCATTTAGATTCTACTTGCATTAAATGTGTTCTGTATTCCTGCAGTATAATTCATCCTTTATATTCTTTTCATTGTATAGAGCAGCACAAGAAAGTGGACAATGACATTTTTGCAGCTGTAAGGATTTTAATTGGGATTTTATAAAACTACTTGGAAGGTGGATGCTATAGATAGAATTCTGAGCTAATGCATGTGGTTGTAATGAAATTGAACATATATATTACTTATAGTGTTGAATTATTAATTTTCATTCATTTAATTTTAAGGTTTCTAGCACCTAAAAATAGAAATAGGTAATCAAGGATTAATCCATGTTAGTTTCATGTTAAGCCACTGTCCCACTTTCCCAAGTTACTCACGAATTCTCCCGAGTTTTGCCCTTGATTCAAACTCGGAGATGCCAGCCGTAGATACTCGGGGCTATCTATTTTACTAGTGGACATTTTTCAGCATGCTGAAAAAAACGTCCCGACTTAACTCATGCCCCGAGTACCTACGGCTGGCATTACGAGCCGCTATGAAACATCTACGGACATTCTCCGAGTTTGAATCAAGGGGAAAACTAGGGAGAATTCGTGAGTAACTCAGGAGAGTAGGACAGGGACCAACATGTTGGTGTTTTTACTTTCCATTTTGAGTCTCAAGCTTTGGAAATATTTAGACAAGAATTTTTTTTTTTTTTTGCCAGATTAAGATGTCATCCATCCTTAAAGACTAATTACTTAACTTTTTAGTTATTTAGACATATTTTTGGTAAACCTTTATTTGATTCAGAAAGAAGATAGACCAGAAAGGTCTTTTCTTGTCATGGTACACTATGTTATGCACAATGTCATTTATGCCATAAGCTATAAAAATATGCCAGGGAATCTTTGAAGTTCCCTGTATCAATATGTAAGGAGAACAATAAATGGGTACAAAAGAAATGGTAGTTTGACCTTATTTGTTCTTTTTTATTCGTAATGATATTTCAAGAGTTATCACTAGCTGGCAGAATTACTTATGTTATAAAAATACATAAAGTGCAAGAGTAACTCAGTGGGGCAGGCAGCATCTCTGGAGACCATGGGTAGGTGATGTGTAGGAAGGAACTGCAGATGCTGGTTTACACCGAAGATGAACACAAAATGCTGAAGTAACTCAGCGGGACAGGCAGCATCTCTGGAGAGAAGGAATAGGTGATGTTTTGGGTGAAACACTTGTTCAGACTGAGTGTCAGGGGAGAGGGAGTCTAGAGGTATGGAAGGGCAAGGTGTGAAAATGACAGATCAAAGCAGACAATGTAGAATGGTTCATTGTTAGCTGAGGGGAAGGTGACAAGGAGGCAAACAATCAGTAAAATTAATCAGAAGGATTAAGCTGCCCAAACAAAATATGAGATGCTGTTCCTCCAATTTGTGCTGGGCCTCACTCTGACAATGGAGGAGGCCCAGGACTGAAAGGTCAGTGTGGGAATGAGAGGAGGGTAAAGTATTTAACAACCGGAAGATCAGGTTGGTTTAGGCAGACTGAGCGGAGGTGTTCAGCGAAACGATCGCCGAGCCTGCGCTTGGTCTCACGGATATACAGGAACCTACACCTGGAACAGCAGATACAGTAGGTGAGGTTGGAGGAGGTGCAAGTGATCCTCTGCCTCACCTGAAAGGACTGTCGCGATCCTTTACGGATTTGAGGGATGGGGTATAGGGACAGGTGTTGCATCTCCTGGGGTTTACCTGGGGAGGGCGTGGTTTGGGTGGGAAGGGACGAGGTAACCAGGAAGTTGTGGAAGGAACAGTCTCTGCGGAAACTGGAAAGGGGTGGAGATGGGAAGATGTGACTAGTGGTGGGATCCTCATGGAGGTTGCGAAAATGTTGGAGGATTATATGTTGTATGCGACGGCTGATGGGGTGAAAGGTGAGGACAAAGGGGACTGTGTCCCTGGTGCAAATGGGTGGAGGGGGATCAAGATGGAGCTGCGGGATACCAAGGAGACCCATGTAAGGGCTTCATCTATGATGGGAGGAAAGCCCTGTTCCCTAAAGAATGAGGACATCGCGGATGTCCTGGTATGGAACACCTCATCTTGGGCACCGATGCGGCGTAGATGGAGGAATGGGCAGTACGATAGGTGATGTTTTAGGTTGGAACCCTTCTTTTCATCTGAAGATGGGTTCCAACCTGATACGTCACCTATTCATGTTCTCCAGAGTTGCTGCCTGAAGGGCCTGAAGGATTTACGTGTCATGCAGATGGCGCGCAAAGATTTTGTACATTCCAATATCCTGGGGCGCCGCTCGCGACCGCGCGTCACTGTCTACATCACCACGCACCATGCGCGTGTCGTGACGCATAAACTATGTCGCGTAAATGATACACAAATGGCACCCAAGTGGGACAGGCCCTTTACTCGCTGAGTTACTCCAGCACTTTGTGTCCTTTTGTACAAACCAGCATCTGCAGTTCGGGTAAGATTAATTATGCTAATATTCATGTACATGTACAGAAGAAAGTGGAAAAAATCCAACATGACATGATTGATTTCCTCTTTAAACATTCAGATGATACCACTAATAATGAAGGTTACACTTTTTCTCACAGAGAATGGTGAGTCTGTGGAATTCTCTGCTTCGCAGGGCGGTGGAGGCTTTCAAGAGAGAGCTAGATAGGGCTTTTAAAAATAGCGGACTCAGGGGATATGGGGAGAAGGCAGGAACGGGGTACTGATTGGGGATGATCAGCCATGATCACATTGAATGATGGTGCTGGCTCAAAGGTCCGAATGGTCTACTCCTGCACCTATTGTCTATTGTTAAAGTTCTCAAGCACTGTCAAACAGTAAAAGGATAATCAGGGGTAAAGGTTCAAACATTAATTTGGTTGATTCACATCAAGTGGTGAATAATAACAGGTCCATCCCAGTTTGGGGAGAATAATACTAACTTTCAACTATTAGGTTTCAACTTAAGGATTTTACAGGGTTCAATTTGATTGCCCTGGTGACCTCTGTGGATATAATGGGAATTCCAGCTTCCAAAAGAAGTGTTTTATGGATCAGGTTTTTAGTTTCAGTTTTAGAGATACAGTACGGAAACAGGCCCTTCGGCCCACCTAGTCCACGCCGACCAGCGATCCCTGTACACTAGCACCATCCTACACACTAGGGACAATTTACAATTTTTACAAAAGCCATTTTTACATAAACCTGGACATCTTTGGAGTGTGGGAGGAAACCGGAGCACCCAGAGAAAACATAAACCTGTACATTTTTGGAGTGTGGGAGGAAACGGGGAGAATGTCACGGGGAGAATGTACAAACTCTGTACAGACAGCACAGGTAGCCAGGATGGAACTCGGGTATCTGGCGCTGTACGGCATCGACGTTAGCGCTGTGCCTACATGCCGTGCCATCCCTAATAATTGAAATATTGAAATATTGCTTTTTAATGATGAACTGAAATACAATGAGGAATGTGCAGCTGTTCAGAAAGTTTTAAAGGAAGCAAATGAGAAATAGTGGCCTGGATTTTCAGGCTGGGGGGAGCCATCTACCTGGGTATTATTTATTCATTACTTAATAGAACAATTCAATCGCTTTGACAAAAAAAAGAGTAAGAAAACGAGGAAGGAAAGGGATGACAAGAACAGAGGTGGTAAAACGGGAAGAAAATAAATAGCAGGGACATGAAAATGACTGAGAATTTGATTAAAATAGTAAATATGATTCATGTCATGTGATAGGAGCAGAATCAGGCAACTACTCCGCCATTCAATCATGGCTGATCTATCTTTCCCTCTCAACCCCACTCTCCTGCCTTCTCCCCATAACCCCTGACCCCATCATGAATCTATCTATCTCTACCTTAAAATTATCCATTGACTTGGCCTCCACAGCCTTCTGTGACAATGGATTCCACAGATACACCACCCTCTGAATAAAGAAATTCCTCCCCATCTCCTTCTTAAAGGAACGTCCTTTATTTCTGAGGCTATGATCTCCAGTCCGAGTTCAAGGATTCAAATAAGGTAAAATAACGTGAGTTTGAGTAAAGTCCTCAATTATGATTTAACTCTGTTAGTTGTGAAAAAGTAATTGACCACTTTTACTAAAATTAAAAACGTAGAAGTACTGGAGACACTCGGCAGAGTTATCATTAGACTGGAACATTCATTATATGTCATCATTTCCAGCTGCTGTTTTCACATTCACATTTTATAATGCAAACACATGAATTGTGAGCAAGAATCGACCACTCAGTCCTTTACAAGACCATGGCTGATTTGATTGTAATCTCCACTCCACCCAACATAATCTTTTGTCTTCTTCCTTATCAAGTATCTATCTGGCTCAGCTTCAAACATAGAAATGTGGCCACTTTGCTTCTGCTGCCCTTTGAAATAAAAAAGTTCCAAAGACTCACAGCCCTCGTACAAAATATTTTGCCTTATTTCATCACAAGCCAACCCCCCCCTCCATTCCAGAAATTAATGGAACAAACCTCCTCTGCAATGTTCCTATTGCGTATGCAACTTTCCTTAAATAAGGAGACCGATATGGTGTACAGTATTCATAGAGTTATAGATACAGCGTGGAAACAGGCCCTTCAGCCCAACTTGCCCAACATCTCAGCCACACCTTTGGCCCATATCCCTCCAAACCTGTCCTATCCATGTACCTGTCTAACTGGGGTGGAAGATTGCAACCTTCACGTGGTCTGCCCTGTTTCGCCGAATGCAATCAACCTGGCGGGCACAATCAAATAAGATCAAATAGAACAAGTTGTCCTCCAACTTTGGGCTGTGCACGCCATACGCAAGAAGAAGAAGAAAACCTAACTGTTTCTTAAACGTTGGAATAGTCCCAGCCTCAACTACCTCCTCTGGCAGCTCATTCCATACACCCACCACCCTTTGTGTGAAAATGTTACCCCTCAGATTCCTATTGAATCTTTTCCCCTTCAACTTAAACCTATGTCCTCTGGTCCCCGAGTTCCCTACTCTGGGCAAGAGACTCTGTGCATCTACCCGGTCTATTCCTCTGATTATTTTATACACCTCTATAAGATCACCCCTTATCCTCCTGCGTTCCAAGGATCAGTGATCCAGCCTACTCAACCTCTCCCTGTAGTTCCCTCTCGTCCCAGCAACATCCTCATAAATCCTCTCTGTACCCTTTCCGGCTAGTCTGGATGATCTTGACAATGTCCAATATAACCGAACCATAACCTCTATACTTATGTCTTCAACTCGCCCAGCATAGTTGATAACATTCTACCAATAAACAATCACTTCTCCAAAGGCTGACTTCACTACATATAGGTGACAACAAGGTGAAACCTTCAAAAGGTAACAAAACTGTACAATGTTGTTGTTACCTTGTTGTTGCATTTGTGTGGCATCTTTCACATCCTTTATGGAATATTCTAAAACATTTTGCAGCCAGAAAAGTGTATGTTAAACAGGACAGTGTAAAAAAATGTATAGCCAGTTCATACACAATAAGGTGCCATAAATAGCAATATGATAACAACAAGATTATCTGCTTTTCTGATGTATCGGAAGGAACTGCAGATACTGGTTTACACTGAAGATAGACACTAAATGCTGGAGTAACTCAGCGGGACAAGCAGCATCTCTGGAGAGAAGGAATGGCCCCAAATGTCACACATTCCTTCTCTCCAGAAATATCCTGTCCTGCTGAGTCACTCCAGCATTTAGGGTCAATTTGCTTTTCTGATACTGACCAAGGTGTAAATATTGACCAGGACACTGAGGATAGCTCACCTGGTCTCCATTCAAAAGTGCCACGGCAGCATCTTTCTCCATCCGAGAGCAGGTGAGGCCTTGCCTCAACATCTCATCTGAAAGATGGCATCACTGACACTGCAGCAGCAGTCCCACACAACTGAACTCTTAACTCCACTTTCTGAATAGGATTTGAAAGGCCTGACGTGGGAAAGTGGATGCCACCAAACCCACGCAGGTCACGGGGAAAACGTACAAACTACGTACAGACAGCGCCCGTAGTCAGGATCTAACCCGGGTCTTTGGCGCTGTGAGGAAGTTGCTCTACCGCTGCACCTCCGTGTCGACTTCTTTTCCACATTTCTATAAAGATCTGCATTTCTCAACAAGATTAACAGGTGCGTTCATCTGGTTGAGGGCATCTTTTCAGAATATAAACATCTTGAATGCAAAGTGAGTATTACCTCCTCTGCCGGGTATAATGTTATTATAAAATGAAATGATAGAAAGTGCTAAACCTGGCTTCCCATATCCTGCATTAGCAGACCATATATTTATCATTACGTTACAGAACAGGCGGTTTAGCAGCAAAAGACACATAGTTTGAAACAAATTGTGTCAACCTCATTATCCATACTGATGGCGGCAACTTCATTATACAGCATTATACTGACCGTTGCCTGGTTGCTGTGTGGATGGTGAGAACTCTTTGGCAGTGATCCTGGCAAGCTGGGCCTCATCCTGAGCTTTTTGAGCAGCTGTATCAGCCACATCCGATTTTGATTTGGCGTGAGATGTCCTGTAAGGAAAGTGAAGAATTACAGATCTTTAACAACAATGACATACCCACTCACCAACGTGTCAAAATCAAAGCACTATTGTGACCAAGTCTACAACTTCCATTCCCCATTTGAATGGAAGATGAAGTTCATTTTGCTGATAAGTCACACCTTAGGTTGTCATTCCTATCTTTTCTATCCTAAACACAAAGGGAGTTTGACCATTATGTTTTTGTAAGAATAAACCCATTATTAGTTTACTTGTTTAAGAAGGAACTGCAGATGCTGGAAAATCGAAGATAGATAAAAATGCTGGAGAAACTCAGCGGGTGAGGCAGCATCTATGGAGCGAAGGAAATAGGCAACGTTTCTGGCCTGAAACGTTGCCTATTTTCTTCGCTCCATAGATGCTGCCTCACCCGCTGAGTTTCTCCAGCATTAGTTTACTTGTTCTAAAGAATAAAAGTTAGATTGCAAACATCTATATCCTTTTTCACCAGTCCACCAATTTTGGATCCATATCTAATGTTTATCTTAATTATCGGAACAAATATTTTCTGTTCAATAACCTCACACAAAATTATCGAAGGAAGGTTTGATTTTGTGTTTTTCTTATCTACATGTTTTTTACACTCATTGAAAGTTGAACTTGATTTTACAATAACAAAACTTTTCACCATTAACATTAAACAATCAAATCAAAAATTGTGAATATATACTAATAACAGGAAAAGCATATTTCCTAACTATGTCTTACATCAGAACAGATGAACAACCCGTAGCTCAGACATAGAGCAAGGATACAAACTTTTCACCCATATTGTTGGCATTGTGCTCACCTATACTAATCCCATTTTAGCTCTTGCACCCCCATTGACGTACCACCCATCTAGAAATGCAGCATTCTTATAAGAAACTCGAGTCATAGTCATACAGCATGGAAACAGGCCATTCGGCCCAACTCCTCCATGCTGACAAAGATGGCCTATCGAACTTAGTCCCATTTGATTGCATCAGGCCAATATTTATCTAAAACTCTATCCATGTCCCTGTCCAAATGTCTTTTAAATTTAGTTTAGTTAAGTTTAGAGATACTGCATGGAAACAGGCCCTTCAGCCCACTGACTCCACGCCGACCACCGATCACCAATTCAAATGTTTTTATTGTACCTGCCTCAATACATCCTCTGGCAGCGCATTCCATATACCACCACCCTGCGTTCCATATACCACCACCCTGCGTTCCATATACCACCACCCTGTGTTTGAAAAGGTTGCCCTCCCAGGTTCCTGTTAAATCTTCCCCCTTGTCTTATACCTACGCCCTCTAGTTCTTGATTCCCCTCCCTCACCCAATCCATTCACCCCATGGTTTTATACAAATATAATATCACCCCTCAGCCTCCTGCATTGCAAAGAATAAATACCGAGGCCCAACCTCTGCCTATTGTTCAGGCCCTCAAGTCCTGACATAAATCTTCTCGGTACTATATCCAGCTTTGTGCCATCTTCCCCACAGCAGGGTGACCAAAACTAAGCAGAATAGTTCACGTATGATCTCGCCAATGTCTGGAACAACTGCAGCATCATGTCCCAACTTCTTCACTCAAATCCCTGACGGATGAAGCATTGTAAGCCAAAACCCTTCTTCACGACCTATCTGTGTGCGATGCCTCCTTCAGGAACTATGCACTGAACTCTTAGATTCTACATCTCCCTGCTCAATATTACCCAGAATCCTTCCATGCACAATGAAGGTTTGACTTCCCAAAATTGGAGAAGCCCTACTCTCATCAACCTTCTTGGTTATTTCTTCAAATAACTCAACCAAATTTGTGAGATTCAATCTCCATTGCACAACCCCTATCTACCCACGTCTTTCCAAATGCATGTTTATCTTATCCCTCAGAATCATCCCAGAATTGGCAGTGGAGGCCAATTCACTGGATGCTTTCAAGAGAGAGTTAGATTTAGCTCTTGGGGCTAACGGAATCAAGGGATGTGGGGAAAAAGCAGGAAACGGGGTACTGATTTTGGATGATCAGCCATGATTGATCATATTGAATGGCAGTGCTAGCTCGAAGGGCCGAATGGCCTACTCCTGCACCTATTTTCTATGTTTCTAAGCCATTTGGCAGCCCACTTACCCAGCTGATCAAGATCCTACTGTCATTCTTGATAAACATCTTCACTATCTATGATACCACCTATTTTAGTGTCATCTGCAGACTAACGAATCATGCCTTGTACATTCCCATCCAAGTTATTGGTAAAGATGACAAACAGCAATGGGCCCATGTACCGATCCCTGAAGCACACACACGTCACAGGCCTCCAGTCTTCTTATCAAAGGCCTTGCAAAAGTCCTTACAGACTATCTCTATGGCCCTGCCCTCATCAGCCTTCATCGTTACTTCATCAAAAAACTCAATCAAATTTGTGAAACTCGATCTCAAATTCACAAAACCATGCTACTACCCATATCTTTCAAGGTGCATGTATATCTTATCCCTCAGAATCCTCTCCAGTAACTTTCCTACCACAGGTGTTAGGCTTACTGGTCTATTGTTCCAAGGTTTTTCTTTGCAGTCCTTCTTAAATAGAGGCACAACATTAGTAACCCTTCAGCCATCCAGCACCTCGCCTATATCGAACAATGATTCATGTATCTCAGCTAGGACTCCTGCAATCTCTTCTCTAGCTTCCCACAGTGTCCTTGGATAAATCTGATCAGGCCTGGGGTGGTTCCAAAGGCCCTGTTATTGTCATGTGCGCCAATTAAGGTGCAGTGATATGCGAATTATCATACAGCCATACTAAAAAAAGCAACAAGACACACAACTACATAAAGGTTAACATCAACATCCACCACAGCGGATTTCCCACATTCCTCACAGCGATGGAAAGCAATAAAGTCTAATCTTCTTCCCTCTTTATTCTCCCGAGGTCGGGGAGATCGAAGATCCCGTGTCGGGGTGGTCAAAGTTCCTGCGACCTGGAGCTCCTGAAGCCGGTCCCCAGCAGAGGCTGCTAGTTAGATAGTTATTTACCTTCATAAGTCACAGGTGTCCAGCATCTACTAGGCTATAACGCAGAACGCCCTTGAGACAACTCCATTAAAGTTCCCAAGTTTCCAAGTCTTTTGTGTTTCTCCTCAATAAAATAGAGGAGAAATATTCATTGCCCATCTCCTGTGGCTCCACATGTCTTTGCCCCTCCTCGCGGCCTACCACCTGGATTGGTGCAGCCTTTCCTGCCAGAGACCGGCAGCTTCAGCAGCGGCACAGCACGGGATTCCATCGCGGAGCGAGCGGTGCCTTGCTGGGAATCGCCATGTTGGAGCTCCGGAGTGCTGGGACTGCCGAATTTGACACAGTGGAGCTGTGGTCTGCAGAGCTTCCAGCCGCGGGCGGCGCTGACTTTCCCGTCGCGGGCGGTGCTGTCTCTGACTTGACGTTGACGTTTCAGGTTGAGACCATTCTTCAGAGTCTGAAGAAGGGTGTCAACCCTGAAAGGTCACCCATTCCATCTCGCCAGAAATGCTGTATGACCCGCTAAGTTACTCCAGCATTTTGTGTCTATCTTTGGTGTAAACCAGCATCTGCAGTTCCTTCCAACACTTTCTATTATACTATCTTTTTAAAGCTACTTAGATAAAAGATTGAGTTGTAATGAGGAATATTGAGAAGAATGTAAATTTTGTTTGAATTTTCAAATTAATTTTGAACATCCAACGATTTAATTAATCTGTTTACTGAAAGAAAGCTGTTTCATTATCTAAATAGTCAATAAAGGAGATGGTGACATCATCACTAGGTACTGTAGCTTTTTACTTAATGACCAACTTCAATGAAATGGCGCAGTTCAAGTTTGGGTTTCATTAATCATTAATGTTTGCTTCGTAATCAAGGAGAATAAATCAGTGAACCATCAGTCTTAGTTCATGGCAACTCCTGGAGAATATGGTGCCATCTTTACTCCAATCAAGCAAGACATTTTGCACTAAAATAACCTGTACCCATTTATTATTTTTAATTGCTCTTAATTACAATAAATATCATAAACATTCCATGATGAAAGTTATTATTTTCCCAGTTTTTTGATGTCTATTGATTAACCAATATTGATTAATTTTTGGAATGGAATTGAATCGTTTATCGTCATGTGACAATCACAGTGAAATCCTTTGCTTGCATATGCATGGTATGCAAATAGTTACAAAGTACCCCTGCCAGCTCCCCCTTTGTTCTTCCCCCTCCCCCTCCCCATAGAGTTCCCCCACGCCCTCATCGACTGCCGACCGCAGGTTGACCCGCGAGGGTCCCACCATCGGCGAGGCTCCCACTGTCACCGAGGCTCTCACCATTGGCGAGGCTCCATTTTAACTTGCACTGAACGATATTCTCTTATCCTGTATCTATACACTGTAAATGGGTCGATTGTAATCATGTATTGTCTCTCTGCGACTGGACCTGTAGCTTTTCACTGTACCTCGGTACACGTGACAATATACTAAACTGAAGTTCTGAAACAAATAAGATAAATCAAAATTGCTTTGGTAGCTAACAAGGGAATGGAAAGTGGGTTAAAATCAAACTTATCGATGAAAACAATTTATCAGTCAGCACTTGTTATTGATTCATTGCAAAAGAAGGATTACTTTTAGAAAAATCATGATGAAGTATACAAGTAATGTATTCTATGTACTATGTTCTGCGTTTTATGAAGTAACCTTTCATCTTTTTTGTTTTAATTGAGGTAGGATGAGGGAACTGTCTAATATGAGGGTGAGAACACCCATTGGAAAACAGTTCTGCAGAGCAAAGGCAAGGATAATTAGTTGAAAATAGATACAAAAGCTGGAGTAACTCAGCGGCACAGACAGCATCTCTGGAGAGAAGGAATGAGTGATGTTTCAGGTCGAGACCCTTCTTCTCGACACGAAACATCACCCATTCCTTGTCTCCAGAGGTGCTGCCTGTCCCGCTGAGTTACTCCAGCTTTTTGTGTATATTTTCAGTTTAAACCAACATCTGCAGTTCCTTCTTACACAAGGATAATTAATGCAGTTCTGCTCTGAGATTTACGTCATTTAAATATTTTGTTCAATTCATCTAGTTGTGAATAATGAACAAGGAACATGGGGTAGCTAGGAAAGCATATTCCATCCAATTTCTGTTGATGTAACGTTTATGTATTGATTATGCTGGCAGTCATTCTTCTTGCCCTGAAGCTGCGTTGGTCTTTGCGGATGATTGCGCTCTCCTGGCGTCCAATTAATCGTGTGCATATTTGCAGAGGCGGCACAGTTGTTTGGTCTTAATATCAGTCTCAATAAGACAGAAGTCCCCCACTAACGAGCCAGCTCCATGTGTACACATTGACAACACACAGCTGAAAACAGTTGACGCTTTCAAGTACTTGGGCAGCGTAATATCTTCTGATGGTTCGCTGAGTAATGAAATATCGACCAGTCAGCAGGGCCAGTCAAGCACTTGGTCAACTCCGAGTACGGATGTTAAACCACCACAACATTAAGCTGCCAACTAGGCTGAAAGTCTACAAAGCTGTAACACTCTCCAGCTTGCTGTATGGATGTGAACATGGACCTTGTACAGGAATCACATCCACCAGATTGAGAAATGCCGCATGCACTGACTCTCTGCGGTCCATCACGTGCATTCGCTGGCAAGACAGGGTGACAGCGTGGACGTGCTGGACTGTCTGGTTTCACGAGCATCGAAGCAATGATCATAAAGGCCCAGCTTCCATGGACAGGCCATGCGATCAAGATGGATGAATCCTGCATGCCTTGTCAACCCCTGTATGGAGTTCTGCCACTGGGTCAAAGGAACCCAAGGAAACGCCCAAAGAACCGGTTCAGCGACTGCATCATGGCCCACCTCCAGCACGCAGGCCCAGCCCCTAAAGAACTGGAAACCTGTGGCAGTGACAGGACTGGCTGGTGTACAACCACGAGGAAGGAGGTCAGCAGTTTCGTAGACAATTGCCGAAGCCGACTGGTTCATGGCAGTGACCATCATTTCATTAGTTTTAAAGTAGCTATGCAGAAGGATGGGACTTAAAATCCTAAATGGCCCGGACTGGGTGGGCCGAAGGGCCTGTTTCTGTACTGTACCTTTAAACTAAACTAAGTCAGGGAGCTCCTGGCTGGTAAGACTGACGTCAGTAGCCTGAACGTTGGTGGGGACTCTTAGGAACAGGATCTACTACCATTTGGATAGGCAATCTAATATGGACAGTCTCACGAATCTGATAGAGATCTTTGTAGTACTCACCGAGGATTTATATGGACCTTAGCAAGTACTTTGATAACTGGAAGGTTATATTGGATGGAATGCAAGGGGAGTTAGCCGATTGAATTCAAAATTGGCTTAGAGGAGGGTCAAAGGGTACTTATGAGGGATAGACACAAAAAGCTGGGGTAACTTAGCGAGGTAGACAGCATCTCTGGAGTAAAGGAATAGGTGATGGTTCAGGTTGTTTTTAAGATTGGGGGCCTGTGACCACTGGAGTCCACGGCTGTTATTTATATACATCAACGATTTGATGACAATTAGCTTAGTTTACAGCATTTCAACGTTCTCGCACTAAATGTTCAACCCTTTATCTGTGGACAGCTTGATCGTATTCTTAGTGTTCAAGAAGGAACTGCAGATGCTGGAAGATCGAAGGTACACAAAATTGCTGGAGAAACTCAGCGGGTGCAGCAGCATCTATGGAGCGAAGGAAATAGGCGACGTTTCGGCCTGAAACGTCGCCTATTTCCTTTGCTCCATAGATGCTGCTGCACCCGCTGAGTTTCTCCAGCAATTCTGTGTACCTTCGATTGTATTCTTATATGGTCTTTTCTTCGACTGGATAGCACAGGGAAAAAAAAAGCTTTTGCTGTACCTTGGTACATGTGACAATAATAAATTAAACTAAACTAACATCTAGATCAGTTGGGAAGATGGCCCACGACAAGGGGAATGGAATTGAATTTTGACAAGTGTGAAGTCTGTGGTGTGTCAAAACAGGGCAGGACTTTCACAGTAAATGATGAAGCTCTGGATAGACACAAATCTGAGCGTACAGATCCATAGGTCCCCCAAAGAAGCGAAAATCTCTCCCCTGGGAAAAATACAGTTAATATTCAACTTATCCATGCTTTCGTGATCTTGTACATCCCAATAACGTTACCACTCAATCTTTTACGCTCCAAATCCCCAGCATATCGAACCTTTCCCTTTAACTCAAGCCTTAAAGGCCTGGGAACATATTGGTGAATCTCTTTGGCACCCTTTATAACTTAATGACACCCTCCCTCTCCCTGGGCAGCCAGAACTACACGCAGGATTTCAAGTGTGTTGAATCATGATGTCCCAACTTTTGAAGTCGATAGTTTTCCCAATGCTGTTGGATTCCACCTCTTAGAATCCCCTCCAACAACTTTCCCTCAACTGATGTCAGGCTCACTGACCTGTAGTTCCCTGGCTTGTCAAACAAACTTCTTCAATACTTTGTCCACCGGACTCACTACTTTTGGTTGTTTGACCAAACATAGAACACTGACCAGTACAGCACAGGAACAGGCCCTTCGGCCCACAATGTTTGTGCCGAACATGATGCCAAGTTACACACAATGTGCTGGAGTAACTCATCGGGTCAATAGAATAGAAAATAGTATAGAATAGTTTCTTTATTGTCATTGTAACATGAACCATGTACAACGAAATTTAAAAATGTCAGCCAGTCAGTGCACCATTCAAACATTTCTAAAAGCTAACGATACATACAAGATAAAATATACAAGCTTAACTAATGTCAAGCAACATTTCTGGAGAAAAAGGATGGTTATATTGGATGGAATCCAGGGTGAAGTAGCCGATTTAATTCAAAATTGGCTTGGAGGAAGGATAGTTTAGTTTAGTTTAGTTTAGTTTAGTTTAGTTTAGTTTAGAGATACAGCACGGAAACAGGCCCTTCGGCCCACCGGGTCCGTGCCGACCAGCGATCCTCGCACATTAACACCATCCTACACACACTAGGGACAATTTTTACATTTACCAAGCCAATTAACATACAAACCTGTAAGTCTTTGGAGTGTGGGAGGAAACCGAAGATCTTGGAGAAAACCCACGCAGGTCATGGGGAAAATGTACAAACTCCGTACAGACAGCGCCCATGGTCGGGATCGACCCGGGTCTCCGGCGCTGCATTGGAGCCACGGTGACTGTTATGGAAGATAGACACAACAAAGCTGGAGTAACTCAGCAGGTCAGACAGCATCTCTGGAGAAAAGGAATAGGTTACAATACGTTTCAGGTTGTTTTAAGATTGGAGGCCCAACCCAAAACATCCCCCATCCAGTTTCTCCAGTGATGCTGCCTGACATGCTGAGTTACTCTAGCACTTTGTGTCTATCTTTGGTATAAACCAGCATCTGCAGTTCTTTGTTTCGACTGTATATGATGCCAATTAAAATTGACCTCTCACCGGCTGGTACATGATTCATATCCCTCTATCCTCTGCACTTCCATGTGCCAATCTAAAAGCTTCAAACACCATTATCATATCTGTCTCCTCCACCACCTCAAGCAATGCAATGTAGGCCTCTACAACCCTCTATGTATAAAAACTCACTCCTCACCTCTCCATTGAACTTTTCCCCTCTCACTTATCTAATGCCCTCTAATGTTGGACATTTACACTCTGGGATAAAGGTTCTGATTGTCTAGATTACTTTGGAATGTTTTTTTCCCCTTGCTTCCAATGAAATATGTGACCTGATAGAATAAAATATACAAGCTCTTTACCTGTGCAAGGGAAACCCAGTCCATAAAAGAGAAATTAACATTGTTGACTAATTCTTCCCTTTTACCAATTAGCCCCATAATAATTATCTGCAATCTCCCTACAGGGCAACATAGTGGTTCAGTGGTAGAGCTACCGCCTTACAGCGCCAGAGACCCGGGTTCAATGCTGACTACGGGTGCTGTCTGTACGGAGTTTGTACGTTCTCCCCGTGACCTGCGTGAGTTTTCTCCGAGATCTTCGGTTTGCTCCCACACTCCAAAGACATACAGGTTTGTAGGTTCATTGGCTTGGTAAATGTAAAAATTGTGCCTAGTGTGTGTCGGATAGTGTTGATGTGCGGGGATTGCTGTTCGGTGTGGACTCGGTGGGCCTGTTTCCGTGCTGTTAAATTTGTGTTGATTGTGTGTTTTTGTCATTTTTTAAATTATATGTATGACTGCAGGGAAACAAAATTTCGTTCAGATCGAAAGGTCTGAATGACAATAAACGAATCTAATCTAATCTAATCTGTATCTCTAAACTAAACTACACATCTGCTCCCTTAATTACCACTGTCAAATGCAGGCAAATAGAAGTGGCTTTTGATGAGGCGGTACCCGGACGTGGCGTCGAAAGACGAGAAGCCGAAGCAAAGAAGTCGAAGCCAAATAACCGAAAACATACGAAGCCGAAACGCCAACGAACCGAAAGGGTGGGACGCCTAAATACAAGCTAACCGAATGGCCGGGGGGGGGGGGGGGGGGGGGGAGTGGGACGAGATAAAATTATTCGTTGCCATGCACGCTTATCATCTGCCCAGCAGGAAATTTGTGTACCCCCTCCATGTTTTAAAAGCAATTTACAGTGGCTGCCAATGACACGAGCCGCCTGTCCCCGCGGCCGGGGTGGGGGTGAATCACCCTGGTGTGGGGGTTGGGTCCGATGGCGGTGCACCGTGGTCAGTGACTCTAGGACCAGCCTGTCCCACACCACTGCTCCACCCGGCACTGCCGACGCACAGCCCGTCACAGTGCGGGCGCACGGGGGAGACGAGGCAGAGGGCAGCCGTGGCCGTGGGAGAGTGGGGGCAGCCCTGAGGGATGCGCTCCTTCGGCCGCTTACAACTTGGTGCTCGGGTTCAGATTGCCCAGTCACCTATGGCTTGTGTGGGAAAATGACCCCCACCCTCCCGTCTCCACCGGCCAGTGATGTGATGGGCACGGGGGTCTGGAACAAACGCTGACACGTCCCGCCCCCTGGCGTCGTCATGCCCGTTATTTGACTTTTCGGCAATGCGGCATTCGGTTCGTTGGCTTTTAGGCGTCCCACCCTTTCGGTTCATTGGCGTTTCGGCTTAGTTTCCATTCGGCTATTTGGCTTCGACATCTTTGCTTTGGCTTCTCGTCCTTCGATGCCACGTCCGCACAGGGATGAGGCATCTTCTTTGGCATGGATGAGTTAGGCTGAAGGGCCTGTTTCAATGCTGCATGAATCCATGTCAAATTGGCTTCCTTGAAATAAAATATATATATATCTGCAGAAAAATGTCAGAACCAAACATTGGCCCATGCGTTAGGCGGATGCGTTAGGCGGAAGCGTTAGGCGGAAGCGTTAGGCGGATGCGTTATGCGGCAAGAAAGTGTACCCAATCTGGTCAGGAAAATAGCAAATGGAAATGAATCCCAGGAAGTGGTAGGTAATGCATTTCTGGATGTGCAAGAAGACAGGAGGATTGAATATGAATAGGAATCAGTTAGTGGTGAAGCACAAATGCTCCTTGGAGCATGTGCTGAAAGATCCTTAAAGGTAGCATGGCAGATCAATAAAGACATGCGTGATGCTATCATTTTTAGCTGTGGCATAAAATAAGAGTAGGCCAATTATGTTGGAAGCTGTATAAAACCTTATTTAGGCTGATGTCTGATAACCACTTTAGAGCAAATTTGCAGGGTGTATTTACAAAGTTGTTGTAGGCACTTACTGGGAAACTGTGGTCAAGAGAAAAGATAAAATACTACCATTTACCTCGAGGGAGAAAATGAGGGGGCAATTCCGTGGTATAAAGTGATGAAGGGCCCAGACAGTTTAGTTGAGTCTAGTTTAGTTGAATGTCAGGTGTACCAAGGTACAGTGAGAGGCTATTTGTTGCAAGCTAACCTGTCAGTAGAAAGACTATACAAGATTACAATCAGGCCGTCCACAGTGTACAGACACATGATAAAGCGAATAACATTTAATGCAAGATAAAGTCCAGAAAGTCTGATTACAGATGGTCCGTGGGTCTCCAATGAAGTTGATAGCAGCATAGGACCGCTCTCTAGTGATGAGCAGGGTGCGACTCATCGTTGATTACGCTGCTGGCCTTGCCGAGTCAGCATGAAGTGTCAATGGAGTCAATGAAAGGGAGGTTGGGTTTGTGTGATGGTCTGTGCTGCATCCACAATTCCCTGTCATTTCTTGTGGTCTTGGATGGAGCTGTTCCCAAACTATGCTGTGATGCATCGTGATCAAATGCTTTCCATGGCGCATCTCTAGAAGTTGGTGTAAGTTCTTGGGGACATGCCAAACTTTCGAAGTCTTCTAAGGAAGAAGAGGCATGGACATTGTTTCTTGGCCATTGCCTCAATATCAACCATCTCTATTTCAACACCGTCAACGTGTACCGGGGTAAGCGTACTGCTTCACTTCCTAATGTCAATCATTCTCTCCTTTGTCTTGCAAACATTGAGAGAAATGTTGTTGCCTTGATACCAGGCCACAAGGTTCACAGTCTCTGTCTCATCTTTAGTTGACATCAGAGATGGCATCAGCCGTGGACCTGTTTTGCCAGTAGGCAAACTGCATAGAGTCACAGAATGATACAGTGTGGAAACAGGCCCTTCGACCCAACTTGCCCACACCGGCCAACATGCCCCAGCTACACTAGTAACACCTGCCTGCATTTGGTTCATATCCCTCCAAACCTGTCCTATCCATGTACCTGTCTAACTGCTTGTTAAATATTGGGATAGTCCCTGCCTCAACTAACTCCTCTGGCAGCTTGTTCCATACACCCGCCACCTTTTGTATGAAAAAGTTACCCCTCAGATTCCCATTAAATAGTTTCCCCTTCACCTAAAACCTATGTATTCTGGTCCTCGATTCCCCTACTCTGGGCAAGAGGCTCTGTGCATCTACCTGAACGATTCCTTTAATGATTTTATACACCTCTATAAGATCACCCCTCATCGCCCTGCATTCCAAGGAATAGAGTCCCAGCCTATACAACATCTCCCTATAGCTCACACCCTCTAATCCTGGAAATATTCTTGTAAATCTTCTCTGTACTCTTTCCAGCTTAACAATATCTTTCCTATAACATGGTGCCCAGCCAATGGTCTAAATGCGGCCTCACCAACATCTTATACAACTGCAACATGACCTCCCAACATCTATACTCAATACTGACTGATGAAGGCCAATGTGGCAAAAGCCTTTTGACCACCTTATCTACCTACAACTCCAACTTCAAGGAACCATGCACCTGTACTCCTAGATCCCTCTGCTCTACAATCCCGAGGGCCTACCATTCACTGTGTAGGTCCTGCCCATGTTAGACTTCCCATAATGCATCACCTCACATTTCCCTGTAACGACCATTCCTCCGCCCACCTGGCCATCGATCCAGATCCTGCTGCAATCTTTCACAACCATCTTCACTATCTGCAAAACCACTCACTTTTGTATCATCTGCAAACTTGCTAATTTTGCCCTGTATGTTTGTTATCATCCAAATCATTGATGTAGATGACAAACAGTAACGGGACCAGCACCGAACCCGGAGGCACACCACTAGTCACAGGACTCCAGTCTGAGAAGCAACCTTCCACCATCACCCTCTGCTTCTTTCCATGGAGCCAACTTGCTATCCATTCAGCTATCTCTCCTTGGATCCCATGCGATCTAACCTTCCAGAGCAGCCTACCATGCAGAACCTTGTTGAACGCCTTACTGAAGTCCATGTACACAACATCTACAGCTCTCGCCTCATCGACCTTTTTGGTCACGTCTTCAAAAAAATCAATCAGATTTGTGAGACATGACTCCCACGTACAAAACCATGCTGACTATCCCTAATCAGCCCTTATCCATACAAATGCCTGTATAACCTACCCCTCAGAATACTCTCTAGTAACTTACCAACTACAGATGTTAAGCTCACTGGACTATAGTTCCCAGCATTTTCCCTGCAGCTATTCTTGAAAAGAGGCACAACATTTGCCACCCTCCAGTCTTCCAGCATCTCTCCTGTAGTTAAGGACGACTCGTAAATTTCAACCAGGGCTCCCGCAATTTCCTCTCTAGTTTCCCGCAATGTCCTCAGATATATCTGATCAGGCCCTGGAGATTTGTCTACCTTCATACATGACAGTACCTTCAGCACTTCTTTGATGGTAACACTGACTGCTCTCAAGACACTGCCATCAACTGCCCCAAGTTCTTCCATCCTACTGTTTTCTCGGTAAATACCGAGGAGAAATACACATTGAGGACCTTGCTCATCTCCTCTGGCTCCACACTTTGATTCCTGAGAGGTCCCACTCTCTCTCTAGTTATTCTTTCCCCCCTTATGTATTTATAGAATATTTTGGGATTGTCCTTAATGCTACTTGCCAGAGCTTTCTCCTGGCCCCTTTTGCCCTTCTGATCTCCTTTTTTAATTTTCTCCTTAATTCCCAAAACTCCTCCAGGGATGCACTTGATCCCAGTTGCCTATACCTGTCCCATGGATCCTTCTTGTTTTTGAACAATGCCTCAATTTCCCACGTCAGCCGAGCTTCCTTCCGTTTGCCTGCTTTGCTCCTCTCTCTAACGGGGACGTACATATCTTGATCTTTCTTCAGTACACTTTTAAAAACATCCCACTTGGCCCATGTTCCTTTCCCCTCAAATAACCTGCTCCAGTCAACTTGAGCGAGACCTTCTCTCAAAGTTGGCCTTACCCCAGTTGAGCATTTTAACACATGGGCCCTCTCTGTCCTTATCTATAACGATCTTAAACCTAATCGAACTGTGGTCACTGGAAAAATGTTCCTCCACACACACTTCATTAACTTGCCTTCCCAATTTCCCAATACTAGATCCAGTGTTGCCCTCTCACGTGTGGGGGCCTCCACATACTGCTTAAGAAAACTCTCCTCAACACGTTTGAGGAATTGCACCCCATTTAAATCCTTCACGCTATGATTTCCCCAGTCTATATTGGGAAAGTTAAAATCCCCTACTACAACAACCTTATTTGACCAGCAGCTGTCTGCAATCTCCTGGCACATTTGTTCTTCTAATTCCCGTTGACTATTCGGGGGTCTGTAGTACACCCCCAACAAGGCGATCATCCCTTTCTTGTTCCTCAGCTCCACCCATATAGCCTCACTAAACGAACCGTCCGTAATGTCACCTCTGAACACTGCCGTGACATCCTCCTTACCCAACAATGCAACCCCCCTCCTCTTTTTCCCTCACCCCTGTCTGCCCTGAAGCTCCTGTACCCCGGGAACATTGAGCTGCCAGTCCTGCCCCTCCCTTAAGCAGGTTTCAGTCATGGCTACAAGGTCCCAGTCGCTCGTACCTATCCATGCCCTCAGCTCATCTGCCTTCCCCGTCAGGCCCCTTGCATTAAATACATACATTTCTTCCTCCCTCGTTATTCTGTCCTCTAATCTTTCTCTCACCATCCTCCACACCAGCTTCTCACCTCCCACCTGCCACTGTCCTGTATGGAGCCCACCCCCCACCAATCTAGTTTAAACTCACCTGTGTAGCACTAGTGAACCTGCCTGCCAGTGGATCAAAGCTGATGGGTAGACTGGACTGGACAGCAATGATCTATTTCCTTCAGCAGAGAAGGCAAAATACAATTTAGAATAATTGTTAAATCAAAAGGTAGATAAGGAGAATTTATTACATCCAGTATGTGGTAGAGATTTGGAACTCATTACCTAAAAGGATAGTCTCCCATCGGGCAGAAGGCATAGATCTGTGAAAACGCACACCTCCAGATTTCTCTGTCCTTTCTGTCCTGAGCCGCCTCGACGGCCAGAGTGAGTCCCATGGCATATTGGAGGAGCAGCACCTCATATTGCGCTTGGATAGTTTACACCCCAGCGGTATGAACATTGCCTTCTCCAATTTCAGGTAGTCCTTGCTTTCTCCCTCCTTCCCTTCCTCTTCCCAGCTCTCCCACAGCCCACCGTCTCCGTCCCTTCCTTTCTTCTTCCCACATCAGTCTGAAGAAGGGTCTTGACCCGAAACGTCACCTTTTTCTTCGCTCCATAGATGCTGCCTCACCCGCTGAGTTTCTCCAGCATTTTTATCTACCTTCGATTTTTTCAGCATCTGCAGTTCCTTCTTAAACATCTCCAGATTCAGGGACAGTTTCTTCCCAGTTGTTATCAGGCAAATAAACCACCCTACCACAACTAGAGAGCAGTCCTGAACTACTATCTATCTCATCGGTGACCTTTGGACTATCTTTGTTCATGCGTTACTGGCTTTACCTTGCACTAAACGTTATTCCCTTATCATGTGTACACGTGTCAGGAATCTATACATTGTAAATGGCTCTAATGTAATCATGCATTGTCTTTCCGGTGACTGGTTAGCACGCAGCAAAAGCTGTTCACTGTACCTCGGTACACGTGACAATAAACAAAACTAAACTGAACTGGTGAAAGCAGAAACCCTCGACATGTTTAAACAACTTTGGGATGTGTTCTTTGAGGTCCGTTGACCCTTGTGACTATGGGCCTTGTACCAGAGAGTGGTATTGGTCTATTTTTATGTCCAGTGCATAAAAAATAGACCATATCTGCTCTTTCTCTTTTATGAATGATTATTTATGATTCCCGGTTGTCAGGCTGATGGTTTGTGGCGATGGCAAAATTCCACAACTTCCAATGAGTCGTCAGTGAATTGTTGCATGTTCCAAGTCACAAAATCAAAGAACTTCTCATTCTGAGTGAGAAACAGTGAGGAACCTAAGAACACAAGAATACAGGAGAATAGGCCAAACATATACTCTCATCCTCATGCTACCCAAGAGGACACAGTTTCAAAGAATCAAATATATACATCACACAAAGAAAGACACAAACCTCTCATTCTGGGCTACACCACTTAAGATGAACATAACATCAGAGGTAGCACACAGCAGATGTAGGGTCAGCACATCACAGCGATGGGCAGTGGTGTAGCGGTAGAGCTACTGCCTTACAGCGCCAGAGACCCAGGTTCAATCCTGACAACGGGTGCTGTCTGTACCGAGTTTTTACGTTCTCCCCATGACCTGAGTGAGTTTTCTCTGAGATCTTCGGTTTCCTCCCACAATCCAAAGACGTACAGGTTTGTAGGTTAATTGGCTTGGATTAAATATAAATTGTCCCTAGTGTGTGTAGGGTAATGTTAATATGCGGGGATTGCTGGTCGGTATGGACTCGAAGTGCCGAAGGGCCTGTTTCCGCGTCGATTCTCTAAACTAAACTAAGCAGAAGGTATATTACTTCAATAATCAAAATATATCTCCACAGAAAGACAACAACTCAAAATCACACAACAAAAACACAAATGTACACAAAATTATTGCCTGAGCTTTTGAGATAGCAAATGGAGTATGGATCGAACCTTGTTCTGAAAACTTCAATACATTCCAACTTAATAAAGTTGATAACGCAAGGCATACACCATAGAGATTACGATGGGCCTATGGATAATATGGGACAGAATCCATCTCTATCCTGTACCATAACTGATAAGCAACGTGTTGTTTCCATGCTGTATCTTTGAAAGAAACTAAACTAACATGATGTATCAACTCATCAGAAAGAGAGAGGGAAATAGACAATTTGACCCTACTCATGCAGACTAACGGCACAGAAACAGGCATCTTAGCCCATCTCGTTCACACCAACCAACTTGCCCCATCTAAACTAGTTGTTTGCCCGCATTTAGCCCAAAACCCTCCAAACCTTTTCTATTCATTTATCTGTCCAAATGTCTTTTAAATGGTGTTATGGTACCTGCTTCAACTACCTCCTCCAACAGCTCATTCCATGTATCCACCAGGCTCTGAGTAAAAAATACTGCCCTCAGTTTCTTATTTAATCTTTACCCTTGCAAATGATAAAAGGACTGGACAAGCTAGATGCAGGAATAATGTTCCCAATGTTGGGCGAGTCCAGAACCAGGGTCCGCAGTCTTAGAATAAAGGGGAGGCCATTTAAGACTGAGGTGAGAAAAAACTTTTTCACCCAGAGAGTTGTGAATTTGTGGAATTCCCGGCCACAGAGGGCAGTGGAGGCCAAGTCATTGGGTGGATTTAAGAGAGAGTTAGATAGACCGCTGGGGGCCTAGTGGAATCAAGGGATATGGGGAGAAGGCTGGCACGGGTTATTGATTGGGGACGATCAGCCATGGTCACAATGAATGGCGGTGCTGGCTCGAAGGGCTGAATGGCCTCCTCCTGCACCTATTTTCTATGTTTCTATGTATCTTAAACCTAGGCCTTCTAGTTCTTGACCCCCCCTACCCTGAGAAAAAGACTATGCATTCACCCTATCAATTCCCTGCATGATTTTATACACATCCATAACGTCACCATTTTCCTGCGCTCCAAGGAATAAACTCCAGACGGATGAGTCCATTGAGTCCTGGCAGCATCCTCCTAAATCTTCGTTGCACTCTATCCAGCTCAGTGACGTCCTTCCTATATTAGGGTGACCAGAATTGAACACAATACTCCAAATGTGGTCTCACCAACTGCAACCTGACATCCAAACTTCTATACTCACTACCCTGACTGATGAAGGCTGATGCACCAAAAGCCTTCTTTACCACTGACATTACTTTCAAGGGACTGTGTACCTGTACTGCTAGATCCCTCTGCTCTACAATATTCTCTGATACATAGCATTCACGGATAAGGTTGTAGCCTGGTTTGACTTCCTAAAATGCAACACCTCGCACCTATCTGCATTAGACTCCATTCAACGTTTCTTAGCCAACTTTATCGCAGCTGATCAAAATCCTGCTGTGATTATTAATAACTATCTTCACTGTCTCCGACTCCACCTTGCTTTCGTGTCAGCTGCAAACTTACTGATCAACCCTTGTACATTATACACCACAAACAGCAATGGGCTCAGCACCGATCGAGGCACATCAGTAGTCATAGAGCTCCAGCCAGAAAAGCAATCTAATATCACCCTCCTCTGCTTCATTTAATGAAGCCAATTCTGTACCCAGTCATTTAGCTCTCCCTGGATCCCATGCAATCTAACTCTTCAGAGCAGCCAACCATGCTGAACCATATCAGAAGCCTTACTGTTTATATAGTAAATATATAATATAGTAATGCCTTGCCCTTGTCGACCTTCTTACTTACTTCTTCAAAAAAAGCTCAATCAAATTCATGAGGCACGATCTCCCAGATACAAAACCATGCTGTCCTGCAAAGACTCTATCCCAATTCCTCCGTCTACGCTGCACCTGCGCCCAAGATGAGGTTCCACACCATCACATCCGAGACGTCCTCGTTCTTTATGGAATGAGGGTTTCCCTCTTCCATCATAGATGAGGCCCTCACACAGGGCCTCACATATCCCGCAGCTCCGCCCTTGCTCCCCCTCCCCCCCAGTGGCAACAGGGACAGAGTCCCCCTAGTCCTCACCTTTCACCCCCATCAGCCATCGCATACAGCACATAATCCGCTGGCATTGTCACCACCTTCAACGGGATCCCACCACCTCCCATCATCCCATCTCCACCCCTTTCCGTTTTCCACAGAGACTGGCCCCTCTGCAACTCCCCGGTTAACTCATCCCTTCCCACCTCATATCTCGCTTGGGCAGTTTACAACCCAGGAGAATGAATTTTGATTTCTCAAACTTCAAGTAACCCTTGCTTTCCCTTGCTCTCCGCCCCCCCCCCCCCCCCCCCCCCCACCCTAGTTTCCGACTAGTTCCATTGCATCCTGATTAATTTGACTGTGTTTACTGTTGTTGTAACCTTCCCCTCAGCCAACTATGAACCAGTCTACATTTTCTTGATCATCTTCTACTTTGCTCTGCCATGTAAACACCTTACCCTTCCTGATCTCTAGTTTCCCTTTCCCCTGACTCTCAGTCTGAGGAAGGGTCTCGACCCAAAGTGTCACCCACTCCTTCTCTCCAGAGATGCTGCCTGTCCCACTGAGTTACTCCAGCATTTTGTGTCTGTCTACTGACTATCCTTAGTCAGCCCCAATCAAACCTCAAATCTATACCCTCGTTCTTGATTGGGATGGCAGGCACTGGAATATTGCATCCAGTTCAGCCTCTTTATCGAAAACCTAGAGGAAAATTCCTGGCCCTTCCAATCCACAAGAATTCTTGAGAAAATATAACATTGGCTTGGCTTCCTGCAGCCCATGATGAAGGTGTCAAAGTATTTGTTTGATGTTGGAGATTGTGTCTTTTCCAACTATTTAAGACCAGACTCTCTATCTCCTGCAGACAAACACAAGATGTTGGATTAGCTCAGAAGGACAGGCAGCATCTCTGTAGAAAAGGAATGGGTGACGTTTTGGATCGAGACCCTTCTTCCGACTGAGAGTCAGGGGAGAGGGGAGGGAGAGATACAGAGATAAGGAGGTGTCAGATGTGGGGACGAGACATCAAAGAGGGTGGACATCAAGGAAAATGTAGAATAGATCATTGTTAGCCAGGAGAAGGTGACAACAAAGTAAACAGAGATAAAATGTAATCAGGGACAGTCAGACTGGTCAGAGAACTGGGAACGGGGAGGGATGGAGAGAGAGGGAAAGCAAGGGTTACTTGAAATTAGAGGTCAATATTCATACCGCTGGGGTGTAACCTGCCCGAGTGAGATATGAGGTGCTGTTCCTCCACTTTGTGCTGGGCCTCACTCTGACAATGGAGGAGGCCCAGGACGGAAAGGTCAGTGTGGGAATGGGAGGGGGAGTTAAAGTGTGTATCTTTATCTATCTCCTGCACATGGGTATATACTGCTCGAAGGTCCATTTTCATCTGGGCACACACGGGAAAGATGGGAATAACAAATGCTCATTATTTTAACTGCCACCCACTCAATAGAATTGTGGCAATAATTTAACTTAATTTCTCATTAATTAATCATGCAAAAATCCAATTATAAAATAGTGATCCATGTTGTTGAATATTTATACATCACAGGCTTAGTGGTAACCATGCTACAAAAAATTTAGGTCAAGTTGGTCGATGTTACTGTTTACACGGAAGTCTCATCTCACTAATGTGCCCCCATACAATTCTATTCCTTCCCCCTTACATATTTACAACGTTTTTCTTCTCATCCATCAGTGCTATCTTCTTCATCTATTCCTGCCAGCATTCTTGCAATTCTTCAATAAAGAAATGATTCTTAATTTTTCACATTTGTTTTCATGGTGATTATTATGTGCTGGACTTGCTCACAAGTGATGCCTTCGCTCCTGCTCCACCCATGTAAACCTCTTTGTAATGTTCAAATCCTATATTTGCTATATTATTATTCAGACATCTTCCATGCTTCAAGTCTGTGTGCCCTAGTTACATGCTTAAAAGTACAATAGGGTGGTGAATCTGTGGAATTCATTGCCACAGAAGGCTGTGGAGGCCAAGTCAATGGATATTTTTAAGGCAGAGACAGATAGATTCTCAATTAGTGTGGGTGTCAGGGGTTATGGGGAGAAGGCAGGAGATGAGAGGGAAAGATAAATCAGCCATGATTGAATGGCGGTGTTGACTTGATGGGTCGAATGGCCTAATTCTGCTCCTATCACTTATGAACTTATGTATTTATGAATTCAAATGTCTCTGAATTTTGGCATTATATGCATGACACCAGCTAACATTCACAGCACGTCAAAGAAAGAGAATTCCAATAATCTATTTTGTATAAAAGATTTCTGCTCAGCACAGTCTTAAATGGCCCAAGTCTTATCCTCATTTTTGATTTTCCACTGAGGACCCACAATCCTGTTTACATCAATGGGACGCTGTGGAGAGGGTCAAAAACGTCAAATTCCTGGGCATGCATATTTCCGAAGAACTTTCCTGGACCCAGCACACTGATGCAATTGTAAAGAAGGCACATCAACACCTCTGCTTCGTGAGAAGATTACGGAGAGTCGGTATGTCAAGGAGGACTCACTTGAACTTCTACAGATGCACAGTAGAGAGCATCGTGGCCTGGTTCAGGAACTTGAACGTCCTGGAGCGGAAAAGACTACAAAAAGTTGTGACCACGGCCCAGTCCATCACCGGCACTGAACTCTCCACCATCGAAGGGATCTATCGTAGTCGCTGCCACAAAAAGGCTGCCAAAATCATCAAAGACCCACACCATCCTGGCCACGCACTCATCTCTCCATTATCATTGGGAAGAAGGTACAGGAGCCTGAAAACTGTAACGTCCAGGTTCAGGAACAGCTTCTTCCCCACAGCCATCAGACTATTAAACACAACAACGAATAAGCTCTGAACTGCAACAGACTATTAATATTATTGCATTATATTTGTTATTTATTCAGTATATGCGCATGTGTATTTGAATTTAATTTGAATTTGATTCCTTTATTGTCATTCAGACCTTTCAGTCTGAACCAAATTACGTTGCCTGCAGTCATACACAGTAACAATAAATAACAAAACATACAATAAACACAAATTAACATCCACCACAGTGAGTTCACCAAGCACCTCCTCACTGTGATGGAGGCAAAAGTCTTAGTCTCTGTCTCTTCCCTCCTTGTTCTCCCTCTGCGCTGAGGCGATCGATCCAGGCCGAAGATGCCGCTCTCCAGTCCAGCGGACCTCCGTGGTGATGTCGCCGCCGCCGAAAGCCGGAACGCCGTCTCCGCTCCGAGACAGCCCGCCACAGCCTCAGCCCCGAGTCCCGCTGCATCAGCTCCGAGTCCCGCAGCCCGAGCCGTGGGCCACTGCATCAGCTCCGAGTCCCGCAGTCTCAGCTCCGGGCTGCTGCCGAAAGCTGGAACGCCGCAACAGCGAGTCGGGCCACCGCTGCCTCGGCCCCGAAGACGGCCAGCCTCGCGTTGGTAAGTCCTGGCTGGCTCTGCCTCTGGAGCCTCGAGGTCAGTCGCAGGTTGGAGACCACCAGCTCCGCCATTAGGCCTCAGCGCAGACGGAGGCAGAGAAGGGGGATACGACAAGAAAAAGTCGCATTCCCCCGAAGGAAGAGACAAAAAAAGATGATTCACCCCCCCATAACACAACCCAACAAACTAAAACTTAGCCAAAACAAGACAAAAAAAACAACAACAAAAAGTAAAGACAGACGGACTGCAGGCGAGCCGCAGCTGTTAACAGCGCCGCCACTTCTGGTATACACACACACTGAACATTTTTCTTCTCCCATTATTCACTATGTTTACATATTCTGTTGTGTTGCAGCAAGTAAAGGCCCTGTCCCACTTTCCCGAGTTACTCACAAACTCTCCTGAGTTTTCCCCTTGATTCGAACTCGGAGAATTACGGTAATAGCTGTTCGTAGGTACTCGGGGCTATTTTTTTAACTCATAGACTCATTTTTCAACATGTTCCAACTTACCTGATGCCCCGTGTTCCTACAGCTGGCATTACGAGTCACTATGAAACATCTACCGATTCCTACGGGCTCGCTACCGACATTCCCCGACATTCCCCGAGTTCAAGTCAAGGGGAAAACTCGATGGAGTCCGTGAGTAACTCGGGAAAGTGGGACAGACCTTAAGAATTTCATTTTCCTATCTGGGACATGTGACAATAAAACACTCTCTTGATTCTTGACTTGAACTTAGGAACTTCTGAATAACTCATTGTTACAGCTGACTATTGCAGTGACCAGTCGATTCCTCGGATCATCACGACTCAGGCAGCAGCACAGATTGTTAAGTCTTGAAGCATTCTGCAAATATTGGGATGTCAGCTGCAAAATGATGGTTTCACATCCGCACATATAATAGCCAATGCATCAACACAGGCGAGGCCAATCCACATGAAGCTGTGGGGAGGATGGGGAAAATGCAACAGTATCAGATGTCGTGTGATTAATGGAGAGGTGGTGCAGGATTGAGACCAGGCAAAACCTACGCACTTTATACTAATGAATATGCAACACTGATGGGGTGGCAGAGCCGGCAGCCTGGAGAAACTGCTGGAGGAAAACGTTTGAAAAATATTACATTTCATGACAGCAACTATTGTTGTCAGGCGGATAATAATAAAATAATGTTTGGAGAAGCCCATGAAAATGCACACAAGGCAGCTTACAACCCAGCAGTATGAATATTGATTTCTTTAACTTCAAGTAACCCTTGTTTTCCCTCTCTCCCCATCCTTCCCCCATCCTAGTTCTCCAACTAGTTCTACTGTCCTCCTGATTAAATATTACTGTCTGTATGCCTCGTTGTCACCTTCCCATCAGCTAGCAATGAACCATTCTGCATTTCCTTATCATCATGTGCTTTGATCTCTCATTTTCACTCCTTGCCTTCCATATTTCAGGACTCCCTCTCCCCTGACTCTCAGTCTGAAGAAGAGTCATGACCCGAAGCATCACCTATTCATTTTTTCCAGAGATGCTGCCTGTCCCGCTGAGTTACTCCAGCATGTTGTGTCTATCTTCGGTGTAAACCAGCATCTGCAGTTCCTTCCTACATACAGTATATTTCACAGGGTTGCCACATCCTACACATGCCTGTTCAGTATGCGTTTAGTTACAGTGCAATGCTAATTATTGGCCATTTTCCATTATCCACTGAGGAATTCTCCTCCATTACACAAAATGATTGAAATCCCAATGTATTAAGCGTTGTGCTAGAGGAGATTTCTGAATAATAGCTCCACTTGAGAACTGTCCAGGTTTGATCCAGAATCTGCAAGGGCTTCAGAATGATATCTGGGGCACTGTAGCCTGAAAAATCCACACCTACCAACTCACCATCAGCCATCTCCCATCCACCCACTCCACAAGGACAGATGTGCAGCTGTATTTTTTTTTAAATCAGCGCACTATTTAATCACGCAGCAGACTGATCAATGTGACAACAGCTCTGTGGAACTTCACATGATTGCAGATTCAGAATTCCCTGCATTATCGTGAAACTGAACCATTCATACCCCGACTGGAGAGCAGTCCTGAACAACTATTTACTTCATTGGTGACCCTTGGACTATCTTTGATCTGACTTTACTGTCTTTATCTAGCACTAAACGTTATTCCATTATTATGTATCTGTTCACTATGAATGGCTCAATTGTAATCATGTATTGTTTTTCTACTGGCTGCTTAGCGCGCAACAAAAGCTTTTCACTGTACCTGTATAAGTGACAATAAACTAAACTGGACTGAACTGAACCGAACTGAGTCAGTTTGAAACCCAGGGCAAGGGAGGGAAATACTAATGGTGGTTTCAGGAGTCACCCTTTTGACGTTAAGTGCATTAAGGACCTGTCCCACGAGCATGCGACCTGCATGCGGCGAGCGCGACCAAACCGGAAGCGGGGGCCGCGCATAGGCCGAGTGAGTGACGTGAAGTTCGAGCAAAGTCCTCGGGAAGTTCGCACGTGACGTACGGTGTCAAGACACTGCGCATGCCTGTCAAGGCGGCGCGTACGGTGTCGAGTTGGCTGCGGGCCGGCAGGCTGTTGCCGCGCGGAATTTTTGAACACGGTCAGTTTTTCGGAGCCCCGCGCGATGTCGGGACCAGCTCCGCACAACTTCATACGGCTCCAGCGATCGAAGTGGGACCAGCCCCGCGAGGCTGTACGGCTCAAGCGACCACGTTAGGTCGCGCTTGCCGCATGGAGCCGCATGCTCGTGGGACAGGCCGTTTACAAGCTTACTTAAATATGACTTTCAGGATGTCGAGTGCAAGCGTGCAAAGGAATCATGCATGTAGCTTTTGAATACGTTGATTGCTTTATTGGATATCCCTATGAGAAGAACAAGTTACAATATAAGGGATATGAGTACGGTAGGCAGCACGACTCTCGTCAGCAGCGGCCTCTGCAGCCCGTCTGCGTTTTTATTATTTTTTGTCTATGTTTTTATGTAGTTTTTGTTATTTTTTGTTGGGGTACGTGTGTGGGGGGGTGGGGGTGGGGTGGGAGGGAGGGGGTAACTTTAAAATCTCTCCCTGCACGGGAGACCCGACCTTTTCTTTGTCAGGTCTCCGTTGTCGATGGGGCTGCAACGAGGAGCAGCCTCCAACAGGAAGACCGGGGGCTCTGGTGCCGACTACTCACCTCACCGTCGCGGAGCTGGCCGAGTCCAGAGCGGGTGGAGCGGTGGTGGAGCACTGCTGCGGCCCGACCTCCGGAGATTCGGTGGCTGCAACTGCGGGTCTGGCGGACGGCGGCACCGGGAGGGTCCCTGGAGGGTGACCGCTTTTCAGGGCTCCCGCAACAGCGACTTCTCCCGCCCGAGTTGCGGGGTTGAAGAGCTCCTGGAGCGGGGCCTTACAGCACCGCCCCGCGCGGCTCGGAATGGCCGCGGGACTCTGCGAGCGCACGCCGGGGGCTCTAACACCAAGACCCGGTGTGCGACCTTGCATCACCCGGCGTGGCTTTAATGGCCGCGGGACAATCACCATTGCCAGCCGGGGGCTTTGACTTTGACTCTGACATCGGGAGGGGGAGTGCAGTGGAGAGATAAGTTTTTAAGTTTTTTTGGCCTTCCATCACAGCAATGTGATGGATGTTTATTTAAATTATGTTGTGTCTTGGGTCTATTTGTTTGTAATGTATGGCTGCAGAAACATCATTTCGTTTGGACCTCAAGGGGTCCAAATGACAAATAAATTGAATCTTGAATCTTGAGTTACAGGTTTTTGAAAATACTGCATGGCAAGGACTGAGAAAAAATGAGAAACAAGTAATTTCATACCACATGAACTCTACAGCATGTCGCCAGTGCAAGGTTCAATGCCTACTGTACCGTTAAAACATAGTGAAATGATTGCTACACTAAAATCCAGATTTAGCTCCAAATGCAACATACTTTCCGTCCAAATTTTATTATGTAATCACATTATCAATATTTCTGCACTGTAATATTATGTTTCCATAATGTGGATTAATTAATCCTTTTGTATATTCTTGAAAGGCTTGTGTTCAAATAAAAGATATTATGTGGCTTTTTATTGTATCTTATATTAACAATACAACAAGGTATTTTTGAAATGTAGTTAATACTGTAACAGCCAATCTACATAGAGTAGGCTTCCACTATGGGATAACCTGCCGGTAATCTTTGTTTTAATAAGATTAGTTGAGGTATAAATATGTGTCAGGACAATAATCACTGACCTCTACAGGGTATGTCCCTGACAACTTGATTAGGCTTTGAGGCCTACTATGTAGTCATGACTACTATGTTCTGTTGTGCTGAAGCAAAGCAAGAATTTTATTGTCCTATCAGGGACACATGACAATAAACTCTCTTGAATCGTGAATCTTGAACCTTGAGGTAACTACTTGGAATGCTCAGCACTGAACGAGAGGCCTTTGTACATTTATGGAACTTTTGTGGGTTCCATTATCAGTGGTTGCCACTCAGAGCCACACTAGTTCAACCAATGTTGTGGCTACCCAAGTGCCAAGTCACAGCCTCCAGCTAGGTCACAGTGTCAACTAACATCATGAGTTCCCAGATAGACACAAAAAGCTAGAGTAACTCTGCGGGTCAGACAGCATCTCTGGAGAAAAGGAAAGGGTGACATTTCAGGTCGAGACCCTTCTTCAGATTCAGTCTGAAGAAGGGTCTCGACCGGAAACGTTACCTATTCCATCCCTCCAGAGATGCTGTCTGACCCACTGAGTTACTCCAGCTTTTTGTGTCTATCTTCGGTCTAAACCTGCAACTGCAGTTCCTTCCCACACAGTAAGAGTTCCCAGGCCTGACACTTCCATTTTGACCAGGAAAAATAATTTAAAGTTTCTAACTAATTTATGGAGCATTTGAACTACTGTTCAACATTGGTGCAATGCTGACCTGTACCTCACGTATAAGGCTCAAACCAATTCAAGGCAGACAGACGAAATGTGTAAGAAGGGACTGCAAATGCTGGTTTAAACTGATGATTAAAGATGGAGTAACTCAGTGGGTCAGACAGCATTTCCGAAGGAAAGGAATAGGTGACGTTTTGGGTCGAGACCCTTCTTCAGACTGAGAGTCGGGGAAAGGGAAACGAGAGATTTAGATGGTGATGTAGAGAGATATAGAACAAATGAATGAAAGATATGTAAAAAAGTGACACTAATATAGGGGACAGGCCATTGTTGGCTGTGGCTTAGGTGAAAACAAGTTACAGACAACAATTGAACACTTTTTGTATCGCTGCTGGTCAGTCCAGACTTGCTTCAAGCTAGTGTGAGCTAATATTATTTTTATTTAAATATAAGCTTAGACGAAGCAATAAATCGGGAAAAAGTACTTGGTAAATCCAAAAAGCTGGAGTAACTCAGCAGGTCAGACAGCATCTCTGGAGAAATCTGTTTCTTCTGTCCCGCCGAGTTACTCCAGCGTTTTGTGTCTATCTTCGGTTTAAACCAGGTTTAAACATCTGCAGTTCCTTCCTACACAAAAGGACTTGGTATGTATAAATGGGAAACCAGTATTATCTAGTTTTCCACATTTCTGCAATGCAACTGTTGCTGACAAAGACACTGCAGTAACATTTCCCCAGCAAGCATATTACATGCAAGCCCTGCAATTTCAATACCACTGCATTAATCAATTGTAGAAATGGTTCTTGAGTTTTAAAGGCACAAACAGATGGAGAGGAAATCTCTCCTGGGGATGAAGTGGCATTTTATTTCTACTCTCATGTTACTTTGCTCCCTGCAGAATTATTAGTTAGTATGAACTGGCAGGCTCGTGCTTCCATACAGTACAGGCCAGGTAGTAATGTTATTTACAGGCATCCAAAATCTGAATGTTGGTTAAATTCATTTTTATCCGTGACAAGAAAATATTAAAATACTTGAATAAATACATCATCAATTAATGTTAGCAAGCTAATCACTGTTTAATGGCAGCCAATGAAACAAATATACTTCAAATAACCAGATATAATTTGCTTTTGGTTTTATTAGCTGTAACCTGGGAAGCTGACTCAGCAAATGCAAATATCTGCAGAAGCTGGGCATCTAAAATAAAAACAAAATTGTTCAGAGCTTCAAATGAGATATTTTTAAATTATTCACCTGATTTAGTTTAGTTTAGTTTAGAGATACAACGTGGAAGCAGGCCCTTCAGCTCACCGAGTCCACACCGACCAGCGATCCCCGCACATTAACACTATCCTACCCTAGGGATAATCTTACATTCATACCACACCAATTAACCTACACACCTGTACGTCTTTGGAGTGTGGGAGGAAACTTAAGTTCTCCCTTAAGAGAAAACCCACGCAGGTCACGGGGAGAACGTACAAACTCTGTCCAGACAGCTCCCGTAGTCAGGATCGAACCCGGATCTCTGGTGCTGTAAGTGCTGTAAGGCAGCAACTCTACCGCTGCGCCACCGTGCAGCCCTGATGTTCAAAAAAGTATTGTTCCTTTGCTCTTGGACACAGTACTCTAGATGTTGCCTCACCAACGTCTTGTACAATTGTACCATAGCATCCCAACTTTTATACTCAATACACTGACTCATGAAGGCCAATGTACCAAAAGCTCTCTTAACAACCCTTCTTAACCACCTCAGGGTAATATGCACCCTATTCCCGGATTCCTCTGCTCTACAAGCCCCACCATTCACTGTCTGGGAGCTACTCAAAGATATCGGGGGGGAAAACCAACACGTCACGGAGAGAACGTACAAACTCCGTACACAGCACCTGTAGTTGGGATTGAACCCAGGTATCTGGCGCTGTAAGGCAGTAAATCTACCGCTGCGCCACCTTGCCACCCTGCAGACTTACAAAGCATGCCTTGTTCATTCTCATCCAATTTGTTGATATAGATGACAAGCAGCAATGTGCCCAGCCAGCAGTAATCCATGAAACACTAACTAGTCACAGACCTCCTCCACCACCATCCTTCCTTGTAGCCAATTCTGTATTATTATTTATAAATGTACAGAATCATCTTTATTTCCCGCTTAAATATTAATTACAAACACATAAAGTCACAATTTAGGCTTTACCAGATAGTTGTCGATTCAAAGTACTGATTTAATCAAAAAAATGTGTAAACATGATTATTTAAATAGAAGATAGACACAAAATGCTGGACAGGCAGCATCTCTGGAGAGGTAACGTTTTGGATCGAGACCATTCTTAAGTCTGTAGAAGGATTTTGACCCTAAACGCCACCCATTCCTTCTCTCCGGAGATGCTGCCTGTCCCGCTGAGTTACTACAGCTTTATGCGTCTATCTTCAGACTAGGAGTCAGGGGAAAGGGAAACAAGATATATAGACGGTGATGTAGAGAGATATAGAACAAATTAATGAAAGATATGTAAAAAAGTAACGATGGTAAAGGAAACAGGCCATTGTTAGCTGTTTGCTAGGTGAGAATGAGAAGCTGGTGTGCCTTGGGTGGGGGTGGGACAGAGACAGAGCAATCTAGGAGTTACTTGAAGTTAGAGAAATCAAATTCATACCACTGGGTTGTAAGATGCCCAAGCGAAATATGAGATGCTGTTCCTCCAATTTGCATTTGGCCTCACACTGACAATGGAGGAGGTCTAGGACAGAAAGGTCAATGTGGGAATGGGAAGGGGAATTAAAGTGTTTGACAACCAGGAGATCAGGTAGGTCCAGGCGGACTGAGCGAAGGTGATCAGCGAAATAAATGCAATTTGATAAAAGCAGGGTCAGTGAACGGGAAGAGAATCTTGACTTGGCATAAATAATATATATTCAACATTGAGAGAGATGGAGTGAATTTCTTGCTAAATTTAATTTCTCTCTTTCGTGAAGATTGATTTAATTATTAATATTCTCCCTGGCTCGCTCACGGTCTGTTCATAATAAAGAAAAAAGCCACTTGCTACTAACACTTAATTAATTTACAATGTTAATTTTCCGATAATTAACACTGTTGCAATGGGTTTTAAATGTGAAAATTGTTTTAACTAAAGAAAAACACATACATTTTCCCTCCTGCAGATTTCCCCAGTTTAGTTTTCAAGTAATATATGTTGTCCTTCTATGATCTGCACATTTGTCTTTAAAGCTATTTAATCTTGGTCTGCAATTATCTGCCTTTATTGTTTCAGCAATTTTTGTTGCAGAGTGATTCCTTAATAATTAATCTAGTACATTCCTTTCTTAATCATGGCATAAGGTGAGCAAGGAATGATCTTAGAACATACAAAGAACATAGAACTTCAGCCCACAATGTTTGTGCCAAAAACAATGCCTGGCTAAACTGGTCTCATCTGCCTGTAGATGATCCATATCCCTCTATCCCTCACTTCCATGTGTCGATCTAAATGCCTGTAAAACACCATCATTGTATCTGCTCCCACCTCCACCCAGCCCCCATCACTCTGGGTCAAAGAAAATGCTCCGCACATCCCCGTCTCACCTTAGAGCTATGCCCTCTAGTGTTGGACATTTCCACCCTGGGGAAAAGGCTCCGATTCTCTATCCCGAAGTTAGACACAAAAAGCTGGAGTAACTCAGTAGGATAGGCAACATCTCTGGAGAGAAGGAATGGCAGACGTTTCTGGTCGAAACTCTTCTTTAGACCAGTCTGAAGAAGGATATTGACCCGAAACGTCACCAGTCTGAAGCCCGCCTACTATGAGGAACCTTATCAAAAGCTTTACTAAAATCCATGTATACAACATCCTGCACGCTATCTTCATCAATCCCCTTTGCGTCAAAAAGCTCAATCAAAATAGAGAGACATGACCTGCCATGTACAAACCATGCTGGCTACCTCTGATTAGCCCATTCTCTTCCAATTGGGAGTAAATCCTATCTTAAAGAATTCTCGCTAGAGGTTTCCCTACCACTGACGTGAGGCTCATCAGGCTGTTTAGTTCCCTGGATTTCCTCTACTTCCCTTCTTAAATAAAAGAACAACAATGGCTAATCTCTAGTCCTCTGGGAGCCTTGGGATTTTCCTTAATCCGACTCCCCAATGATATTTCATGGTTCCCTTTGTCCCTTCTAATCGCCCTCTTGAGTTCTTCCCTCCTTGCTTTATCTTCCTCATCTTATGCCACCTTCTTAAACCTGACATGCGCTTCCTTTTTCTTCCTGACCAAGTTTACAACCTCCTTGGCCATCCACAGTTCCATCACTTTGCCGTCTTTATCTGTCCACCGTATATGCGGATCCTGCACTTTGATCAGCTGGCCTTTAAACGACTCCCATGTGTTGTCTGTGGACCTACCCAATAACAACTGCTACAGAAGATCAGGTCACTATGATTCTCACTGGAGCAGCTTAACCTTACAAGCATGTACATTGATGGAAAGAAGCGATAACAAGGATCTAAACATACTGAAGGCTGTACTTCACAGCTCTGCTTCACTGTAAATGTGCTATTATTACACCAACTATGAAGACAGTAGAAGCTGCAATCATAGGTAAATAATATCCATCACAGGCTTTAATCTTCATGATAGACTAAACATCAACTTGGTTAATGTAACTTGGTGGGCAGGTTTATTAAATATTGTTGCGCATCATGAGACAAAGTTAAGATAGACACAAAAAGAGTAACTCAGTGGGTCAGACAGCCTCTCTGGAAAAAAGGAATAGGTGACGTTTCGGGTTGAGACCTTTCTTCTGAAGAAGCGTTTTGTGTCTATTTTCAGTTTAAACCAGCATCTGTAGTTCCTTGCTGCACATTAGACAAAGTTAGTTGCTCTGTAGAGTTATCATAATGCAGAAGAACAGTGACATAGGAACATAGAGAATAGGTGCAGAAGGAGGCCATTTGGCCCTTCGAGTCAGCACCGCCATTCATTGTGATCATGGCTGATCGTCCCCAATCAATAGCCCGTGCCTGCCTTCTCCCCATATCCCATAGAAACTTGAAGACCTTGAGAGAACAGTGCATGACAATACAAGTATTTCACCCTCACCTTTGGTTTTTCTGCCAATTACAAAAATCATGTTTTTAGTTTAGTTTAGAGATACAGCACGGAAACAGGCCCTTCGGCCCACCATGTGCACACCGACCAGCGATCCCCGCACATTAACACTATCTACACCAGGGACAATATTTTTTAAACATTTTATACCAAGCCAATTGCCCTACAAACCTGCACGGCTTTGGAGTGTTGGAGAAAACCAAAGTTCTCAGAGAAAACCCACGCAGGTCACGGGGAGAATGTACAAACTCCGTACAGACAGCACCCATAGTCAGGATCGAAACCAGATCTGTCATAGTCGTAGCGGGTCGCCGAACCGGCGACTGGGATATGATAACGTCTACAACAACCGGCATCATAGCCGACGGCAAGCTACGGCAAGCTACCGACCCATTAGGACGTCCGCTTACGTCCACCCGCAACAAGCTACAACAAGCGACGACCATTCAGTCGCCGGTACCTGTCGCCGGTTGACGTAGGTAGTCGCCAATGGAATTCACCAAAGTCAGCATCAGCGGCAACCTGCGTCATCCTGGTGACAGCACTACGTCAGGCTACGATCATTGGCGTCAAACCCACGGACGCCGACTGTCGCCGAAAAGTTTGTTACATTTCAAAATCCAGCGCCGACCAGAAAAATGGTACGTCTCTTTGGGCGACTGAGGAAACCATACAGGCGACACCCCGGTGACCATGTGGCAACAGCCTAGTCCCTTGTAGTCGCCTTAAAAAATCGCCTAAGTGGGACAGGGGCATAAGGCACTCTGCCACTGTGCCACCGTGCCGATGTATTCTCCTCCAAATATAGTAAAATGTCACAGAAAACAAAAGTGCACAGGTCTCCGCGTGAATGGTCACAGGATCTTCCACTAGTCACCTGCCTTTGAAGCATAAGCTTTCTTTCAGACAGTGTTTTCCACTACAACTGATTGGAGAGGCCCAGCTTCACAGGGCAGTGCAGTGGAGCTGTTCCCTAACTGTACGTAGCTGCCTGCATTCCCAGAATGGTTTAGACAGTTGCAAAAACCCCATGACCAAGCCCATCAGCTGTCAAAGCCATCACTGAACTCTCATGTGTGTCAATGTCTTTTCATATGGACAAGCATTCATAATGTTTGGGGAACTATAAGAAATAAAAATATTTTTGAAAATAAAATTGACAAATCATAAAAAAGTTAAAATAATTAAATAGATGAAATGTTTTGACTTGTGTCAAATGCAATGCCTATTCACCCTTCTGTCTGCAGCTGTTTGCTCCAATCCCAGTGGGAATGCTGCATTTGTTCCAAGACTAACTTGGCACAGCTCAGCAGACATATGCTCGGCTCAAGAACTCCGACATTTCCATAAGTCTCCACTCCCTTATTGGACTCCAATGGGAGTGCAATAGTGTGTCACAGATGCCCCGTGGCCACACAGAGTCCATCAAATACACTGCACTTCACTCTGCTCTAAGAAATCCCAAGCATTTGCCCACTACACAGCATGGTGGCTCAGCGGTAGAGTTGCTGCCTTATGCCCCTGTCCCACTTAGGAAACCTGAACGGAAACCTCTGGAGACTTTGTGCCCCACCCAAGGTTTCCATGTGCTTCCTGGAGGTTTTTGTCAGTCTCCCTACCTGCTACCACTACCTGCAACCTCCGGCAACGACCTGCAACCTCTGGGAACCGCACAGAAACCTTGGGTGGGGCGCAAAGTCTCCAGAGGTTTCCATTCAGGTTTCCTAAGTGGGACGGGGGTATTACAGTGCCAGAGACCTGAGTGTGATCTGCCAACGGTGCTGTCTGTACCGAGTTTGTATGTCCTCCCTACAATCACGCAGGTTTTCTCCAGGTGCTCCAGTTCCCTCCACATCCCAAAGACGTACATGTTTGTAGGTTAATTGGCTTCGGTAGGCATTGTAAATTGTCCCTAATGTGTACGAGAGTGCTGCGGACTCTGTATCTCTAAAGTACACAGCTGCCAGATACAAGCTTTTCATCATGTAGCTTAAATACAATTTGGATGAATAATAGGAGATTACTATGTTGAACTTGTTCAAGAAGGAACTGCAGATGCTGGAAGATCGAAGGTACACAAAATTGCTGGAGAAACTCAGCGGGTGCAGCAGCATCTAAGGAATGAAGGAAATAGGTGACATTTCGGGCCAAAACCCTTCCTCAGACTGATGGGGGGTGGGGGGGAGAAGGAAGGAAAAAGGGAGGAGGAGGAGCCCGATGACGGGGGGATGGGATGAGACACCTCGAGGGTTAAGGAAGGGGAGGAGACAGCAAGGGCGCTAGCCCTTGTTGTCTCCTCCCCTTCCTTAACCCTCGAGCTGTCCCCTCCCATCCCCCCGCCCTCGGGCTCCTCCTCCTCCCTTTTTCCTTCCTTCTCCAGCATTTTTGTGCACTATGTTGAACTTGACTGGGTCAACCCGTTAAAATAAAATCAAGCCTAACTTGTGTATTGAATAAAATACTTCCATTGGCAAATTGTGTGATACTATTCTTTATCATTACAAGTGGTGAAAAGGAGCCATCATCATGGACAGTTTGAAGCGACAGAAACCATTATAAATACACTGCTCTGTGCCAACATTTTCATAAGGTCATAAGTGATAGGAGCAGAATCAGGCCATTCGGCCCGTCAAGTCTGCTCGGCTATTCAATCATGGCTGATCTATCTTTCCCTCTTAACCCCATTCTCCAGCCTTCTCCCCATCAACCCCTGGCGCCCATACCTATGACTGCAAAGTTGATTTGAGTTTTGTGATTATCATTGTAAAGTATTTATCTGATGTTCTTTGTACGAGTTTTATTTGGTGAAAGAGTTTTATTTGTTAAAACAGTCTCTCCAAAATGGCTGTCAACTACACATTAGTAACCACATAGACCATTCACTGTTTCTCCAAGAACACTACCCACACCCTCCTCTCTACCTCTTCTGTCAATCATAAAGCCCATTAATGCCAATACTTGAGAAGATTCAGTATTTCAACGAATACTCTCTTGAACTGCTACAGTATATTGACTGCTTGCATCACGGCCTGGTTCGACAACTCGAACAACACACAGGAAGAAGAAGATTGCAAAAGGTGGTGAACACTGCCCAGTCTACCACTGATACCGGGCTCCCCGCCATGAAAGAGATCCACAAGAGTCGATGCCTCAAAGAGGCAGCTAGCATCATCAGAGACCCACACCATCCTGACCACGCTCTCATTTCACTTCTGCCATTGGGAAGAAGAATATAGGAGCCTGAAAACTGTAACATCGAAATAGTCTGAAGAAGGGTCTTGACCCGAAACATCACCCATTCTTTCTCTCCAGAGATGCTGCCTGTCCAGAACTGCACACAGTGCTCCAAGTATGGTGTCACTAGTGACATGTACAGTTAAAACCTGTCCCACGGTACGAGTTCATTCCAAGAACTCTCCCGAGTTTAAAAAAAATCAAACTCGTGGTAAACACGGAGAATGAACGTAGCGGGCACGTCGGAGCTCGGGGACGTCTCTTAGCGGCTCGTAACGCTAACGGCAGGTACTCGGGAAGACTCATTAATGGCAGGGAAGCACGGGAAGACTCGTGAAGATTTTTCAACGTATTGAAAAATGTCCACGAGAGCCCCAAGTACCGACAAGTGGCCATTACCGTAAATCTCCGAGTTCGAATCAGGGCAAACTCGGGAGAGCTCTTGGAATGAACTCACACCATGGGACAGGGGGTTTATAATGTGATGTCCTAACTCCTGCACTTAATGCGCTGACAAATGAAGTCAAGTGTGCTGAATGACTTCTTACCATCATGTCTGTATCAGGGATCAATACTGGCACACATGGAACAATAACAAACATGAAGCCGATGCCGTTGGGATGGGTGGGGAAATAGAACTAGTCCTAAATCAATTGGACATGTTCATAATTTGTAAAATAATAACATTCCAGGTCTGGTGCTGAAGATGCATGCTACAGAGCTGCTTCTGCCTTTGGCCAAGCTGTACCCGAAGCTTCAATACAGGCGTCCATCAGACAAAATGATAAAATGCCCAATGCATCGAATGCAACCAACTATTGGCCAATCAATCTACTCCTAGATTATCAAAAACATTGATCAACTGTGTCATAGACAATCAAATGCATTTTCACATCACTACCTTCCTCATTGACACTATGCTTGGATTTTTTCAGGGCCACTCAGCTCCAGCTCTAAACAAAAGCTTGATCAACATGTTGGCAAAAATAAAGCTGCATTCCAGAGTAAATGCCTTTGACATGAAAGCAGCGTTCGGCTTGATACTGACTACTGTATTAAGACCAAGGAACATTGAAGTCAATGGGAAATGGAAGGAAATTGGCTGGAGATGCATTTCATATCAAGGAATATTGTTATTGTTGTGGGGAATTTGATTTCTCAACCATAGGATAGTGATCCAGTTCTTTTCCACAAATCAATCCATCTTCAAATATTTTACCAGTGGCCTCTTTCCATGGATTCAGAGGTGAGAACGTTGGCAGATGTTTGCAGTATATTGATTCACTTTTAAAACTCCTCAGATAATGAAACAGTCTTCCCATGTGCAACAAGATCAGATCAATATTCAGGCTTGGGTTTTAAGGTGTGATTTATGAAGCATGAGTGCAAGGCAATGGCCATTTCACACAACACTGATCCCGGCTAGCTCCCCTTGCTATCTGACAGCATTGCCATTGCTGAATCTCTCACAATAACTATTGAAAGCTCACAATATTCCATGAACTTAACTAGATCAAACTACCTGGTTGTAAGAGCAGGACAGAACTGGCTATTCTACAGTGACTGTGTAGAAAAGGAATACGCGATGTTTCAATAGAGGGAAATGTTTCCCTTTCCCCTGACTCCCAGTCCGAAGAAGGGTGTCTACCCGAAACGTCACCAATTCCTTTTCTCCAGAGATGCTGACTGACCCGCTGAGTTGCTCCAGCTTTTTGTGTCTATCTTTGGTTTAAACCAGCATCTGCAGTCCCTTCCTTCCTCTACAAGACAAGGCAGGATTGAGGTGAAATACTCTCCGCTTGCCAGGATGAATGGAGCTCCTATTCATGTGGATCCCAGGTTACGGTAATTTGGCAACATCCCAAGCAAAGCTGCCCTCATGATTACCACTGTATTCATCATCGTAAACATTCAATACCCGAACTACCAACACAAAGTGGTTTCAATTGCAGTTACATTTCATCATGGATTCTTCTCGACAGATGATCTATGTTGCATGGAAGATGAAGGGCCTTGTGGACTTACCTAAACCTCCTTCTCACACACATGAAGAGCTATTTCTTCATCATGACAAGGTAGAATGGAGAAGCTTTTGGCAACCAACCCAAGGGGAAACTCATAACATGCCCTCATTATTCACCAGTGCTATAGTCATCATCAGGTACACATGACAGCCCCGTAGTGACAAAGAAATACATGGCAACATTCATAAGTGGTGTTCATATACTTTGCTGAAAGGTTTTAGGAAACTAGCCTCTTTCCACAGAATCATGAAATTCTTCAATTCAATTCAATTCAATTCAATGAATTTTCATGTTGGACCCCTGGAGGAAACGAAATGACATCGTGCAGCCATACTTACAAACAAATACCCCTTAATTTACATAAACATCACACATGCTGTGATGGAAGGCCAAAAAAAACTATTTCTTCATCATGACAAGGTCAGAATGTCAGAAGCTGGCGATTGTCCCGCGGCCAACCACAAGCAAGGTCGAACTCATATGTTGGAGCCCCCGGCGGGCGCTGATATCAAGCCGCGCGGGGCGGTTAAGGAGCTCTTCGACCCCGCAACAGTCGCCGTTGCGGGAGCCCTGAAAAGCGGTTCCCCCACAACCCGCGGGCTCCCGGTGCCGCCGTCCGCCAGACCCGCACAGCCTGAAATCAGCGGAGGTCAGTGCAGCAAAGAACCACCGCTCCACCGCTCTGGATGGCAAGGATTCATAAGACCCTATTCCTGTAGGCTCCTCGTTGCAGCCCCAACGACAACGGAGACCCGACAAAGAAAAGGTTTCCCGTGCTGGGAGAGGTATTTAGAAAACTAGCCTCTTGTTCCACCCTACCCCCCCCCCCCCCCAACACACACACCAACAAAAAAATAACAAAAACTACATGAAAACATGGCCAAAAAATAATAAAAACGCAGACGGGCTGCAGAGGCCGCTGCTGACGAGAGTCGCGCCGCCTTCCGATACATCCTTCAATACATCTTTTTAAAATTATCCAGTCTGAAAAACATTTTAATGAGTTCCAACAAATCAATATACACCTATGAGTGATGAGGAAACCATGTGAGAATAATTGATATTTTATTGGGGTTTTTTGTTGTTGCATCTAACGTGTCTGTAAAGCTGTAGCTAATAAGAATTTCATTTTTTTCCGGTTCATACCATATGAAAAATAAACACTCTTGAATCAGAGTCATAGAATCATTCAGCATGGAAACGGGCCCATCAGCCCAACTCATCCTGCCACAGAGGGCAGTGGAGGTCAAATCACTGGATGGATTCAAGAGAGAGTTAGATAGAGCTCTAGGGGGCTAGTGGAGTCAAGGGATATGGGGAGAAGGCAGGTACGGGTTATTGATTGGGGACGATCAGCCATGATCATAATGAATGGCGGTGCTGGCTCGAAGGGCCGAATGGCCTCCACCTGTACCTATTTTCTATGTTTCTATGTTTCTATCCATGCCAGCCAAGATGCCCTATCTAAGTTAGTTCCATTTGCACTTGGTTGGGTCATATCTCTTAAAACCTTTCTTATCCATGAGCCTATCCAAGTGTCTTTTCAGGCACTTGCTGTTATAGTAGCTGCCTCAACTACTTCATCTGCAGCTCGTTCCATAAATTCACCACTCTCTCGGTGAAAAAGTTGCCCCTCAGGCTCGTATTACAACTTCACCTCAAACACTCTCCTACCCTGCATAAAAGACTATGCATTAACCCTATCTAATCTATTCCCCGCATGATTTTATACACAGTACCTCCATAAGATCACTTCTTAGTCTTCTGCTCCAAGGAATCAAATCCAACCCAGCCCAATCTCTTCCTTGGACACAACCCATCAAGTCCTGGCAACATTCTCGTACAGTTTCTCTGTGCACTCTTTCCAGCTTAATGACATCCTTCCTATAGCAGTGTAGCCAAAACTGAACACGATACACCAAGTAAGTCCGCACCAACATCTTGTACAACTGTAACATAACATCTCATCTTCTATGCTCAATTGCCTGAGTGATGAAGGCCAATGCACCAAAGGCCTTGACCACCCCCATCTATCTGTGAACACTTAAGTAGGTGGCAACTGACACTAAAATGGGTGCTATTGTAGATAGCGAAGATGGTTGCCAAAAATTGCTGCCAAATCTTGATCGGTTGGGCAGATGGCTGAGGACTGGTCGGTGAAGTTTAATACAGATAAGTGCGAGGCATGGTACTTTGGGAAGTTAAACCAGGGCAGGATCTTCACAGTGAGTGGCAGGGCTCTGGGTAGTAGAGCAGAGGGATCTAGCAGTGCAGGTAGAAAAAGTTATCCCCTCAGGCTCCTATTAAATCTTCTCCCCTTCAACTTATGTTCAGCCATGTCCTCTGGTTCTCGGTTCCCTTACTCTGAGCAAGAGACATTTACCTCATCGATTCCTCTCATGATTTTGTACATATCCGTAAGATCACACCTCATCCTCCTGTACACCAAGGAATAGAGTCCTAGCCTGCTCAACATCTCCCTATATTTCAGGGCCACGAGTCCTGGCAACATCCTCGTAAATCTTCTCTGCACCTTTCCAGCTTGACAACATCTTTCCTATAACATGGTAACAAAAACGGAACAATACTCCAAATGTGGCCTCACCAACATTTCGTACAACTGTTACATAACTTCCCAACTTCAATACTCAGTACTCTGACTGATGCAGTCAATGTGCCAAAAGCCTTTGTGATCACCCTACTTGTGACTGCATTTTCAGGGAACCATGTACTTTCATTCCTACATCCCTCTGCTCAACAACACTCCCCAGAACTCTGCCATTCACTGTGAAAGTCTTGCCCTGGTTTGACTTCCAAAAATGCAGCACCTCACATTTATCTCCATTAAACACCATTAACCATTCTTCACAATCACAATAATACTTTATTAGCCAAGTATGTTTTGCAACATACGAGGAATTTCATTTGCCAAGTCTGTCATACAAAGAAAAAGCAACGGAACACATAAAAACACATTTTAGAATAAACATCCATCACAGTGACTCCTCCGCATTCCTCACATTCCATCAAATCTCTTCCCTTTGCTCTCCCGCGGTTGAGGACCTTGAGCCTTTCATTGCTGGGATGAGCTTGACTCCCGTAGCTGGTGGCGGGACCTCCGCATGAAGGCGATCAGCTCCTGTATCGGGGGGGTGTCAGCTCCCCTGCGCCAGACAATCGAACCCCGCGTTGGGGCTTGTCGAACCTTCCGCGACGTTGGAGCTCCCAACATCCACGGCCTCTCCCGAGATTACGAGCTCTAGATGTAAAGTCTACAGGCAATCCCAGGCAAGGGATCGACTATGATGTAAGTCCACACCCTGCGGTGGGGCCCAAGGTCAGTCCGAGGAGGCCTCCAGCTTCATCGATGGTAGGCTGCAGAGTGACCGGGGAATGCCATCCGAAAATTAATCTCATCACCGGCAAGGTAAATAACTAAAAAATAAGTTTCCCCCAACCCTTCCCCCTCCCCCCACATAAAACAAACCAGAGAACAATTACACAAACTTTTAACACTCACTAAAAAATGTTTAAAAGATGAAAAAAACAAACAGACTGTTGGTGGGGCTGCCAATCGTGCGGCGCTCCTGGTAGATTCTTCAGCCCACCTGCCCAACTGATCAAGATCCTGCTGCAATTTTTGATAACCATCTTCGCTATCTACGATACCACCCACTTTAGTGTTTTCTGCATATTTACTAATCATGTCTACTACATTCTCCTCCAAATCACTGATACAAAGCATAAACAGCAACGGACCCAGCATCAATCCCTGAAGCACACCACCAGTCACAGGTCTCCAGTCCAAAAAACAACCTTCCACCACCACACTGTGTTTCCTTCCATGAATCCAAGCCTGTTCCAAGTTTAGCTAGTTCTTCCTGGACCCCATGCGATCTAACCTTCCAGTGCACTCTATAATGCGGAATCTTATCAAATGCCTTGTTGAAGTCTATGTTGTCCACATCCACGGCTTTGCCCTCATCAACATCTTCAAAAACCTCAATCAGATTCATGAGAAGCGACCTGCTACATGCAAAACCATGCAGATTATCCCTAATCACCCACTGTCTAAATGCATAAATACCTTATCCCTTAAAATTCTCACCAGTAACTTGCCTGTAATATACAGATATTACGTTCACTGGTCTATAGTTCCCAGGCTTTTCCCAGCAACCCATTTCCCAGCTTGTTCTTATGCTGTACAATTCTTTGTTCTATATTTTCGATGCCTACGAGATGGTTTCTTAGAGCAGCTTATAGTTTAGCCTACAGGGCCTGTCCCAACTGGCCATCATTTACGCAACATGCCGGTAGTAGCAGTCCGCACAGCATGCGTCCGCACAGCCGTCTGGAGCGGTGACATCATTTAAATACCCAGTTTATGATATTTACCCAGTTTATGATATTTACGGTGATTTTCTAAAATGTTCCAGTTTCTTGAGTGGTGCTAGCAATTGGAAAACTGCAGATGTGATGCCCCCTATTCAAAAAAAGAGGTGAATGAAAAGTAGCAAGCTGCAGACCAAATTAATCTGTGGGAAGGAACTGGAGATGCTGGTTTAAATTGAAGGTAGACACAAATTGCAGGAGTAACTCAGTGGGACCGGCAGCATCTCTGGAGAGAAGGAATGGATGATGTTTCAGTCTGACGAAGGGTCTCGACCTGAAACCCAAAACGTCACCCTGTCCCACTTGGCTGTCATTTACGTGACAGGCCAGTGGCACGCGAAGATTTCGAGCAGCATGAAATCCTGGCGAGCAGCGCGATGCCGCGCGCAACTCCACACTCCTCTGCGCCACTCCATGCGACTGTCCCACACGCTACCCACACGCTACCCACACACTACCAGGTTGTGTAAATGGCACGCAAATGATGGCCAAGTGGTACAGGCCTTTAACAGACAAAAGGTAATTCTGGATTTGGTATTGCTCAATGAAACAGATTGGATTAGGGAGCTTACGGTAAAGGAATCACTAGGAGGTGGTAACCATGATATGATAACATTCAACCTGCAAGTTGAGAGGAAGAAGATGAAATCAGATGTGTTGATATAACTGTTGAAGAAAGGTGACTACAGAGGCATGAGGGAGCAGCTGGCTACAGTTGCTTGGAAAGGGACCCTCGCGGGATTCACGGTGGAACAGTAACGGAGGAATTTCTGGGAACAATTCGGAAGATGCAGGATCTTTTCATTTCAAAGGAGGAAGAAAGATTCTAGGGAGAATTAGGTGACTGTGGCTCAAAGACAAAGACAAAGTGAAGGCATAAAACATTGCAAAGATTAGTGAGAGGCTGGAGGATTGGGAAGCTCTGGCCTCTCACTGAAAAAAACAACAGATAGACAATACACAATAGACAATAGGTGCAGGAGTAGGCCATTTGGCCCTCGAGCCAGCACCGCCATTCAATGTGATCATGGCTGTCTAAAAAAGCCAAATGGGGGGAGAAAAGATAAAATGTGAAAGTAAGCTAGCCAATAATATAAAAGAGGGTAGTAAAAGTTTATTCAGATATATAAAGAGAAGGAAAGAGGCAAGAGTGGACGTTGGTCTGCTGGAAAATGATGGGGAATGAAGAAATGGCAGAGGAATTGAATATGTTTTTTGCTTCAGTCTTCACAGTCTTCAAAGCCAACACCAGCAATGTGCCAGAAGTTCAAGAGTAGCTGTTACTGAGGAGAAACTGAAAGGTCTTTAGCATGGAAACATGCTTTTTGTGCCAATCAGTAAGCACGCATTTTCACACTGATCCTATATTGAAGCTGTCTATTCTCCCTATCTACCTGTCAATGGCCCAGCTCACCCATTCAACCACTCACCTACACACTAGGGGCGATTTATATGGTCATAAGTTCGTATGTTCTAGGAGCAGAATAAGGCTATTCGGCCCATCAAATCTACCCCGCCATTCAATCATTGCTGATCTATCTTTCCCTCTCAACCCCATTTTACTGCCTTTGCCCCATAACCCCTGACCCTCGCCACCCTTACACCCTTACTATTTACAGAGGCTAAGTAACCTACCAATGTTTTGGAATGTGGGAAGTACCAAAGCCACCCAGAGGAAACTCATACAGTCAGAGGCAGAGCATTCAAGCTCCTCACAAAGACCAGCCAAACTCAGATATGAACCCAGGTGACGAGCTACTAATTGTGCCCTCGTATTGCTCAAAAGCCTTCATCATCTGTTGTTGAATCATGAGATATATCTCAAACCTCAGGCTTCCCATTACATTGACATTTAAATGAGTTTTTTTTTAAAAAGTTTTTTTAAAGAATGCTACCATCTGTTAAATGTAACTATTGATAATTCAACTACAAAATCACATTAAACCTGTGAGATAAAAAGAGCATTTCATGTCAAACAAAATGTTTTTTTAATTGATTTTAAAATATTATGTTCATTCAAATTAATACCGAAAATTAAGAGATGAAATGACCCATTCTTCACAATGGTTGGTTAAAATATGGTGTTGAACAAACACAACCTGTGAAACCTTGTCATGTTTGGAAAATGTCACTTAAGAAATCTTAAAGTTTGTAATAACTTTGAAAAGCATTTTTATTTCAACATAATTATTGATCAGAGCGCTGTATTTAGGATTTCCCACTTAAAATTATACTTGATATGATTTATATTCTTGGAGGAAGATGGGCAACAGTTGGTTATGAAGGGGCAAAGTCATATGGGTAGAACTGGAAAAGATTCGGACATTTCCAGCACTCTCCATCCAGCAGGATCACTGTAAAGCTTCTAATTAAGATTGTAGTTAATGTCAAACTCAAAAGCTTTCTGACACTGACAGAGAAAGTGATCACAATCCTATGCCACATGTTCATTCTGATCTCAATGGCTGCTGTCATCCCTCTGCAAGGCAGGCCACCATTTTCCTCCTTGCCAAGGCACAGAATGCACAGAATGTGACTGTGATAGGGCAGGTTTGGAGGGATATGGACCAAACGCGGGCAGGTGGGACTAGTGTAGTTGGGACATGTTGGCCTGTGTGGGTAAGTTGGGCCGAAGAGCCTGTTTCGACTGTATCACTCTATGTCTCTGTCATACGTCTTCAGAAGGGCAAACGTTCTCACAAAGTAGGGATAAGAAATAAACAAAGTTGAACATTCAATGGAAATTTCTGGTGCCCACCTTTTGGCCACCGAGCCCACCTTGCACAACATTATCTGGTCATTTTAAACAGCTAGGATATGCTTCACAATTAGTAATGAACTGCTGTTTGATTCTTGAGAATGCTGGAAAACGTAAATAGACCAATACCCAAAACACATAGAGCAGTGTCTCCCTGACATCTAAGAAGCAAATATGTCCCCCCACATATACACAGCTAAAAAATAATAAAAACTAGAATCAAAAACATACATTTAACGAGACAAAAATTTAAAAAAAGACAGACGGACTGCGAGAGCCCCGAGTACCGACCAGTGGTCGTTACCGTAAATCTCCCAGTTCAAATCAGTGCAAACTCGGGAGAGCTCTTGGAATGAACTCTCACCATGGGATAGGGCTATTTGTAGAGGCTGGTGAAATCAAGAGAAGGCAGGCACGGGGTATTGATTGGGGACGATCAGCCATGATCACAGTCAATGGACGAAAGGCCTCCACCTGCACCTATTTTCTATATTAACACAATATTAACAAATAAATATAAAACAATCAATAATGCAATAATTTATCAGTAATACTAAGTAGTCAGACCATAATAGTGCAAACCGAGGTACATGGTGCAACCAAAACAAAGTCCATAGTAGATTGTTGCTGACATCGGACTTTGTCGTGAGTTTCAAGGTGCTTGTTGAAGTTGATGCAAAGAAACCATTCTTGAACGTTGAGGTCATTGTTATCAGGCTCCTGTACCTTCTTCGTAATGGTAGCAGCAAGATGAGAATATGGCCAGTGTGGAGGAGGTCTTTGATGATATTTACCGCCTTTTTGAGGCAGTGCTTCCTAGACGTAGATCAATTTAATTGAAGTGATGTCAGGACTTGTCAGGACTGGGCAATATCCACTACTTTCTGCAACCACCTTTCTTTCTCGGTGTTTGAGTTCCTGAACCAAGCCATGGGGTGGGAGATTGCAACCTTCACGCGGTCCGCCCTGTTTCGACGAATGCAATCAACCTGGCGTGCACAATCAAATAAGATCAAATCGAACAAGTTGTCCTACAACTTTAGGCTGTGTATACCATACGCAAGAAGAAGAACCAGGCCATGATACAACCAGTCAGTATGCTCTCTAGTATACATGTGAGGCAAAAACGGGAAAGCAGATTATTATCTAAACGGTGGCCGATTGGGAAAGGGGGAGATGCAGCGAGACCTGGGTGTCATGGTACACCAGTCATTGAAGGTAGGCATGCAGGTGCAGCAGGCAGTAAAGAAAGCGAATGGCATGTTGGCTTTCATAGCAAGAGGATTCGAGTCTAGGAGCAGGGAGGTTCTACTGCAGTTGTACAGGGTCTTGGTGAGACCACACCTGGAGTATTGCGTACAGTTTTGGTCTCCAAATCTGAGGAAGGACATTATTGCCATAGAGGGAGTGCAGAACCAGACTGATTCCTGGGATGTCAGGACTGTCTTATGAAGAAAGACTGGATAGACTTGGTTTATACTCTCTAGAATTTAGGAGATTGAGAGGGGATCTTATAGAAACTTACAAAATTCATAAGGAGTTGGACAGGCTAGATGCAGGAAGATTGTTCCCGATGTTGGGAAAGTCCAGGACAAGGGGTCACAGCTTAAGGATAAGGGGGAAATCCTTTAAAACCGAGATGAGGAGAACTTTTTTCACACAGAGAGGGGTGAATCTCTGGAACTCTCTGCCACAGAGGGTAGTTGAGGCCAGTTCATTGGCTATATTTAAGAGGGAGTGAGATGTGGCCCTTGCGGCCAAGGGGATCAGAGGGTATGGAGAGAAGGCAGGTACGGGATACTGAGTTGGATGATCAGCCATGATCATATTAAATGGCGGTGCAGGCTCGAAGGGCCGAATGGCCTACTCCTGCACCTAATTTCTATGTTTCTATGTTTCTATGTTTCTACACCTGTAGAAGTTTCATACAGTGTTCATAAGCATGCCAACCTCCTCTGTCTTCAAAGGAGGTAAAGGAATTACTATCCAGAGATGCTGCCTGTCCCGCTGAGTTGCTCCAACATTTTGTGTCTGTCTAAAGGTATTGATGAGCTTTCTGTTGTTGATTGTACTGCCTCAAAAGGGAAGTCTATTGGATCCAGCACAAATCTTCAAATATCAGATACTTGTTGTTGTTGGCTCTCCCCATCACCACCCCATTGTTGAAGACCAGTTCATGAATCATCAGCTCCCTCTTCCTGATCTTAGATATCTTCATTCCTTTCATCCCATACTTGGTGGCCATGGTGTTATCATTAGGTTTTGACATCTTGCATTTTCTACTATGATCTCTCCACCATTCTCTCATGTAAATCTACTTCTTTGATCAAACTTTCAGTCATTCCTCCTTATTTTCATCAATTAATGTAAACTTGAATATGTTTCTACATTTTCTCAAATTAAAGCGATGATATAAATATATGTTCATGTTTTCGTGTGTTCATTGTTTCTGCACGTGGCCTGCACTCTTATGTTTGATGTTTCTTCTCGGGTATTCTAAACTTTACATTCACCCTAGAAACATAGAAATAGAAACTAGGTACAGGAGGAGGCCATTCGGCCCTTCGAGCCAGCACCGCCATTCATTGCGATCATGGCTGATCGTCCCCAATCAATAACCCGTGCCTGCCTTCTCCCCATATCCCTTGATTCCATGAGTCCCTAGAGCTCTATCTAACTCTCTCTTAAATCCATCCAGTGATTTGGCCTCCACTGCCCTCTGTGGCAGGGAATTCCACAAATTCACAACTCTCTGGATGAAAAAGTTTTTTCTCAGTCCTAAATGGCCTCCCATTTATTCTAAGACTGTGGCCCCTGGTTCTGGACTCGCCCAACATTGGGAACATTTTTCCTGCATCTAGCTTGTCCAGTCCTTTTATAATTTTATATGTTTCTATAAGATCCCTCTCATCCTTCTAAACTTCAGTGAATACAAGCCTAGTATTTTCAATCTTTCATCATATGACAGTCCTCTTTGTAATTTATTTAAGAAGGAACTGCAGATTCTGGAAAATCGAAGGTACACAAAAATGCTGGAGAAACTCAGCGGGTGCAGCAGCATCTATGGAGCGAAGGAAATAGGCAACATTTCGGGCCGAAACCCTCTTCAGACCATGTATCTTTGTAATTTAGTTCAGTTTAGTTTAGTTTCTTGTCACGTGTACCGAGGTACAGTGAAAAGCTTTTGTTGCATGCTGACCAGTCAGCGGAAAGACAATACATGATTACAATCGAGCCTTTCACAGTGTACAGATACATGCTTGGGGAATAATGTTTAGTGCAGGGTAAACAACTGTCTGTTGTCCAATCAGCGTTCGATCAAAGATAGCCCGAGGGTCCCCGATGAGGTAGATAGTAGTTCAGCACTGCTCTCTGGTTGTGATAGGATGGTTCAGTTGCCTGATAACAACTGGAAAGAAACTGTCCCTGAAGTGCTATTGCGCACTTTCTATTCCTTTTGCCCGGTGGCGAGGAGAAGAAGGGAGTGGCCAGGTGCGACTCGTCCTTGATTATGCTGCTGGCCTTGCCGACGCAGCATGAGGTGTATGGAAGAGAGGTAAGATTGTGTGATGGTTCATAATTTGCTGCAATTTCTAGCCTTCTTGGATGGAGCTGTTCCCAACCCAAGTTGTGATGCATCCTGATAAAATGCTTTCAATGGCGCATCTGTAGAAGTTGGTGAGAGTTGTGGGGATATGTCAAACTTCCTAAACCTTCTTAGGAAGTTGAGGCATCGGTGTGCTTTCTTGGTCGTTGCTTCAATATGAGTGGTCCAGGAGAAATTGTTGGTGATATTTACTGCTGGGAATTCAATCATCTCTGCTTCGGTGCCGTCAATGCAAACTGGGGTATGTGCCTCGCTTCACTTCCTGAAGTCGATCTCTATCCCTAGTCTTGCTGACATGGAGGCAAAGGTTGTTGTCTCGACACCAGGACACAAGTCCAGCAGCAGCTTTCCATACCAACTTTTAAAACGTTAAATCTTACCCTTTTGCCTTTTTTTTGCTGCCAGTACAACGTGTTCTGAGAGTCAGGCAGCTCTTTAATCGTATGTAGGCATTTAATACAGAAATTAAATCTCTGCTCTGCTGCCTATCCTGAGTTTTCTCCCAAGTATGTGTGGTATTGGTGGAGGGATTCCTTCATTTGTCCCACATTGTCCCAAGTGACTTTTCATTTGCTGATCCGAAGAATGGTCTTTTTTAGTGTCTGTGCCTGTAAATCCATTTCTTCCACTAATCAGTAGTCTGACATTCTTTCAGCTTCCTATTTATACTTGAAGTTACTGGTTTCTGCAGGTGGGAGTGGTGCAACATAGATGCCATTTCATCAACATTACATCTTACATTGAATTTAATCTTCTGCATTGGGACTGATTTTATCAAGTAAAAATGAGCAGAGATTTATATCACCTATTTTGTGCCACCAGTTTAGGTTACTTTAGGGAAACAACATGGAAACAGGCCCCTCGGCCCATCGAATCCGCACCAGCCAGCGATCCCCACACACTAACACTACCCTACACACATTAGGGATAATTTTTACATTTACACCAAAGCCAATTAACCTACACACCTCTACGTCTTTGGAGTGTGGGAGAAAACTGAAGATCTCGGAGAAAATGCACGCAGGTCACGGGGCGAGCGGACAAACTCCGTACAAACAGCACCCAATATCAGGATCGCACCTGGGTCTCTGGTGTTGTAAGACAGTAGCTCTACCATTGTGCCACCATTCTGCCCTTCATTCCTATCCCTTCATTTCCAGAGATGTTATCCTTTGCAATTGCTCTGATCAATTTATAATATTTGCCAACATACTTTATATCCGAGCTATACTACAACTGGCTGAATAAACAGTAGTTTAACATTAATACAATGTTCTTTCCTCTGATCACCAACAATTGGGAATTACTAAAAAACTTTGCTTGTATTGTGAAATACTATTCAAACCCAAACCAGTATTATATTTTATTCAAATTAAAAAATACTTCTTCTGCATATAAGCTTGCTTTAATAGTGTTTCATTTCTTGTTCCCTTTATCATGTACAGGAAGGAACTGCAGATGCTGGTTTACACTGAATATAGACACAAAATGCTGGAGTAACTCAGCAAGACTGGCAGTATCTCTGGATAGAAGGAATGTATAACTTTACGGGTAGCGACCATTCTTCAGACTGAGAGTCAGGGGAGAGGGAGACACAGAGATAAGGAAGGTTAAGGTGCGAAAATGAGACATCAAAGGGTACAAAGTTCAAGGAAAATGTAGAATAGATCATTGACAGCCAGGGGAGATGACAACGAAGCGTATAAAGATAAAATTTAATCAGGAAGACAGCCAGACTGGTTGGAAAATTAGGATGGAGAGGGATGGAGAGAGAGGGAAAGCAAGGATTACTTGGTTAGAGAAGTCGATATTCATACCGCTGGGTTGTAAGCTGCCCAGTGAAATATGAGGTATCATATGACCTATTGGAGTATATGTATCTGTACACTGAGAATGGCTCGATTATAATCGTATACTGTATTGTCTTTCCGCTGCCTGGTTAGTATGCAACAAGCTTGTCCCTGCAACTCAGTACACGTGACAATAAACTAAACTAAACTAAATTTCTGACAGGTAATTGTACCTTTACTCTCTGCAATCTCCTGTCTGATGAGTTCTTTATAGTTGATATTTGCTGATTTTGTCCCAAGCATAGATTTGCACCACTGATCATAGATCATTACAAACTCAGGAAAACACAAATAGCTTTTTCCTCATCAGTACATTTGGGTGGCTGTAGATGTGGACTTTAACCACTGATTAAATGTCTTTGATTAATTGTCCAGTCTGATTGTTGCCTCAAAACCTTCAATTTTATAAGCATGTTCCCTTAACTAATCATTTAAAGTGAATCTATTATGGTCCAACCACCCAGTTGATCTGGTCAATAAATCTTCAGCAGGTTTTTAATTTATTTTCATAGTCAATGAATTCAAAGTTAATAATGTCTACCTGGACAAGCTCAGTGTTGTGGGGATGATGAGTACTGGAGTATTAATGTCCACAGTCAGATCTGGGTGTGATGCTCTCTCCTCTGTTCCTGATGTGAGCTGCAGATTCAGTTCCAATCACAAGTTGATGTGAGCAGCAATTTCAAGGCCGATTAGAGGCTGTGCTGCACCTCAGCAGATGGTTCCCGTGGCCTGCTGAGGGTAGCAGCCAAACCGGCCTATGCTTGGAGGACCCGGCAGACTGCGGACAGGAAGTGGAGCCCACCGAGCCATCGCTGCTCATCCCCGAAGACCAGAGACCAGGAGGAGACCTGGAGCTGGACAGCCACGCCCTCAAGGTCGACTGCAGGAGACTCCCCTGGGAATAAAGGTGGACGGGCGAGGAGAGGGTCGACCAAGGAAGGCAATGGCTGAAGGCCCACGGCAGCCTGGGACCTGCCTGAATCAGGCATTGCTTAAAGAACTGGAGCATGGACTGGACTTGGAAAATGGCGGCACAACATGGCGCCTCTTGCACGTGGTCAGTAGACTATTTCTGTGCAAATGCTAATTTGGGATGGTATGGTGATATCTAACTGGGCAGTTTGTAAGAAAAGAATTTGACTGAGCATTTACACTTCACACATGTGACAATAAAGCACCTTTATAGAAAATAGGTGCAGGAGGAGGCCATTTGGCCCTTCGAGCCTGCACCGCAGATCCATAACTGTAGCATGTCGTGCCAGATAAGGAAAAGATGCAAAAACAATTTTAACAAATTATAAAACAGCACAGAAACAGGCCCTTCAGCCTATCTTGGCCACGCCAAACAAGTTGGCATATTGGGCTAGTCACATTTACCTGTATTTAGCCTAAAACCTTCTAAATCCATATTTCCCAAAATGTCTTTCAAAAGTGATAATTGAATCTGCTTCTTCGAGCTGCTCTTTTTGGATACAGATTACCCTCCTAGTGGAAAAGTAGACGCAGCAATCCTTTTTCAATAACTCTCTTCTCACTTTAACCCTGTGCCCTTGAGTTTTTGACGCTGGGAATAACATTGTGAGTGTTCACTTTATTCATGCCCCCTTGTGATCTTGTACACTTCAATAAGGCAGGTCGGTCGCTGGCTAAATCTTGGAAGCAGTCACTTTTTTCCTCACCGAAGGATCTCAGAAGATAGGATGACTACCAAACATCCCAGCACGATGCTGACACATTGGCTTGGATATGTTGGACTAATTCTGCAACAAAAGGCTGCAAATCTGCCCTCCATTCCAAGAAACGTTACCCTGGAATAAAACAATATATTCTCCAGATCCATCAATGCAGCAAATAGCTACATTCCATGCAAAGATTTTGTCCTTTGCATTGTCCTTTTGCAGTGCAATGGCTGAATCTTTTAGTGATCCCTGCACATTAACACTATCCTACGCAAACTGGGGACAATTTTACATTTATACCAGGTGAATTAACCTACAAACCTGTACGTCTTTGGACTGCGGGAGGAAACCGGAGCACTCAGAGAAAACCCACGCCATCACAGGGAGAACGTACAAACTCAATACAGACACCACCCGTAGTCAGGATTGAGCCTGGGTCTCGGGCACTGTAAGGCAGCAGCTTTACCGCTGTGCTGCTGAGACACCCTAAAGTGGTGTCGGCACACTTTGCAGCGTTCCACTCTGAAGCTCACATGAGCCAGCCTATCACTTTATTCCCTGACTGATATTGTGATTCGATTTAATTGGCCAGAGCATTAGAGTCAACAGACCCTTTGGCCCAACTTGTCCATGCAGACGAACATGCCCCATCTACACTAGTCCCACCTGCCTGCAGTTGGCTCATATCCTTCTAAACCTGTCCTATCCATGTACCTGTCCAAATATCTTCTAAACATTGTGATAGAACCTGCCCCAACTACCTCTTTGGCAGCTCGTTCTAGGACCCCCCACCCTTTGTGTAAAAATCAATGAACTCCTTCCCCCCTCATCTTAAACATATCCTCTGGTTCTTGGTTCCCCTACTCTGGAATAAAGACTGCACATTTTGCCTGTCTATTCCTGTCATGATCTTATACATTTCTGTAAAGTCACCCTCATCCTCCCGTGCTCCAAGGAATAGAGTCCTAGCCTGCCCAACCTCTCCCTATATTTCAGGCCCTCGGGTCCTGGCAACATCCTCGTAAATATTCTCTGCACACCCTTTCCAGCTTGACAACATATTTCCTATAACAGGGCCACAAAAACTGAACAATACTCCAAATGTGGCCTCACCAACATTTTGTACAACTGTTACATAACTTCCCAACTTCTATACTCAGTACTCTGACTGATACAGTCAATGTACCAAAAGCCTTCTTGACCACCCTAACTACTTGTGATGCCATTTTCAGGAAAACATGTACTTGCATTCCTACATCCCTCTGCTCAACAACACTCCCTAGAACTCTGCCATTCACTGTGAAAGTCTTGCCCTGGATGACTTCCAAAAATGCAACACCTCACATTTATCGGCATTAAACACCATTAACCATACTTCGGCCCACCTGCCCAACTGATCAAGATCCTGCTGCAACTTTTGACAACCATCTTCACGATCTATGATACCACCCACTTCCGTGTCATCTGCAAAATTACTAATCCTGCCCTGTACATTCTCATCCAAATCGTTGATGTAAACCATAAACAGCAAAGGGCCCAGCACTAATGCCGGAGGCACATCACTAGTCACAGGCCTCAAGGCCGGACAAAACAACCTTAACCATCACCCTCTGTTTCCCTTCATGAAGTCAATTCTTTATCCCGTCAGCTAGCTCTACCTAGATCCCAGGTGATCTAACCCTCCAGAGGAACCTACCATGCAGAACATTTTCATATGCCTTGCTGAAGTCCATATAGGAAATGGTTGTTGCTTAGCCCTCATCAACCATTTTAGTAATTTCCTCAAAAACCTCACTCAGATTTGTAAGGCACGATCTCCCATGTACAAAACCCTGCTGACTATCCCTAATCAGTCCCTGTCTATCCATATGCATATATATATATATCGTTCAGAATACTCTACAATAATATGTCTTACACAGACATTAGGCTCATTGGTCTATATTACTTATGCTTTTCCTCACAACCCATCTTAAATTGAAACAAAAGATTAGCCACCCTCCAAGGCAATTTTTTTACATACAGAGTGGTGGGGGCAGGGGACACACTGCCAGGGGTGGTAGTGGAGGCAGATATGATAGTGGCATATAAGAGGCATTAGGATAGGCACATGGAAGTGCGGGGAAGATTATGGATCATGTACAGGCAGATGAGATCAGTTTAACATGTCATGGAGTGTGGCTAATCTTTAGTTTCTGTTTAAGATGGGTTGCAAGGATGCTGCCTGTCCCGTTGTGTTACTCCAACATGTGTCTATCTTTGGTGTAAACCAGCATCTGCAATTCCTTCCTTCGCATTCATTTGGCATCATGTTTGGCATAAAAACATTGTGGGCCACAGAGCCTGTTTCTGTGCTGTGTTGTTCCAGGTAACTTTAAAGAATAAACAATTGTCTGTAATACTACAACATGTTGGGTCTGGAGATCTGAAGGACAGTATGTGGAAAGATGTCCCTTTTGTGTGGAGGCCAGATATTAAGCTATTAATTCTGCAAGAGTGTAATCTTTAGTCATTTGCACGAAACACTCTTCCAGATTGTTTGATTCTATTTAATTAAATGCAACTGGATTTGGTGCGATCATACAATATCCAGCTGGGAAGACATTTCCTGCTCCTTCTAATTCAGCAATAGAATCAAAGTCTGATTGGATACAAATTGCATAAAAACAGGGATTAATTTAAAAGCTGTTTAATCCACACTCCAGTTTCCATAAACCACAGTTCACTATTGATGGAAATGCATCTAAGCACATCCAGTGAAGAAAATAAATTAGCTTTCAGGTCATTTCATTTACTTGATCCACAGTTATATGTGACTTCTCATAAAGTCATAGAGTAATACAGAGTGGGAACGGGTCCTTTGGCCCAACTTGCCCACACCGACCAACTTCTATTGCGTAAGTAACCCCACAAAATTGAATTTCTTTATGATTTGTTTTTAATTTTTTATTCACGAAAAGGTAATTATTTGCCTAAAATACAATTATCAGTTGTACAAATGTAAGGCTCTCCTGTAGGGCAAAGTACAAAGGGCAAAGGATATTTATTGTCACATACAACAATTGGTGCAGTGGGATTTGAGTTACCTTGCAGCACACAAATAAGATAAACACAACACTATAGAATTTAACATAAAACATAAAACATCCCCCACAGCAGAATCAACGTTTCCCACTGAGTGGGAAGGCAACAAAGTCCAGTCCTCTTCCTCTTGTTCACCCGTGGTCGAGGCCTATTGAGGCCGCAACGGCGGCCCGATGTTCAGGCCCTCTCGCCAGGATGATGGAACTCCGGCGTGGGAACGGAAGAACACTCAACGGCTTGGACTTTCCAAATCGGCCACTTCCTACCGGAGACCGCTGCTTCCGAAGTCCACAGGCCGAGCTGCATGGAGCTCCAACACTGACGATCCTCGGTGAAAGATCCCAGGCCTCCGCAATGTTTAAAGTCAGCGCCGCCCGTGGCTGGAAGCTTCGCAGACCACAGCTCCACGGTGTGCAAGTCGGCAGGCCCAACGCTCCGGAGCTCCAACATGGCGATCCCAGTAAGGCATCGTCCTGCTCCGCGATGGAATTCAGCGCTGCACCACCGCTGAAGCTCTGGACGGTCTCCGGCAGGAAAGGCCGCGCCAATCCAGATGGTAGGCCGCGAGGAAGAGGCAAAGACGCAGCTCGGAGGGAAAGCCGCATCCTCGGCCAGGTAGTGACTGAGAAAAATGGTCCCCCCCCCCCACCCCACATAAAAAAGACTGAAGATCTCCAAAAACAAACTTTTTGACAGACTAAAAATAACAAAAAGGATGAAAGGACAGACAGCTGCTGGCGAGGCTGCTACACTCAATTGCACCACCACTCAGAATTTATGCTGTTCGGTTAAAAATGATCTACATAACATAATTCTGGAAGTGCTATCTACCCCATCTTACATACACAAATCACAGATTGATGGGCTACCATTTCATAAAAATGTAGTAATGTTAGACTGCCAAAATCACATATTTCTGCATTGATGTCAAATTGTTGCAATGATTAGCCTGGTGGATGCACGTACCATAACTCCATGAATATCACAATACAGGCCTATATGTCATCTCATGTTTCTCTTTGTCACTAACTGCAATGCTCAGGGTTTTGACAATGCAGTATGTCAAACATGCAAAAGTTGCCAATGTCAGTACAGCATAAGAATAGAACAAAACCATTTCAATCTTTTATGTTTGGAAAGGAATTGAGTTATGGAGAGATATTTGAAACAAAACCTATCAAATACTGGAAGTGTGGAATGAAAACAGGAAATGAAGAAGACAGAAAACGGATCAAAATAAATGTCACTTTATATTTTGTGTTTATCTTTTTATGAGAAAATGGGCGGTAGTTCGTTACAGTAATACGTGTACTGCCTGGAGCCGCAGGCTGACAAATAGGCCTGGATTTTGCTGAGACCAGCAATTCTCAGCTAAGTTGCCAGCACATTCAGGAGTGTTCCATGCACATACAAGTCTCGCAAATACTGCCCAGCATCATCATCATTTCCCATAACTTAGTTTAAGTTTATCAAGATACAGTGAAAGACTATGTATTGCATGTTGTCAAAACAGATCAGATATACTATAAATAAATACAATCAAATTAAACTCAAGTTTTATGGATAGAGCAACGGGGAAGATGCAGAATGCAGAATATAGTTCTCAATATTGTAGCACAATAGACACAAAAAGCTGGAGTAATTCATCGGGTTAGACAGCATCTCTGGAGAAAAGGAATAGTTGACTTCCGGGTTGAGACTGTCTTTCAGACCAGTCTGAACACTGAGCTTCAGCCCCATCCTACCCTTTCGAGCTTTGATTACTGCAGTTTTTTTCTTGGAAAACTAGCTCAAAAAACTATGGTCTTCCCTAAAAGGTTATATTACAGTAAATTTGGGAAATATCCTGCTACTTTGAAATTAGAAAACTACAGGTAGAGAGAAAATCAGACAATACCCTTGTTATGGAAGGATTGTTCTGAGGCCTGATAACAGAGGGAAAGAAGCTGTTCCTGAGCCTGGTGGTGCTCATGTTCAAGCTTCTGTACCTTCTGCTGGATGGGATCAGGGAGAAGAAGCAATGACCTTGGAGGGACCAGTCTTTAATGATGTTGTCTACTTTTCCAAGGCAGTGAAATGTAGACGGAGTCAATGGTGGGAAGTCCGGTCTGTGTGATGGACTGCGCTCTTTCTACAACTCTCTGCAATTCCTTGCAGTCTTGGCAGAGCTTTTCCCAAACCTAGCTGTGATGCAACTCAACAACATACTGTATGCTTTCTATGGTGCTTCTGCAGAAGTTTGTAAGAGTCTAGGGGCTAGTGGAATCAAGGGATATGGGGAGAAGGCAGGCACGGGTTATTGATTGGGGATGATCAGCCATGATCACAATGAATGGCGGTGCTGGCTTGAAGGGTTGAATGGCCTCCCCCAGCACCTATTTTCTATGTTTCAATGGAGACATGCCAAATTTCCTCATTCTACTCTACTCTACTAGAGGTGTCATTGCGCCGCTTGGCTGTTGCATCAACGTAGTTGGTTCACATTTCCCTCATCTCATATCTCCCCTATACCCTGAGGATTTATCTATCTTAGCCTTCAATAATGCAATTCTTCCACCTCCACAGCTCCTGGAGTAAAGAATTCTAAACGTCAGCACTTGCTGAGAGAAGAAATCCCTCTGCTTCTCTGAAATGAGGTTGCCTGATGCCACATTCCCCAACAAGGCAAATGTCCCCCCAGGATCCACGTTCTAGAATCTGACATCTTTCAATACAATTGCTGGAATATAGATGAATTTGACGTATAGGCCCAAGTGCTCAGCCTTTCCTCATAACACAACTCTTTCATCACACAATCAATCCAGTACACCTCTGAACTGCTGAAATAAAACAGAAAATGCTGCAAATACACAGCAGATCAGGCCATATTTATGGCAAGACAGGGCCTTCAACTTGAAACATTAATTATGTTTCTCCCCCCACAAAAGAAGCCTGCCCTGTTACAGCATTTTCTGTTACTAGCATCATCTGCAGTCTTTTTTTTGTATTTTCACATCTCTAAACAGCTTCCATGGTGACCAAATCTTTTAGCAGTGGTCTAGACCTTAGTTTAGTCCTTCTTAAACTGGCGAATGGGTTCACCAGGTTCACCACCGTTCACCCAAGGGTGAATGAAATTACTTTGGGGTGAATGAAACTAGAGGGGTGAATGGCAATTTATTCAGATATTCATATAATTTTTTCTACACTTAAAAAAAGCATTGCCATTAGTAAGCTCTTATTGGTTTTAATGGCAGTGGAGCTGGAAATATGATGTTTTTTTTCTCTCTACCTATGGTTTTCTAATTTCAAAGTAGCAGGATATTTCACAAATTTAGTGTAATATAACCGTTTAGGGAAGACCATGTTTTTTGAGCGAGTTTTCCAAGAAATAAACTGCGGTAATTAAAGCCCGAAAGGGTCGGATGGAGCTGAATCCCAGTGTTTAGATGTTGCAATGTTTTTTTAATCAGTCTAATCGAATGATTTTCCAAATCCAGTGGTAATCAAACTTCTTTCTTTTCACTCTGTTTTCTTTACATATTTTTAGGATGTTCAAAAAGTTGAATAAAATAAACACTTAAGAAATTAGTTAATTTATGTTTTTTGCTCATGTGACAAAATAAATGATATATAAAATTATACACAAGGGAGGATAAGATGAAAATTACCAAAAAACATAAGAAAGTTTAGTCGAGAGTAAATTAAATTTTGTGATAAAGACTCATGGGTGAATGACACTGAAATAGTTTAAGAAGCACTGGGTCAGATGCGGTTTCACCACAGGAGGTTTGCTGGAGTCTTCAACACCAAAGACAAATTCATAAGGGGCTGAGCTCCAAGGCATTGCCTGCTGTTTCATTGATGAATACAACAGATAGACATCACATCAATATCTGCAAGACACATGTCTTCCATCAGCTTGGCCCTGGAGCACCACCCATATTTCACAGTTGTACATTTAAAAACCTTCTGGGGTTGACCAAGTGAGCCTCAAATCCGTTTGATTGTGAAGTAATCATTTTACTTCAAGGGCAAAAATCAACTTTGACCTAATATCATGCACTGGTTAAATGTGTGCAGAAATCAACGTGCTGCTTTTCTTTCTAGGGTCTTATTTCTTTTCTTTACTTCTGTAAAGGGACTTAGTCTGACACACTGTAACCTTTACTAGAGTCTTTATTATAGCACATGGCACACACGTCCCAGCACTGGCTGCATCCAGCCTTCAGGCGTACCAGGACAAAATGGGAGGAAGGAAGGGGAGGAGATCATAGTTATACTGATATGAGAGGGCGTGTTAATGGTGATGAGGTAGCTACATTATAGGTTGCATGCATAAACCATCTACAACTTCCTTCTCTAATTCCTTCCCTAAGGGGTTCTCTTCTCCCAACACTTTCCTGCACCTTCATGATTCTTGCTTACTTTCCTTACTTCTTTTATTTCTATCTTTTTTAAAGCTCAAAAAATGAAGTGGTACAACATAATGTAATAAGATATATGCGATGCATCAATGTGATTTACTGTACTGCTAATAAAAATAAAATTAAAAAAAAAAAAAAAAAAAGAAATTACAGTTACAGTACAGCATTACAGTTTTTGTAGGACATGGGACTTTCCCACAATAATGCAGAAAAACATTCCACATCCCACAATAAAAAACATTCCCACTTTTATACATTACAAGACTATGTGGGGCCCGTTGGGTCCCAGTCACACGGGAGGTCTGGTCCCCCAACGCAACCTGTGCCCCAACGCAATATTCCACCACTCACCCGTTCCCCCAATGCAACCCGTTCCCCCAACGCAATATTCCACCACTCACCCATAGCCCCTAACTGCACAGGCGCGGCTCATTTCCCCTCACCCCCCAGCACTCCCTCCCCCTCCTCTTCAGCCTCCCTCTTATTTCTCCTCTCCTCCTCCCCAATCCCTTTCTCACCTCTCTTTTTCCTTTACCCTACCCTCGGTCATTCCCTCCCTCCCTCCATAACTCATCTCCCCTCCCTATCCCCCCGCCAATCCCCCTATCCCCCATCTCCCCACCCCTCACCTCCCCTATCACCCCCCACTATCCCTCCTGACCTCCCCCACTGCCTTCCTCGCCCTCTATTCCCTACTCCCTACCTCCCCTACTCCCCTCGCCTCTTCCTCTCTCCTCCTTCCCTTTTCTCCCCTCCTCACCTCCCCCACTTTCCCCCCCCACTCCCTCCCCCCCCCCTCCTCTCCCTCAATCCCCCCACTCTCCCTCGTTGCCTCCCCAGGACCTCGAGGTTGCCGGAGTCGGCCTCAGAGTTGGCCTCGGAGTCGGCCTTGGAGTTGGCCTTGGAGTTCGACTCGGAGTCAGCCAGGCTCTGCTCGCTCCGCTCCTTCAGCTTTATTCTTCCCGCTGGTGAGTGACAGAATAATAACTTTTAAACTATACCATCAATCGCAACTAAACTTGTTGCTCTTGAGCACAGGAGAATGGTGAGTAAGGTGGCGAAAAATTATTGCGCTATCATGTACTGTTTTTGCGTAAATAGTAAAACCACGCAAACCGGAACACAAGATCTGAGTTTTAATTATGTATAGATGTTATTCATATATTCAGCAAAACAGGAACAAAATCCTAAAAAGCGTTTATGCCTGCGTATTTAAATGTAATATTATCATTTATTATAGATAATTTGTCACCAGACATCACATAGCACTTTTTAAACTAGAAGTTTATTCTCCAATGTGGCATTAAGCTTCCTTTTGTTAGCTGTGATACTAATTAATTATTAAAGACCCTGGTCGTACCCATAAAATAAGCCTATTGCCTACTTCCTTTCTGGAATCATTGCAGTCCATGTTTGCTTTACTTTCTAAGTAATGAATTCCCATTGTATGTCATGCTGTTCCATCAACTCAGACATAAAATCTGGACATCAAGAAGTGTTTTGTCTCATTTTGGAATGTGCTGGGAATAAGCTGCACTGTAACAATGATATTTTTGAAAGGATTGCAAAATAAAATCTTTCTTTATTATGCTGTATCACTTCAAAATGAACATTGTGTGCATTGGAGCTATTCAAACTCTCTCTCCAGCTTTCCTTAAGATACTGACCTATTGTTGGGATGCAGCTTAGTGGCAGTGGCCCAAAGAGGGATCCTTTATTTATGAGCCATTGCAGTAAACATTTACCATCTGTTTAACTGCAAGGGGCAGAATAGTCATATCTATTATATAGAGAACTATTATATGGAGATGGTGCCCAACCCAGATGACTATCTCCGTACTACCCACAGAAGCAGATCTACCATCATATATTACACTCGCTCCACACTCTAAAATCTCTGCTCTTACAGCGACATTTCAAACTTTGCTGGCTTTAACTTGCACAAAGTGTTATTCGCTTGTCGTATCTATACATTGAAAAATAGTTTAATTGTAATCATGTATTGTTTTTCTGCTGACCGAATAGCACGTGACAATAATCTAAACAGAAACGGAACTGAATATTAAACTGTGAATCCACGAGCACTCGTTTCTACATGTATCATATCTCAGCAAAAGCCTTTGTCCTCACTTAAATCCTTTGGATCTAACGCCAAATGCGTTGCATTTAAAATACCTCTTGCAGATATCCAGAGTTCAAACTGGATCAAACTATTGGAGGTTTTGAGATTTAAGGAAGGATTGTTTCCAATGTACAAAAGACAGTTCGTATCCTCAGTAGATAGACACAAAGTGCTGGAGTAACTCAGCGGGACAGGCAGCAACACCGGAGAGAAGGAATGGGTGACGTTTCGGGTCGAGACCCTTCTTTCATATTCTCAGAATTGCTGGAATAAGTTCTAAACGTTTTCTTCCAAATCGTTTTGAGAGCATTTTGGAACGTATTATTTAATTGTTATTTGCTAACAATGATCATTACATAAAACTAATTGAAATAAAAACTTTAGTTACAAAATAATTCTTCACATCAATAGTTAAAATATATTGTGATATTGTCAAAATTCTTGTTTTGACCATATATCGATATTTAATTTTGTTATTGACATGTTATACTATGAAAATATTTTGGACATATGGACAGTTACATGGATAGGAAAGGTTTAGAGGGATTTCGGGATGCATCACAGTTTGGTTTGGGAACAGCTCCATTCTAGACCGCAAGAAATCACAGAGAATTGTGGACGCAGCCCAGACCATCATACAAACCAACCTCCCTTCCATTGACCATTTATACCTCACGCTGCCTTGGCAAGGCCAGCAGCATAATCAAGGATGAGTCGCATCCTGGCCACTCCCTCTTCTCCTCTCTCCCCAATCAGGCAACATTTATAAAAGGTACACAAAAATGCTGGAGAAACTCAGCGGGTGCAGCAGCATCTATGGAGCGAAGGAAATAGGAAACGTTTCGGGCTGAAACCCTTCTTCAGACTGATGGGGGGTGGCGGGGAGAAGAAAGGGAAAAGGAGAGGGAGGAGCCCAAGGGCTGGGGGATGGGAGGAGACAGCTCGAGGGCTGAGGAAGGGGAGGAGACAGCAAGGACTAACAAAATTGGGAGAATTCAATATTCATGCCCCCAGGATGCAGACTCCCCAAGCAGAATATGAGGTGCTGTTCCTCCAATTTCCGGTGTTGTTCACTCTGGCCATGGAGGAGACCCAGGACAGAGAGGTTGGATACGGAGTGGGAGGGGGAGTTGAAGTGCTGAGACACCGGGAGGTCAGGTTGGTTATTGCGGACCGAGCGGAGGTGTTCGGCGAAACGATCGCCCAGTCTCCCGCTTGGTCTCACCGATATAGATCTGCTGACATCTAGAGCAGCGGATGCAATAGATGAGGTTGGAGGAGATGCAGGTGAACCTCTGTCGCACCTGGAACAACTGCTTGGGTCCTTGAATGGAGTTGAGGGGGGAGGTAAAGGGACACGTGTTGCATCTCTTGCGGTTGCAAGGGAAAGTGCCCGAGGAGGGGGTGGTACGGGAGGGAAGGGAAGAATTGACAAGGGAGTTATGGAGGGAGCGGTCTTTGCAGAAGGCAGACATGAGGGTATCCGACCTCTCTGTCCTGGGTCTCCTCCATGGCCATATGTAGCATTGTAACAAAACCTACCATCAGCGGCGCTCCAGATTGGCCACTACATGTGTGTGTGATTCCGGAGGCTGGAGGGGGGGGCGGGATTAAAATTCAGGTTTGTATTGGTTGTCGGAGAGGTATTTGCTCGGACCTACAAGTTGATAAAGAAAATTTGTTCTGCGCTTCCATTCCCGTTTTTTTTTTAAGTTGCTGATCGATTGCATCGCTGGAGTGAAGTTAAACGTGACTTCTAATGCCTTCAACATCACAGATCAAAATCAGCAGCAAGATTTTCTACATCAGGCCAAAACAAAAGTTTTTTTTTTTTTTTAACATCTTACCATGCTTTTTGGTGTGGTTTCATTTTAATCTGATGATTCAAAATATGTTATTTAGCCCCGATATCGTCCGTGTCTTGCCTGCTGATATTGGGGGGCTTATCATGGCAGCGGCCACATTCCGATCTATCACAATCCACTCTCAAGATAACCAAATTCATTATTTTTTTGCACAATCATGTCACTAGAACATCTAACTCATCTATATTTTGTGTTATTGTCTATTTAAAAAATGTGGCTATTTATAAAAATATTTTTTGCCTTTTAAGAATGGGATAGATGGTGATGTAATTGAATTTAGATGAATTTAATTGATTTGATGACATTGATGAATATGATTTTTTTGTTGGGTATTCACTATTAGTTTTAACGTTACAATAATATTAAAGTTCTGATCTTGAGAATATCATATTTTTGAATTTTCAAGGCAGTCTGGGTGTTTATTATTATTTCCGTCACAACGGTCCATTTTATAATGATCTACATTTAGGTAACTAACTAATTATATGCTTTAATTTCAGGTCATCCAAATAAGATGTTTCATATTTGTTTCAGAATGCTTCAATCTATAATAACTGAAAATTTCATTCAGTTCTCTTAATTTTTAAGAAAGTTATGGGCTTTTGTGTCAATTGACTGTCCTCGATCACAGCTTTGTGTTAAGTTAATGGAAAAGCAATAGGGAACAAGATGCTAATTTCCGAGTATGAAAATTATCATAACATTTTTAACACTGAAGATATGAAAGTGAATTAGGTATCAAATTAAAGTTCTTTTTATGCTTGATCTGATGGGATAAATTAGATTGATTTTTAAAATCTCAAAATGTTATAACATTCCTACAATATGATGCGATAGAAATGTATTTATCCCAGGAGGGAAATCGATCTGGCAACAGTCATAAAACATAAGGTACATGAAATTAAAGTGACGAGTGCAAAGGATTGGGGATGTTAAAAGATTGGGGGGTGCGGGGGGGGGGGCGGGGAGTCAGTCTACCCCATGACGGAAGGGGTGGAGTTGTACAGTTTGATAGCCACAGGGAAGAAGGATCTCCTGTGCCGTTCTGTACTGCATCTTGGTGGAACCAGTCTGTTGCTGAAGGTGCTCCTCAGGTTGACCAGTGTGTCATGGAGGGGCGAGCTGTATTGTCCAAGATGCTCCACAGTTTGAGGAGCATCCTCACCTCCAAGACCAACCTCCCATGAATCCAACTCTGCCCCCAGGATGAGCTTGTTAATCCTGTTGGTGTCCGTGGCCTTCGCCCTGCGGCCCCAGCGCACGGCAGCGCAGAAGATGGCGCAGGGGGTGACTGGCAATCTGGGAGATATTTCACCATCGTATACCTTAAGACGTTCAGCACTTCTTCAACTTTAACACTATCCTCGAGTCACTTCCATTACCTGTCCCAAGTCCCCAGTCTTCACATCTTTCTTCACACTAAACACAGAGGAGAAATGCTCATTGAGGACCTTGCCCATCTCTACTCGTGAAAAAAAACTGTTTTTATGTCTGGCTGTGGCAACTTTGACGGTCCGGAGTTGCCTTCCAGAGGGAAGTGATTCAAAGAGTTTGTGGCCAGGGTGAGAGGGGTCAGAGATGATCTTACCCGCTCGCTTCCTGGCCCTTGCAGTGTACAGTTCGTCAATGGACGGAAGGTTGCAGCCAACAAGCTTCTCAGCTGATTGGACGATTCGCTGCAGCCTCTGGATATCGTGCTTGGTGGCTGAGCCAAACCAGACCATGATGGAGAAGGTGAGGACAGTCTCTACGCTGGCCGTATGGAATTGGACCATCATTGCCTGTGGCAGATTGTACTTCCTCAGCTGCCGCAGGAAATACATCCTCTGTTGTGCCTTTTGGACTGTGGAGTCGATGTTGGCGTCCCATTTAAGGTCCTTGGAGATGATAGTTCCCAGGAACTCAATAGACTCCACAGATGTGACTGTGGTGTTGTTGATGGTGATTGGGGGGAGGGGAGAGGGAGCTCTCCGAAAGTCTACTCACAATTCCACTGTCTTAAGAGCATTGAGCTCGAGGTTGTTGCGATGGCACCAGGGCACCAGCTGTGTCACTTCCTGTCTGTAGGCTGATTCCTCCCCATCCTGGATCAGTCCAATCAGGGTTGTGTCATCTGCAAACTTGAGAAGCTTGACAGAGGAGTCAGTGGAGGTGCAGTCATTGGTGTGGAGAGAGTAGAGGAGCGGGGAGAGTACGCAGCCTTGCGGTGCCCCTATGCTGAGGGTCTGCGGGTCCGGGATGTGGCCAGACGCTGGTTGGTAAACGAAGTAGGGTCTCATCCTGAAAGGTCACCTATTCCTTCTCTTCAGAAAGGCTGAGTTACTCCGGCTTTTTGTGTCTATGTACGGTACGCTGCTGTTCATCAACTACAGATTGCCGTTCAACACCACTCAAACCATTAAACTCCGTCTCAGCTTATCCCCATTTAACTGGATCCTCGACTTGCTCATCAGCAGGCCACATTTGTACTGATTGTACCACAATCGGTACAAATGGGCAACAACACATCCTCCTTAATAACTATCAACACAGGAGCGCCTCCAAGGCTGTGTGGTCAGTGACATGCTCTACTCCATCTATACCCATGACGTTAGAGCCAGACACTTTCAAAGCCATCTTTAAATTTGCAGACAATACCACTGTTATTGGTCACAAAAGTAAGGCAGAGTACAGGACAGAGATTAAAAATCAGGTTGAATCAGATTGAACAACAATCTTGCTCTCAATGTCAACAAGGAGCTGATTGTTGACTATAGGAGGGAGGAGAAAGCCGAGCACCCATGAGCCTGTCTTCATTGACGGGACAATGTTGGGAAGAGACAGCATCAACTTCCTGAGCCTGCATTTCTGTGAAGATTTGTCCTGGGCCCAGCACGCTGATGCAATCACAAAGAAAACTCACTAACACCTCCAATTGCTTGGAAAATTGTTGAGGTTGAGTATGTCAACATTGGCATCTTCACTATCGACATTCTACAGATGTATGATAGAGAGATACAAAACATAGTGAGCACTGCCCAGTCCATCACGGGTTCTCATCTCCCCACCATCGAAGAGTGGGGAGAAGAGTCGCTGCCTCAAAATGGCAGCCAGCATCATCAAAGACCCACACCACCCTGGCCACACACTCATTTCACTCCTGCCATCAGGGAGAAGGTACAGGAGCCTGAAAACTGTAGCGACCAGGTTCAGGAACAGCTCCTTCCCTTCAGCCATCAGGCTATTAAACACAACAACCTGAAATAAGCTCTGACCTACATAAACATTGGTTATGTGTTTGTGCAGCATTATTGTTTTTTTTTAATGTGTGTGTGTATACTTACATGTGTGTATATGTATATACAGTATATGTGTATATACACACACACACTGAAGTTTTTTCTCATTTATAATATTGCTTACAGTGTACTATGTTTAAATATTCTGTTGTCCCGCTGCAAGTAAGAATTTCATTGTTCTATGTGGGACATGGCAATAAAACACTCTTGGCTCTCTCTTGGCATATTGACTGGTTGCATAACATGCTAGGAATGAAGGAGATTACAGAGTGGTAGATACAGTCCATCAGGCACTGATCTCCCCACCACAGATACATATGAGTGGTGTTGCCTCAGAAAGGCAGGACAATTCATCAAAGACCCACATCACCCACACTGCACTCATTCACCCTTACTATTGGGAAAGAAGTGACAGAGACCTGGAAACCATGATTGCCTCAGGTTCTTGAACACTACCCCCTACAGTACACAACATGAACCTCAGCGGCAATGAATTTCTACGGACTGTGGCTTTGGGTTTAATTTGCAACATTATTAGTTCCAAACTTATTGAATATTTTTTGTCAATTATATTTATCTGCGTGTGTTGCGATTATGGGCCTACTAAACTGTTGCAAGTAAGAATGTCATTGTTCTGTTGTTGGTACATGTGACAATTAAACACACATGATGATGGTGGGGGACTGGAGGAGTGACCAAAATGGGTAGATCAGCGGGGGATAGGACAGAGATAGAGAGGAAGAGGATCAGGACCATCTGTGGGTTACCTCAAACTGGAAAATGCTCTGTTCTTACCATTGAATTCTAGAATACCCAGGCAGGCCAAACTCCATCCATTCTCCTCCTCTAGGGTGGCAAGGTGGCGTAGAGGTAGAGTTACTGCCGTACAGTGCCAAAGACGCGAGTTCATTCCCGACAACGGGTGCTGTCTGTACGGAGTTTGTACGTTCTATCCGTGACTTGGGTGGGTTTTCACCGAGATCTACAGTTTCCTCCCACACGCCAAAGACGTACAGGTTTGTAGGTTAATCGGCTTGGTATACATGTAAAATTGTCCCTAGTGTGTGTAGGATAGTGTTAGTTTACAGAGATCGCAGATCGGTGCTGACACAGTGCCGAAGGTGCTGAAGGACCCTTTTCCATGTTGTATCTCTATACAAAACTAAACTCTAAATGGCTCAATCTGCCAGTCCTCCTTCACCATTCCTCAGTCTTCACATAGGTCTTTTCTCATCCCTCCCCCTCTGTATTCTGGCAATCTTCCATATCAGGTCTGCCAACATTGGGTGAAAGATGGGAGTGAGAAATTGTGAGAGACCAAGCCCGAGGGAGCGTAGCAACCGAGGGGGGGGGGGGTGGTGTGGGAGGGGGGGGTGTCTCCCTCCCATTGGTATGGAGCTTTAGCATTTTTCAGTTTGAAATTGTGCAATCTGGTGCATACTGTAGCGAGTCTTTTAACTTACACTTGAATGCAATATTTATGCTTTAAATTGGGTTAGCTATGAAAAAGGTTAGGCTAAATTACATTCCTAATTACATTCCACCGCAGAGCCAGACTCTGATCAACAGGTGCAGCATATGAATGATCTTAGTGTATTCATGTATGGAAATCAGATTATAATCAAGCACTTGGCCCATGTTGACCAACCTGGGAGTCACTGCACACCTGGTACTACTCCTGACCCTGACTCCAGATGCATACCTTCTCTCATTTTGACCCTGAGTCCAGCCTTACACCTGCCCCCCTATTCTACCCTGATCATAGCTGCTTACCTGCGTAGGTTCCCAGTGCTGAACACTCCCATTGTCCCAGCTTTGACATCACACCTAGTACTATTCCATACCTTGACTGGATGCACACTTGGCCTTGCTCCTAGCCCCTCTGCACTGGCAATATATCTGGCCCACACATAAAGCCTAAATCCAAACCCCCAGACTTAACCTAGTCCACAGGTGCTTATCTAATGCAGTATTTTTTTATGGGGGACTTCACAGACCAAATTTTGTATAACACAATTTGCTACATCTATTGGTTTCCCTATTATCTAACATGCTAGTTACTTTGTCAAATAAGTCACCGGTTGATTGAACACAATTTCTCATCCATAAAATTATACTCACTCAGCTGTATAAGTATTCTGTTACCATTTCCTTCATTTTCCTAACAAACTGTCCTGAAGTCATTTTCACCCCCAATATTTTCAGTATTTTGCTGTCTTCCTCTCAGCTATGACTTTTCCGCAATGCAAAGTCCAATAACTATATATTTATGCAATATTATTCTATTAAATGTGATCTTGAGAGTACATCATATTTTCTGTGATATTCCCAACACACCAATGATAAAAAGATCTTTGTTTTGATTGCATTTACCAACATGCATAGATTATTATATTACAGTTAATATGTACCGAGGGCAAATTTTTGTTCCAATGCTCCCTATTCCCAATTACTTTTACATTGAAATGATTGAACTCCAAGTGAAGTTTAAATGGCATCAGAAAAATAAAACCACCGGAATAGATGATATTCATTATGTGGTTGGTTGGAGTCAGTATCAGCACAATTACTATATTAAACTTTGAATCTTCGGATATCCTGGTTCAAGCTAAAACTAAAGACAAATAATAACCTCCTCACACTTTCCCCTGCAAGTATCTCTGTCACTCCTTTAAAATATTCCCCTTCTTTGAACAAACTCTTAAACATCACATCTAAATCAGTTTTCGTCTGATTACACTCCTTGAGGATGTTCATCTACGTTCAATTAATAAAACAATGAGATTGGAGACATTTCTATTCAACCTGTCAAAGGGATTTGGGGGGGGGGGTTAAAAAAAAGTCAGTGAGATAAACAAACATAATAGTTAAGTGGCAAATGAAAATAGTGCTACCTTCCAAATATTAACTGAAGGAAATAATGGGTTGTCGGGACTGTATGTATTCCAGAACAAGGGGTCACAGTTTAAGGATAAGGGGGAAATCTTTTAGGACCGAGATGAGGAAAACTTTTTTCACACAGAGAGTGGTGAATCTCTGGAATTCTCTGCCGCAGAAGGTAGTTGAGGCCAGTTCATTGGCTATATTTAAGAGGGAGTTAGATGTGGCCCTTGTGGCTAAAGGGATCAGGGGGTATGGAGAGAAGGCAGGAACAGGATACTGAGTTGGATGATCAGCCATGATCATATTGAATGGCGGTGCAGGTTTGAAGGGCCGAATGGCCTACTCCTGCACCTATTTTCTATGTTTCTATGTTTCTATGACAGACAGCCTGACACCTTGCATCTCATTTTAATATTACACTTATCCCATCCCTCTGGATATTCCGGATTAATAAATTAAGGTTTTGGCAACTAATTACAAATCAATAACATTAGCCAACTCCGAAAGACGAAGTGCTAAGCATTGGGATCCAGACATCACAGAAAACGTCCAGTGTCGTGGTTCCCAGAGCAGACTGCCCAGCTTGTCTGGCAAAATGCCTCATCGCCAGAACTGACCAACAAGCACCAAGACCTGGCTTGGCTGGCGGTGAGGGGAGCCCTCCCAGTTAGATCCTTCCTGCACCGTCGGAAACTCACTACCAGCTCACGCTGCCCCCGGGACGGCTGCTATGGAGAGGAGACGGTTGCCCACCTCTTTGCAGAGTGTGGATTTGCAAAAAGAGTCTGGAGAGGTTTGCAAGGGTCCCTGTCACGGTTTATCCCGAACAGCTCCGTCACAGAGGACTCTGTGATCTACGGACTGTTCCCAGGGACACATTCAGAGGCTGACATCGAGTGCTGCTGGAGGGTCATCAACTCGTTGCTCACCACCCAGCAGAGCGAGATGTCCGTCAGGGAATGTTGCCGACTGGCCCACTGCAGACTGCAGGAGTACGTGCTAAGGGACTCGCTGAAGCTTGGTGCAGCCAACGCCAAGGCTCGGTGGGGGAGGGCCACAGTCTAGGGTCCTTCCGCTGCTGGACATGGGGGGCACGGTATGGTGGAGACGCCCCTCAAATTAAATTAAGGGAAGGAATCCCACGCCAGGGGGCCACATGAGTGGCACGGGTGGGGGACATTTTTGTGGAACTTAAAAGACATAAACTGTATTGAACAATCTCTATAGCCGACGAAAATGTCAGATGGAATTTTCGCACTGTGCACACATTGTATATATTTATTACTTGGACAGGGGCCACAGAGTGGCACGGGTGGGGGGCAGGGGCCACAGAGTGGCACGGGTGGGGGACAGTTTTGGTGGAATTTGACAAATGTAAAAATATTGTACTGAAAAAAATTTGTATAGTCTCCGAAAATGTCGGATGAATTTTGTTTGTTCGAATGGTTCAGGAATTGTATATATTTATCAATTGAATAAAGTCTATTTTGAAATAAAAAAATGTGTCCCTGATGTTAAATCTCTGTCTGGGTTGCAGAAAGATACCCATGGCAGGGAGTGCCCAATTGAATTTTCAAAGTGAAATGACCTGGAAATGATTCATGCTTCAGAGATGGGAAATAAATCAATTTTCAATTGTATAATGCTGAATGAAAGATGTAATAGAACTGAATTTCCTGCCAATGATTTTCAGATAGCATCTTATCTTTCTGGCTTTACTAATTGAATGAATGAATGAATGATATCTTTTATTTCGAACGATTAAAAAAAAAAGAAGAAAAGAAAAGATGAAAATGAATAAATAAAAGGAAAATTATATATATATATATATATATACATAAATACATACACACATACATACATATACATATATACATACATACATATACACATATACATAACATATATGTACATACATAAATTAAAAAATCAAAAGCCAATTTCAACATAATACACATTAGACTCGTTGGAAAAGGGATAGGAAGCAGCCTATGCTTGTCAAGTCCTACCCCCATTCTTCACCATTAACAAATGCAAAATTCAATAAAATAAACTAAACAGACAATTCAAATAAAACTACTCCAATCAAGCTATTAAGAAAAAAAGAACAAAAAAAAGAAAAGAACAAAAAGAACAAGCACCAGTAACATCTGTGAGATTTACATTCTCCTTCCTCATTACTGAACTTTTCAAAGATATATCTTTTGTACATTTTTTAAAATTGCATTATATTCATACTTTGTTTAATCGTTTCGTCAAGACCATTCCACAAAACCACCCCACAAATGGAAATACACATACTTTTTAAATTGGTCCGAGCATAATGCTGTTTCAAGTTTAGTTTCCCTCTAAAGTTATAACCCCCCTCTCTGTCTTTGAACAATTTTTGTATGTTTATAGGTAGCAGTTTATTTTTTGCTTTATAAATTATTTGTGCAGTCTTAAATTCTACCAGATCCTTAATCTTTAAGGTGTGTAATTTTAAATACAGTATATTGGTGTGTTCATGATATCCTACATTGTTCACTATACGAATAATTCTTTTTTGTAGTGTGCTTAGTGATTGTAAGGTGGTTTTGTACGTGTTGCCCCATACTTCCACACAGTAATTTAAATACGGTAACACAAGTGAGCTGTACAGAATATACAGTGCTCTCTCATTCAAAACATGCCTTGCTTTCCCCCATCACTCCAATACTCCGTGCTACTTTTGCTCTCACATGTTTTATATGGGGTTTCCAGCAGATTTTGTGATCAAGAATCACACCCAGAAATTTATTTTCATACACTCTTTCATACACTAATTCACTTGTTATTTTAGTTCATGGTGGATGCACCTACTGTGATTTGCAAGGATTTTCCACTAAAGCATTTATTCACAAGCAATGATTAACTGGAAGTGATGAGTGTAAAAATTATCCCAACCCTCAAAAAAAAAGTACCATTTTTGATATTACCTTATTATGGACGTTATGATTTTTATTTTCCTCCCATTTTCCAGCAAGATCAAAACAACAGTAGTCTGGAAAGGCATGATTTGCTCAGGGAGTGAGGCCAGAATTAGAAAGTATTGTAGATTGGAAGATTGGGTACAGCCGGCAACTGGCCTTCACTGTTATTAGTGATCGCCACTCATGTGTCTAGAGGGCTACACTGGATCAGGGTTGCAATGACGTTCAGAGCCGTCAACTGAATTTCGAGCTTTGGCATTTAGTACCCTGGAGGAGAGGTAGGCATAAGATGAACTCTAAACAAAAGCAATCGATTAAAAAAAAAATAAAGGGGCCCCTCAGGTAAACTTTTTCCCACAAAGGATGGTGGATATATGGATCAAGCTGCCAGAGGAGGTAGTTGATGCAGGGACTATCCCAATATTTAAGACTTACATTTAAGTTAGACGGGTACATGGATAGGACAGGTTTAGAGGGATATGGACCAAATGCAGTGAAGCTGGGACTACTGTAGCTGGGACATGTTGGCTGGTGTGGGAAAGTTGGGTCGAGGGGCCTGTTTGCACACTGTATCATTCTATGATTCTATGACTATAATTCTATGACCTTCATCAGGCTCTCAATTCAAAGCTGGAGCGCACTCAGAGAAATCGCTTTTAAATCATTTAACTGCAAAGCAAGCAGCATTTCAAGAATATACTTCCGTATGATTATTGCCTTCTCTAACTTCAAGTACCCCTTGCTTTTCCTCTCTCTCCACCCCTCCCCATCCTTGTTCTCCGACCAGTCTGACTGCTCCCTTGATAACATTTTAATGTTATCTTTGTATGCTTCATTGTCACCGTCCCCTAACTAACAATGATCTATTCTACATTTTCCTTGACCTTCATCCCCTTTGATGTCTCGTTTTCACACCTTTCCCTTCCTTATCTCTGTGTCTCCCTCTCCCTTGACTCTCAGTCTGAAGAAGGGTCTCGACCTAAAACGTCCCGCATTCCTTCTCTCCAGAGATGCTGCCTGTCCCGCTGAGTTGCTCCAGCATTTTGTGTCTATTTCAATCAATGCATGTTGAATCTGCCAATAACACACAAAAATTAAATGTCCTTATTGCACTGGAAAACAGATGCTCGACAACATGTGCCCAGCAACATTCCTGGAGCGTCACACTTCCACATGCATTGGGAATCATTGATTTTCACTAACATTGAACTAGAAAAGGCAGTGCCACCCAGCTGTCTATCTGGGAGAGCGTGTTCCCGCTTATCAAAAGAATTCCAATTTTTAACTTTCAAATTTAAATGACTTTGCCCTAAGCAGTAGCTACAGTGTAATAATGGTCCAGATGTTCACTGCGCCTGGGCGCTCTTCACTCATCCTAAATAATTGATAAAGGTCGTCATGTCTCAATCAGGATATTCCTTGGGGAGACTATTGAAAGATGCTGCAAAAGCTCGTGAATTATGTCAAGAAAAGAATCTTACCTTCTCTACCTTATTTACCTTCTTACTTCCACAGACAATAAAGGTGATTTCATCATTAGGAAGTCGGTTTACAGGCAACGAATATGATAATAAATGTAACTTGAACTTGAACTTGGAAACTGGACAGCCAACATTTCCTGCCGGAAACCCAGTTTATTTCTGGGCCTGAGCTTCATTGGCATTCTGTTGGTGAGCTGCTCGTCCTCTTTGATGTCTTGTTCTCACACCTTACACTTCCTTATCTCTGTGTCTCCCTCTCTCCCCTGACTCTCAGTCTGAAGAAGCGTCTCGACTCGAAACGTCACCCATTCCTTCTCTCCAGAAATGCTGCCGGTCCCGCTGAGTTACTCCAGCATTTTGTGTCTATCTTCAAACAGACCTCCCTGGCTCAGAGTTGCTGTAACAGGACAGAACCCAAGAGCAGGCCTTTGGTAGTTCTGGAACGGAGAGAACAATTGTGAAGAGGAAATCACAAGGAAAGATGTGCCAGCTGATCGGGGAACTGGCCCATTCAGCCCCTCAGATCAGGGCTGATCTTTTGGCTCCACAGCTCTTTCTTGTACTATCCCCATATCTCATTTTCTCCACGTTCCTAATCCCATATTCCTTGATCCTTTTAATTTATAAAACATATATTCTTGATAGTCGAGTCTTGATGTTCCCCTTTGTTAGTGAATTCCAAAGTTTCACTCCCCCTGGACATTTCTTCTCATCTTTGTCCTGAATGGTTGGCTTCTCATATTGAGACTGCTCTGCTCTGGATACCACAACAAGGAGAAACACAAACATTGTTTTCTAAGAATTTTGATAACACCGCATCTCATTTTTCCAAGGTCATAAGTGAAAGGAGCAGAATTAACTCATTCGGCCCATCAAGTCTACTCCACCATTCAATCAGAGCTGATCTATCTCTCCCTCCTAACCCCATTCTCCTGCCTTCTCCCCATAACTCTTGACACCCGTACTAATCAAGAATCTATCTATCTCTGCCATAAAATTATCCATTGACTTGCCCTCCACAGAATGAATTCCACAGATTCACCACACCCTGGCTAAAGAAATTCCTCCTCATCACCTTCCCTGAAGAACGTCCTTTTATTCTGAGGTTGTGACCTCTAGTCCCAGACTCTCCGAGTAGTGGAAACATCCTCTCCATATCCACTCAATCCAAGATTTTAATTTTCGGTGATTTTCAATGAGGGTCCCCTCATCCTTCTAAACTCCAGCGAGTACAGGCCCAGTGCCGTCAAACGCTCATCATATCTTAATCCACGCATTCCTGGGATCATTCTTGTAAACCACCTCTGGACCCTCTACAGAGCCAGCACATCTGTTCTCAGATATGGGGCCCAAAATTGTTCACAATACTCCAAATGCGGCCTGACTAGCGCCTGATAGAACCTCGATGTTACATCCCTTACATTACAACTCAAGTGAGTGTAGACCTATTCTGTTTCATCTATCCTCCTATAACAAACCTGGAGAACTGTTTTGTATTCCGGGACTCAGAAGAGGTACCACAGAAAAATTGCAGTTCAGAATGAAGTAATTAATGATATAAAGAGTATAACCAAATACCATGAACATGGGAAACTGGCATATTGTTAAAATACTGATGTCGCAGTTTGGATCTTGAGACGTAGCTGTGAGTTCAACACCCATTATGGCAGTTGAAGGAACACAAATTAATTTAAATTAAATAAATCTAAATATATTTACATTCATAATGTAATCACTGTAAAACCCCATCTGGTTACGAATGTCCTTCAAAAAACAAAATCAGTTCAGAGGCAATTTGGGATGAATAATAAACCTTGCATAACTGGAAACTGGAAAGAGAACAGGTTTAACAGAGGTAAAGTCAGGGTGGATTTATTTAATGCTCAGAGAAATGAGGAAAGTGATCAGTTTCCTAATTTCAGTTTTCCAATCATCCATTTCTGTCTCCCACCAGTTCCCATCCCCCCTTCCCTCCAGCGTGCCCCTTAAATCTGAAGAAATCTTGTCCATTGGGTGCCAGAGAGAGAGTTATAACCAACAATCAAATCCCTTTGTGGGTGAGGGTGAGGCCAAGTTATATGATCACTGAATCACTACTTGGAAAATGCTATGTCCAGCTGTTTCTGACATTATGTCTCATTTAAAAAATTACAAATTCCTACACATTCGAATTTAGAAGTGAAGAAAAACATTCCGTAGTTTGGATTTGAAAATCAAGATAAAGCTGTAGCCAGTGAGGTAGCTCTGTGGTGAAGCAAGTGTCTCAACTCAGAAAATTACCGTAACGGCAGCACAAGGCCAAACCTCTCATTCAATTCATTTGTATGATGACAAACAGTAATAGACACAGCACTGATCCCTGAGACACAGACTAGTCACAGGCCTATACATATTGACCAGAAACGGGCTACAAACAGCCCAGGATTGTTTATTTTTGAGATACAGCGTGGATACAGCGTCTGACCAAATAACCCGTCAATCTCCATTTTGTGAAAAAATCAGAGATGATCACTTTAGCAAATCAAATCTGAAGTTTAGGGGTAACATGAGGGGGAACTTCTTTACTCAGAGAGTGATAGCTGTGTGGAATGAGCTTCCAGTGAAGGTGGTGGAGGCAGGTTCGTTTTTATAATTTAAAAATAAATTGGATAGTTATATGGATGGGAAGGGAATGGAGGGTTATGGTCTGAGCGCAGGTATATGGGACTAGGGGAGATTATGTGTTCGGCATGGACTAGAAGGGTCGAGATGGCCTGTTTCCGTGCTGTAATTGTTATATGGTTATATGGTTAAATCAGTAAATAATTACTATGCTTGTCTGCCTTATCCCGTTTCCCATCGCTCCAAGTAATGTTTGGAGATACAGCGCAGAAAAAGGCCCTTCAGCCCACCGAGTCCGCACCATCCAGTGATTCCCGCACATTAACACTACTCTACACACACTAGGGACAATTTACAATGACACCAAGCCAATTAACCTACAAACCGGTACGCCTTTGGAGTGTGGGAGTAAACTGAAGATCTCGGAGAAAAACGCACGTGGTCACGGGGAGAAAGTACAAACTCCATACTGACAGCACCCGTGGCCGGGATCGAACCCAGGACTCTGGCGCTGGAAGTGCTGTAAGGCAGCAACTCTACCGCTGCGCCACCGTGCTACGCAAAGAGCAGAACTAAAGGCAGCCTCAGCAATTGTCAGTGATCGGAATGAAACTGCTTTGTCACCAGCCATTATTAGCACAGCTCCTGTATAACTCGATGCAGAAAGTTACAAGAAAAACATTGAAAAAACAGAGCAACAGTTGGCTAACGTGTACGAGTCCTTCAAGCAGTATTACTGAAGGGTCACCACCCAATGAGTTACTTAATGGACTTGGGTAGCACTACTTTATAGGCATATAAGAAAGAAATAGGTCATTTTTAATCCTTGTCCATCATCCAATATGATCACGGCAGATCTGCCCCAAGCCTCTTCTTCTCTACTATGTCACTTTCCCACAGCCCTCAATTCTCTGATCTGTCCAAAAATTCTTCCTCAAGTACTGCAATTCATCTAGCCTCCCCAATCCTCCCGGCATAAAATAATTCCCAGAAACTCCTTACACTTTTCTTATGCACCTGAATTACAGCGGGATCTTGATCGGCAGGGCGAGTGGTCCAAGGAATGACTAATGGAGTTTAATTCAGATAGAGTGATTGCATTTTGAGAAGTGAAACCAGGGTCTATGCCGTGAACAGTGGGGCTGTGGGAAGAGGTGTAGAGCAGAGGGATCTAAGAGTGCAGGTACATAGTTGCCTGAAAATGGCATCACAGGTAGATAGGGTGGTCAAGAAGGCTTTTGCTACATTGGCATGAAAATAGTGTCACAAGTCGATAGGGCGATGAAGACAATTTTTGTTCATTGGTTGAATTGAGTATAGACTTTGGGAGATGTTACAGTTGTACAAGACATTGGTGAGTCCGGGCTTGGGGTATTGAGTTTAGTTTTGGTCATCCTGCTATAGGAAAGATGCCATTAAGCCAGAAAGAGTGCAGATAAAATTAATAACGATGTTGCCACAATTCTAGGGCCTGAGCTGTCAGGCTAGGCTCAGACTTTTGTTTTGAGTGCTGGAGACTGTGATGATTTTATAGAGGTATATGATATCCTGAGGGGGATAGATATGGTGAATGCACAGAATCCTTTCCTTTTTCTTCCTTTTTCAGGTCAGACCAAACACAACAGGGCTGCGCGGAGGCAAAGTTGCTGCCGTACAGCGCCAGAGACCCAGGTTCGATCCTGACCATGGGTGCTTGTCTGTACAGAGTTTGTCCATTCTCCCCATGACCATGTGCATTTTCCCCAAGTGCTCCGGTTTCCTCCCACACTCCAAAGACGCACAGGTTTGCAGGTTAATTGGCATCGGTAAAAAATGTCCCTCGTGTGTAGGATAATGTTAGTATACGGGGAACGCTGGTCGGCGTTGGAGGCAGGAGGACTGTTTCCATGCTGTATCTCTAAACTTAAAAACTATACAACATCTCACACTTATCTGAATCAACCAGAGGGCATAGGTTTAAGATGAGAGGGGAAATTTAGTTGGAACCTGGAGATAACATTTTTACACAGGAAGTGGTGGGTATATGGAACAAGCTGCCGGAGAAAGTAGTTGTGGCAGATGCAGAAACACCATTGAAATGATATATGATTAGGAAAGGATTTGAGGTGTATGGGCCAAACCTGGACAAATGGGGCTAGCTTAGATGGGGCATCTTGGTCTACATTAATGAGCTGGGCCATAAGGCATGTTTCCATGATATATGATTCATTGCAGAGTATTTTTGAAGATTTACAATGCATAAGCAGTCCTGTGCCATTTGGCTATTCAGGTTTTCTCCACCATTCAATAAAGTCATGGAAGATCAAGTCTTGGCTTCAACACCTTCCTGCCTGCTCTGCAATAGACATTAAATCTCAGCCTAGAATATACTCACATATTCAGGCACCACAACTTTATGAATAAAGGGCTTGTCCCACAGGCTATTTTTTAATCATAGCAGGTCGTCGGCGATGATTATACCGGCGACTGGATAACATTTTAAATAGAATCATTACTTTAACAACCTATGTTCACCTGGTGACAACTACGACAATCACCTACTTCAGGAGAAGTCAAACTACGCCACATGTTGAAAATCCAGCGGTGACCAGAAAGACGCTACGACTCTTTGGGCGACTGAGGAGACGACTCACGGCCGTACAGGTGACACCCCGGCGACCATGTGGCAACAACCTGTAGTCGCCCAAAGAATGGCCTAAGTGGGACAGGCCCTTTAGAGCACTGCATAGATGCACAATCCCCAAGGAGAAGAAATCCTTCCTGATTTCAGGTTAATTATGTGAAACTCTGCCCTCTATTTCCAGCTTCCTCCATGAGGGGAAACATCCTCTCTACATCGAATTTGTCTTGTTCCCTCGCAATCTTCAATCTTTCACTGGTCACCTTTTATTTCTCTAAGCACCAAAGTGTGTAGGCTCAACCTGGTCAACATCTCTTCATATAACAAACCTTTATTTCAGGAATCAACAGAATCAACTTTATGTAATAACATAGAACATAGAACACGGAAGAGTTATGTGTAGGAAGGAATTGCAGATGCTGGTTTACACCAAAGACAGGCAGCATCTCTGCAATGGGTGAGAAGCAATGGGTGACGATTCGGGTCGAGACTTTCTTTCTTCATAGTCTGAAGAAGGGTCTCGACCCGAAATGCTTTGTCAAATTGAAATTGATTTGTCACCCATTCTTTCACTCCGGAGATGCTGCCTTTCCCGCTGAGTTACTCCAGCATTTTGTGTCCATCTTAGGTCCACCATAATTGCTACTTATGAAGAGAGTAGTTTCTCTCATAAAATGCCACGATAGGTTTGAGAATGACCAGGTGATCGGGAACTAATTAGATTGAAACCAAAGCCATGCCTCAAGATGCAACTTGATAAACATCTAAAAATTGAGGCCCAGAGACTGAAAGAGCAAATGGAAATGAGTGTTGTAGGTGCAGCAAATCATCGTTTTCCATGACATGCATGGATCTGATTGCACAGTTGCGGCTATCTCTGGCCCAATGTCCAAAGGGCAAAGGTGACCATGTCAAGGACAGAGTCCATTACCCACTAAACAAAACACTCCAAAGAATATCTTGACAACATCGGCACACTGGCGCAACTGGTAGAGCTGAAAGTGGCTCGTGACTTTAAAGACCTGGGTTTCATCCTCACCTGTGGAATTCTGTGTGGAGTTTTCTTGTTCTCCCTGTGACCATGTGGTTTTCCTCCAGTTTCACCCACATCCCAAAGACGTGCGGGTTTGCTGTTTAATTGGCCTATGTAAAATGACCCCTCGTGTTTACGGAGTGGATGAGAAATGGGATGACATAGGACTAATATGGATGGGTGATTGGTGGTTGGCATGGACTTGGTTGGCTGAAGGGTCTATATCCATGCTGTGTGCAGAGTACATAAAACAGTAAAGCACAATAACATGCCCTTTGGCCCACAATGTCTGTGCCGAATATGATGCCAAGATCAATCCTTATCTGTTTGAACATAATCCATATCCCCACAGTCCCTGCATATCCATATAGTTATCCAAAAGTCTCGTCAATGCCACTATTGTATCTGCCTCAACCACCACCCCCAGTAACACATTTCAGGCACCCACCGTCTCCTTTAAATTTTGCTCTTCTCACCTTAAAATTTGCCCTCGAGTATTTGTATCTTTAAAGTTAAGCTAAATTAAACTCTGGCCTTGATGTCAGTGCCTTGGTTCCATCTTCATAAATCTATCCAGTTCAATCTCAGGACCAAGCCAATGGTCAAGGATGAAAATGGACACTGACAAAGAAGGCTTTGGGAAACGATAATATTTTGCCTAAGGTGCTACACTTGACAGGAAGGAACCGCAATCACAAATCCACAACCCCATCTCCAACACGAGGGAAAAGAAGAACGTCAGAATCTTCAGAAACTCCATCATTGATACTATTAGCATGGATGGAGAAAAATATGATGATGATAACTACTGTCTGCCGCAGGAAACGTTAATGCCGGTGTTCTCCCGAAACGCTTCCTCGTCATGATGGAGGCCTACTCTCGGGAGGGTAGCGTGGATCCCAATCCTCTACAGCACAATGGCCAGGATCTTCAATACACTCCAGCTCAAGAGAAAATAGACGCAAAAAGTTGCAATAACTCAGCAAGACAGGTAGCATCTCTGGAGAGAAGGAATGGGTGACGTTTTGGGTTGAGACCCTTCTTCAGGCTGGTTAAGGATAAGGGAAATGAGAGATATAGACGGTGATGTGGGGAGATAAAGAACAACGAATGAAAGATTTGCAAAAAAGTAACGCTGATAAAGTAAACGGGCCATTGTTAGCTGTTTGTTGGGTGAAAATGAGAAGCTGGTGTGACTTGGGTGGGGGAGGGATAGAAAGAGAGGGAATGCCTGGGTTACCTGAAGTGAGACAAATCAATATTCATACCACCGGGGTGCAAGCTGCCCAAGCGAAATATGAGATGCTGTTCCTCCAATTTGTGTTTAGCCTCACTCTGACAATGGAGGAGACCGAGGACAGAAAGGTCTGTGTGGGAATGGGAAGGAGAATTAAAGTGTCCAGCAACCGGGAGATCAGGTTGGTTCACGCAGGCTGAGCGAAGGTGTGGTCTCGCCGATGTATAAGAGCCCACATCTGAAACAACGGATACAGTAGATGAGGTTGGAGGAGGTGCAATTGAACCTCTGCCTAACCTGAAAGGACTGTCGGGGCCCCTGGACAGAGTCGAGGAGGAGGTATAGTGACAGGTGTTGCATCTTCTGTGGTTGCTGGGGAAGGTACCTGGGGAGGGGGGTTGGTTTGGGTGGGAAAGGATGAGTTAACCAGGGAGTTGCGGAGGGAACGGTCTCTGCGGAAGTCGGAAAGGGGTGGAGTTGGGAAAATGTGGCTCGAGGTGGGATCCCGTTGGAGGTGGTGGAAATTTTGGGGGATTATGTGTTGTATGCGACGGCTGATGGGGTGGAAGGCCAGGACTAGGGGTCTCTGTCTCTGTTGTGACTAGGGTGAGGGGGAGCAAGGGCCGAGCTGCAGTGTACTGAGGAGACGCAAGTGAGGGCCTCATCTATGATGGGAGAGGGGAACCCTCATTCCCAAAAGAATGAGGGCATCTCAGATGTTCTAGTATGGAACACCTCACCTTGGGCGCAGATGCGGCGTAGACGGAGGAATTGGGAGTAAAGGGTAAACTCAAGAGAAACGTAGGGAGACACGAGCATCACAAAACATTATTTTATATCAATAAAAGACCATGGAGAACCAGCTTCAAATGAACTGTATGGAAATTTGGCTCCATTTTACATCGGATGGTATGTAAGCTGTGATCTTAACCCAGCAAGTTTACAACATGTAGAGTAACAATGCAGGCTGATATCAAGTAAGATTGCATCTTTAGCCCAACATTTTCCTTCATTTTCTTTTAACTGCATCCTCATCTGTCATCTTAACTAAACTCCCTGCTTGAATGGAGCTAATCTACAGCACAAATGGGAAATTGATCAACTTAATATCAACTCTCTTCATTAAGTACAAGATTATTTATATTTCATAACCATGGAGGCCATCTCAGCCCACTGAGTCTGCTACTAATTTCCCATCCAATTACAAATGGAATGTGAATTCAGGCATCTTCAATTTTTGTCTTTTTATTCCATTTTCCTCTGCTGACCCTAATTGAAGCTATATTCTTATGACTCTATATTTGTGCCCTCTGTCTATTCCTTACGTATTCAGTTATCATTCCCCATTTTGTTATCCTGCACTAAGATCCATTCTTTAAATAACCATTCCCCAACCTCAGTCCACCCCACCCACTACTTAACTTATCCTTATCTACAGCCCCAGTTATTTAATTCAGTTATTTTGTTCTTACTCCCAGCCCAGTTTAAGTAGAGACATTGCCAATGGAACAGCTCACTCTGTCCAAGCAGCGGTCCCAATACCAATGGATGAAACCCCTTGCATGTAAATTACTGCTCCAATGTTCACATAGCTCCGGCAGTGATCCAAACATTATTACCTTTGTGGTTCTGCTTTTTAATTTGGACACAAGTTGCTTGGACTTCTTTGGCAGAATTTCACCCTTTATCTATGCTACATGGACATCTGTGACTGGATTTTTCCCAACCACGTTCCTGTCCAGCCCTGATTTTTGGGCTTAAGGTAGACAATGCCATTTTCTGGACTCACTCTTGCAGTGTAAGTACGTAGTCCCCTAATTCCATTTCCCTACACTTTTTCACTCTCCCAATTCGAACACCTTCATCCACCCCGACCCCACCCATTTCACAGTCAGTTTATTCACTCGTCATCCCTATAGTCCCTGCTATCATCTACACAGGTTGTAAGAATTGTGCATTGCTGGGCAAGTTCAAGGCTCCTCATAAAATATCACTCACAGTCACAACCTCCTGTTCCTCTTGCCTGATCAATTCTGCAATGATGATTCTGGGAAGGGTTCAGCTAGATTCCTTCTTACATTGTAATATGAGAATTTGGATTCCAGTTCATCTAGTGAGTTGAAATTCCTTGAACTGCGGATAGTTCCGTTAGATTTGATGGCCATGGACCTGATTCTTTTGGAGAAGGCAACTTTAGATGAACAAGATAACCTGATCTGCATTATTCTGAAACATGTAATTTTGTAACAAAAGACTGATCCAGTCCACATGAAGTAACCTTTCAAATGTCTCATTTGGAGACTGATAAAATACCTAATACTTCCAGGACCCAAATAGAAATTTCTCAGTTGTGTTGAGATTTCAACCAAGTAACTACATATGGTTTTGGCTTCTTTTCGCCACTAGTTTAACCTGATGACAGCTTTGGGAAAAATTGATGAGTCATGTAAAAGTTAGTGAATGATTCATATGTGACTCTCTCTCACACAAACATCAATGAAAACAAACAGATTCAAGTTGAACACCGATCAAATACAAATTTCACTTAAGTTCAATTTAACATTAGGTTCAAACTGGGCTGGAGCTAAGGTGAAAGGGTAAGCAGAGTGATTGTCCTTGATTTGGTCCCTTGATTTGGGAGTGGGTCAATGGTAGCTGAATGTAAAATCACGGCAAAATATATTTTAGTAGGAGAGGATATGTCTGTGTTCCTCTTTATTTGGATGCCAGAATCTTTATCATGGGCCCACATTGCACATGGCATGCTAGCATTCATTGCGAGATGATTTGCGTAAAGGTGCAAGGAAGTCCTACTGCAGTTGTACAGGGCCCTAGTGAGACCGCACCTGGAGTATTGTGTATAGTTTTGGTCTCCTAATTTGAGGAAGAACATTATTGCTACAATACAATACAATACCATTTATTGTCATTTGAGCCTCAGTGAACCCACAGTGAACCCACTGTGATGGAAGGCAAAGTCTTTTCTCTCCCCTGTTTTCCATTTCTCTCCCAATGTTCAAGCCCCAGGCGGGCGATGCCAAGTCCCACGGCCATTTTAGGCCATGCCAGGCGATTTACGGCCCCGTTCCTGGTCTAAAAGTCACAATGTTGGAGCCCCCGGCGGGCGCTGGAATGTCCCACGGCCATGAAGCTGCGCCGGGCTATGTACGTCCCCGCTCCGGGTCATTCCAACCCCGCGACACGGGCTGGAGAAGTCACGTTGCGGGAGCTCCAGGAAGTGGTCCCTCCCCCCGGACCCGCGAGCTCCCGATGTCCCAGTCCACCGGACCTGCGGCTGCGTTGCTGGAGCCTCCGAGCCCCAGGAGTCGAGTCGCAGCAGCGAGTCACCGCCGCTCCCCACGCTCCGAGGCCGGCCAGCCCCACGATGGTGAGTAGTCCGCAGCTCCGCAGTCTCCCGAGCCCCCGGGTCGTTCAGGTTGGAGGCCGCTCCACGGTGCTAGGCCCCAACGACAACAGAGACCCGACAGGGAAAAGGTCGGGTCTCCCGGACAGGGAAGAGATTTTAAACAGTTTCCCCCTCCCTGCCCCCCACATATACACATTTAAAACCAGTATTAAAAAAACACCAACACTACATTTAACTAGACAAAAAATAAAAAAAAGACAGACAGGCTGTAGGGGGCGCTGCAACGGGTGAGTCGCACTCCCTGTACTATTGAGGGAGTGCAGCGTAAGTTCACCAGGTTAGTTCCCAGGATGGCGGGACTGACATGATGAAAGAATGGATCGACTGGGCTTGTATTCACAGGAATTTAGAAGGATGAGAGGTGATCTTATAGAAACATATAAAATTCTTAGGGGATTGGACAGGCTAGATGCAGGAAAAACGTTCCCGATGTTGGAGGAGTTCAGAACCAAGGGTCACAGTTTAAGAATATGGGGTAGGCCATTTAGGACTGAGATGAGGAAAAACATTTTCACCCAGAGAGTTGTGAATTTGTGGAATTCTCTGCCACGGAAGTCAGTGGAGGCCGATTCATTGGATGTTTTCAAGAGAGTTAGATATATCTTAGAGCTAACGGAATCAAGGGATATGGGGGAAAAAGCAGGAACAGGGTACTGATTTTGGATGATCAGCCTTGATCATATTGAATGGCGGTGTTGGCTCGAAGGGCCAAACAGCCTACTCCTGCACCTATTTCTATGTTTCTATGTTTCTATGCCAACTCTTACATGTTTTGCACTAAAATTTGCATGATGGGCATTTTTGAATTTTTGAAATATTGCTGCATTTTTCCACTTTGCAATATTAGTCACTGTATTCTCCATTACAAATCCTGGTCAAAGCCGAGCATATTTGGCATTTCCTTATTTTTTTTGAGCCTATCCAAAAGTAAAAATCTGCCCAGGGCCACATATGGTCAACATACCACTAACAGTTGAACAAAGAGACCCCCACAGCCTCTACCAGTGTTTAGAATCTACACAGTGTCATTTAGTTTTAGTTTACAGATACAGCGCAGAAACATGTCCTTCGACCCACCAGGTCCAGGCCTACCAGCCATCCCCGCATATCAGCACAGTCCTACACACACGAGGGGCAATTTTTACATTTACCAAGCCAATTTACCTGCATACCTGTACGTATTTGGAGTGTGGGAGGAAACCGAAGATCTCGGAAAAAACCCAGCAAGAATGTACAAACTCCGTACAGACAGCACCCGTAGTCGGGATCGAACCCAGGTCTCCGGAGCTGCAATCACTGTAAGCGCTTCTCATCTACCATTTTTAAACACGGTCTTCAGTCCTGATATTTTTATTATGTACATAATCCTTACAATTAAAGATGCCATTACATTGCATTCAATGTTTATATTGTCGACATGAACTTGTATATATTAAACATAACGGTAAATTCTGTAATCTGAAATGAATGAACAGACATCTTCCTACCTGGATGCAGAAATCTCAGCTTTCTGTTTGGCAATAGCTGCAGCTCGCTCTGCTGCCTCCACTGCCCTATCCACTTTGTCTCGAATCTTACTTGTCCGTAGAGGAATCAGATTCTTCCTTTTCCCACTCACCAACACATTCTGTTTATATTTGCCTTCTTCTTTAGTTCCGTCAGGGAATGTTGTACATCCATAACCATGCCTCTTGTTGCTCAGCCACTCCCCTTCAAATTTCAGACCATCAGACCGGTGGCTTAACCCAAAGCCAGAGCGCTTGTCGTTCTTCCATTCACCGACATACATTTCCGTGGTGGTGGCGTCTATGTCATCCTCAATAACTGACAGGTCTGTCTCCCCCTCACCAAAGCTAATAGTGGAGTTGATATCGCTGGCTGTGGAGCTGACGGTACTCATTCCAGCTTCACTTCGAAACGAACTCTGCTTGCTTCTTTGGCTGGCCAGGGAGCTTTTGGACTCGGACTTTCGGAGTTTCAGTCCACTCAAAAGGGACCTGCGGAAGATGCCTTTTTTTTTGTTTTTGGCTGAGAGAAGCTCGTTGTTGCTGTGCATCGTGAGAACAAAGCCTCCCCTGCATCCAGCAGGACTTCCAGCTGGCGTGTCCGGGTGCATGGCTGTGCCATTGCTGTGTTCACTTCTCAGAGAGTTAATAGAAGTTCTAAGAGGAGACCTGATAACAGCAGCAATCCCATAGGGAACACTCTGGCGGACACCATATCCATGTCGCATTCCGCCCACCCATTGTCCCTGGTAGGTGCCTGTAACAGAAGAAACATCGTGGGACCGTTAAATGAGTCATGTTCGCTTCCTTTGTTCAATACATTCACAGGTAGAAATATAACATTGTTTTTTGACACTGATCAAACACGAGACATTCATGAAAAGTTTGATGCGAAAAGGAACTACCTGCTTCTCAAGGAATTAAGTAAAAACATTGTGATTAACTCCCTATTTACACAATTGAAATGTAGTTCAGTTTACTAAATAGTCACGTGTACCGAGGTACAGTGAAAAGCTTTTTGTAGCGTGCAACCAGTCAGTACAGGAAGCAACTAACAGACACCAGGTGTGGGTGGGCTGAGGGAACTCTGGACAGGCTAGGCTTGGCGCCACTGTTCAGAAGAGCAGGTGGGGAATGAATTGAAGAATGTAAGATTGTGAGGGGCTGTAACAGGGTGGATGTGGAGAGGGTGCTTACTCTTGTGGGGAGATCTACAACTGATTGAGGAGGTGGAACGTTAGATTGAAGCAGACATCGATCACTGAGCTAGAGGCAAAGCACCAATTAAAAAGGGAAGCACAATACACAATCGGTGAGAGAGCGTTTGTTTCTACCTTCAAAACATGAAGACAGTGGGAGAGCAGCCATCTTGCTGAAAACAGAAAGTAGCGCTGAAAGATCAGCGGGAAAAAGTAGAAGAGGGTTTTTATTAAAGATCTACACTATAAAGGCTGCAGTGACTCAGTGGGGCAGACCTACAAGGAATAGGTGATGTTTTGGGTTGAGACCCTTTTCAGACTTGCTGATTGAAGAGGTGGGACATTAGAATGCAGCAGGCATCCGATAAACTGAAGTAGAGACAGAGGGACAAATACAGTGGGCAGTGGGTCTCGGGCAGTGGGCAGTGGGCAACAGGCAGTGGGCAGTGGGCAGTGGGTCACGGGCAGTGGGCAGTGGGCAGTGGGCAACAGGCAGTGGGCAACAGGCAGTGGGCAGTGGGCAACGGGCAGTGGGCAGTGGGCAACAGGCAGTGGGCAGTGGGCAACAGGCAGTGGGCAACAGGCAGTGGGCAGTGGGCAGTGGGTCACGGGCAGTGGGCAGTGGGCAACAGGCAGTGGGCAGTGGGCAGTGGGCAGTGGGCAGTGGGCAGTGGGTAACGGGCAGTGGGCAGTGGGCAACGGGCAGTGGGCAGTGGGCAGTGGGCAGTGGGCAGTGGGCAACAGGCAGTGGGCAGCGGGCAGTGGGCAGCAGGCAGCGGGCAGTGGGCAGTGGGCAGCAGGCAGTGGGCAGTGGGCAGTAGGCAGTGGGCAGTGGGCAGCGGGCAGCGGGCAGTGGGCAGACAGTGGGCAGTGGGCAGTGGGCAGTGGGCAACAGGCAGTGGGCAACAGGCAGTGGGCAGTGGGCAACAGGCAGTGGGCAGTGGGCAACAGGCAGTGGACAGTGGGCAACAGGCAGTGGGCAGTGGACAACAGGCAGTGGACAGTGGGCAACAGGCAGTGGGCAGTGGGCAACAGGCAGTGGGGCAGTGGGCAACAGGCAGTGGGGCAGTGGGCAACAGGCAGTGGACAGTGGGCAACAGGCAGTGGGCAGTGGGCAGTGGACAACAGGCAGTGGGCAGTGGGCAACAGGCAGTGGGCAGTGGGCAGTGGACAGTGGGCAACAGGCAGTGGACAGTGGGGGCAGTGGGCAACAGGCAGTGGGCAGTGGACAACAGGCAGGGGCAGGGCAGTGGGCAGTGGGCAGTGGGCAACAGGGCACCAGGCAGTGGGCAGTGGGCAGTGGACAGTGGACAGTGGGCAACAGGCAGTGGGCAGTGGGCAACAGGCAGTGGGCAGTGGGCAACAGGCAGTGGACAGTGGGCAACAGGCACCAGGCAGTGGGCAGTGGGCAGTGGACAGTGGACAGTGGACAACAGGCAGTGGGCAGTGGGCAACAGGCAGTGGGCAGTGGGCAACAGGCACCAGGCAGTGGGCAGTGGGCAGTGGACAGTGGACAGTGGACAACAGGCAGTGGGCAGTGGGCAACAGGCAGTGGGCAGTGGACAGTGGACAGTGGGCAGTGGGCAGTGGGCAGTGGGCAGTGGGCAGTGGGCAGTGGGCAGTGGGCATGTTGAGGCAAAGTGTGATTTGTGGCTTTGGTTGAGAGGCTACAGTGAGTAGGAAAGAAGTGCTGAGCTGTCAAGCCCAGAGCAGAACAGCAGCACGTGGGAAGTGTAAATAGGTGCTGTTAACAACACACAGAGGAGGCATGCAGTGTCAGGCGATGTGCTGCAGCTGCACCATGTGGGAGCTAGTGGACCCTTCGAGGTTCCTGGTGACCACATCTACAGCAAGTGATGGATAATCAAAGAGCTTGATGACCTGGTGTCTGAGCTTCATATGCTGCATCAGTGACGGGGAGATTTACCTAGACATTGTGTTTTTGGAGACAGTCACACCTGGTAGAGTAACTGCTTCCAACGTGGCCCATGGCCGTGAGTGTGTGACTGCAATAGTAAATAGTAGGGGGTGTCTCAACAACTTGGTGTGGATGAAGTTAAAGGGAAGGAGAGTGCAGTACTGAATTCTACAGAAGTAGCAGGACAGAATGTTTAAGAAGGGATAAGAGTCTAAGATCAGGCAACATTGGGGCCAATGTGAGAAGCGGGGTGGTGAAAACTGAACTATAGGTGAGTGCACACTGTATATGGGACAAAGTGGATGAGCTTGTAGTGCAGTTAGATGTTGTGCTTGTAGTTGCAGTTACACATTGGCAGGTACGATATTGTGGACATCACAGAGTTGTGGCTGCAAGAGGATCAGAGCTGGGAGCTGAATATCCGTTACACGTCCTATCGAAAAGACAGACAGGAGAGCAGAGGGGGTGGGGTAGCTCTGCTGGTTAGGAATGAAATTCAGTCTTTAGCCTGGGGTGATATAGGATCTGAAGATGTAGAATCCTTGTGGTTAGAGCTAAGAAACTGCAAGGGTACAAAAACCCATGATGGGAGTTCTTTACAGGTCCCCGAACAGTAGCCAGGATATAGGGCATCGGGCATGTAAGAAGGGCAATACTATACTGGCCATGGGAAATTGCAATGTGTAGTGTAGTGTACTTTCTCGGTAGTATGGAAAGCAAATAAAGAGAGCACATGGGCCACAGTTTAAGAATAAGGGGGAAGTCATTTAGAACGGAGATGAAGAAAACATTTCCACACAGAGTGTTGTGAGTCTGTGGAATTCTCTGCCTCAGAGGGCGGTAGAGGCCAATTCTTTGGATGCTTTCAAGAAAGAGTTAGATAGGGCTCTTAAAGATGGCGGAGTCAGGGGATATGGGGAGAAGGCAGGAAAGGGGTACTAATTGTGGATGATCAATGGTGTCGCTGGCTCGAAGGACTGAATGGCCTACTTCTGCACCTATTGTCTATTGACAGCTTCTTTAGTAAGGGTGTCAGGGGTTATGGGGAAAAGGCAGGAGAATGGGGTTAAGAGGGAACGATAGATCAGCCATGAATTGATGGCGTAGACTCGATCGGCCAAATGGCCTAATTCTACTCCTGACTTATCAACTAATGAACTGGAAGTTACTTTTAAAAATATGGAGTTGAGTGTGAGAAAGACAGCAGAATTTTATGTCCCTCAAAAGGTTGAGAGACTTTGGAATTCTCTATCTCACATGGCTGTTAGAAAAAGGCAAACCCTATAAATAGCTTCAAGGCAGAGGCGAGTTAATAGGATAGGTGGCAATGCACAGACGAGGTTATAATCGCATCAGCAGTCTATTGAATGGCAGAACAGATACAGGGCCTACTCCTGCTCCTAATTTGCATGTTAGTTTGCAAACTAAAACAGTGAGTAAGAAATAATCGAGACTGAAACAAAACGGTGAATTATGAATTAAGAAGAGATAATGCTGGGATGACCTTTCAGGTCAAGCAGCATCTGTGAAGGATAAAACAGTGACTGGTTTATTTGGATGATCTTTGTCAAAACATGGAGAAGAGAATTGACTTGAAACTTGGTGTAAGTCCCTCCTGGAATGGTGCAATCAGAACTGTGCAATACTCTTATGGTGACCACACCAAATTCCTATAGAACTGCATCATGGTTTCCTGAGTCTGTGCTCACTGAAGACAAGCCTACATTATGCTCGATTTACACTGTTGCCAAGGAAGCTATGGATATGGATCCCAAGATCCCTCTGCACATCAGTGCTGTTAGGACCTTGCCATTAACTGAATACTTGCATAGGAAGGAACTGCAGATGCTGGTTTAAACCAAAAATAGGCACAAAAAGCTGGAGTAACTCAGCTGGCCAAGCAGCATCTCTGGTGACGTTTCAGGTCGAGACCCTGACATTCGACTTCCCAAAGTGCAACACCACACACTTGCTTGGAATAAATTCCATCTGTCATTTCACCACCCATGTCTGCAGCTGATCTATATCCTGCTGTAAACATTAGCACACTTCCTCTCAGTCTACCACTCCAGCATTCTTGGTGTCTGCAAACCTACTAACCAACCCATCTATATTAATGTCCAAGTCATTTCAAGATTCAATTTATTTGTCACATGCATCAATTAAGGTAGAGAGAAATGTGAGTTCCCATACAGCCATACTAAGTAAAAAGCAAAAATACACACAGCACATAACATAAAGTTTAACATAAACATCCACCACAGTGGAATCTACATTCCTCACTGTGATGGAAGGCAATAAAGTTCTGTCATCTTCCAACTCATTTATATATATCACAATGAACAGTGGCCCCAGCACCACTCCACTGGTCACAGAATTCAACTATCTTTGGTCATTCCCCTACCTTCCTATCCTCATCCCTCCTCCTCTCAGGATCATGCCTGTGCCCAGCTTTGGTCAATTGGCCATTGAATGACTTCCACGTGTGGATTTACCCAATAACAACTGCTCCCTAACGACAATGTAATCTGCCTTACTCCAATTTAGTACCTTCCCCAGTCCAGACTTACCACTGTTCAAAACAATGGGAGTTTTGATCACTACCTCCAAAACGCTCTTCCACTCAAACCCCAATCACCTGGCCAGACACATTACCCAACAAAACAAACACAAAAAGTTGGAGTAACTCAGCGGGTCAGAGTGCATCTCTGGAGAATAGGAATGTGATGTTTCAGGACTGAAGAAGGGTCACCAATTCCTTTTCTCCAGAGATGCTGCCCGTCCCACTGAGTTACTCCAGTTTTTTTGTGTCTGGCTCGGTTTAAACCAGTCTGTGTAGTTCCTTCCTACACATTACCCAACAAATGCCCAGGATGGCCCCTTCATGAGCTGGACTATCCTCATTTATTTTAGGAAATCCTCTTGGATACTCCAGCCAAATTCTGCCACTGTCTGAACCTTTTGCACAAAGTAGGTCCCAGTTAATATTGGTAAAGTTATGTCCCTGCCCCACTTAGCAAACCTGAACGGAAACCTCTGGAGACTTTGCGCCCCACCCAAGGTTTCCGTGCGGTTACCGGATGTTCCCGGAGGTTTTTGTCAGTCTCCCTACGTGCTTCCACTACCTGCAACCTCCGGCAACCACCTGCAACCTCCAGGGACCGCACGGAAACCTTGGGTGGGGCGCAAAGTCTCCAGAGGTTTCCGTTCAGGTTTCCTAAGTGGGACGGGGCACTAATGTCACCCACTGTGACAACCCTGTTCCTTTTGCATCTTTCAGTAATCCGTTAACATATCTGTTCCTTTATCACCCGCTGGCTGTTAGGGAGGGGAGTCTATAGCACAACCCCAATTACATCTTTCTTAGTTTTGAGCTCAACCCATATCACCTTAGTGGATAAACCTGCAATATGTCTTCTCTGGGTGTCACCATGATACTCTCCCTGATGACAAGAGCGGCCCCTCTTCCCCTTTTACCTCCCTCTTTTTCATGTCTGAAACATTGAAACCTTGGAACATTGAGCTGCCATTTGGTCCCTCTCACAACCAAGTCGCCATAATGGCCACACCATCATAACCCAGCCACTGATCCCGGCTCTGAATCCATCTACTTCACTCAAAATATCAAACACTGCAAATACAAATGTCTTCAAGTATAAATACAAATCAGATACAAATTGCTTCAGGTATTACTTGAGTTCCCTCAATTTGCCACGTTGCTCTAAAAATCATTTAAGTCAAAGCTTCACACACAAAACTGGCCATGACCCCAGTTTGAAGCAATGATCAAGACAGGTTTGGGGTAGGTATTGCCCGTTTATGATGTTTATGAAGAATCAAAATTGGAAATTTGATTACCGATTACTCTAGTGAGTTTTAAGTCTTGTCAGAGTTTTTAAATAGGGTTACATACAGGTTGGGAAACTGATAATAATACTGAAAAGATATACGTTTAGTGACACACTTATTTTCAACTACATGTTAATACCCAGGATATAACAACTATTTGTTTTATTACAAAGAATAAAATAAACTAGTCCATTTTATTATAGACAATAGACAATACTGACAGATCATTCTGTTTTATGAAGAGGTCATGTTTGTAATCATGCAGATGAATTTTTTTACAAAGTCTTAAATTGTTTTCTAATTATCTAATTTCAACCTCAAATTGAATCCAATGTCATGGTGATTTTTCAGGCATTTAAAAAAAAATTGAAATAGAAAAAATGTATCTACTTGCAAAAAAATCAGAAATAAAGATTGAGAGACTTAGATTGGATTTGTTTATCAATACATTGGGTGACACGGTGGCGCAGCGGTAGAGTTGCTGCCTTACAGCGCCAGAGACCCAGGTTTGATCCTGACTACGGGTGCTGTCTGTACGGAGTTTGTACGTTCTCCCCATGACCTGCTTGGGTTTTCTCAGAGATCTTCGATTTCCTCCCACACTCCAAAGACGTACAGGTTTATAGGTTAATTGGCTCAGTATCAATGTAAATTTGTCCCTAGTGTGTGTTAATGTTGAGGGGGGTGGGAGATTGCAACCTTCACATGGTCCGCCCTGTTTCGACAAATGCAATCAACCCGGTCGGTGTGCACAATCAAATAAGATCAAATAGAACAAGTTGACCGACAACTTTAGGCTGTGCACGCCATACACAAGAAGAAGTTAATGTGCGGGATCACTGGTTGGTGCAGACTCGGTGGGCTGAAGGGCCTGTTTCTGTACTATATCTCTAAACATTACTTGGAGCAATCGCAAACATGAAAAGGAAGACAAGCAAAGTAATTATTTGATGATCTGATTTGCTCAATTGACCATCTCTGATTTTTTTGACACAATGTTGATTGTTGATTGACTGGGTCTGTGTTCCGTATACATTGATGCATGTTAGCTTTCCCAACCCTGGCCTATGAATGGAAATTATTATTGATTACTTTGCATTTAATCAGAAGGATATTAAAACTGATTGCCTGACTGCTTGAACCAATTATGTCATCTTTACTGTACATTAACTTGCATCCAGCCACTTACACTTGCATTTGAGATACAAATACTTTTCTGCAGTTAGTCTGAAGAGGGGTCTCGACCTGAAACATCACCCATTCCCTTCTATCCTGAGATGCTGCCTGTCCCACCAACGTTTTGTGTCCAACTTTAGATCATTATTAAAGTGTATTGAATTCAAAGCTAGGTCCAGGAAATCCACATTTAGACAAGTCTAGATTAAAACCCGTCAGCAAATCAGCACATTTTGTTCTTTGCAACATGACATGGTTCCAGGATTTCAGCTGGGCCAGATGTCACTGAGCAGCAATGGTTTTACAGTTTGCAGCTAAGCCACACAATGTTGAGCACCCATAAGTTACTAGTTACAAACATTGGACAAGTTCCAATAGAAGCAACCGCAACTTTCCAACCAGCATTTTGGAAGCCACTGGGAAAGTATTTTAAAGGGATAGATGTTTTTAAAGGAAGTCAGTTCTCTGGTGAGGAATGACTCCAAGGTAATTACTGGATTTGCCATTATCAAAAATGCATTTAACAACTTGGGTCTCATTGTAATGCAGCTAGTGGAGTTACAGTGATCTGAATCCAAACTTGACCTTGGGTGCTGTCCATGTGCCGTTTATGTATAACTTAACTTTCTTTAAATTATCATTGTTCTAACATTCATTTTGGCCAAAGCCAACATCCTGCCTGAGTTCACGTCTGCCTTTGGGTGCTGTCCATGTGGAGTTTCACATTCTCTCGGTCATTTTGGACGTTATTCCCAGGTGCTCCAGCTTCCTCCCACATCACAAAGATGTGCAGGTTAGTTAGTTCATTCGCTACGGCAAGTTGTCATAAATATGGGTCATTATTTATTCTAATATAATATAGTATAGGTGGGAGTTTACCAGAGCATGGGGAGAATAAAATGGGGTGGTGAAGGTGGTTGGCATGGACTCTGTGGGCTGAAGGGCCTGTTTCTGTGCTCCATGATGTGATATGGTTTTATAACAGCTTTTAGAATCTGCATATGTCAATATGTTTTTGATTTGGTGGATGAATGGCACAAATTTTCGGGACTTGCAATATTATACAAGTATTTCAACACTGGAATCTCTGGCAACAAGCATTGACGTGGCCCAATTTCAAATTTATTATATAGCGGTAATTATCCTTGTGGCGTTTGATGAGAATACTGAGGGATCTTGTGCTATTGTGTAATTACATACCACACCACACAATCATCCATAAGAACATAGCTGATGAAGGCAAGCTAGTGTGCATTTATTCAACCAATTTGACAGAGTATTTTGCTGAGTTTACAGATGGAGTTGATGAGAGTAGGGTGGGCCATGTTGGTAATTATCTTGTGTAAAATGTACGTCCAGGGTTTTGATGAGACTGATCAGCAAAAATGGAGCTGATGGCACAAAAGGAATATTGATTGCATTAAAAATTTGTTCAAGAGCAAAGGAACAATACTTTTTTAAACATCAGGGTGGCATGGTGGCGCAGCGGTAGAGTTGCTGCAACACTGTGGTGGAATGGGCAGACACAGGGCAGATGAGGTTTAATGCAGATAAATGTGAGGTGACGCATTTTAGTAGGAAGAGTGTGAGGCTGTGTAAAATAAATGGTACAGTTTCAAAAGGGGTGCAGGAGCAGAGAAGAGCTGGAGGTGTTTGTGTATAAATCATTTAAAATCACAGGGCAGCTTGAGCAGGTGGTTGATAAGGCATAAACGCAGTCCTGGGCTTAATCAAAAGAAGCAAAGTGTATAACGGCAAGGATGTCATGCTAAACCTTTGTAAAACTATGGCCAGCCTCAGCTACAATGTCAGGTTCAATTCTGGATGCCACATTATTGAAAGGATGCGATTATATGAATTCATTATAGGTTTATGAGAACATTTTCTGAGATCAGGTTGAAAATGAGAAGTGTTGGAAGGAGAGATTAGATGGGTTTGGTGTTTTTGTCCGGGGCGTGGAGGGGAGATTTGAAAGAAATACATACAATAATGACAGGATTAATAGTGATAGGCTGTTCCCTTCGCTGTAGAGTCAAGGACTAAAGGCCATTGGTAAAATATAAAGAAGAGCATTAAGAGTGGCGCGGGGAGAATAATTGCAATCGACCATACTGCCCAAAGATGTGCTGCAAACACATTAAAGTTTGGTGTTTTCATGAGAGGAATTGGGAAATATATAGTGAATAAAAAATAGCAAAGGTATAGTGAAAAGGCCAGGATGTGGAAGCAATGATATTTTTTTCTGGTAGAGAGCTGGTGTTGACTTGATGGGCCGAATGGCATCTTCCTGTGCTGTGATCATTACTTGATTCTATAATGCCAAAGAGGAGCTGGAATAGGCCATGTAGCAACCTGAGTCTGCTCTGACATTCAATATGGTTGTGCCTGAACTGATCTTGGCCTCGTCTCCACCTTCCTGCCTGCTCTCATAACTCCTGATTCCCCTGTAAACCAAAACTGTGTGTTGAATATATCCAGTGATATATTCAATGATTCAACATCCACTGTTCTCTGAGGGATTGAATTCCAAAGATTCAAAAAAAGAATTGTACTGTACCTAGGCAACGATAAAGTTCATCACTGAACTATGGATCCACAGGGAGAAGAAATTCTTCCTCTTTGCCGAATGAAATGCACACACATAAGGTCATAAGGTCATAAGTGATAAGAGCAGAGTTAGGCCATTAGGCCCATCAAGTCTACTCCGCTATTCAATCAAGGCTGATCAATCTCTCTCCCCTAACTCCTGCCTTCTCAGTTCAGGCATAACGTCTATAGACACCCATACTAATCAAGAATCTATCTATCTCTGCCTTAAAAATATCCATTGACTTGGCCTCCACAGCCTTCTGTGGCAAAGAATTCCACAGATTCACCACCCTCTGACTAAATAAATTCATCCTCATCACCTTCCTAAAGGAACCTCCTTTAATTCTGAGGCTATGACCTCTAGTCCTAGATTCTCCCACTAGTGGAAACATCCTCTCCACATCCACTCTATCCAAGCCTTTCACTATTTGGTACATTTCAATGAGGTCCCCCCTCATTCTTCTAAACTCCAGCGAGTACAGGCCCAGTGCCGTCAAACGCTCATCATAGGTTAACCTACTAATTCCTGGAATCATTCTTGTCAACCTCCTCTGGACCCTCTCCTGAGCCAGCATATCCTTCCTCAAATATGATGCCCAAAATTGCCCACAATATTCCAAATGTGGCCTCAGCATTACATCTTTGTTTTTGTATTCCAACCCTTTTCAATATAAATGCCAGCATTGAGTTTGCTTTCTTTACTACCAATTCGACTTGCAGATTAACCTTTTGGGAATACTGCACCAGCACTCCCAAGTCCCTTTGCACCTCCAATTTCTGGATTTTTTTCTCCATTTAGGAAATAGTCTACGCCTACTAACAAAATGCATGACTCCACACTTTGCTACACTATATTCCATCTGCCACTTCTCTGTCCACTCTCCCAACCTGTCTACGTCCTTCTGCAGAGTCCCTGCTTTCTCTACACTACCCGCCCTTCCACCTATTTTCGTATCACCGGCAAACTTGGCCACAAAGCCATCAATCCCCTCGTCCAAATCATTAATATACAACGTGAAGAGTAGTGGCCCCAGCACTGATCCCAGCGGAACTCCACTGGTCACTGGCAGCCAACCAGAAAAATGCCCCCTTTATTGCCACTTTACCTTCTGCCATCCAGCCAACCTGCTATCCACGCTAGTATCTTCCTTTTGATATCGTGGGCTCTCATCTTCTATAGCAGCCTTACCTGTGGCACCTTATCAAAGGCTGTCTGAGAATCTAGATAAACAACATCTACTGACTCTCCTTTGTCATGCTATTCACTTTTTCAAAGAATTCCAGAAAATCTGTTCGGCAAGACTTCCCCTTCACAAAGCCATGCTGACTTCAGCCTATATTGTCGTCAACTTCCAAGTACTCCGTAACCTCATCCTTTATAATGGACTAAAATCTTACCAACCACTGTAGTCAGAGTAACTGGCCAATAGTTCCCACTATTCTGCTTTACTCCCTTCTATTCTGCGGGGTAATAGTGGCAATTTTCCAATCATCTGAGACCACTCCTGTCTCTAGTGATTCTTGAAACATCACTATTAACGCCTCCACAATCTCTACGCCAGCTTTTACAGAACCCTAGGGTGTAGTCCACCTGGCCCAAGTGACTTATCCACCTTCAGCCCTTTCAGCTTCCCAAGCACCATCTCCCTAGTAATAGCCACTCCACTAACTTCCACCCTCTGACTCTCTTGAATTTCAGGCACGTTGCTGGTGTCTTCCACTGTGAAGACTGATGCAAAAAATTTATTCAACTCCCCTGCCATTTCTTTATTCCCTATTATCTCTTCTCCTGCATCATTCACCAGCGATACAACGTACACTCTTTCTTGCTCTTTATATAACTGAAGAAACTCTTGCTATCCTCTTTTATATTATTAGCGAGATTTCCTTCGTATTTCATCTTTACTCCCCTTTTTAGTTACCTTTTGTTGTTCTTTAAAAGCTTCCCAATCCTCTGGCTTCCCCCAATCTTTGCTATGTTATAAGCCTTCTCTTTTAGTTTTATACTGTCCTCGACTTCCCTTGTCAGCCACGGTCGCCTCATTCACCCCTAGAATCTTTCTTCCTCTTTGGAATGAAATGATCCTGCATCTTCCGAATTATTCCCAGAAATTCCTGCCATTGCTGTTCCACTGTCATCCCTGCTAGGTTCCCTTTCCAGTCTACTTTTGGCCAGCTCCTCCCTCATGACTCTGTAGTCATGAAGAAGGGTTTTGGCCCGAAACGTTGCCCATTTCCTTCGCTCTATAGATGCTGCTGCACCCGCTGAGTTTCACCAGCAATTTTGTCTACCTTCGATTTTCCAGCATCTGCAGTTCTTTCTTGAACACTCTGTAGCCCCTTTGCTCAGCTGCAACACCCCTTCTCCCTCTCAAATTGCAGGTTAAAACTTACCATATTGTGGTTGCTTCCTCCTTTACATTGAGTTCCCTTATCAAATCTGGTTCATACACAACACTAAATCCAGAATTGCCTTCTCCCTGGTAGGCTCCAATACAAGCTGCTCCAATAATCCATCTCGGAGGCACTCTACAAATTCCCTCTCTTGGGGTCCAGTATCAACCTGATTTTCCCAGTCTACCTGCATATTGAAATCTCCCATGACAACCGTAACATTGCCTTTCATACATGAACCTCTTTCCTTGTGCTACCTACGTCATTGGTGCCCACATGGACCGCAACAGATGGATCTTTCTCCTCATACTCCAAGTTCCTCTGCAGGTCAGACGAGATGTCCTGGACCCGGGCACCAGGCGGGCAACACAGCTTCAGAACTCTCGATCCTCGTGACAAAGAATAGTGTCTATTCCCCTAACTACTATCCACAATAACAACTGTGCTTTTCTTCTATTTCCCCTGTTGAATGGCCCCATGAATCATGGTGCCCTGGCTAAGTTGCTCATCCTTCCTACAGTCTTCCCACTCGTCCGCACAGGGAGCAGGAATCTCAGACCCGCTTGACAAGCTCGAGGGCTGAGGCTCCTTTAACACTGTCCTTGCCTCTATTCCCCTGCCTGCCTCACTTGCAGTCACACCCTCCTCCTGACCACAGACCACGTTGGCAGCAATTGCTCTAACCGGTGTGACTGCCTCGAGAAACACAGTGTCCAGGTCATTCTCCCGATGTGTCGCAGTGTTTGAAGCTCACACTCCAGGTCGTCAACTTTCAGCTTGAGTTCTTCAATCAACCAACACTTGCTGCAGGTGTGGTCACCATGATTGACCAAGGGGTCCCCTGGCTGCAGCGCATCATGCAGTTGCAGCACATCATGCAGCTACAGCACATCGCATTATCCTGCACGCCTCCACAAATCTTCTTGAAACTTCCTGCTTGCTGCTGCTCTGGGTCTGACAGGTCCGCTCCTCACTTCTCAGCCCTTTCTCACCGAAGCCTCTCGGGCCAAAGCCTCAAGAGGCACTTTTCCTCCACACGGCCACTGCCACCACGCTGCTCTGCAAGTCTGGCCTCCCTTTCACCTGCTGCAAACAATCTCCAGCTAAGGCTATTGGACGCATGCTTCACTCTAATGTCCCTCCTGTACAATTAGCACTCTGAAACTGCAACTGTGTAACTTCTTCTCACCAATGTTTAAAATCTTTTGTCCTTAGAGCTAGCTGACTGAATACAGACTTATTGGAGCAGAGGGCAGTGGTGGAAGGTTGCTTTTTCAGACTGGAGCACTGTGATTGGTGACCTGCCTCAAGGTTCAGTGCTGAGTCATTGATCTGTGTCAGATAGATCAATGATGTGGATGAGAATGTACAAGGCATGACTAGTAAGTTTGCAGCTGATAGTAAATGATCAATGAAATGATTAGCAAGAATAACCGCAGGATTGTGATCAGCTGGACAAGTGTGACTAATCAAGATAGGTGTGAGAATTTGCATTTTGGGAAGTCAAACTAAAGCAGAACCTTTACAATAAATGAGCGATCTTTCTGAAAACACATTGGCTGTTAAAAATATCAGTAAGTTAAAACATATAATTTTTAAATTGCTGATATTGGAAATCTGATATAAAAACAAAGAGATACTGGAAACTTCAGCTGGTCAGGTTGAAAGGAGAAACAGAGTTAATAACTCAGGTCCAAGATTGTTCCTCAAACCCTTCACAAACTGATCTCCAATCTGCCTTTAGTTTCTTTCATGTGGAGGAGGCTGACATTTCATTTCTGTCATTGGGAAGAGAGAGTCTGAAAACTGTAACGTCCAGGTTCAAGAACAGCATCTTCCTTAAAACCGAGATGAGAAGAACTTTTTTCACACAGAGAGTGGTGAATCTCTGGAACTCTCTGCCACAGAGGGTAGTTGAGGCCAGTTCATTGGCTATATTTAAGAGGGAGTTCGATGTGGCCCTTGTGGCTAAGGGGATCAGGGGGTATGGAGAGAAGGCAGGTACTGAGTTGGATGATCAGCCATGATCATATTGAATGGCGGTGCAGGCTCGAAGGGCCGAATGGCCTACTCCTGCACCTAATTTCTATGTTCTATGTTTCTATGTTTCCCAACAACCATCAGGATATTGAACACTACGAACTCCAACTGAACTCTGGACTACAAACTGCCAGGGTTGCACTGGGGAGCTTTGGGCTGTGCTGTGAATTACACTATATTGAGTATTTTTATTAAACTTTTTATTTATTTTGTTTATGATATTATCTATCGTATACTGTGTTTACAAACCGGTTATGTTGCTGCTGCTGTGAGTAAGAATTTCATTGTTCTGTTTCAGGACATTATTTATCAGGATACTTATTAAAACTCTGATCTTGTTAGTGTGTATATGTGTGTATATGTGTGTATATATATATGTGTGTGTGTATGTGTGTGTGTGTGTGTGTGTGTGTGTGTGTATGTGTGTGTGTGTATGTATGTGTGTGTGTGTGTGTGTGTGTGTATATGTGTGTGTGTATGTGTGTGTGTATGTGTGTGTATTTCATAACAAGAGGATTTTATTCATAACAAGAGGATTTCGGTATAGGAGTAAAGAGGTTCTTCGGCAGTTGTATAGGGCTCTGGTGAGACCACATCTGGATAATTGTGTACAGTTTTGGTCTTAATCTGAGGAAGGACATCCTTGTGATTGTGGCACTACAGCTAGGTTCACGAGATTGATCCCTGGGATGGCGGGACTGTCATATAAGGAAAGATGGAAAAGACTAGGCTTGTATTCACTGGAGTTTAGAAGGATGAGGGGGATCTTATAAAAACATATAAAATTATAAAAGGACTGGACAAGCTAGATGCAGGAAAAATGGTCCCAATGTTGGGCAAGTCCAGAACCAGGGGCCACAGTCTTAGAATAAAGAGGAAGCCATTTAAGACTGAGGTGAGAAAAAACTTTTTCACCCAGAGAGTTGTGAATTTGTGGAATTCCCTGCCACAGAGGGCAGTGGAGGCCAAGTCACTGGATGGATTTAAGAGAGAGTTGATTAGAGCTCTAGGGGCTAGTGGAATCAAGGGATATGGGGAGAAGGCTGGCACGGATTGTTGATTGGGGATGATCTGCCATGATCACAATGAATGGCGGTGCTGGCTCGAAGGGCCGAATGGCTCCTCCTGCACCTATTTTCTATGTTATTATGTATGTGTGTGTGTATGTGTGTGTGTGTGTGTGTGTGGTTGGCTTTACATCTAACACTACGCCGTAACAATGACATTTTTACATATTCCGGTTGACATTTTTCCCGTCGAGTACGGGAGCACTTTATCTGAACATTTTATGCTTTCTCGAATTTCTCGACATTCTACACTCATTACTGATTAATTCAAAAGACTTTGAAATTAAAACCAACAGCTTCAACTGATGACATCACAATGGCTCGGCTAGCAGAGACCAGCCTGAATGGAGATTTCATCCTATATTTGACACATTTTAAAAGCTTTAAAAATGCCAACTTTCACAGGATTTTTACATATTCTGATTCACATTTTTTTCCCCCTCGAGGCAGAGATCACATTCACTGAACATTTTATGCTTTATTTCTCGACATTACTGATTAATTACCTTGAATTTCAAAGCGACCAGCTTCAACTGATGATGTCACAATGGATAGACTAGCAGGGGAGGGCGGATTGCTATAGCAACACGCAGGGCAAGTGCAATTGGAATTTTTTTAAAGATCACCGCTGAGGAAAGCAAGGGGAGTGCTGGAATCTTACATTCGGGAATGGCTTGAGTTGGAGGATCACGCCTCCCATGGGGGCTACAGGTAGCGGACGGGTGCGTTGGGGGAGCAGACCCAACGGGTCTGCACTTGGTCTAGTATGACAATAAAACACACTTGACATTCTGTACGAAGAAAGGTATCAACCCTAAACGTCGCCTATTTCCTTCTCTCCACAGATGCTGCCTGAATTTCACCCGCTGAATTTCTCCAGCATTTTTTGTCTACCTTGACATTATTGAGGCCACATTGTGAACAATGAGTGTAGTACATAACACTGGAAATGCAAGTGAATTGCTGCTTCACCTATCTAGATCTTGGAATGGTGGAAAGGAAAAAGGTGAAAGTTGCATCTCCTACAGTTTTATGGGAAAGCAGCAAATAACATACGTGCCCGCGGGTGTAGAAAGAGCAGACCAGGGAGCCACAAAGGGAATGATCTCTTTGAAATGCTGAAAGGAAGGAGTGGGAAAACGTGGACAAACCGTGTCAGAAATTGCCGCCAGGAATTGCAGCGAATTGTGGACGCAGCTCAAACCATCGCACAAACCAACTTCCCTTCCATTGACTCAATTTATACCTCACGCTGCCTCGGCAAGGCTAGCAGCATAATCAAGGATGTGTCACACCATGGCCACTCCCTCTTCTCCCCTCTCCCATCGGGCAAGTGGTATAGAAGTGTGAACACACACACCTCTAGATTCAAGGATAGTTTCATCCCAGCTGTTATCAGGCAACTGAACCATCCCACCACAAATACAGAGCAGTCCTGAACCTCTACCTACCTCATTACTATCTACCCTCAGACTATCTTTGATCACTCTGTACTGGCTTCACCTTGCTCTCAACGTTATTCCCTTATCATGTATCTACACACTGTAAATGGCGCAATTGTAATCATGTATTGTCTTTTCACTGACTGGATACCACACAACAAAAGCTTTTCACTGTACCTCGTGACAATGAACTGAACTAAACTGCCATGCTAGATATCGCAAAGGCATGGTCTACATTGGAGAAACCAAACGTAATGCGGTTGATTGTTTTGTGGAGCCATAATGAAAGGATTTGAAGCAGAAAATCCTTCCCCCAGAGCAGGTTGTAATCTGAAACGTAGTTCCTGAGGGAGTGATTGATGCAAGTACTTTTATGGCATTTAAAGAGATTTTAAATTAGCATTTGAGATGATATGGCAAAAAGCTCTAAAAGCAGGAAAAATGAATTTATATATACAGTAGGTACTTGATGTCAGATAAATGAATGCAGTGGACCAAGGGGCAGTTTCCATACTCTGATTTTGATACCACAAATAATTTAACCACAAGCAATATTACAATAGTTCCTGAAGGAAAAGATTGGCTGAAATCCTTCTGATGAAGCTATTGACTATAGCTCAGAACCAACTATCAATAAGATGTCTACTGGGATAGAATACATGTGGGGACTTTGGTAAATAGAATTAAAGTGATTAATTTGCCCTCAATTCATCCATTGGCAATAACAACTGACATGTGGAACCTCCCATATACATCCTTCAAGAAGACACATTTTGATAATATTTAGTTTCTCAACCGGATGACTATCGAGCTGTATATCATTGAGATTCATTACTTCTCATCGTCATATAGTCTTAGAGCATGGACACAGGCCCTTCGGCCCCACTCGCCAGTGCTGATCAAGATGCTCCATTGAAGCTAGTCCCATTTACCCACATCCGGTCCTTATCTCTCTAATCCTATCCTATCAGTGTGTATTTTAAATCTTGTTATTGTACCTGCCTCAACTACCTCCTCTGGCAGCTTATTCCATATACCCAACACCCTTTGTGTGGAAAAGTTGCTCCTCAGGTTCCTATTAAATCTTTTCCCTTTCATCATAAACCTTTTTCCTCTGGTTCTTGATTCCCCTACCCTGAGTAAAATACTTTGTGTATTTACCCTATCAATTCCCCTTATGAATTTATAAACCTCTATAAGATCACCCCTGAGCTTCCTGCGCTACAAGGAATAACTTGCTAGCTTAACCAATCACTCACTATAGTCCGGGCTCTTGAGTCTTGGCAACATGCTTGTAAATCTCTCCGCACTCTTTGCAGCTGTATCAGGGTGACCAAAACTGAACATAGTACTCCAGGATAGCCACAAAAAGCTGGAGTAACTTAATGCCATGCATTTTAATGCCATGCAAGTGTATGAAATAAGATCAAAGATTGATTCCCTGCATTCGATCTACTTGACTCTGACGGGCCCAACACTCTCTTCCTATCAAATACCTGTACTGACTCTCTTCAATCTAAAGAGGAAGGTAAATGCTTCAGACTCTAATAGGCAGTAATAACGTTTGACAACTTATGTGGATGGTGAAGATTCAGTCATGAATGGATCTGTCACTGAGGAATTAATTCATTGTTTTTGTTTGAACAGTCCAAGGAAAATACGAGTGGCATTATCATTTAATTATTAAATTTAGTTTAGTTTAGTATAGTTTAGAGATAAAATGCAGACCACCGATTCCGCGCAGACCAGTGACCCACACACATTAACACAAGACGACACAAACTCTGGACAATTTACACTTATAATAAGTATATAAACCCAAGCCACTTAACCTACATAACTGTATGTCTTTGGAGTGTGGGAGGAAACCGAAAATCTCAGAGAAAACCCACGCAGTCACTGGGAGAACGTAGAAACTCCGTACAGACAGCACCCATAGTCGGGATGGAACCCGGGTCTCAGTCACTGCAAGCACGGTAACGCAGCAACACTACCACTCTGCCACCGTGCCGCCCCAAATGTATTTATTTATGTGCCAACTGGTCTTACTGAATGTACAGGAATACAACTACACAGCAACTTAATGTATATTTTCATCCGGAAATGTTTACAGTGTCATGCCATGTGTAATGACATTTGAATCCTATTTTAAAGGATCTATTCAGATTGTTTGTCTCCCTGTCTGCATATGTTTTCATAATTTTTATACCATTAGAAAAATAAATAAATGATTGTGTATCCAACTGAAAGGTAAAATTTTCTTCATTCCATCATGATCTCATATCGAAACATAAAAATCACAACATTATCATAGGGCCATAGCACAGAAACAGTCCCTTCGGCCCAACTTGCCCATCATCGGGAAAAATTGCCATATATCATGGTAATACTAAGGAGTTACAGAACAGTGTTTGATGAAGAAAAAATATGTTCTCTTTTGAGATATGTTGAAATATGCATAAAGGTTTCAAAAACATCAGCATGACAATTTTCATGTTTTTTTAAATCGTCAGATAGATATCAAAAGTTAACTGACGGCCATATGACGCTGTGAAGTCAGTGTTATATTACAACGGTAAGGCAACATATATTGAGACATTTCAGGAGTATTCATCAGTCTGAAGAACACTCTCGGCCCGAAATGTCATTCCTTCTCCCCAGAGATGCTGATGTCCCGCTGAGTTACTCCAGCATTTTGTGTCTATCTTCAGTATAAAACAGCATCTGCAGTTCCTTTCTACACAAAATATCTAAACTTGACTCAAGGCAGATTACAGTAGATAATCTTCAAATCACCAACCTGCTTAACAAAAATGTAAATAGGCCTTGGATTTGATTTCTAGCATTAGGATTCTGCCATTACTACCCAGACGGTAAATATTATTTCTATAAAACACAAATAAACTCTGAATAAAAAGATGTAATGCCACCAAAGAACTAAGTTAATTGTTGTTCCATTAAATCAAAATTTAAAAAACTCAAACTGGCATTTGACGTTTCATTGGAAAATTCCCCAACATAGTTCTGTCTGTGCTGTGTGAGTGATCATTAATAGCCAGACAATGAGAATAACAATCTACCTTGCTTGTTGTTTAGTCATGGAGAGTGGTACAATGTACTTCTGCATCTTTAGTTCAGGAAAAGTCAAGCAAAGGTGCAGTGTGGCAGATTAGACCAAAATAACATTGTCCACCTTCACAACCATGTATCCTCTGGAAACCTCCACTAAAGCTCACATGTGAAACTTTTCTATTGGCCAAAATAACAAAATATTACCAATTGCTGATTAAAGCCTACCACAAAAAGTAGACAAACCATTGTAAAGTGAAGGAAACAAATGAGTCATATTCATGGTCAAACTGCAGGGAAACAGGCTCTTTGGCCCAACATGTCCATGCCGACCATCAATGCTAGTCCCATTTGCCCGTGCTTGACCAATAACCCAAATACATTTCCTATCCATGTGGACACAAAATGCTGGAGTAACTCAGCGGGACAGGCAGCATCTCTGTAGAGACGGAATAGGTGACGTTTCAGGTCGAGACCCTTCTTGTTGGACAGGCTAGATGCAGGAAGATTGTTCCCGATGTTAGGGAAGTCCAGTTTAAGGATAAGGGGGAAATCTTTTAGGACCGAGATGAGGAAAACATTTTTCACACAGAGAGTGGTGAATCTCTGGAACTCTCTGCCACAGAAGGTGGTTGAGGCCACAGTTCATTGGCTATATTTAAGAGGGAGTTTGATGTGGCCCTTGTGGCTAAAGGGACAGCGGGTATGGAGAGAAGGCAGGTACAGGATACTGAGTTGGATGATCAGCCATGATCATATTGAATGGCGGTGCAGGCTCGAAGGGCCGAATGGCCTACTCCTGCACCTATTTTCTATGTTTCTATGTTTCAGGCTGATGTCTGGGCAGGTGGCGGGACAAAGATAGAATGTAGTCGGAGACAGTACTAGTGGGAGAACAGGGAAGGGGGAGGGGATGAAGAGAGAAAGCAAGGGTTATCTAAAATTAGAGAAGTCAATGTTCATACCACTGGGGTGTAAGCTGCCCAAGCGAAATATGAGGTACTGTTCCTCCAATTTGTGCTGGGCCTCACTGTGACAGTGGAGGAGGCTCAGGACAGAAAGGTCAGATTGGGAATGGGAGGGGGAATTGAAGTTCTGAGCCTCTCCTATCCATGTATCTGTACAGCTGTCGTTTCAATATAATCTGCGTCAACTACCTCCACTGAGTTTGTTCCATATACCCAAGACATCTGAGCGAGCAAGTTGCTTCTCAGGTTTATATTGAATCTTGACTTTACCTTACTAAATGTCTTCTTGTTTTTGATTCCTCTACCCTGGATAATAGACTGTGCGTTCAACGTGTCTATTCCCCTCATGATTTTATACACCTCTATAAGATCACCCCTCAGCCTCTTGCGCTCCAAGGAATAAACTCTTAAGGGCCTGTCCCACCAGCATGCGATTGCATGCGTCTAGCGTGACCAAACGGAAGCGTAGTTCACGCTGAGTACGCGCTAAGTTCGCGGTAAGTACACGCTAAGTACGCGCAAAGTTCGCGCGTGACGTAATTTTCGTCAAGCTCACCAATCAGCTGGGCAGGAGGCGGGCCGACTGAATTTGGACGTCGCACACGTCGGGCGGTGACATCATCGCGCAACGGCATGCCACGCGCTAGGCGTACGCCGTCAAGACGCTGCGTACATCGAACGTCAAGACACTGCGTACGCCCGTCGAGACGTTGCGTACGGCCTCGATGCGGCTGCGTGCCGACAGGTCGTTGACGCGCGGAATTTTCGAACAGTGCAAGATTTTTGGAACCCTGCGCGATGTCGGGACAAGCCCCTACACAACTCCATACGCCTCAGCCGGTTGAAGTGGGACCGGCCCCGCGAGGCCGCACGCCTCAAGCGACCACGTTTGGTCGTGCTAGACGCATGCAATCGCATGCTGGTGGGACAGGCCCTTAAATAAAAGCCTTCCTGGGCCACCACTTTCACGGAACTAAGTGGCTGCACTCCTAGATCCTTCTGCTCTACCACACTCCCCTGGGCCCTGCCATTCACTGTGAATGTCCTGCCTTGGTTTGACTTCCTAAAATGTAACACGTTGCATCTATCCTCATTAAACACCAGCAGCCATTCCTCAGCCCACTTGCCCAGTTAATCAAAAGCCTGCTGTAATTTTTGATAGCCAATATCTACGAACCACCCACCTTAGTGTGTTCTTCAAACATACTAATCATGCCGTACATTCTCATGCAAATGGTTGATGTGAACCATACACAGCTACAGGGCCCTGCACCTAACCAACGCATTCATTACAGGCCTCCAATCCAAAAAACACACTCTGTTTCCCACCATGAAGCCAATTCCGTACACATTTTGTTTGATCTCTTGAACCCTATGTGATCTAATCTTCCAGAGAAGCCTAGAATGTGGAATCTTACCAAAGGCCTTGCTGAGGTCCATATAGACAACGTAAAAGATCTTGTCCTCTTCCACCTCTTTGGTTATCTTTTCAAAACACTCGATCAAATTTGTAAAACACGATCTCCCACATACAAAACCATGCTGACTATCCCTAATCAGCCCCTGTCTATCTTATCCTTCAGAATCCTGTCCTACGGGACTTATCTCCAGGCCCCCAAACAGTAGCCTGGACATAGGGTGCAAGTTGAATCAGGAGTTAAAATTGGCATGTAGCAAAGGTAATGCTGTGGTTGTTGTGGGAGATTTCAACATGCAGGTAGACTGGGAAAATCAGGTTGGTACTGGACCCCAAGAAAGTGCCTTTGAGTGTCTTAGTGATGGATTCTTAGAGCAGCTTGTACAAGGGAGGAGGAAATTCAGGATTTAGTGTTAAGTAATGAACCGAATTTGATAAAGGAACTTGAGGTTAATGAGCCATTAGGAGGTAGTGACCATAACATGGTCAGGTTTAATCTACAATTGGAGAGGGAGAAGGGTGGATTAGAGGTGTCACTGTTACAGTTGAATAAAGGGGACTATGGGGCCATGAGGGGGGAGCTGGCTAAAGTTGACTGGAAAGATACACTAGCAGGGATGACAGTGGAAAAACAATGGCAGGTATTTCTAGGAATAATACAGAAGGTGCAGGATCAGTTCATTCCTAGGAGGAAGAAAGATTCCAAGGGGAGTAAGGGGCGACCGTGGCTGACAAGGGATGTCAGGGATAGTATAAAATTAAAAGAGAAGAAGTACAACGTAGCAAAGATGAGCGGGAAGCCAGAGGATTGCATCCCAGGGTACTTAAGGAAGTAGCTCTAGATATCGTGGATGCATTGGTGATCATTTTCCAATGTTCTATAGACTCAGAATCAGTTCCTGTGGATTGGAGGGTAGCTAATGTTATCCCACTTTTTAAGAAAGGTGGGAGGGAGAAAACTGGGAATTATAGACCAGTTAGCCTGACATCAGTGGTGGGGAAGATGCTGGAGTCAATTATAAAAGATGAAATAGCCGCACATTTGGATAGCAGTAACAGGATCGGTCCGAGTCAGCACGGATTTACGAAGGGGAAACCATGCTTGACTAATTTTCTGGAATTTTTTGAGGATGTAACTAGGAAAATGGACAAGGGAGAGCCAATGGATGTAGTGTACCTGGACTTTCAGAAAGCATTTGATAAGGTCCCACATAGGAGATCAGTGGGCAAAATTAGAGCACATGGTATATGGGGGTAGAGTGCTGACATGGATAGAAAATTGGTTGGCAGACAGGATACAAAGAGTAGGGATTAACGGGTCCCTTTCAAAATGACACGCAGTGACTAGTGGGGTACCTCAAGGCTCGGTGCTGGGACCGCAACTATTTACAATATACATCAATGATTTGGATGAAGTGATTCAAAGTAACATTAGCAAATTTGACACAAAGCTGGGTGGCAGTGTGAACTGTGAGGAGGATGCTATGAGAATGCAGGGTGACTTGGACAGGTTGGGGGAGCGGGCAGATGCATGGCAGATGAAGTTTAATGTGGATAAATGTGAGGTTATCCACTTTGGTATCAAAAACAGGAAGGCAGATTACTATCTAAATGACGTCAAGTTGGGAAAAGGGGAAGTGCAACAGGATCTGGGGGTCCTTGTTCATCAGTCTATGAAAGTAAGCATGCAGGTACAGCAGGCAGTGAAGAAAGCAAATGGCATGTTGACCTTTATAACAAGAGGAGTCGAGTATAGGAGCAAAGAGGTCCTTCTGCAGTTGCACTGTGCCCTAGTGAGACCACACCTGGAATATTGTGTGCAGTTTTGGTTCCCTAATTTGAGGAAGGACATTCTTGCTATTGAGGGAGTACAGCGTAGGTTTACAAGGTTAATTCCCGGGATGGTGGGACTGTCATATGCTGAGAGAATGGAGCAGCTGGGCTTGTACACTCTGGAGTTTAGAAGGATGAGAGGAGTTCTTATTGAAACATATAAGATTGTTGAGGGTTTGGACACGCTAGAGGCAGGAAACATGTTCCCGATGTTGGGGTAGTCTAGAACCAGGGGCCACAGTTTAAGAATAAGGGGTAAGCCATTTAGAACAGAGATGAGGAAACACTTTTTCTCACAGAGAGTTGTGAGTCGGTGGAATTCTCTGCCTCAGAGGGCGGTGGAGGCCGGTTCTCTGGATACTTTCAAGAGAGAGCTAGATAGGGCTCTTAAAGATAGCGGAGTTGGGGGATATGGGGAGAATGCAGGAACGGGGTACTGATTGTGGATGATCAGCCATGATCACATTGAATGGTGGTGCTGACTCGAAGGGCTGAATGGCCTACTCCTGCACCTATTGTCTATTGACTTACCTACCACAGATGTTACTGTCATTGTTCTATAGTTGCCAGGCTTTTCCTTGCAGCCCTTCTTAAACAGAGGCACAACATTAGCCACCCTCCAGTAATCTGGCATCTCACTCGTGGCTACTATATCTCAACCAGGGCTTCCGCAATATCTTCTCCAGCTTTCCACAGTGTCCCTGGATACATATTTAGTTCAGTTTAGAGAGACAGAGCGGAAACAGGCCCTTTGGCCCACTGAGTCTGCACCGACCAACAATCCCTGCACACCAACACAATCCTACACAGATTAGGGACAATTTTACATTTACACCAAGCCGATTAAACTTGACCTTGTACGTCTTTGGAGTGTGGGAGGAAGCTGAAGATCTCGCAGATAACCCACGCAGGTCATGGTGGAGAACGTACAAACTCTGTACAGACAGCACCCAGGGGCAGTATCAAACCTGGGTCTCCAGCGCTGTAAGGCTGTAGCTCTACCACAGGCCAGCGAGATTTATTTACTTTCATATGCCCTAGGGCATCCAGTACCTCCTTGATCGTAATGTAGGCAGTCTTCAAGATTTCTCCATTAACTGTTCTAAGTTCCCTAGCCTCCGTGGTTTTCTCCACGGTAAAAACTGAGGAGAAATACTCATTACGGGCCTAGCCTCGTCTGTGGCTCCACATGTAGATGACTGCTTAGTTACTGAGGGACCCCGTTCTCTCTCAAATTACCCTCTATGTGTAAAATCTCTGGATTCACCATATTTGAACAACTCAAAATATTTATTTGTCAATTCTTACAAATATTATGACATTACATTGATTTAATGGTAGACAAAAGCCATTCTAAACTAGGTCTAATGCACATTATTTCAAAATTTCTTTCAAAATGATGCATTTTGTTTTTACAGTTTGAGATTTCATCAACTCTTGATTCTGAAACCAAAATTTCCAAACAGTGAACGATAACTATTAAAACCTCCCAAATATTTTTAAAGCCCAGCACTGCTACTTCCTTTGTTCATATAATCATGGAAATTTCAGGTTACCCCTCACCTAGGGATCTTATAGTCACAGATGAAGTCATGGAATTGTACAGTACAGAAATAGGCCTGATGGCTCATCACGTTTATGTTGACCTTTTTACCCATATACACTAATCTCATTGCCTGCTCTGGGTTCTTCTGTGCCTTGCCACTCCCTCTTCTCCCCTCTCCCATCGGGCAAAAGGTATCAAAGTGTGAAAACGCACACGTCCACATTCGGGGACAGTTTCTTCCCAGCCGTTATCAGGTAAGTGGATCAGCCTACCACAACCAGAGAACAATCCTGAACTATTATCTACCTCATTGGTGACAGTCAGGCATCCCTTGGTTGGACATTACTGGCTTTACTGTGCACTAAACGTTATTCCCTTATCTATACTCTGTAAATAGCTCGATTGTAATCATGTATTGCCTTTCTGCTGACTGGATAGCACGCAACAAAAGCTTTTCACTGTACCTCAGTACACGTGACAATAAACTAAACTGAAATAAACTAAACTGCCTGAAGAAGGGTCTCGACCCGAAACATCACTCATTCCTTCTCTCCAGAGATGCTGCCTGTCCCGCTGAGTTACTCCAGCATTTTGTGTCTATCTTCAGTTTAAACCAGCATCTGCAGTTCCTTCTTACACATAAACTATTTAAGTTCCTTTCTAAATGGGTCTGAAATGTAGAAATTGTGTCAGGCTTTAACACTTCCTCTGCCGACAAATGCCAGATATATCGACCACTTTAAATTTTTGATTCCCTTTAAAACTCCTTCCTCTCATATTGCCCTTTGCCCTTTTGTGTTTGATAACCTTACTCTTGGAAAAAGATTCTGAGCATTGTATAAGGTAACCCGCAGCTTTCTCCACTCAATTGATCAGCTGCAAAGCGTACAATAATGCACGTACCCGGCATAACCTGAATTACCTGTTTTTGCCTTTTTTTGTCAGTACATTCTTTGTTGTACATGGCTATATCTAATATTTCTACAACAAACAGAATAATACAACTATCCTAATCATGGTCTGAAGAACACATTAATATTGTCCATGGTACACCCTGAACATTCATATCGCAAACATCATAAGAATATCAGAAACAACATCATGCCAACCCTCAAGCATGTTCCAATATTCAATTACATCCTGGTGATTTTTTTTTCCTTAACACCATTTCATTTGCCTTCTCCATATCCTTTGATTCCTCTAATATACAGAAATCTATCAAGCTCAATAATGAAAATCAATGATGGAGCATTCACAACATTCTAGGGTAGAAATTCACAACATTCTAGGGTAGAAATTTTCAAAGATTGTCCACCCTCTGATTAAAGAAGCGGAACTAGTATCATGGTTATTGTGTACTAGATGGGCTGAAGGGCCTATTTCCACGTTGTATCTTTCAATCCATTCTCATTTCAATGAAATGCCTCTTATTGTGAGACTATGATTTCCATTTTCGGGATATCAAACAAGGGGAATATCCTGCATCTACTGGGATTGATACGATTTCAATTAGGTTATCATTTTTCTTCTAAACTATAATGAATAGAGGCATCGCCTCCTCATCCACTTCTCACATGACAGGTCGGCTGTGCCAGGAAATATTCTGATTAATTCGATGCATTCCATCAGTGGCAAGTCCGTCTGGCTTTTGGCAAGGAGGCCATGATAAGACACCACATGTGGCCTCAACACACCACATAATCATTGTAAGATATTTTTCTTCTTGTGTTCAAAGCTAATTAAAATTTGCCTTCCTAATTGCCTGCTTCACCTGCAATTTACCTTTCAGTGATTAATGTAAAATGACATTCCGGACCAGTTAGCCATTAATATTTCCCATTCATTCACTATTTTTAAAAAATACTCGGCATCTCTTTTTTCCTTCACTGAAGTGGATAGATAACCTTACAGTTTTCCACATTGTACTCGATCGACCATATTTTGCCTATTCACTCATCTCATGTCCATTCCTTTTAAGACTCTTTGCATCCATACGACTTATTCCTACTTAGTTTCATGTCTTCAGCAATCTTAGAAAATGATTGACAAGGATTGAAAATAGTTGGGGTCAAGCTCCAAATGCTGCATCACCCCACCGGTCAACGGTTCCCTGTTCTTGTCTCAAATAGTGGAGCCACGTTTGCTACTCCACAATCTGCACATATTATTTCAGTAACATTTGAATTTTGAAGTTGACAACTGCAGCGTGACCACCACCTTCAAAACCCAGTGATTTATATCAACAGCTCTCTGGAAATTAAGAGTCTTTGGGGTCATTAACTTTCTGTGTAGTTTCTTTTCCTAATACTAATTTATTTTTACGTGCTAGATTGAAGAGGAAGGACTCCAACTGGGCTGCAAAATGACCAGCAAGAGGGGTCAAATGGAGGGGAGCGCACCTAGGATGCCAGGTGTTGCCGTTGAGCCCTCTGGAGGTGTCGTGGGCCTATCAACGAAACACCAAGGAAGGTGGGTGCCCACCTGATGACCCCAATGAATTGTTTACCCCTACCCCCACTCAAGATAGTAAGAAGGTGCCAATCATAGTCGGGGTTGTCATATCAAGTCCTATAAGCTCAACTGTACTAGATTTTTGTTGCTCTATTAAGTCTTGGAGGTTTTTAACCTCTTCTTCCAAGATAGACACAAAGTATTTGTTCAAACTCATAAATCATCTTCATTGTAACCATAACAATATTTGGTGAAGACCGACAGAAACTCAGTCTGCTGCTATATTTTAATTTCAGTCACACACCATATGTTAGCCTGCTACCCAGTTAGCCTGCTACCCAGTCTCAGAGCAAATAGACCTTTGTCTAATTTTTGATTTCTAACCTTATTTACATTTTTGTACATCATTGTTAATGTCCATCATCCATTGCTGAGGGGTGATCCATTGCTGAGGTGTTTAAAGTCACGAGGTAAATTAATAGGGTGAATGCACAGACTCTTTTGCACAGGCTAGGGGAATCAAAAACAAGAGGATTTATGTTTAAGGTGTGAGGGACAAGAGAGAGACAAGAACTTGAGGAGCAAAATTCTCACACAGAGGTTGGCAGGTTTTCTGGAACAAGCTGACAGAGACAATAATTGAGGTAGATACTGTAACAGCATTTAAAAACACATGGGTCGGTGCATGGACAGGAAAGGTTTAGAAGGATATGGGCCATATGCGGGCAACTGAGACTTGGATGCGGCGTCTTGGTCAGCATGGATGAGCTGGGCTGAAGAGCATCTTTCCATGCTGTATGACTCTATGACACTATCCTTGCGGTGTAGAGAGATGAACTGAACCCACTCTTCGGATTCAGACATCAAGGTCAAACTGCCAATGACATAGATTAAGAGGGAACTGCAGATGCTGGAGAATCGAAGGTTACACAAGAAAGCTGGAGAAACTCAGCGGGTGCAGCAGCATCTATGGAGCGAAGGAAATAGGCAACGTTTCGGGCCGAAACCTTTCGGTGACATAGATTGTGTGGCTTGGCATGGATTTGGGGTGGAAGATTGCAACCTTCACGTGGTCCGCCCTGTTTCGACGAATGAAATCAACCTGGTGTGCACAATCAAATAAGATCAAATAGAACAAGTTGTCCTACAATTTTAGGCTGTGCACGCCCTACGCAAGAAGAAGAAGGCTTGGGTTTGTAATTTGGAGGCAGTAATCATCACCAAGAGAAATCCCTGCTCCTTCACAACCCATATTTTGCTTAGATTTGTCTGAGCTTGTGAGCTCCATCACCCAGGAAATTGCTTCAAGACTACACCATGTTAAGTCTGTACATGAGTCGCAATGTAAGGAGTTAAAGGTTACAAATAATCGGCCAATTTCCACCTTAACTACGACCTTAGAAGTTAACATCAATATTTATTTTTACAAACTTTTAATTATGTTTGTGTTTAATGTTTCATGCTTAATAGATGTATCCCAATGCAATTGTTGCAGAAATGTCATCCTCCCGTGAAATAATGCTGAAAATTTATATTCAAAGTATTTACAAAAACCCGGCATTTTTGTGAATTTAGAAAAATCCGCCACTGCATGGTTGCTGTAAAAATCAATAGCAAATTGCTTTTAACATTTCTGTAATTTTTGCTGCATGGTTTTATTCGAGTCACAGAGTGATACAGTGCAGAACCAGGCCCTTCACCCCAACTTGGCCACACCAGCCAACATGCACTAGCTACACTAGGCCTACCTGCCCACATTTGGTCCACATCCCTCCAAACCTGTCCTAAAGGGTGACACAGGATCAGAAGATGTAGAATCCTTGCGGGTAAAGCTAAGAAAATGCACAGGTGGAAAGACCCTGATGGGAGATATTTACAGGCAACTGAATAGTAGCCAGGATATAGGGTACAAATTACATCAGGAGATACAATTGGCGTGTAAGAAAGGCAATGTTATGGTGGTCATGGTGGATTTCAATATGCAGGTAAACTGAGAAAATCAGATTGATATTGGACCCGGAGAGAGGGAATTTGTAGAGTGCCTACAGATGGTTTATTTGAGCAGCTTGTTGTTGAGCCTACCAGGGAAAAGGCAATCCTAGATTTGCTATTGTGTAATGAAAAAGTTTGATTAGGAAGCTTAAGGTAAACAAACCCCCCAGAAGGTAGTGACCATAATATGAAAAAATTCAACCTGTAATTTGAGAGGAGAAGATGAAATCAGATGTGCCGGTACTACTGTTGAGCAAATGTGACAACAGAGGCATGAGGGAGGGACTGGCTAAAGTTGATTGGAAAGGGACCCTAGCAGGGATGATGGTGGAACAGCAATGGCAGAAATTTCTGGGACGAATTCGGAAGACGCAGGATCTTTTCATTCCAAACAGGAAGATAGATTCTAATGGGGGGAATGAGGCGACCGTGGCTGACAAGGGAAGTCAAAGACAGGATAGGCATATGGATGAGAAGGGAATGGAGGGTTATGGTATGAGTGCAGGCGGGTGGGACTAAGGGGAAAAAAAATTTGTTCGGCACGGACTTGTAGTGCCGAGATGGCCTGTTTCCGTGCTGTAATTGTTATATGGTTATATGTTATATGGTTATAAAACTAAAAGGGAAGGCCTATAACATTGCAAAGATTAGTGGGAAGCTACAGGATTAGGGAGCTTTTAAACAACAACAGAAGGTAATTAAACAGGCAATACGGGGAGAAAACATGAAATGTGAACGTAAGCTAGCCAATAATATAAAAGAGGATAGTAAAAGTTTCTTCAATTATATAAAGAGTAAGAAAGAGGCAAGATTGGGCTGCTGGAATGTTATGCAGGAGAAGTGATAATAGGGAATAATGAAATGGCTGATAAACTGAATATGTTTTTCATCTATCTTCACAGTGGAAGACACCAGCAATGTGTCTTAAATTCAAGAGAGTCAGGGGGTGGAGGTTAGTGGAGCGGCTATTACTTGGGAGAAGGAAACTGAAAGGTCTGAAGGTGTATAAGTCACCTGGACCAGATGGACTGCACCCTAGGGTTCTGAAAGAGGTAGGTTTAGAGATTGTGGAGGCATTAGTAATGATCTTTTAAGAATCCAGGAGTGGTTCTAGACAATGGGAAAATTGCAAATATTACTCCGATGTTCAAGAAAGGAGTGAGGCAGAAGCGTGAAAACTATAGGCCAGTTAGCCTGACTTCAGAGGTTGGTAAGATTTTAGAGACCATTATAAAGGATGAGATTTCTGAGTACTTAGAAGCACACGATAAAATAGGCCAAAGTCAGCCTGGTTTTGTGAAAGGGAGATGTAGCCTAACAAACCTGTTGGAATTTATTGAGGAAGTAAATAGTAAGATAGACACAGAAAAATTAATGGATGTGGTTTACCTGGATAGTCAGAAGCTTTTGATAAAGTTCCACACAGGAGGCTACTATAGAAGATGGGAACTCACGGTATCGGAGGGCAGATACTAGCATGGATAGCAGGTTGGCTGGATGGCAGAAGGCAAGGGGTGGCAATAAAGGGGGCTTTTTCTGGTTGGTTGCCATTGACCAGTGGAGTTCCGCACGGGTTAGTGCTGGGGCCACTACTCTTCACGTTGTATATTAATGATTTGGATGAGGGGATTGAAGGCTTTGTGGCAAAGTTTGCAGATGATACGAACATAGGTGGAGGGGGCAGGAGGTGTAGAGAGAGCAGGGACTCTGCAGAAGGACGTGGACAGGTTGGGAGAGTGGGCAGAGAAGTGGCAGATGGAATATAGCGCAGTAAAGTGTGGAGTCATACTAGAAATGATGGCGTAGACTATTGGGGAGAGGATTTAGAAATTGGAAGTGAAAAGGGACTTGGGAGTGCTGGGGCAGGATTCCCAAAAAGTTAATTTGCATATCAAATCATCGTAAGGAAGGCAAAGGCAATGCTAGCATTTATTTCGAGAGGACTAGAATATGAAAACAGGGATGTAATGCTGAGGCTTTCTAAGGCACTAGTCAGACCACATTTGGAGTAATGTGAGCAGCTTTGGGCCCCATATCTGAGGAAGAATGTGTTGGTATTGAAGAAGGGCCAGGGGACATTGACGAGAATGATCCCACAATTGATTGGGTTAACATATGATGAGCGTTTGACAGCACTGGGCCTGTACTCACTGACGTTCAGAAGGATGAAGGGAGACCTCATTGAAACTTACCAAATAGTGAAAGGCCTGGATAGAGTGAATGTGGAGAGGATGTTTCCACTACTGGGAGAGTCCAGGACCAGAGGGGCACAGCCTCAGAATAAAAGGACGTACCTTTAGAGAGAAGATTAGGGTGAATTTCTTTAGTCACAGGGTGGTGAATCTGTGGAATTTGTTGCCTGTGGGGGCCAAGTTATTGTTTTTTTTCCTAAGGCACAGATTGGCAGATTCTTGATTAGTACGGGTGTCAGGGGTTATGGGGTGAAGGCATGAGAATGGGATTGAGAGGGAAGATAGATCAGCCACGATTGAATTAATCATTTAATGGGCTTAATGGCAATTCTGCTCCTAGAACTTGTGAACTGCTGAACCTTGGGGCCACAGCAAGTTCACTGTTGTTGTGAAGTGTCTCTATGCTTGCACTTTCTTTAAGTTTCATATAGCAGTGGAAACTGATATTATGTGATTGGATATTTTTGTTCAGGACTTTAGATGATCAGTGTGTAGGATGTAAAACATTACTAAAAATAGATATCTTCCCGTCTTCATCATTTAAAAAGTGCCAGTAATCCCAGTATGGTGATTAATGGTATCATGATGACACAGCAAACTGGGTTTGTTTCTGAACATGGGTGCTGTCTATGTGGAGTTTGTACATGTCGGAAGGAACTGCAGATGACAGTTTAAACTGAAGACAGACACAAAAAGGTGGAGTAACTCAGCGGGACAGACAGCATCTCTGGAGAAAAGGAATAGGTGACATTTTGGTTTGAGTCTGAAGAAGGGTCTTGTCCCAAAACATCACCCATTCCTTTTCTCCAGAGTTGCTGTCTGACCCGCTGAGTTACACCGGTTTTTTGTGTCTATCCTCTAGAGTTTGCACATTCTCCCTGTGACTACTAGTTTGACTACTCTGATTTTTATCTCATACTCTGAAGATGTACTAGTAGGCTGGTTGACCACTGTAAAATGTCACCAGTGTGGACGAATGGCAGAAAAATCATGGGAGTTGCAGGGCAATGTGAAACTGAGTAGGCTGCAGAGAAATAGGAAGGGGGTGGGACTGATGGAGTAACCTTGCTGGGAGCCAACATAGGCAGGCATGATGGGCCGAGTGGCCTTTTTATGAGTAGTTCGGTCATTTATATCACACCATGAAAATATAACACACAACATCCTACAATTGACAATAATGTGTCAGGCGTGTGAGTAGTTCCAGAGGAGGCGGAAAATAACTGCATTCATCTGTTGACATTCTCACTGCAGGCTCCGTGAACTCAACGCCAAAAACACGAGTTCAGGAAAACAAGCACAGCCATTTGATTTTGACGGTGCTTTTTCATAGTTGCGTTTTAAGGAGACATATTTAAATGCCAGAATGAGGAGGAAGGACCTGCAGATGCTGGTTTACACCAAAGATAGATACAAAATGCTGGAGTAACTCAGCGGGACAGGCAGCATCTCTGGAGATGAGGAATGGGTGATGTTTCGGGTCGAGACCCTTCTTGAGAAAGGGCAGGGTCTCGGCCCGACCCGAACCTTTAAACGGCAGGGTGCTGGTTCCTCATACATTGCATGCCGCGGGAATGGGGAGAAAATATGTACATTCACCGCCATTCTGGTGTCGTTCGGATTTGCTTTGTATTATTATCAGCTTCCGCTCCCATCCTACTTTAGGTAATTTAAAAATATTATGTCATGTAATTGGAGTAATCAAAACATATCGTTTCCGGTAGGTTAGAAATTAACAACATATCATGTTGAAGAGACTGTTACTATTAGCACCCTAGTATTTATTCTCGGTACTGCCCAAATATGCTTTAAATCAGTGGCATTATCTCCACAATCTGTGCTTTGTTAATCGATAATGTTTGTCGGATCCACCTCTTTAACGCGTTGCTGGCCACTTTTTATCTGCTCATTTCCTTTCCCTTCCGTGTTCCACATAGATATCTGGTCGCATTTTATTGAGGCCATCGCCATAGAATTGAAATCATGAATTCGCCCCATGCAGAGTTGAAGCAAGTCCTCTCTTGCTTCGCTGTGAAATCTGGTGCATCATGTTCTCCAGCTGAACACCGGCTCCACTAAATGTGAAAACCGCATTTTATTCCACAATGCGGAAAAGTTTTGTACGATGGCCAAGAGGACACAAACTAGTTTATTTCAATCATCTGAACCCTTCGATGCAACCATGATAAGATTTCTGCTAAGTCAGCAGATCTGGGTATTAACTTGCAAGCGTTGCCTAGTCATCACAAGCCTATCATGGTACCTTCGCAGTGTACGCGGCCTCCCATCTTATTTCATCCTATCAACCGGTCGACATGTTGATTATTGATTTCCATTTCCATGGGTTTTATAAAGCTCTGCACATTTTAACTACAGAATGTTTGGCTTTACATTTCGTTAAAAAAATCGCTTATTCACACCTGGCATCGCAGACAAAAATGTCTATATTTGTGCACTATTGTCTATAGCCTTGTAGCTGGCATTGTATCGCTTGTTCTATTAACAAGAAACTATTCTGCATCTGATATATGTTATGTCTTTCTATCAGGCGTCTACTATATTAAAGCCACATGGAAGTTTTCTCTGCTGATCGCCATTACTTTTTTTTTTAGAAATAGGCTTTCAAACTAACAAAGATAAATGTGTTGGTGTGTCCTTAGTTACACTTCTCCATCTATGGTATAGTTGGTGATCGTCGCTTCCAGTAGCTCATGAATGTATGTATTTTCTGTGACGGTTACCTATCTGCTGTGGCTTTCCTTATGGTTTGGACGTTGAATCAAGTTCCTCAGTTTCATAACTCATTGACATTCTGGTCAATGGAAACTCACTTTCTGATTTTAGAATTTTGGATTTATAATAGCAAAGCATTCGGAATTAATTACTAACTTACAGATTATAGAAAATATTTTTTTTTTGTCCCTGGAATTCCCTTAAGATGAATGTGAGTGCAATTATTTACTCTGTGGCTGCCTTACCATTACAAGATGCCTCTCGCCCAGGCGCTTATTTCATTACAAATGTCACCGTTTGAATAAGCAGATTGAAGTTGACTTATCCTACCTCCATCTCTATAGGTCTCTGTTCCGTATCCATCTTGAAGCCCGTTGTTCCACGTTCCCTCATACTTGGCTCTGGTGCCAATGCTCTCCCGCGCCCCATATCGTCCCTTGAATCCGTGGCACCATTCTCCTTTGTAGACCCATTTCCCTTTGCTTTCCACTCCGATGCCGTGTCTCTTCCCCTGTGCCCATGTTCCCTGGTAAGTATTGCCACTCGGCCAGGTGTATACTCCCACCACCTCGAAACCGTGGCTCCAAGAGCCCGCGTACTCTCCTTGCCCCTTTGGTCCGGTACAGATGCCATATCCATGGGCCTTGCCATCCTCCCAGCCCCCACAATACGACCCTCCATCATCAAAATCGAACCTGCCACCCCTGGACATGCATGAAATGAGGATTACAATTCAGAGCAAAGAAGGCGTTTGGTCTATTCAATCGGATTTAAACAAAAACAATCAAAAAAGCACAAAAGGCGAGCAACGCCTTCAAATAACGTGATGGATCCACTAAAGATGAACCAACGGCTGGTTGCTAACAAAATCCAGTCATCTGGGATCCGACTGTCTTCGATAATTATTCACAAATGCTGGCATATTTGCAGGGAAATCTTGTAAAGAAGCGATGAGGTTCAGTTGGTTAGGATTACGCCTTTTGGCACAGCAATGCGTCTCTACACCTCAAGAGAAAAACAACAGACCTGATGTTTTTTTCCAATCTTGCACCATTGCTCTAATGCTGAAGGGAGGGTGCTTGTGTTTTCTGAGCTGTCTGGAGTGGATGTTGCTGAACCAAGGGATCTGCGGAGATGCACACACTCTCTCCCGTCCCCGAGTCCTGGTGCTTCTGTTTATAAAACCCTGTTGGAAGGAACAGGGCTCCTCGCAAGCCTTCTCGATAAACTGGAGGCGCAGGAGCTTGCGTAACGTTCACACACACTTAGAGAATCCCACTGCTCGGATCTGTTACTGCTGCAGAGAGCAGGCTAATCTCTCAACACTCGCCCGTTTCAAAGCCACGCCGAGCCTGCTTCTGTGCATTTAGAAAATGATCAGCGCCAGCTAGCTGTGTCGGAAATGGAGCTCTGTCATCATTTACATCGGAAATTCGGTATTATACTTACATCTTGTATCAACGATGTATTTATATGTACACACACGCACACACATATACATAAGCACACATATAGATAGATCGATAGATAGATCGATGGATACAACGCGAAGCTGGTATTCTGGAATGAGCGACCGAGCCCATCTTTACAATTAATATTGAGTATTGTTGTTGTCGAGTTGATCCATATTCTGTGATTCTAGAGCTGTTCGCTCTCTGCCTTCGCATCAATTAGATGGGAGAGTCCAATAAACGGCAAGATGTTATTCAAGGAAACGCTGTCGATGCAAACATCAAATGATAACATTGTTGTTGAGGACATCAGGTGGCATTGCCGGGGTCGGTACAATGATATTTCTGACCTTAGTTCTTTTAATGACTGGTTTACTCGTCGATTGCATAAACAAGCTTTGAATGGAGTGTGTGTGTGTGTGTGTGTGTGTGTGTGTGGTGACTTGCACGTTGCAAAATGATGCATTAATCAATAAGGCCAAAGCAGCCCTGGAGGCAGAATAATATTATACTAGTTGGCCTGCTTGTTTGGTAGTTACTTTACCTACACATAATAATAATTTTCGTCGGAAGCTTTTACCGGCTTTATTGGGGGAGGGGTGATGGAGAATAAACTCATATGAATGTGTTGCTGCCTGTAACTCGCCGTCTAATTAGCCCTCCCGGCCAATTGCCAGCAGATCACACTGCTGCCTTCAAATAACGAACACCCCCTCGCAAATGGCATACATACATACACAAACATGTGTGTTTTAATCTCTTTTTCCACGTTTTACTGTCAAAATAATGTACAATTTGTCCCCTTTTCCGTGTATTTCTAAAGCCTGTGGTATTGGGTGTAATCTGTGCTGGCAATCATCCAAACTGATTGCTCGTCTGTTTTGTTAGAAACGGAGGTGGCGTGTAAGCAGGAGAGACACCATCTGGCCTCCCGTCTTCTTTGCAACTGGCGAAAAGTTCATTTTAAACAATTGTGGAACACAGTAAAACAAAAACAAAAAAACGCTGACAATATCCAGCAAATCGTGCCGCGTCTGTGGGGGGGAGAAGGAACCGAGCCAGCGTTTCAGGTGGAAAACCCACCCTCTGAATTGAAAAGGATACAAAGCTGCAGGCCTTGGCTCCATAGGGCGGGCACACCATGGGGATAAACTGTAAACAAGGTCATCTGGTCAATACGTGAATGAGAGCGACAACATTGATGAAATAATGCGGGAGGTGTGATTTGGGAGCAGGAGGCAATGTCCAGTGTGTGTAGGAAGGAACTGCAGATACTGGTTTACACGGAAGATAGACACAAAATGCTGGAGTAACTCAGCGGGACAGGCAGCATCTGTGGAGAGAAGGAATGGGTGATGTTTCAGGTCGAGACCCTTCTTCAGACTGAGAGTCAGAGGAGAGGGAAGGACAGAGATATGTAAGTGGAATATCCCTTTTGATGTCTTGTTTCCACACCTTACACTTTCTTATCTCTGTGTCTCCCTCTCCCCTGACTCACAGTCTAAGGGTCACCCATTCCTTCTCTCCAGAGATGCTGCCTGTCCCGTTGAGTTACTCCGGCATTTTGTGTCTACCTTTGGAAATGTCCAGTATGTCAGGCTGCTGAGCAGTTCCTCCATTCCCAGGGATCATTCCCATTCCCAAGCTGATCCTATGCCACAGATGGATGACCGAAACCAAGACCAAGAAATCAAGCTGTAGTATTCAATATTGAGTCCAGAAGGCTGCAGATGAAAGTCACAAGGAAGATGAAATGCTGTTCTTGGAGGTTGCTTTGGGCTTTATTGTGACGTAGAATGAGGCCATAGAATGATAGGTCGGATGGGAGTGGGATGAGAAATTAAAGATGCCACTGCAGACTGAACATAGGAATTCTGCAAAGTGATCTCCCAATCTGCATTTCTCCAAACTAGAGGAGCCCACATAGTTTACATAGCCCATGCTGTACACCAGATTGGAAGAGGTGCAAATGGTTTGCTGCCATACCTGTAAAAAATGTTTTGGTCCCTGGAAAGGAAAGAAGTAAAAAGTCAACTGTTGTATCGCCTGCAGTTATAAGGAAAAGTGCCACGAGAAAAGGGTGATTGGTGGGAATGTAAAAGGGGATCAGGGAATCTCATAGGGAATGGCCCTGCAAAATGTAAGATGTAGCATTATTATTTATTTTATTATTATTATTATTATTATTATTATTAAATCGTTGAAAACATCAGCGACGCAGTGGGTGCTGATTTCTAAAAGGGCACGGTGACAGGCGCACCACACATCTCTGTCCTCCGTCCACCGGCAAGCTCCTCTTTTGTCTCTACACATGTGTCTTCCATCAACGTCTTCAGCATCGTCTTGATTGGCCGTCCCGGGTCACGTCTTCCATGGGGGGGGTTCCCACAGCACAACCTTGTTTGCTGGTATTTCTGGGTGGTGGTGGCAGTGACCAGCGAGCCTCATCCTTCTCCACCTGATCCACTTGCTCAGAGGTGGAATCTCCCCCATGGAGCTGGGCGTTGGTGACGTGGTCCCCCCAACTGACATTCGGGTGTACGTACCATCAAGAGACTTGGACAGTGCTTGAGCGAGAGTCCATGCCTCACACCTGTACAATAATATGGTATCTACAGTTGCATGGAAGAATCTCAGTTTGAGACCCTTAGACATCCGAGACGTCCAGATTTTCCCCTTGTTATTGAGGGCTTTCCATGCGAGTGCTTTCCATCCGGACCTTGATGTCATTCTCCGAGCTCTACATCCTCGCCCCAGGTACTTGAAGTCCTCCACTTTCTTGAGAGATGCACCGCCACTGGCCTTGAAAGGCTTATGGTCACCAACATTGAACGCCATGTACTCCATGTTCTTGGCATAGAGGTGGAGGCCCACTTTCCCACACTCTGTCTCGACTCTGCCGAGCAGCTCCTGTGTCTCCCTCATCTGGTCTGACAGCAGGACGATGTCACTAGCGAAGTCGAGGTCTGACGAGTTGACTGGCCCGATTCCTCTCGAACGCCTTGGGGTGAATGTGAAGCCGAGGTTCCCATGTTCCTTGAGCGCCTGCCTCATGGCATAATCAAGGACAATGACCAAGAGAAAGGGTGCCAGCGTGTCTCCCTGTAAGACCACCGCAAGGATCTCGAACGCTTTGCTCTCACCATCCGGGGTGACAACCCTGGGCCGTGGTGCCCGAATGCATATCCTCAATGGCTCTCAGGAGACGAGCCTTCAAAATCCTCATCATTTTGCATGGATGAATCGAGTCAAACGCCTTCTAGAAGTCTATGAAGGTTAGGACAGCCGGCAGATTGTTATTCTTCACCTCCTCAATGATTCTTCGAAGGGCAAGGTTCTGTGTGACCATGTTCCTCTTCTCTCTGAAGCTGTTCTGATTATAACATACCTTCAGGTCGATAGCAGCCCTAATCCAGTTGAGAATGAAGTGGTTGTAGACCTTGGCCAAGGCACACGTCAGGCTGATGCCACGATAGTTGTCAGTCTTGTTCTGGCTCCCAGATTTGGCGACGGGGATGACGTTGGATTGTGACCACTATGTTGGCTTGTCATTCATCATTAGCACTGTGTTGCAAAACTTGAACATGATGTCGCCAAGCTCACAGTTTTGCAATACCTCTGGAGGGATGTTATCAGGGCCTGGAGTCTTCCCTTGCTTCAGAGGTCTTCACATTTCGCAGCTCCTCCATGGTGAAGGGGCCGTGGCGAATCTGTACATCCATGACGACAGTCTCGATCTCCATTCATTATTGTGCATCAAAATGTTACTTTCACATGCATGACCAAATTACTTTCATATTAACAAAATTCAATTATTCCTTTAGTTACTCATGAAATTCAGAGCGGTGGTGACAATTGAAAACAGAGAAACATGTTAAAGATAGTTTTTAATGAAACTGCGCCCTGTAAATTCTTCCTGAGAATCGTGCAATTCTTGTTGCAGGTACTACAGAACACCTGGTCTGAAGTCGATAAGTGTTCCTTGTGTTTGGCAGAACTCCATGACCATACAGATCTGGTGTTGGATGTGACATTATGGCACTGCAATTGTTACACAATGCTAGAAGATGCTGGTGAATCCACTTACAGACCTTAACTGAGTTAATCGATGCCAGCCCCAGCTGAAAAGGAGTGTCAAGCAGAAAAATGTTCCCAATGTTGGGCGAGTCCAGAACCAGGGGCCACTGTCTTAGAATAAAGGGGAGGCCATTTAAGACTGAGGTGAGAAAAAACGCTTTCACCCGGAGAGTTGTGAATTTGTGGAATTCCCTGCCACAGAGGCCAGTGGAGGCCAAATCACTGGATGGGTTTAAGAGAGAGTTAGATAGAGCTCTAGGGGCTGGTAGAATGAAGGGATATGGGGAGAAGGCAGGCACGGGTTGTTGATTGGGGACGATCAGCCATGATCACAATGAATGGCGGTGCTGGCTTGAAGGGCCAAATGGCCTACTCGTGCTATTTTCTATGTTTCTATGATAATGAATCCCATTCCAATTAGTTGAAGTGCATATTTGTCAGGAGCCTTGTGAATTTCTGACAGTACCCAAAAGCGACGACCAAGCGTAACTGATTATTTAATTCAATTTTGCATATGTTGTGGAAAAAAGTAGTAATTATGGTCCAGGAACACTGAGGCCCTGTACAAGAAGGGACCGGGCCGGCTGTACTTTTTGAGAAAGCTCCACTCCTTCAATGTCTGCAGTAAGATGCTGCAGATGTTCTACCAATCAGTGGTAGCCAGTGCCATCATCGTTGCTGTTGTGTGCTGGGGCAGCAGGGCAAAGGCTGCGGATGCCAATTGGATCTACAAACTCATCAGGAAGGCTGGCTCTGTCCTGGGGGCGGAGCTGGATTCATGGAGGTTGGTCTTGGAGGTGAGGATGTTCCTCAAACTGCGGAGCATCTTGGACAATACAGCTCACCCCCTCCATGACACACTGGTCACCCTGAGGAGCATCTTCAGCAACAGACTGGTTCCACCAAGATGCAGCACAGAACGCCACTGGAGATCCTTCTTCCCTGTGGCTATCAAACTGTACAACTCCTCCCCCTCCTGTCATGGGGTAGACTGACTCCCCCCCCCCCCACCCCAATCTTTGCACATCCCTAACCCTGGACTTTCCACTCATTACTTTAAATCAATGTGTCATGTATCTAGTGTTTTATAAATGTATGCAGATCAATTTCCCTCCTGGGATAAATAAAGTCCTATCATATCGTATCTTTAATAGCCTGATGGCTGTTGGGATGAAGCTGTTCCTGAATCTGGACATTACAGTTTTCCTATACTGTCTTCACAATGGCAGGAACGAAATGAGGGCGTGGCCAGGGAGATGTGGGTGCAGCTGGATGATGCTGGCTGCCTTTCTGAGGCAGCGACTCTTGTAGATTCCTTCGATGTTGGGCGGGGGCGGGGGGGGGGGGGGGGGGGGGGGTTCAGTACATGTGATATACTGGGAAGTGTTTACCACTTTTTGCATTCTTTGTCATTCCTGGGTGTTTGAGTTTCCATAACTGGTGGTGATGCAACGAGTCAATGTGCTCTCAACTGAACAGGTTTGTGGATCATTGTCCTTCCTCTTCCAAAGTCCCCACAAGCAATTCCTTGGTCTAAAGGGCCTGTCCCACAAGCATGCGACTGCATGAGGCAAGCGCGACCCAACATAGAAACATAGGTGCAGGAGTAGGCCATTCGGCCCTTCGAGCCTGCACCGCCATTCAATATGATCATGGCTGATCATCCAACTCAGTATCCCGTACCTGCCTTCTCTCCATACCCCCTGATCCCTTTAGCCACAAGGGCCACACCTAACTCCCTCTTAAATATAGCCAACGAACTGGCCTCAACTACCTTCTGTGGCAGAGAATTCCAGGGATTCACCACTCTCTGTGTGAAAAATGTTTTCCTCATCTCGGTCCTAAAAGATTTCCCCCTTATCCTTAAACTGTGACACCTTGTTCTGGACTTCCCCAACATCGGAAACAATCTTCCTGTATCTAGCCTGTCCAACCCCTTAAGAATTTTGTAAGTTTCTATAAGATCCCCCCTCAATCTTCTAAATTCTAGCGAGTACAAACCGAGTCTATCCAGTCTTTCTTCATATGAAAGTCCTGACATCCCACTAACGTGGTCGCTTGAGCCGTACGGCCTCGCGGGGCTGGTCCCACTTCGATCGCCGGAGCCGTGTTGTGCCGAGCTGGTCCCGACATCACGCGCGGCTCCGAAAAACTGACACTTCAAAAATTCCGCTCGGCAACGGCCTGCCGGCCCGCAGCCACATTGAGGCCTTACGCACCGTCTCGGCGCCGTATGCATTGTCTTGACGGCGTACGCCTAGCACGAACTCCCTGCGGACTTCGCTCGAACTTCACGTCAACTCGTACGGGATCACTCGACCTCCGCGCGGCCCCCACGTCCAGTTTGGTCGCATGCTCGTGGGACACGCCCTTTACTGAGCGAGGTTGGTATTCTAGCACCAATTGGTCAGTTGATCGATCTTTCTCCTACACCATGGCTGATCATCAAATGTCATTCGTCCAACATTAGTGGGGTCGTCTGCAAACTTGAGACGGGGTTTAAACTGTGTCCGGCTACACAGTGAGGAAAGGTGACTTCAGAAACCAAGGCCTGGGATGATGTGGAGAGGCCAAAGGGATGTCAGTCGTGGAATCAGATAAAGAAGGTGGGGATGAAATATAGAACTAAATGGGGGGATGGTGGCAAGAAAGGGTTGGGGAGAGGAAGGAAAGATCCCAGGTGCTGAGGGGTGGGTGATGAGCAGATGGAGGAAGGGGAAGGCACTGGGTGACAGGGAGGGACCAGTGCAAGCATTTGGGGGGGGGAGGGGGGGAGGGAGTGGAAGGCTAGGTAGAGCAGCAGCAGGGGAGAAAGCAGGAACGGGGTACTGATTGTGGATAATCAGCCATGATCACATTGAATGGCTGTGTTGGCTCAGAACTTGGCATACTCCTGCACCTATTGTCTATCTGAATTGGAGCTTTTAATGTTTATGCCATCAGCGATGCGATGGGCCTAAATGCCACCGGCTACGGGAGTCAAGATCATCCCGTTAGACCAGGGGAGAACAAAGGGAAGAGATTGAATTTTTTTTCACCTTCCATCACAGTGAGGAATGTGGAGGAGTCACTGTGGTGGATGTTCATGTTAAAATGTGTTATGCGGGTTCCTTTGCTTTTTATTTGTATGACTGACTTGGCAAATGAAATTCCTTGTATGTTGCAAAACATACTTGGCTAATAAAGCATTATTGTGATTGATTGTGATTGTGCTTGATCGGGCTGTAGGCTAGGCAAACAAAATAGAAGATGCTGTTCTTACACTTTGTGTACGGGCTCACTCTGGCAGTGGGGGAGGCAGAGGACAGAGAGGTGGACATGGGAACCAGTAGAGCAGTTAGCAAGTGGGAGCTCCAGCTGGCCACGGCAGACAGAGAAGCCTACAGTACAATGCCATGAGCACATGGCTTCTCCGGCTTCAGGTAAACAACCCAGCCCCCGACCTTCCCATTCACTTCCCCTACCCCCCCTCTATCCGCTCTTCACCCACACTTCCCTACTCTGGATCACCCATTATTCTCCCACCACCCACACCCCACCTTCCTTTCCTGTCAGATTTCACTATTTGCACCCTTTTGTCTTCTCCACCTATCTCTCCCACCCGTGGTTGCTTTCTCCATCCTTCTCCCCCACCCCCTACTCACTTGCCCATCCCTCGTCCTTATCTGCATCCACCTATCACTTTCCAACTCTTGCCTCATCCTATTCTGCCATGTCTCGCCCCTCTACTCCATCGGTCTGAAGAAAATACCAATCTGAAGGGTCTCGACCCGAAACGTCACCCATTCCTTCTCTCCAGAGATGCTGCCCGACCCACCGAGTTACTCCAGCATTTTGTGTCCACCTTCTGCAAGTCTAATATCAGTTATCGTCTGGGGGAAGTAGATTGTAGATTGTTTGCCCAAAGAATTTAGGACGGAATTATTAAATAGCAACCTCAACCATTGCAACCGAACAGCCATAGAACAGCACTTTACAGTTCCTTCTTACACATCCATAGACCAGATGTTTACCTTCTCTACACAATATTTCGGGCTTCATGTCTAGTGCTGAGAAACAAAATAGGAAGAAAAAATGTACACATAATGAACAAAATAAAAACATATTTTTACTTTAGACTCTTTATTACACTTTATTTGCTGTGTCAAAATGGTTTATTCATTCAGAAATAGCTGCACAACTTCAATATCTGGTACCTTTTCTATGCTTCTATTAAAAATAGTGATTCTAAAAAAAATTCAAAACATTACCAGTTGTGTTTGCCAATCATTAGATTAAATCCCAATTTTGCATTTCATTCTCAATTATAGTACCATTAATAGAAAAAAAACATATGACATAATATGGCAGATGTATCCATTTCTGTTATTGTTACAGATATACTCTTTATACAGTATTATCAATTAATTCAGTATTCAAATTATATTTAAGGTTGCAATGTTATTTATCACATTTAGCATGTGCACCATACATTTGATTGTTTATAGTTTTCAGCCCAGGGAATTACCTCTGCTTCTGCTATAACTTTATTTTGTATCTGAAGTGGATTAACCGATTCTTTATGATGTTTCACATATAATAGGAAATGATGATGATAAATACTTTATTGATCCCCTCAGGGATTCAGAAACATGGCTTATTCTTTCCTCAAGAACACATCTTAACATTCTGAGGCTCTAAATTTGGTAAAAAGCAAACATATTGGTTAATAAACAAATAATCCAAAGCAAATAGATTATTCTATCCTGGATGTTTAAGAAAGAACTGCAGATGCTGGAAAAATCCAAGGTAGACAAAAATGCTGAAGAAACTCAACGGGTTAGGCCGCATCTAAGAAGAGAAGGAATAGGCGACGTTTCGGGTCGAGGCCCTTCTTCAGACTGAGCGGTATGACATTTGACCTCCAATTCCAGGTAGTCCTTGCTTTCTCCCTCCTTCCCCTCCCCATCCCAGCTCTCCAACAAACATACTCTCTCCGCCTCTTCTTTTCTTTCTTTCTTTTTCCCGCTCCCCCCCCCCCACCCACCCCCGACATCAGTCTGAAGAAGTGTCTCGACCCGAAACGTCACATTCCTTCTCTCCATAGATTCCATCCTAGATAGTATTTAAGGATGATATTGCTGGTTTACTGAGATATTTATTTATGTATGAATTGGTACTAAGGGCATTGTATATAAACTCCAAGAAGACACCTATTCTTTTCACAGCACATAAAATACAATGGATTATTTTAAATGATTTGTTTATTTGTTCATTATAGGATGGTCCATTTAACATGGGATTGATTACTGCAGTTATTGCTTGATGTGAAGAAAACAGCTCTTATTCCATTTGAAATGCAATTGGTTTGCCTCTTTCCCAAATGTTATTATCTGGGCCTCTGATTAATAAAACATTATTTCTTGATCATTGGTCCAAATAGGTATAATTTTGCTTGAAGGCTAAAAAATATGTTCCCATCGTTTGCAACCAGAATAGCAAAAATATGTTTTGGCACAAGAAAAACAAATTGCAAAACCAATGTTTTTTTGTGCAGATATTACGAGATCATATCCACATTGTTATTGGTCATTTTTACATACAGCACATTTTCCACATAGCACATATTCCAGATACTAACATTATTGGATATTAGATCAGCTGCTGAATGAGATCACATGTTTTCTTTGTAGAGAGGAGGGAATAACTGAACAGTAGGAATGATACAAATATAGGAAGGCCTATCTAATTTTCTATATATTTAAATGAATGAACAGTAAAATGACTCCCTTACAATATGGTATCTTTCCTTCACAATCTTCATGTCCTTGCTACACAGGCCTCAATCATGGAAGAAAAAAAAGGTTTGGCCGAACGGATTTAACTCTGGGAACTAGAGGACACAAATTAAATGAGTAGCAGTCCATTTAAAGTAGTTCCGGGCTCACCTTTATCCATGTATCATGGCTCACTATCTTATAGTTAAATCTTTTATAATTGCACAGGTCCTGTTTTCTTATTTCTTTGTTTGCCTCATAAAGATCTTTAAAAACAGGTGGCAAAGGGTCTCTTTTGGCCAAAGACCTTAATTCATTATTATATTCCCATTGAAGACTATCCAATTTATGAAAGTGTCTGTGAGGAATTCCATTTTGTAAGGAGGACTGGTATTCATGTTCTGTGGTGGCATCCATCTTAGATTTAGATGGTAGTCTGTAGGTACCATCCAAACTTGCTAATGCAAACAAGACCTGATTGTGGAACAAAGGAAAAGGGCAAACGGTTTTGCATATACCAATAAAAAAGAGAGTTGGAAATGTGGTGTGTACAATGTGCTTGTAAAGCGGTGTAATTCTGTGATCTTTGACATTTAAACCCACGTCTTTTGCAAGGAAAGGAAAAGTGTAGTTATAGCCAGTGCAAAACATTAATACATCTGCAGGATACTCTATTCCATCATTACCAATCACACCAGTCTGTGAACATTTGTTCACACCCTTGACTAATAGACAATTTGAAGGCAAGAGTGAGGATGTAAATGAATCTTTATATACCAAGACAACTTGATTTGCAACCAAGCACAACTCCAGTGCAATGTCTATTCCAGATGAACCAGCACCAAGCAGGATAAGGTTCTTCCCTCTGAAAGGCTCAGCAAACCGGTACTCATGACTATGCATCGACTGTCCTTTGAAGTTTTCAATTCCAGGAATGTGCGGGATCAAAGGATCAGAGTAGTGGCTAAAAATATAAAATTATAACTTACTAAAAATACTTGGAAGCTGTTAATTTAATAACAAATACATTTCAAAGTTCATTTGCAAAATCTTGTTGACTAGGTTCACTTTTGGTGTAATATTGTATTCAATTAATTTTTGCGATGCTTTCTTATTGAAAAAATTGTAGTTAAGGGAATCATGGCCTGGAATTTGCAGTTAATGGCAAACTAATGAGACTAGCAATCCAGTCTTAGAATTAATCCAGGTTTAGTATTAAAATTCTGTTGGGATGCGAGTGATATTTTTACTTGATGAGTAAACCTGGCTAGAATAGTCCCCACTATAAAGAGGATAAATGGCATCTATTTTTTGGACAATCAACACCATACGATTAAACACTATAAGGATTAGTCCAAGTCAGCATAGATTTATGAAAAGAAAATCATGCTTGACTAATCTTCTGGAATTTTTTGAGGATGTGACAAGTAAAATGGATGCCAGTGGATGTAGTGTATCTAGACTTTCAGAAAGCTTTTGATAAGGTCCCGCACGGGAGACTGGTGACTAAAATTAGAGCACATGGTATTGGGGGTAGGGTGTTGACGTGGATAGAAAATTGGTTGGCAGACAGGAAACAAAGAGTAGGAGTGAACGGATCCTTTTCAGAATGGCAGGCAGTGGCGAGTTTAGTGCCTCAAGGCTCGGCGTTGGGGCCGCAACTGTTTACGTATTAATATTTTGGAAGAGGGAATTAGGAGCAACACTAGCAAGTTTGCGGATGACACAAAGCTGGGTGGCAGTGTGGACTGTGAAGAGGATGTTAGGAGGTTGCAGGGTGACCTGGACAGGTTGATTGAGTGGGCAGATGCGTGGCAGGTGCAGTATAATATAGATAAATGTGAGGTTGTCCACTTTGGCGGCAAAAACATGGGGGCAGATTATTATCTCAATGGGGTTAGGTTAGGTAAGAGGGAGGTACAGGGAGACTTGGGTGTCCTTGTTCACCGGCCGCTGAAAGTTGGCTTACAGGTACAGCAGGCAGTGAAGAAAGCTAATTGGATGTTGGCCTTCATAACAAGAGGATTTCAGTATAGGAGTAGAGAGGTTCACAAGATTGATCCCTGAGATGGCGGGACTGTCATACGAGGAAAGATTGAAAAGACTAGGCGTATTCACTGGAGTTTAGAAGGATGAGGGGGATCTTATAGAAACATATAAAATGATAAAAGGACTGAACAAGCTAGATGCAGGAAAAATGTTCCCAGTGTTGGGCAAGTCCAGAACCAGGGGCCACAGAATAAAGGGGAGGCCATTTAAGACTAAGGTGAGAAAAAATGTTTTCACCCAGAGAGTTGTGAATTTGTGGAATTCCCTGCCACAGAGGGCAGTGGAGGCCAAATCACTGGATGGATTTAAGAGAGAGTTAGATAGAGCTCTAGGGTTATTGATTGTGAACGATGAGCCATGATCACAGTGAATGGCGGTGCTGGCTTGAAGGGCCGAATGGCCTCCTCCTGCACCTATTTTCTATGTTTCTATTTTTCAATTTCAACAATTAAATTCTGAAAGAGTAAAAGTTTACAGTTATAAAATTAAATGGTATGTTGGTAGTAATTAAAACTTTTAATGCCATTGGACTCTATCCCTGACTTGGAGTGGCTATGAGGAAGTAGAATACCAACATTTTGCAAAGGAATGGTGGAGAAAAGTTACTCAAATAATTTTCGTAAAAAATAATTACATTAAAAAATACATTTCTCAAAACTGCTAAATGTATCATGGTCTCACCCATTACAAACAATAACTGAATCATATCTCTCCAAACTACGACTCTGACTCTTCAGATTCAAAGATGTTATTTCCCATGAACTGTGAGCATCTTCAGTAGGTCTGGAAACAGGTTTCAGTAGTTCAACATATGTTAGAAACTGTGAAAAGATTTACCAAAGATTCACATATCTTTTGTAGATACAAATGCCATGTAATTTCTAAAAAAATGCCCAGTATCCTTTCAACCCAAATTAGAACATAATATTGTTCTATCGGACCTGAATGCCCTTAACTCCATTTAATATCATGGATAGCCTTTCAAAAACCATGACCTCAATATTCCTTGGTTTCTTTAACATCTATATATTTGTCAATCTTTCTCGTCAATATACCGTATTACCTGGCAAAGAAGACGCACCCGACGCCCTCCTTCTTAACGCTCCTGCCCTCCCCGCAACTTTACCCCTGGCGTCCCAGCCAAGTTTGCTACTTTGTGCAGCCCAGGCTGTGCTGACCCGGCCAAACTCTCCAGCGGCGCTGTCCTTTTTAAAGCCGCTTCCCACTTCACACAGTTCCAGGGACGATGGCATGGCAGGTTCCGCGGAGCAGTCGCTAGGAGAATGGCATTGCTCGGCCAATTCCACTACAGTGGACGGCCTGCTGCCCTGGTGGAAAGCTGCTCTGTCTACTCGCCCTGGGGACCGGACCTGAGTCCTGGTACAATGTTGTCATTAGCAAAGTGTCTGCAAGGGTGACACTGGACCTAGCCACCTAGCCAGAGAATGTAAATCAGCTGCCAACAATGGGGAATAGACTTGGCTGTCCCTCAGTACAGCAACATCGTTCTTGATGTGGTTGTACTGAGGGACAGCCAAGTCTATCTTTCTTGGCTAACAACCTAGCCTTCGGCCTCCAAGACGCAGGTAAATTTTCGGGCCTTATTATTAGGGTAAAAAATAGCGTCTTCTTCGCCGTGAAATACAGTACTCATCCACAAAACACCACTGTCCTTTTTAAAAGTGAATACCAAAGATTCTCCAGGCTCTGGGTGAAATTTTTTTGTAATCTTCTTTAAGGTTGGCCAATCCCTTATGACCCAGCCAGCAGAAACGTCAATTGCTTATTTACCCTGGCAAGCCCAATAAGAAATATAGCTTCGTTTTCTCTGAGAAAGAGTTTAATTTAGAGATTTAGCACGGAAACAGGCCCTTTGGCCCACCGAGTCCACACTGACCAGTGATCCTGGTACACCAGCACTATCTTAAACACAAAGGACAATTTACTTTTTTTAAAAACCAAAGCCAATTAACCAATAAACCTGCACGTCTTTGAAGTGTGGGAGGAAACCAGAGCACCCGGAGAAAACCCACTCGGTCACGGGGAGAACGTACAAACTCCGCACAGACAGCACCCGTAATCAGGATTGAATCCGGGTCTCTGGCGCTGCAAGGCAGCAACTCTACCACTGTGCCGCAGTAAGTACTGGCAGATGACACTGTGATGTGTAAAGACGAAAATTAAGTGAAGAATGAAAATCATTTTTGTATAATAATCCTGCTAAATACAGCTATTAGAATTGCTGCACAAACCCAAGCCTATAGCACACATCACTGGAGTATCAAGTTAACTTCACCGAAGCTGCAAGTCAAACAGATAATTGTTACTCAAATAGACTTCTTATGCACAAGAAATAAAGAAAAATGCTTGCAAAATTATAATGGCCCCTAAAATGAAGCAGATGATAGAAACATAAAAACATAGAAATTAGGTGCAGGAGTAGGCCATTCGGCCTTTTGAGCCTGCACCGCCATTCAATATGATCATGGCTGATCATCCAACTCAGTGTCCCGTACCTGCCTTCTCTCCATACCCTCTGATCCCCTTAGCCACAAGGGCCACATCTAACTCCCTCTTAAATATAGCCAATGAACTGGCCACGACTACCCTCTGCGGCAGAGAGTTCCAGAGATTCACCCATCTCTGTGTGAAAAAAGTTCTTCTCATCTCGGTTTTAAAGGATTTTCCCCTTATCCTTAAGCTGTGACCCCTTGTCCTGGACTTCCCCAACATCGGGAGCAATCTTCCTGCATCTAGCCTGTCCAACCCCTTAAGAATTGTGTAAGTTTCTATAAGATCCCCTCTCAATCTCCTAAATTCTAGAGAGTTTAAACCAAGCCTATCCAGTCTTTCTTCATAAGACAGTCCTGACATTCCAGGAATCAGTCTGGTGAACCTTCTCTGCACTCCCTCTATGGCAATAATGTCCTTCCTCAGATTTGGAGACCAAAACTGTACGCAATACTCCAGGTGTGATCTCACCAAGACCCTGTACAACTGCAGTAGAACCTCCCTGCTCCTATACTCAAATCATTTTGCTATGAAAGCTAACATACCATTCGCTTTCTTCACTGCTTGCTGCACCTGCATGCCTACTTTCAATGACTGGTGTACCATGACACCCAGGTCTCGCTGCATCTCCTCTTTTCCTAGTTGGCCACCATTTAGATAATAGTCTGCTTTCCTCTGATCATTTTAAGTTGTGTATCATATTTCTGTGCAGAGTTTGTATGTTCTCCCCGTGACCGTGTGTCTTTTCTCTGGGTACTCCATTTCCTCCCACACTCCAAACATGTACAGGTTTGTAGGTTAATTGACTTCAGGAGGGATCCATCAAATTGTAATAGTCATACCATATAACCATATAAACCATATAACCATATAACAATTACAGCACGGAAACAGGCCATCTCGACCCTTCTAGTCCGTGCCGAACACACATTCTCCCCTAGTCCCATATACCTGCGCTCAGACCATAACCCTCCATTCCCTTCCCGTCCATCTAACATAACTATCCAATTTATTTTTAAATGATAAAAACGAACCTGCCTCCACCACCTTTACTGGAAGCTCATTCCACACAGCTACCACTCTCTGAGTAAAGAAGTTCCCCCTCATGTTACCCCTAAACTTCAGTCCCTTAATTCTCAAGTCATGTCCTCGTGTTTGAATCTTCCCTACTCTCAGTGGGAAAAGCTTTTCCACGTCAACTCTGTCTATCCCTCTCATCATTTTAAAAACCTCTATCAAATCCCCCCTTAACCTTCTGCGCTCCAAAGAATAAAGCCCTAACTTGTTCAACCTTTCTCTGTAACAACTTGCCCATGCTGACCAAGGCGTGCCTTCTATACTGGTCCATCTGCCCACATTTGGTCCATATCCCTCTGAATCTTTCCTATTTACATACCTGTTCAAATGTCTTATAAATGTTGTTATAGTACCTGCATTAACTACCTCCTCTGGCAATATTCCATATACGCACCACCCTCAGATTGAAAATAAAATGCCTCTTGGGTTCCTAATAAACATCTCCCCTCTCAATCAATCAAATACTTTATTGTCATTCAAAAATACACCAACAAATGCAAGTCTGAACAAAATGTTGTTGCATCTGGCTCACCGTGCAACAAAAGGATAAAATGGATAAAAAAATATAAAATAGATAAAAAGATAAAATAGATTAAATTAATAATTGTTGCGGCGCATTATATGGAATTCAAGAGTCTGATGGCTCGGGGGAAGAAGCTGTTGCAAATCCTGGCCGTTCTGCTCCTTATACTGCGATACCTTTTGCCCGAGGGCAACAGAGTGAACAGTCCATGATGGAGATGTGTGGGGTCTTTTATAATGCTGTTGGCCTTGGACAAGCAATGTTTGCTCGCAATGTGGAGGAATTGAAGCAAGAGAAGTCCCAATGATTTTTTCAGCCGTCCTCACCACTCTCTGCAGGGACTTCCAGTCGGAGGCTTTGCAGTCCCCAAACCAGACAGAGATGCAGCTGGTCAAAATGCTCCCTATGGTGCCCCTGTAGAAAGTGGTGAGGACGGGATGGGGGAGGTGAGCTCTTCTCATCCAGCAAACGCTGCTGCGCCCTCTTAACTAGTGATGCAATGTTTTGTGACCAGGTCAGACTGTTCATGAATTGCACCCCCACGAACTTAGTGCTACTGACCAACTCCACATCGATGTCATTAATGTGTAGTAGTGTATGACTGTGCCGGTTTCTCCTTAAGTCAACGATGACCTCTTTGTTCTGTCAACATTCCGGATCAGATTGTTCGTGTTGCACCAGTCCACCAGTTGTTGATCCTCACCTTTATTGATCCTGCGATTCTTTATTCTCATACTTTGGGTAAAAGACTGTGCATTCACCCTGTCTATTCCCCCCATGATCTTATACAATGCGATAAGATCAACCCTCAATAAAGTCCTAGTTTGCCCAACCTCTCCCTGTAGCTCAGGTCCTCAATTCCTGGCAATACCCTCAAAAAGGCCGGAGGCCTTTATCGAGGCGTGCTGTCTCGATGCCTCCGGAGCGCCACGTAGATGCCCAGGTCAGGGCCCAGGTGGCCGGGGCCTCGCGGGTCGGAGTCTGGGTCGGCGGAGCGGTCGGTGGAGCCCGCAGCTGGGGCCCGTGTCGACATCACGGAGGTGTGAAGAGGGGCTTCTACAGCGGTGAGGTCTCAGCGGCGGTGAAGCTTCCCGGGTTGACCCATGGTCGATGGGAACGTGGAGGACCACCATTGAGGGGGGGAGGGGAGAACAATGGACAATTGGGGAAGGACAAAGGACAATGGGGACCCCGGCGTGGGGGAACCGCTGTGGGGGGTGTGGGGGCAGAACAAAGGAGGAGCTGGCGTACTTTGTAACTGTCAGCACAGTAGGTGGCTGCTATTTGATTACATTGGGTATACAAGCAAAGACTTTCACTGTGCCTTGTCACATGTGGCAATCACGTAATCCATTCCAATATTCCATTCCAAAAATCTTCTCTGCACCCCTATCCAGTTTCGGGTCAGTGTCAGGTCAGAGCAGGAGCAGCAGCTTTCAGAAGCAAGCCCATTGATTGTTTGCAGTATCCAAAAGGGTTAATTCAGTAGCAAATAAAAACAAGGTAAGTTGTAGCAGAGAGAAGTGGTCCTGATAAAGGGTCTGGGCCAGACATGTCACTCATTCCTTCTCTCGAGATACTGCCTGTCCCGCTGAGTTACTCCAGCTTTTTGAGTCTATCTAAGGTGTAGCAGAGCAACCTTTTGGGAGTGGCTGTTTTGAGGTCAAGTGGGAGATTTTGGGTGTGCTGTGTGGAGGTCAGCTATTAGTCTCTGGCTCAGGACTCTTCAGTGAAGGCTGAGGCTATCTGAGGTGAATACAGGGATAAGGTACCGTTTGCTCTGGTGTGTGAGTCTTGTTATTTTTGTTTATTTCTCTTTATTCTCTGAACAATATTTCTATTTGTTCAGTTGCAGTGGTGATAGGAGGTAAATATACACACTGCTCCTGCTGCAGGATGTGGGGACTCAGGGAAACTGCTTGTTTCCCTGATGACCACACCTGTGGGAATTGTGGGTAGTGATCTCTGGATTGCTTCCAGTGCCATGTGTTAATAAGGGTGGGGACCGGAAGGTAGGGGAGAGAATGTCTGGCTGAGGAGTTGGTACAAGTGGCTGGGATCCAGATTTCTGTAACACTGAGATCTCCTCTGGGGCAGAGGTGACCTGTATGCGAGAGATGGGCTGCATCTTAACAGGAGGGGAAGGAATATCCTAGCATTATATGAGATCATGAGATGATCAAGGTTCCAATGAGTATGTTTCCTTTGTTCTTAACCACAAAGTAAGACATGAGAATTGAGGAACTTGGGAAAGTCAATGGAAGTGTCTTGAGAGTAGTCAGTATTACGATCGAGCAGATGCTGACTGCTTATGGAGGTGGACAAGCTAACGTTTGTGGAGGTAGTCAAGCCCCCAGGGCCTGATCAGATATATCTGAGGACACTATGGGAACCTAGAGAGGAAACTGCAGGAGCCCTCGCCGAAATTTATGAGTCGTCATTAAATATGGGCGAGGTGCCAGAAGACTGGAGGGTGGCAAATGTTCTGCCTCTATTTATGAAATGTTGCAGGGAAAGGGCTTGGAAATACAGGCCGTTGTGTCTAACATCTGTGATCCAAAAGTATTCGGAGGGAGAAGATATTGTGCATTCAGATGGACAGGAAGCTAGAATTTAGAAGATTGAGGGCGGATCTTATAGAAAGTTACAAAATTCTTTAGGGGTTGGACAGGCTAGATGCAGGAAGATTGTTCCTGATGTTGGGGAAGTCCAGAATAAGGGGTCACAGTTTAAGGATAAGGGGGAAATCTTTTAGGACCGAGATGAGAAAAACATTTTTCACACAGAGAGTGGTGAATCTCTGGTATTCTCTGCCACAGAAGGTAGTTGAGGCCAGTTTGGTGGCTATATTTAAGAGGGAGTTAGATGTGGCCCTTGTGGCTAAAGGGATCAGGGGGTATGGAGAGAAGGCAGGTACGGGATACTGAGTTGGATGATCAGCCATGATCATATTGAATGGCGGTGCAGGCTTGAAGGGCCGAATGGCCTACTCCTGCACCTATTTTCTATGTTTTTCTATGATTAGGGATAGTCAGCATGGGTTTGACTGTGGGAGATCATGTCTCACAAATCTGAGATTTTTGTAAATGTGACAAAAAAGGTTGCTGAGGTCAGAGGGCAGATGTTGTACAAATGGATTTCAGTAAAGCATTCGACAAGGTTCCACATGGTAGGCTGCTCTGTAAGGTTAGATCGCCTAGGATCCAAGGAGAGAAAGCTGACTGGATAGAAAATTGGCTTCATGGAAATAAGCAGATGGTGGAAGGTTGCTTTTGGGACTGGACGCCTGTGACTAGTGGTGAACCTCAGGGATCAGTGCGGGCCCGTTGCTGTTTGTCATCTACATCAATAATTTGGATGAGAACGTACGTGGCATGATTAGCAAGTTTGCAGATGACATTACCGTGGGTGGTATTGTAGATCGTGAAGATGGTTGTCAAAATTGCAGCAGGATCTTGATCAGTTGGGCAGGTGGGCTGAGGAATAGTTGATGGAATCTAATGCAGAGAAGTGTGAGGTGTTACATATTGGGAAGTTTAATCAGGGCAGGACCTACACGGTGACTGGTAGTGCTCTGGGGAATGCAGTAGAGCAGAGGGATTGAGGTACATAGTTCCTAGATGGTGGCGTCATGGGTAGATCGGGAGATCAAGGAGGCTTTATGCACATTGGACTTCTTCATCAGTCAGAGTATTGAGTATAGACGTTGGGAGGTCATGTTACAGTTGGATTGGTGAGGCCGCAATTGGAGTATTGTGTTCAGTTCTGAGCACAATGTTATAGGAAAGTTATTGTTAAGCCGGAAAGGGTACAGAGAAGATTTACAAGGATCTTTTCAGGACTTGAGGGCCTGAGCTCTCGGCAGAGGTTGAGCAGGTAAGGGCTTTATTACTTGGTGAACAGGAGGAAAAGGGGTGATCTTATATGGGTGTACACGATCATGAGAGGAATAGATACGGCAAATACAGTCTTTTACCCAGAGTAGGGGAATCTAGAACCAGAGGACATGGGGTTTAAGGTGAGGGGTACAGGCTTAATTACATTTAATAGGAACCTGAAGGACAGTACTTTTTTTTTACTCACAAAGGGTGGTGGGTATATGGAACATGCTGCCGGAGAGGTACAGTGCCCTCCATAATGTTTGGGACAAAGACCCATCATGTATTGATTTACCTTTTACTCCACAATTTGAGATTTGTAACATTAAAAAATCACATGTTGTTAAAGTGCGCATTGTCAGATTTTAATAAAGGCCAATTTTATACATTTTGGTTTCACCATGTAGAAATCACAGCTGTGTTTATACATAGTCCCACCATTTCAGGGCACCATAATGTTTGGGACACAGCAATGTAATGTAAATGAAAGTGGTCATGTTTAGTATTTTGTTGCAAATCCTTTGCATGCAATGACTGCTTGAAGTCTGCGATTTATGGACATCATCAGTTGCTGGGTGTCTTCTCTGGTGATGCTCTGCCAGGCCTGTATTACAGCCATTTTTAGCTTATGCTTGTTTTGGGGGCTAGTCCCCTTCAGTTTTCTCCTCAGCATATAAAAGGCATGCTCAATTGGGTTCAGATCAGGTGATTGACTTGGCCATGCAAGAAATTACCATTTTTTAGCTTTGAAAAACTCCTTTGTTGCTTTAGCGGTATGTTTGGGGTTATTGTCTTGCTGTAGAATGAACTGCCGGCCAATGAGTTTTGAGGCATTTGTTTGAACTTGAGCTGATAGGAATTGTCGATAGACTTCAGAATTCATTATGCTACTACCATCAGCAGTTGTATCATCAATGAAGATAAGTGAGCCAGTACCTTCAGCAGCCATACATGCCCAGGCCATAACACCCCCACCACCGTGTTTCACAGATGAGGTGATATGCTTTGGATCTTGGGCAGTTCCTTCTCTCCTCCATACTTTGCTCTTGCCATCACTCTGATGTAAGTTAATCTTCATCTCATCTGTCCACAAGACCTTTTTCCAGAACTGTGGTTGCTCTTTTAAGTACTTCTTGGCAAACGGTAACCTGGCCATCCTATTTTTGCAGCTAACCAGTGGTTTGCATCTTGCAGTGTAGCCTCTGTATTTCTGTTCATGAAGTCTTCTGCGGACAGTGGTCATTGACAAATCCACACCCGACTCCTGAAGAGTGTTTCTGATCCGTCGGACAGGAGTTTGGGGATTTCTCTTTATTATAGAGAGAATTCTCCTGTCATCAGCTGTGGAGGTCTTCCTTGGCCTGCCAGTCCCTTTGCAATTAGTAAGCTCACCAGTGCTCTCTTACTTCTTAATGATGTTCCAAATAGTTGATTTTGGTAAGCCTAAGGTTTGGCTGATGTCTCTAACAGTTTTATTCTTGTTTCTCAGCCTCGTAATGGCTTCTTTGACTTTCATTGGCACAACTTTGGTCTTTATGTTGATAAACAACAATAAAAGTTTCCAAAGGTGATGGAAAGACTGGAGGAAAGACTAGGTGCTGAGAGTTCTCTTATACCTGCATTAGGGAGGCATTTAAACACACCTGAGCAATTACAAACACCTGTGAAGCCATGTGTCCCAAACATTATGGTGCCCTGAAATGGGGAGACTTTGTATAAACACTGCTGTCATTTCTACATGGTGAAACCAACATTTATAATAATGGCCTTTAATAAAATCTGAATTTGTGTTCTTTAACCACATGTGATTTTTTCGATTACAAATTTCAAATTGTGGAGTACAGAGGCAAATAAATAAATGATGGGTCTTTGTCCCAAACATTATGGAGGGCACTGTAGTTACATAGAAAACATAGAAAATAGGTGCAGGAGGAGGTAATTCGGCCCTTCGAGCCAACACCGCAATTCATTGTGATCATGGCAAGTACTATCACAACATTTAAGATACATGGATAGGATCGTTTTAGAAGGATATGGGCCAAACACAGGCAGGAGGGACTACTGTAGATGGGGCACGTTGGACAGCATGGGCAAGTTGGGCCGAAGGGCATGTTTCCATGCTGTATGACTCTAGACAACATCCTTCGTATAGCAGGCAAAACTGAAGACAATACTCCAAAAGCAGCCTCACTAACATCTTGTACAACTGTAACAGAACATCCCAACTTCTCTTCTCAAGACTCTAACTGATAAAGGCCAATGTACATGAAGCCATCTTGTCACTATGTATCTATGATACCACTTTCCAGGAACAGTGATCCTGCACTCTTATCTACAAAATCCCCAGTGCCCTGCCATTCAATGTGAAGGTCTTGCCCTTCCCAAAATGCAACACCTCGCAGTTATCTGCATTCAACTCCATTAATCATTCCCCAGCCCACCTGCCCAACTGATTGAGATCCTGGAGTCATTTTTTGATAACCACCCTCACTGTCTACAATGACACCCACTTTTATGTCATCTGCAAACTTACTAATCAGGTATTTTATATTCCCATCCAAACTACGAGCAGCAATGGGCCCAACACTGATCCCCGAAGCACACCACCAGTCACAGGCTTTGAGTCTGAAAAACAACCTTCCACCATCACCCTCTGCTTAGGTATGTTACAAAACCTACCTGAATCGTCGATGAGAATCTGCCCCCATGCCGTGTGTGTGATTTTGACGCTGTTTATAGGGGGCTGGTTTAAAACGCGATTTTTACTAGGCTGTTGCAATCGAAAATGTTCAGCCTAGTAAATCATTAACGGAAAATCGCTGAAAGACCCCGTCGCAAAAGGTATTATTAGTTTTTATGGCCTTGTATAATAGTTATAGTAGTTTAAAAACCACTCTCTCAACCCGCGACCTCTCGCAGCCCCAGGGTTTTATAAAGCAAACAATTAAAGGTATGTACCTTATTTTTACATTAAAAGGAGCTTCTTAAGAACCCTGTATTTAAAGTTTTCTATAGCGAATAGTTCATTTTGGGCTCTTTATATCCCGCAGTATTTTTCTGGGCATTTGGGGGCACAAATCCAGCGCAATGTAAACGTTCTAAACCAGCGCGTTCACAGGAACCCACTAGAAAGCCGATTTAAATTGACTTTAATTTACAGCAATTGAACACTAAATTCCTTTCATTTGGCCTATAAATTGATGTAAATGAGATTTAAAAATCATGTTTTATTGTGAATTATTTGTGAATATTATTTGGACACTTAGACTATTTAAAAATGTTAATCATTTATTAAGAAATGGATAGATGTTTAGATCTAGTAATTGAAGTTTGAAATTAGCTACAATTGGGTAACTAACTAATTATATGCTTTAATTTCAGGTCCTCCAAGTAAGATTATTTTATATTTGTTTCAGAATGGTTCAATCTATGATAACTGAAAATTTCATTCAGTTCTCTTAATTTTTAAGAAGGTTATGGGCTTTTGACTGTCCTCGATCACAGCTTTTTTGTTATGTCCATAGAAAATCAATAGGGAACAAGATGCTAATTTCCGGGTGTGAAAATGGCCATAACCTTTTTATTACTTGAGATATGAAAGTGAATTAGGTGTCAAATTAAACTTATTGTTATGCTTTATCTGATGGGATAAATTGCAGACGATTTTTTAAATCTCAAAATTTTGTAACATTGCTACTCTGCTTCCTTCTAAGAAGCCAATTTTCAATCCAGTCATCTAGCTCTCTCTGGGTCCCATGTACCTTCGCTCTCTACGACACCACCAACTTTGGTGTCATCTGCAAACTTCTTCATCATGTCATTGATGTAATCGTTGATGTAATCAGTGATGCAATGCAAAGCACTTCTATTCATCTTCCAAGGGCTTAAGATTGTACATTTTTGGTCAGATTAGCAATTCTCCATATAGAGACACTGAATAATACAGCATGTTATTCATTGTGATGCAAAGGACTGTTTATGTTGACCAGTGATCAGTTCTGCAGCCAGACTAAGCTTGCACATGAAGTGGATGTAAACACTTCAGCTTAGTTTAAAAAATAGGACTAAACTGCAGAGAAAATCTAAATTACTTTATAACCTACTTGCCTAACTCTACATGGCCAACCCGCTATCCATGCTAGTATCTTCCCTCTAATACCATGGACTCTCATCTTCTCTAGCAGCCTGACGTGTGGCACCTTATCAAAGGCCGCCTGAAAATTTAGATAAATAACATCCACAGTCTCCCCTCTGTCTGTCCTGCTATAAACTTCTTCAAAGAGCTCCAGCAGATTTGTCAGGCAAGATCTTCCCTTCACAAAACCATGCTGACTTCGGCCTATTTTATCCTGAACTTCTAAGTCATGCATAACCTCAGCCTTTATAATTGACTCTAAAATCTTACCAATCATCATGGGGAAATGATTATGCCCGATTGCTACTCCCAAGAGAGAGAAGAAATCAGTCACCTTTCTTAACTGATTCATGATACTTGAGACAAATACCTGGAATGACTTGCTTGGTACTTTTAATGATTGTGAAATTGGTGAAAAACTGGAACGAGATGGAAAAAGTTCAAGGACTGGAATAAGTCATCCACGAGTCAATTAGTAACTCATGACTAATTTGTATCTCAAACCCACCTATCCTCACCCACACATCATCCTCCGTACATTTCCGTCACCTCCAATGAGATCCCACCACGTCTTTCTATCTCCACCCCTTTCCACCTTCCACAGAGACCACTCAGTCTGTAACACAGTTGGACCTTGTGGTGAAGCTTATCTTCACTGACATGATTCCTTGAGTATGAAAGTTGGGATATCACGATGCAGCAGTATAAATCGTTGGTGAATTCACACTTGGAGTGCCGTGCGCAGTTTTGGTTGCTCAGCTCTGGGATTGATGTCATTGGGTTGGAAATGGTGCAAAAGAGATTCACCAAGATGTTATCTGTGCTTCCAGGCTCGAGTTATAGGAAATGATTGGATATGCTAGGACTTTCCTTTTTGGAGTGCAGGAGGCTGAGGGGTAACCTTATTGAGGCATACAATATTATGAAGGGCATGGATAAGCCAAATACAGTGCCTTTTTTCCAAGGAAGATGGTTCTATACCTGGAGGGCATGGGCTTAGATTGAGAGGGGAGAGATTTAAGCGAGATCAGGACAATGTTTTCACACAGTATCTGGAATGAGAAATCTATAGAAGCATTTGCAATAATGACATATAAGACATTTGGACAGATATATGGATAGAAAGAGACTCAAGGGCCAATGGGACTAGCCCAATACAGAGCTTGACAGATTCTTGATTAGTGAGGGTATCAAGGGGTAATTGGGAGAATGAGGTCAAGAGGGAAAGATAGATCTGCCATGATTGAATGGCGGAGTAAACTCAATGGGCTGAATTACCTACTTCTGCTCCTGTGATTTATATATTTGGTCAGCAAGGACAAGGTGGGCCGAATGGCCTGTTAGATCGCATGGAGCTGTTTAGATGTGGAAGTGTGGAAATCCTAACGTCGATATGTTTTGAAATATAAGGACAGTGATTTTAAACAATTCAACACTCATGACAGTAATCTGCAAACTCCAGGCTTTTACCAAGAGCTATAGAATTGTTAAACTTCAAAGGCAATACTTGGCTTCATTAACAATGCTGTATTTCCAGGCTGAACTGAACCTCTTCTCAGTAGAAATTCTTATGATCTTACAGTTTAGAAAAGTAATCTATCAGGGGCTAACCCTTTTACATTTTACATGTACCTTTATGTGTCTCTGAATTTCAAAGTGTTCAGTGTACTTTTCCAGATATGATTTGACGTCAGTGTGATGAATGAACGAGGTGGGTGAAGCTTCAAATGGAAAATCTGGAAAGCCCATGATCTCCTTTGGAAGATTTGTCCTAAAGAAGAGATTGAAGAGAATAAACAATATTATTTTGGTAATCAAACATATCGAGTCAACAAATGTAAATTAGCTTGAACATAATGAAGGGAATCACAGTGGCACAGCAGTAGAGCTGCTGCCTCACAGCGCCAGAGATCCTGGCTACGAGTGCTGTCTGTGAGGAGTTTGTACGTTATCGCCTTGACTGAATGGGTTTTCTCCAGGTGCTCCGGCTTCCTCCCATATTCCAAAGACATTCAGGTTTGTAGGTTAATTGCCCCCTGTAAATTGTCCCTAGTGTGTAGAGAGCAAAAGTGGGATAACATAGAACTAATGTATGCTGATCCATGGTCGGCGTGGACTCAATGGGCTGAAGCCCCGTTTCACGTCTTATCTTAAACCTATGTCCTCTGGTTCTTGAATCCCATACACTGGGTTAAAGAATCTGTACATCTACCCTTTCACTTCTCCTCAGGTCTTATCCACCTGCATGAGATCACCCCTAGCCTCCTGCGCTCCATGGAATAAAGTCCTAGCCTGCCCAACCTCTCCATATAGCTCAGGCCCTGGCAACATCCTCGTAAGGGAAGTAAAGGGGCAGCAGGGTCGTGCAGTGGTAGAGTTGCTGCCTTACAGCACCAGAGACCAGGGCGGTCATGGTGGCGCAGCGGTAGAGCTGCTGCCTTACAGCGAATGCAGCGCCAGAGACCCGGTTCGATCCAGACTACGGGTGCTGTCTGTATGGAGTTTGTACGTTCTCCCTATGACCTGTGTGGGTTTTCTCCAGGATTTTCAGTTTCTTCCCACACTCCAAAGACGTACAAGTTTGTAGGTTAATTGGCTTGGAATAATTGTAAATGTTCCCAAGTGCGTGTAGGATACTGTAAGTGTGCAGGGATCACTGGTCAACACAAACTAGGTAGGCCAGTGGGCCTGTTTCCGTGCTGTATCTCTACATTAATCTAAAGCTAAATTTTCTTTGCACTCTTTCCAGCATAACAACATCTTTTCTATAGCAGAGTAAACAGAAATGAACACAATACTCCAAATGTGGCCTCACCAATGTCTTATACAACTGTAACATTACATCCAACTTCTATACTCAGCAGTATAAACATTAATTTCTCCAATTTCAAGTAATTATCTGCATTCTGCCTCTCTTCGTTTAAAGATTCGGGTCAGGCCCCTTCCCATTCTCAAGAAGGGACTCGACCCGAAACATCACCCATTCCTTTTCTCCAGAGTTGCTGCCCGTCCAGACGAGTTATTCCAGCATTTCAGTTTAGTTTATTGTCACTTATACAGTGAAATAAAAGTACAGGCTCGGCGATCACTTCGCTGAACACCTTCGCTCAGTCCATCTTCACCAACCTGATCGGCAGTTTGCTCAGCACTTCAACTCCCCCTCCCATTCCCAATCTGACCTTTCTGTCCTGGGCCTCCTCCGTGGCCAGAGTGAGGCACAGCGCAAATTGGAGGAACAGCACCTCATATTTTTCTTGGGTAGTTTTGACTTCTCTAATTTTAGATAGCCCTTTCTTTCTCCCTCCTTCTCCTCCCCCTTCCCAGCTCTCCCACAAGGCCTACTGTCTCCACCTATTTCCTTTCCCCCCCCTCCCATCAGTCTGAAGAAGGGTCTCGACCCGAAACATCGGCAATTCCTTCTCTCCATAGATGCTGCCTCACCCGCTGAGTTTCTCCAGCATTTTTTTATGTATCTTCGATTTTTCCAGCATCTGCAGTTCTTTCTTAAACAGTGAAACAGATGTTGTGTCTACCTTCTATATATGTCGCTCTTCCAGGGAGATGCTAACTGCATTTCGTTGTCTCTGTACTGTACACTGACAATGACAATTAAAGTTGAATCTGAATCTGAATCTGATATCTTATCCCTCAGTTTTCTTTCCAGCGACAAAATGCTGCCAAAACAATCCAGAACATGGTGCGGTGCTCTCTCAGCCTGGTAGTGGTAGCGAGTGATGTGATGTAGGGTACCTGAGGTCTCTGTACATACTGGATTGTATGGGCAGCCCATGGTCATCTTTGCCCGTCCTCTCGGTGTAAACCCAAGTGCCTCCAACACCAGTAGACTGCTCGTACACCACTGGAGGGGCGAAGATGTGCGGCTTGGCCAGGAGGTGCCGGGCAGCACACAGTCCGCTCGCTCCTGCTCCGATCACGGCCACTTGCAACTGGCGGCCCGACATTACTGCCGACCAGATCTTTGCTGCTGACTTTCACGACAAAATAAAACAGTCAATCTCTAAGCCCTTCCCCTCGCCAAACATGCCTGTGCCCGACGCACTGCCTGCGGCCGCGGCTGCTGCAACTCAGCGGCGAGCAGCGCTCTCCCGCTCTCAGTAAAAATACAGCCCACACCGGACAAACAACGGAATCATCTCAGCGCTAAAACCGGGGACGCATTCCCTTGAAAAAGTCTCCCGGCTCCAACGGACCGAGAGCGTCTACTATCTACGCTGCCGCTTGGTGGGTGTTGATTGTTAACCACATGTACCGCCGTCAATCATTATAGTGGCAGTGGGCGGTACCCGATGAAAGAGAAACAAACATTTATGTTCATTTTATAAATCCTCCCTCTCTGAAGGTTTTCGAAACATAAAATTCACGTCCTTGGTTTGTGCCATTTTGTGCAGTTGCTTTTGAATTTCCCCATGTCTGTGGCCAGCCCAGTGCCTGCCGGCCTTGCCTGCCCAGTGTCTGCAATGGCTTCACGTTACTGCTGTCTCATGTGGACGCGTTGTGTGGCGCTCCGGCACCGCACCGGGCTCTACACGGCAACTGATCGTAACATGGAAAATAGGTGCAGGAGTAGGCCATTCGGCCCCTCGAGCCAGCACCATTCAATATCATGACAGATCATCAAAAATCAGCGTCCCGTTCCTGCTTTCTCCCCAAATCCCTTGATCCCAAAGAGCACTTTCCAACTCTTGAAAATATCCAGTGAATTGTCCTCCACTGCCTTCTGTGGCAGAGAGTTCCACAGATTCATAACTCTCTGGGTGAAAAGGTTTTTCCTCATCTCAGTCCTAAATGGCCTCCCCCTTATTAGAAACATAGAAATAGAAAATAGGTGCAGGAGGAGGTCATTCGGCCCTTCGAGCCAGCACCACCATTCATTGTGATCATGGCTGATCGTCCCCAATCAATAACCTGTGCCTGCCTTCTCCCCATATCCCTTTGATTCCACTGGCCCCTAGAGCTCTATCCAACTCTCTGTTAAATCCATCCAGCGATTTGGCCTCCACTGCCCTCTGTGGCAGGGAATTCCACAAATTCATAAATTCTTATTCTTAAACTGCCCCCCCCCCCCCGGTTCTGGACTCCCAAACATCAGGATTAGCTTCACCATGCATGTTCACTGTTGCTCGGCGGTGGCCCGTTTGACCAGGGTCGAGAGATGGCAATAAGAGTAGAAATCTTGGCTGATTTGTCTTGAGCCCAGGCTCAATTATAATTGCAGAAACACAACCACTGCACCTTCTCAGATTAACCCCTTATCTGTAGATTGGGGATTAAATTTTGTAAATGTGTGGAATACGTACAACATTTTAATTTACTTCGCACAGTGAAGCAACCCAAAGAAGCACTGATGATCTAGTTTTTTTTAATTGTCTTACATGTAGGATTCCAGTAAAACTGGAGAAATAAGTCAATAAATGGTGGTGGCCCATGGTGGATGACGATGTCATGGTTGTGCAGCCCTGTGTCTTGTGGCATTGAGTGTGACTCAGGAGCCACACCCGCGGGCGGGGGCAGTGGGGGCATGTGAAGGCTGCTGTGGGGGGATTTAGCGCTGCTGCCTTCCTCCTATCTCTGCCACTACAGTCAGCTTCGGCAATTGTCTACGAAACTGCTGACCTCCTTCCTCGTGGTTGTACACCAGCCAGCCCTGTCACTGCCACAGGTTTCCAGTTCTTTAGGGGCTGGGCCTGCGTGCTGGAGGTGGGCCATGATGCAGTCGCTGAACCGGTTCTTTGGGCGTTTCCTTGGGTTCCTTTGACCCTGTGGCAGAACTCCATACAGGGGTTGACAAGGCATGCAGGGTTCATCCATCTTGATCGCATGGCCTGCCCATGGAAGCTGGGCCTTTATGATCATTGCTTCGATGCTCGTGAAGCCAGACAGTCCAGCACGTCCACGCTGTCACCCTGTCTTGCCAGCGAATGCCCGCGATGGACCGCAGAGAGTCAGTGCATGCGGCATTTCTCAATCTGGTGGATGTGATTCCTGTACAAGGTCCATGTTCACATCCATACAGCAAGCTGGAGAATGCTGCAACTTTGTAGACTTTCAGCCTAGTTGGCAGCTTGATGTTGTGGTGGTTTAACACTCGTGCTCTGAGTCGACCAAGTGCTTGACTGGCCCTGCTGACTGGTCGATATTTCATTGCTCAGCGAGTTATCAGAAGATATTACGCTGCCCAAGTATAAAGCTAAAAATTTAGAATGTATCTGTTGTAAAGGTTTAGAGATATAGAGTGAAAACAGGCCGTTTGTCCGAACCATGTCTATGCTAATCTAATTCTATGCCAACCATCGTTCACTCATGCACACTAGTTCTATGTTATCCCATCTTCGTATTCACTCCCCATACACTGGGGCTAATTAACCTACAAATCCTCACATGGTTGGGATGTGGGAGGAATCCCGAGGACCCAGATAAAGCCCATGCTGTCACAGGGAGAACGTGCAAACTCCAGTTTGTGGCTCCAGAGGAATTTTTGCATCTTTTCATCTCTCCTCCTGGCTGCTGTCTGGTACTGCTGTAACTATCTTCATTCATAACCCAAAAGAGGCTGTCTGCATTGTACAATGTATAACCTGTGCTGCATCATTAGTCGCAGGTCGTTGAGTTTATTGTCGTTGGACAAGTCTCGTTTTTTAGTGTGCAGGAAGGAACTGCAGATGCTGGTTTACACCGAAGATAGACACAAAATGCTGGAGTAACTCAGCGGAACAGGCAGCATCTCGGGAGAGAAGGAATGGGTGATGTTTCGAGTCGAGACCCTTCTTCAGACTTCAGACTCAGGGGTCTCAACCTGAAACGTTACCCATTCCTTCTCTCCAAAGATTTAGTTTTAGTTTTAAAGATACAGTGTGGAGACAGGCCGACCAGTGACCAACCCGTACACTAACACTACCTACACACTAGAGACAATTATAATTTTATTGAAGTCAATTAAGCTACAAACCCATGTCTTTGGAGTGTGGGAGGAAACTGGAGCACCCGGAGAAAACCCATGTTGTCACAGGGAGAATTTACAAACTCCATTCAGACAGTCCTCGGAACCAGGATCGAACCTGGATCTCTGGCAATGTAAGGCAGCAACTCTACCCCTGCACCACTCTGCCACACATTAAGTGAGTTTATTTTATATGTACAAGTGCTGTACAGTGAGGTACAAGTACAATGAAAATCTTACTTTCAACAGCATTACACAAAATAGATTGAGGTACAAACAATAAGCATAAATTATTACATAAATGACACATGAATTCTACAAACAGTGGAAAGAAAACTATTATGCAAACAAGAGATTAGTGTAAAACACAATTAGAAAACAAGTCCTTAGAAGGGCCCATTACTGTGCTGCACTGTTCTATGTTCTATAAATCAGTTTAACAGCATCATGTTCGGTGCAACCATTAGGGGCCGGAGGGCCAGTTATTCTGCTGTACCATTCTATTCCAAAGTATTCTGTTTGCCGAGGTAGGATTAGAGCGGTGCGGGTTGTTTCAAGAACTTGATGCCTGTAAGAAAATAGCTGTTCTTGGACCAGGTGATGTGGGATTTCTGACTTGTGTAACTCGTGCCCAATGATAGCAGTGAGAAGCAGGCATGGCTCGGGCGGTGTGGAGCCTTGATGATAGATGTTGCCTTGGTGAGAATGGTCTTGATGTCGGAGAGGATTGAGTCCAGCATTCCACGCAGCCTCTTACATTCCTGTATATTGGAATTGTCATACAAGCCCATGATGCAACCAGTTAGGATACTGCAATACATCTGAGGGGGTTTGTTGGAATATTTGGTAAGAAGGTGAAACTCTTTAAATTTTTAAGCAAATATTAGCACTCGTAGGCTTTTTACAACTACCTCAAGAAATTTTTTTTTTTGATTGAGCATTGAAACAGGACTTTCAGCACAACTTGCCCATGCCGACCACGATGCTCCATTTACACTAGTCCCACCTGCCTGCTTTTGGCCCAAATCCTTCTAAACCTTTTCTATCCATGTACCTGTCTGAATGTCTTTTAAATACTGTGACAGTACTTGCCCTAACTACCTCCTCTGACAGCTCGTTCTATACACCCACCATCCGTTGTGTGAAAACATTGCCGCTCAGGATCCTGTTAAATATTTTCCCTCTCATCTTAAATGCCATGTCCTCTGGTTCCTGGTTCACCTAAACTGGGTAAAAGGCTCTGTGCATTTATCCTATCCCCCTCATGATTTTATACATCTCTATAAGTTCATCCCTCATCCTCCTGTGCTCCAAACAATAAAGTCCAAGCCTGCCCATCCTCTCCCTATAGCCCAGGCCCTTGAGTCCTGGCAAAATCCTTGCTACACGGGAGGGTTTAAACTAGATTGGCAGGGGGATGAGATCTCGAGTAGGGCAGAGGCACGTGAGAGGCTAGAAGTTGGTATGGATGGCAGTGTGGGAAAGTTTAGTGGGCAGAATAGGCAGGTGAAAGGCTGAGAGCGAGGAAGGAGGGTTGGTTTAAACTGCACGTATTGTAATGCAAGGAGGCTGACAGGTAAGGCAGATGAACTTAGGGCGTGGATAGGTACGAGCGACTGGGACGTTGTAGCCATGACTGAAACCTGGTTAAGGGAGGGGCAGGACTGGCAGCTCAATGTTCCGGGTACAGTAGCTTCGGGAGAGTTAGGTGAGGGAACAAGAGGACAGGGGTTGCATTGTTGGCTAAGGAGGAAGTCACGGCAGTGATCAGATGTGACATTACAGACGGATCATCTAGTGAGACTGTACGGGTGGAGCTGAGGAACAAGGAAGGGATGATCACCTTGTTGTAGATGTACTACAGACCCCCGAACAGACCCTTGTGCCAGGAGATTGCAGACAGCTGCAGGTCAAATAAGGTTGTTGTAATAATGGCATTTTGTCACGGCTCATTTCCCCTCATCCCCGAGAGGGCAGTGGATGAGACGGACGGTCGCAACCATTCACCCGAGGGGACGGGTAGACGGGACCGACATTGCCGCAGAGGGCAGGCGGGGGAGAGGGGTGAGTGAGGGAGAGAGAGACGGGACCAGGGCCTCCACTGAACCCTCCCGCCACGGCCGCCACCAGTTGTGGGGGAGACGGTAGACAAGTTACTGTGAGGAGGGGAGAGAGGAGTTTGTGAGTGAGGCAGGAGAGGCCGAGGGGCAGGAAGGGGCGTCGCCATCCTGGCCTTGGCGTTGACTGACAGTAAAGGAGACCAATCTACGTGGCGCTGACTGACAGGAGATGAGACCAATCTGCGCATTCGCGGTTTTTAAGATCTTTAAACCTTAATAACTTTTAATATACACCACCAAACAGAACAAAACTTGTTGCACTTGCAGCACAGGAGAATGGTGAGTAAGGTATGTAATGTGTGCTATCGTGTACCATTTTCGCGCAAATAGAAAAACCACGCAAACTGGAAGAGCATACGATCATAGTTTTAGTTATGTATAGATAGATAGATAGATAGATAGATAGATAGATAGATAGATAGATAGATAGATAGATAGATAGATAGATAGATATATAGATAGATAGATAGATAGATATAGATAGCTACTTCTGTTGACGCTGCCAACACATGGATTATTATTTCTGTAAAATTATAAGCCTCTTTGGGAATGTGGAATTCTCTCACTGCAAACATTTTGAAACGGCATTGGCATAATTGAACATGCGATTATAGTTGATTTCATAGAGAATAATGTGGCATGGTAAAAGGCCCCTCCGCCTGATTTGTCCATGGTGACTAATGTAGCCTATGCTAATTCAATTTTCTTCCATTTGGCCCATATTCCTCTATTCCTTTCCATCCATGTACCTGTCTAAATGCTTTTTCAGTGCTGTGATTATACCTGCTTCTAACTTGCGTCACCCTCTGTATGAAAAATCTGCTTTTAATATTTCCCCTGTGAGCTTAAACCTATGTCCTCTAGTTTTGGACTACCCTACTCCTTGGGAAAAATATGTGAATATCTACCCTATCTTGGGCACTCAGAATCTTATAAATGTCTGTACAGTCACCCCTCAGCTTCTTGCTCTCCAGTGAGAACAATCCCAGCATTTGCAACTTATAACTAAAGCCCCCCATTCCAGGCAACTTTCTGGTGAATCTCTTCTGCATTCCTTATCGCATTCCTTTCTACAGTCTGGTGACCAGAACTGCAGATAATATTCCAAGTGTGGCCTAACCAATGTATTGTGCCGCTGCAATATGATGTCCCATCTCTTATCCTCAATACCTGTGCCTATGAAGACAAACAAGCTACATGCCTTCTTCACTTGTGCGACCATTTTAGGGGAACTATGAATTTACACCCCAAGTTCACTCTGCACAGTAATGCTTCTAAGGACCCCACACTAAGGACATTCCATCTGCTAATTGATCCACTCAAATCTTAATGGTTAAATGGTTCAATGTTACATTAACGTCACATGTACCGAGGTACAATGAAATTCATTTTTGCATTCAGTTCAGTACAGGTCCACCACTGATTTTCCAGTACCCTTTGTTCCAGAGTCTTGCCATATTTTCTGTTTTTCCTGACCAACAGAGGTCATGGCCTTGGGGGACCGAGCTACTGACCCACAAAGGTGGCTGCGGTGGTCAGCTATGGGAATGGATCTGCCGGCTCCGGCCGGGCCAGGCTGGAGTTCTAGAGGCCAGGCACCAGGTGGGCCAATTCCACCCGCAAATCGGCACCGAAGTCCAGATGAGGTCGGGAGGGATCATCTCACTCGCCTTAGTTGCCTCATTTTCAGGGGGACTTCAAGTACGCTCTCCTGTTGTCGGACCATAAGTTGCTGGAAATTCGACAGTGGACCTGTATCACTATACACAAGCACATCTTAGATACAGTACAAGTGTATTGAAATAGTATACTGAGACAGTATACAAGCGTCGCATGATTTGGCACCATTTTCGAGTCCCAGTTGTTGTAAGTGCAGAGTTTCTTAACCTGGCCGTGCAGGGCAGTTGTTCTGGCAGTGTTGTAGTCTTTGATGTCCTCCACTGCTGCTCCACAACTCCATGCATCTAGTCCACGTGCTTGGCCTCTTGGAATGGCGTCTGATCCAGCCGAGCCCCAGGCTGCTGCGGGGCCTCCAGTGGCCCACTCCACCGTGGAGGTGCACTGCACTGTCTCCCATAGCCGGTCTGCTTACAGCCTCTCTGTCCCTCATCTACCGTCCTTGGGGTGAAGCAGGGGCTTGGCTCGGTAGCTTCCCTCTCCAGGCGGGTTCCCAGTTCCACGACAGGCCTGATGTCGGGTATGGCCGTGGCTCGGTGGGATCCTTCTGCCGCATGGCTGACTAGGATTCCATCTGATCTATCAGCATCTGCAACCATCCTCGTTATTTACAACTCTAATAATCTTCACATCACCAGCAAACTTCCTTATCAGACAACAGCATAAGATAGCAATGTTACAAAATTTTGAGATTTAAAAAATCAAGTCTGCAATTTATCCCACCATATAAAGCATAACAATAAGTTTAATTTGACACCAAATTCACTTTCATATCTCAAGTATTAAAAAAGTTATGGCCATTTTCATACTCGGAAATTAGCATCTTGTTCCCTATTGATTTTCAATGGACATTACAAAAAAGCTGTGATCTTGGATAATCAAAGGCCCATTTCTTAAGGAAAGATTAACATTTTTAAATAGCCTAAGTGTCCAAAGATTATTCACAAATAATTCACAATATAACATGATTTTTATATCTAATTTACATTAATTTATAGGCCAAATGGAAGGAATTTAGTGTTCAATTGCTGTAAATAAATGCCCATTTAAATCGGCTTTCTAGTGGGTTCATGTGGAACGCGCTGGTTTAGAATGTTGACAGCGCGCTGGATTAGTGCCCTCAAATGCCGAGAAAAATACTGCGGGATATAAAAAGCCCAAAATGAACTATTCGCTATAGATAACTTGATATATAGGGTTATATATATGCCCCATTTAATGTAAAAATAAGGTACATACCTTTAATTGTTTGCTTTATAAAACCCTGGGGCTGCGAGATGTTGCAGAATCAGAGAGTAATTTTAAACTATTATAACTATATTATCGAGGCCTATAAAACTAATAATACCTTTTGCGACCGGGTCTTGCAGCGATTTTTCGTTAATGATTTACTAGGCTGAACATCTGCGATTAGTACAGCCTAGTAAAAATCGCGTTTTAAACCCGCCCCCTCCAAACAGCGCCAAAATCGCCGACCTGGCTGTGGGCAGATTCCCAATGGCGATTCAGGTAGGTTTTGTAACATACCTACATAAGATGCTGGAGTAATTCAACAGATCATTCAGCATATAACCATATAACCATATAACAATTACAGCACGGAAACAGGCCATCTCGGCCCTACAAGTCCGTGCCGAACAAATTTTTTTTTCCCCTTAGTCCCACCTGCCTGCACTCATACCATAACCCTCCATTCCCTTCTCATCCATATGCCTATCCAATTTATTTTTAAATGATACCAATGAACCTGCCTCCACCACTTCCACTGGAAGCTCATTCCACACCGCTACCACTCTCTGAGTAAAGAAGTTCCCCCTCATATTACCCCTAAACTTCTGTCCCTTAATTCTGAAGTCATGTCCTCTTGTTTGAATCTTCCCTATTCTCAAAGGGAAAAGCTGCTCCACATCAACTCTGTCTATCCTTCTCATCATTTTAAAGACCTCTATCAGGTCCCCCCTTAACCTTCTGCGCTCCAGAGAATAAAGACCTAACTTATTCAACCTATCTCTGTAACTTAGTTGTTGTTGAAGCCCAGGCAACATTCTAGTAAATCTCCTCTGTACTCTCTCTATTTTGTTGACATCCTTCCTATAATTGGGCGACCAAAATTCTACACCATACTCCAGATTTGGTCTCACCAATGCCTTGTACAATTTTAACATTTCACATCCCAGCTTCTATACTCAATGCTCTGATTTATAAAGGCCAGCATCTCTGGAGAACATGGATACGTGACATTTCGGGTTGTTCCCTTCTTCAGACTAATAGTCATAGGGGGGGAGAAAGCTCAGAAAAGAGTGGGGAAGAGACATGGTCTGACAGGTGCCAGGCAGATACAGGTAAGGGTTTTGTGATTGGCAGATGTGTGGACATAGGCTAGAAATGAAAACAAAAGGCTGTAAGATGAGTGAAGAGGAGTAAATGATGAAGAAAAAGAGGAAGGGATAAATGTGGAAGGGAACTGGGGAAAGGGTGAGGGATAGCGGGAGAGATAGGTGCTTGTCCAAGTGGGGAACAGGGAAGAGAGGGGGAAAAAGGGAGAGGATGTGATGTTACCTAAAATTGGATAATTCAATGGTCATACTGTTTGGTTGTAAGCTACACAAGTGGAATTTGAAGTCCCAGGGACAAGACTTTCCTTTTGGATCCTGAAGGGTCTACTTTCTGCCCAGCTATCTTATTGTTCCTAATATTTTTAGAAAAGGGTTTGGAATTCTCTTTAATTCAGTTGGAGTGGACCATTTTACATCCCCATTTTGCTATCCTAGGTAAAGATCTCTCCTATATCGCAATAACAATTTTAAAGGACTCACAGAGTCATGCCGCACGGAAACACGCCCTTGGACCCAATTTTCCCATCGACGCTAATACCGCCTGCCTACATTTGGCCCATATCACTCTAAACCTTTCCTATCCGTGAACCTGTCCTGTGACTTTTAAATGTTGTTATAGTACCTGCTTCAATTGCCTCCACTGGCAGCTCATTCCATATATTCACCACCCTCTGACTGAACAAGTTGCCCCTCAGGTTCTTATTAAATATTTTCCCTTTCAATTTAAACCTCCAGTTTTTGAATTCTCCTACACTGGATAAAAAAAACTCTGTGCATTCACCTTATATATCCCCTTCATGATTTTATACATCTCTATAAGGTCACCCCTCAGCCTCCTGCACTCGAAATAATAAAGCCCTAGCCTGCCAAATCTCTCCTTATAGAACAGGGCCTCAAGTCATAAGTGATAGGAGCAGAATTAGGTCATTAGAGATATAGGTGCATGTCCTAGTGGGGAACAGGGAAGAGAGGGAGGAAAAGGGCGAGGCTGGGTTGTTACATAAAGTTGGAGAATTCAATGTTCATACCATGGAATATGAGGTGCTGTTCTTTCAGTTTGTGTGTGGCCTCACTCTGGCAATGGAGGAAGCCCATGATACAGAGGTCAATATAGGAATGGGAAAGGGAATTAAAATGGTTTGCGACTAGGAGATCTGCCTGGCCCAGGAACAAGCAAGAAAGTCCCATCTATCTCTCCCTTACAAATTATCCATTGACGGCCTGTGGGAAAGAATTCCACAGATTCACCATCCTCTGACTAAAGAAATTCCTCCTCACATCTTCCCTAAAGGAACATCCATTAATTCTGAGGCTATGCCCTCTAGTCCTAGACTCACCCACTCTCGTCTAAGTGGAAACATCCTCTCCACATTCACTCTATCCAAGCCTTTCACTATTCGGTAAGTTTCAATGAGGTGCCCCCCTCATCCTTATAAACTTCAGCGAGCACAGACCCAGTGCTGTCAACTGGTCATCATATGTTAACCCACTCATTCCTGGGATCATTCTTGTAAACCTCCTCTGGACCCTCTTCAGAGCCAGCACATCCTTCCGTGGTTATGGCGCCCAAAATTGCCCACAATATTCCAAATACAGCCTTGCCAGTGCCTTATAGAGACTCAGCATTACATCCCTGTTTTTGTATATTTGCACCTCCGATTTCTAGATTCTCTCCCCATTTAGAAAATAGTCTACGCCTTTATTTTTACTACCAAAATGCTTGACTCCACACTTTGCTACACTATATTCCATCTGCCGCTTCTCTGCCTACTCTCCCAACCTGTGCAAGTCCTAGATCCCTCTGCTCTACAACACTCCTCTGACATTCAGTGTGAAGTCCCTGCTGGGGTTTAACTTCACAAAATGCAACATCTGTTTTTACCTGCATTAAATTCCATTAAGCATCCCTCAGCCCATTTGCCCAGCTGATCAAGGTCCTGTTAAAATTTTTGATAACCATCTTTGCGACCTATGATACCATCCACTTTAGTGTAATTTGCAAACTTACTAATCATGCCTTATACATTCTCATCCAAATCATTGATATAAATCACAAACTGCAGTGGGCTCATGACCTATCGCAGAGGCACACCACTAGTCATGGGCATCCAGTCTGAAAAATAATCATCCACTATCACCCTCTGCTTCCTTCCATGAAGCCAATTCTACATCCAGCCGTCTAGCTCTCCCTGGATCCCATACAAATCAACCTTCCAGAGTAGCCTACCATGTGGAACCTTATCAAATGCCTTGAAGTCCATAAAGACAACATCAATATCTTAGCCCTCGTCAACCTTTTTGGTTACTTGTTCAAAAAACTCAATCAGGTTCATAAGACAGGATTTCCCACATACAAAACAATGCTGACTATTGCTAATCATCCCCCGTCTATCCAAATACATATACATCCTATACCTCAGAATCCTCTCCAGTAACTTGCCCACCACAAACGTTAGGCTCACTGGTCTACAGTTCTCAGAGCTTCCCTTTGTGGGCCTTCTTAAATAGATGCACAACCAGCCTCCAGTCTTTGGGTACCTCGCCTATGCCTAATGATGAGTCATTTATCTCACCCAGGGCTGCTGCAATTTCTTCTCTAGCTTGCCACTATGTCCTTGGATATATCTGATTAGGCACAACATATTTATCCACCTTCATATGCCTTAGGAAGTCCAGCACTTCCTTGACCATAATATGGACTATCCTCAAGACATCTCCATTAACTGTCCCAAACTCCCAAGTCTTCATGTCTTTCTCCATGATAAAATTGAGGGAATATTCTAATTGAGGACCTTTCCCACCCCCTGTGGCTCCACGCAGATACGGTTGCTTTGGTTTCTGAAGGCCTACTCTCTCTCTAGTGATCATTTTCCACTTAATATAACATTTATTTGGATTTTCCTTCACGTTATCTGCCAGAGCTCTATCCTGCCTCCTTTTTGGCCTCCAGATTTCCTTCTTAAGTATGCTCCTCAGTTCCAGTAACTCCTCCAGGGACTCACTTGATCCCAGCTGCCAATACATGCCCCATAGCATTTTTTTCATGACCAGGGCCTCAATTTATGTTAGCAACTAAGCTTCCTTACTCCTACTTGCCTTACCCTTCAACATAACAGGAACATGCAGGCCCTGAACTCTTGTCATCACAGATTTAAAAGCATCCCACTTTCTAGATGTTCTGCTCCAATCAACTTGAGCAAGTTCCTATCTAAATCCATCAAATTGACTTTGGCCCAATTCAGAATTTTAACTAGTAGGCCCACATTGTATTTATCTATAACTGTAGTAAAGCTCATTGGAACTGTGGTCGCTACTCCAAAAAACTTGCCCTCAGACACTTCAGTCAATTAACTTTCCCTGTTTCATAAGAGTAGATCAAGCTTTGCCTTCTCCCTTGTAAGGCCCTTTACAAATTGCCCGAGAAAACTCTACTGAACATGTTTGACAAATTCAAGTGTAGGAAGGAACTGCAGATGCTGGTTTAAACCGAAGATAGATACAAAATGCTGGAGTAACTCAGCGGCACGCCAGCATCTCTGGAGAGAAGGAATGGGTTTCTTCGGGTCTGAAGGGTCTCGACCCAAAATGTCACCCATTCCTTCTCTCCAGAGGTGCTGCCTGTCCCGCTGAGTTACTCCAGCATTTTGTGTCTATCTTTGATAAATTCTACTCCATGTAGGCCCTTGACACTCTGGCAATCCCAATCTATATTGGGAAAGTTTAAATCCCCTACTATGACTACTCTTGCAGCTACTAACAATCTCTTGGCATTTTGCTCTTCTAATTCCCGTTGACTATTAGGGGGCCTATTGTAGATGCCCAACAAGGTGTTCATCCCTTTTTGATCCTCAGCTCCATCCATAAAGCCCAACTGGACAACCCATCTGTAATGTTATCTCAGACCGTGCAGTAGTCCGAGATGACATAAGGAGAATGTCTATTCTCCTTAATCAATAAAGCACCACCCTCTTCTCTTTTACCCTCACCTCTCTCTCACCTGTTGCAGCTGTACTCTGGAACACTAAGCTGCTAATACAGTCCCTTTCTTAGCCAGCTTTCCATAACGGCTTCAACGTCCCAGTTGCGTGTACTGATCCACATCCTGAGCTTTATCCATCATGTCTCTCACAGTAAATTAATTGGAATTCAATTCCTTCCTCACCCCCGCTGCTCAAGTTTATTCCTACATTCTAGAGACATGCAGGTTTTGTAGGTTAATTAGCCTCTGCAAATTAGTGTGTATGATACAAAACTAGGATAGATGATCATTAGTTGGCACAGACACAGATACTGTAGCTCTAAAGTAAATGAACCATTCTGGTAGACCTCCACGGCACCCTCTCCAAAGCCTCAACATCTTCCCTGCAAAGGGGCAACCAGAACTGCATGCAATACTCCAAATGCAATACTCCAAATGCAACCTAACCAAAGTCATGTAGAGCTGCATCATGACTTCCTGAAGCTTATGGTCAATGCCCCTAGCAATGAAGGCAAGCATACCGTATGCCTTCTTTACCATGCCATCCACCTGTGCCGCCACCTTCACTTAGCTATGAACCTCAAATCCAAATTTCCTTGGCACATCAATGCTGTTAAGGGTCTTGCAATTAACTTTATACTTTCTCCTTACATTCAACCTCCCAAAGTGCAACTCCTTGCACTTGCCTGGCTTAAGCTCCGTTTGCCATTTCTCTGCCCATTTCTGCAGCTAGACTGATCGATATCCCGCTGTATCTTCTGAAAGCATTCCTCGCCATCTGCAACTCCTCCAATTTTGGTCAACAGCAAATTTACTGACCAAACCATCTGTATTTACATCTAGATCATTGATATATATATATATATCACAAACAGCAAAGGTCCCAGTACAGATCCCTCTGGAACTCCATTGGTCACAGACATCTAGACATCATGCCTACCTTCCAGCACAACCCTGTGTCTTCTATGAATAAGCCAGTTCTGAATCTACACAAACTAGCCATTGTGAATCACACACATCTTAATCTTCTGGATCAGCCTACCATGATTGAGCTTTCTGAGGAGGTGAGGAAGGGGATGTTGTAAGGCTTACTAAAATCTATGCATACAACATCCCCTAAGAGGAGAGAAGTGGGAGAGTGGGGAGGAAGGGGTAGAGAGACTGGTGGAAGAGGGGCAGAGTGGTAGGGGAAGGGGGTGGGGTAGAGAGGGAAGGGGGGTGGGGGAGAGAGAGAGATGGGTGGCAGAGGGAGAGGGGTGAGGAGAGGGACACATAGAAACATAGAAATTAAGTGCAGGAGTAGGCCATTCGGCCCTTCGAGTCTGCACCGCCATTCAATATGATCACGGCTGATCATCCAACTCAGTATCCCGTACCTGCCTTCTCTCCATACCCCCTGATCCCTTTAGCCACAAGGGCCACATCTAACTCCCTCTTAAATATAGCCAATGAACTGGCCTCAACTACCTTCTGTGGCAGAGAATTCCAGAGACTCACCACTATCTGTGTGAAAAATGTTTTCCTCATCTCAGTACTAAAGGATTTCCCCTTTATCCTTAAACTGTGTCCCGCTTGTCCTGGACTTCCCCAACATCTGGAACAATCTTCCTGCATCAGACAAATGCAATTCAGGACTTTTCTCTTCACAAGCAAAGTCAGAATGACAGTTAGTGAAGAATTCGAATAATCACTGAGCGTTCTCTATGGCAACAATGTATTTGAGCATTGGGCATTGTGACATCACACGATGGAACGTTCACCATGGGCTGGGCTCCTGCAATGGCATATGTAAATGAATCCATTCCGATTGGACATATGTGAACATCAGGCATTGTGACATCACACGATGGAACGTTCACCAGGGGCTGGGGCAGGTGCTGCTTCTATGGGTGAGAAGCCAGTTTATTTTTGAAATATTGAGGTGGGGGGGGGGGGTGAAGGATTTGATTTAAAAAAGTGTACTTAAACACGACGAAATGTAATGAGGAGTGGATACTTAGAAAGAAAAGTGAAATCTCTACCGAAATGGAAAATATGTCGCCGATTCTGCGTCCGGTTTCGGAGTTGTGGGGAATCAAAGGAAGAAACGCGGCCGGAAGCCGTACATGCAAATGGATCCATTCTGATTGGACATCTGCGAGCATCGGGCATCGCGATTGGACGTCCGCGAGCATCGGGCATTGTGACATCGCACGGCGGGAACGAATCGAAAGGCAGGAAGGGCGCCGTACGGCAGGCGGTCGGATGGGGCGAGAGTTTTATATATATACTAGACCAAGTGCAGACCCGTTGGGTCTGTTTCCCCAATGGCGTTCGCGGGGGGGGGGGGAGGTGAGAAGAGGGGAGGGAGGAGGAGGAAACGGGATAGATTTGGGAGTGAAAGGAGAGCGGGGTAGGGGGTGAGGGATGGGGAGAGAGCTTTGGGGGAGGGGGGATGGGGAGGGAGGGGAGGAGGGGGGGGACGGGGAGAGCGGGTGGGGGGAAAGGGGGAAAGAGTGGGGAGGGAGGGAGGAGAGGGGTAGCGGGAGTGATGGAAGAGGGACAGAGGGTTAGGGGAAGGGTGTGGGGGGAGAGAGGGAAGGGGGTGGGGTAGAGAGGGAAGGGGGGTGGGGAGAGAGGGATGGGAGAGGGGTGAGGAGAGGGGGGAGGAGGAGAGAGTGGAGAGAAGTGGAAGAGAGGGGGGGGGAGGGAGGGGTAGAGGGGTAGCGGGAGTTGTAGAAGAAGGACGGGGAGTGGTGGAAGAGGGACAGAGGGGTAGGGGAAGGGGTGGGGGAGAGGGGGGAAAAGGGGGGGGGAGAGATGGGTGGGGTTGGGAGAGGCGTGGTGTAAGGGGGGTAGAAGTGGAGGAGTGGGGAGGGATGGGTAGGGGGGAGTGGTGAAAGAGGGACAGAGGGGTAGGGGGAAGGGGGTGGTGGTAGAGAGGGAAGGGGGTGGTGGTAGAGAGGGAAGGGGGGTGGGGGAGAGAGAGATGGGTGGCAGAGGGAGAGGGGTGAGGAGAGGGACACATAGAAACATAGAAATTAAGTGCAGGAGTAGGCCATTCGGCCCTTCGAGCCTGCACCGCCATTCAATATGATCATGGCTGATCATCCAGCTCAGTATCCTGTACCTGCCTTCTCTCCATACCCCCTGATCCTTTTAGCCACAAGGGCCACATCTAACTCCCTCTTAAATATATCCAATGAACTGGCCTCAACTACCTTCTGTGGCAGAGAGTTCCAGAGACTCACCACTATCTGTGTGAAAAATGTTTTCCTCATCTTAGTACTAAAGGATTTCACCTTTATCCTTAAACTGTGTCCCGCTTGTCCTGGACTTCCCCAACATCGGGAACAATCTTCCTGCATCAGACAAATGCAATTCAGGACTTTTCTCTTCACAAGCAAAGTCAGAATGACGGTTAGTGAAGAATTCGAACAATCGCTGAACGTTCAGATGCTGCGCGCACCTCCAGCACCAAAGGGGGGGGGGGGGGGGGGGGGGAGCGTGTGTCGTCACGCACAAAGATCTTGTAGCGGTGAGCTCCGCTATAAGATCTTTGGTCACACACTAAGCTCGCGCCTCCACAAACAGATGAGCGTCTTCTTGAATGGAGAGCGCGTGGCTGCCTCCACAAACAGTCACACGCACTGTGGACCCGCCCCCACAAAAAATATTGTGTGAGGAAGGGGAGGAGGAGGGTGGAGAGGGGGAGGGGGAGGGGGAGGAGAAGAAGTGGAGAGGGGGAGGGGGAGGGGTTGGAGCGGGTGTGCATGAGTCGAGAGAAGAGAGAAGGGGCAGAGAGAGAGAGAGGCTGGAACAACAACAAAAAAGCTGGATAAACTCAGCGGGTGCAGCGGCATCTATGGACCGAAGGAAAAGGGCAACGTTTTTGGCCGAAACCCGGAAGAAGGGTTTCGGCCAAAAACGTTGACCATTCAATTCGCTCCATAGATGCTGCCGCACCCGCTGTGTTTATCCAGCTTTTTTTATGTCGGCCATCGATTTTCCAGCATCTGTAGTTCCTTCTTAAAGGCAGAGACTGTGCACGGTAAGGGAATGAGGAGGGAGAGGGGGAAGAGTGTGGAGGGAGGGGGGAGGAGAGTGGGATGGGGTGGGGGGAGAGGGGGGGGGGGAGAGAGGGGGAAGAGGGTGGGGGGGGGGGGGGGGAGAAGAAGGAAGAGTGGGGAGGGAGGGAGGGAGGGAGGAGGGGGGGAGAGGGGTAGCAGGAATGGGGAAGAGGGACAGGGGGAGGAGGAAGAGGGACAGAGGGGTGGGGGGGAGAGAGGGGGAGGGGAGGGGGAGACAGGAGGGAGGAGGGAGAGAGGGGTGGGGTAAGGGGAGAGAAGGGGAGAGGGAGGGGGAAGGGGGAGTGGTGGAAGAGGGACAGAGGGGAAGGGGGTGGGGGGGAGAGGGAAGGGGGTGGGGGATAGAGAGGGAAGGGGTGGGGGAGAGAGGGATGGGAGAGGGGTGAGGAGAGGGAGAGGGAGGGAGGGGGAGGAGGGGAGAAGGAGGAGAGAGAGTGGAAGAGTGGGGCAGGGAGGGAGGGGTAGCGGGAGTGGTGGAAGAGAGATGGGGAGTGGTGGAAGAGGGACAGGGGTAGGGGAAGGGGTGTGACAGGGAAGGGTAGAAAGAGGGGTGAGGGAGGGAGAGGGGTGGGATAAGAGGAGAGAAGTGGGAGAGTGGGGAGGAAGGGGTAGAGAGACTGGTGGAAGAGGGACAGAGTGGTAGGGGAAGGGGGTGGGGGTAGAGAGGGAAGGGGGGTGGGGGAGAGAGAGTGATGGGTGGCAGAGGGAGAGGGGTGAGGAGAGGGACACATAGAAACATAGAAATTAAGTGCAGGAGTAGGCCATTCGGCCCTTCGAGTCTGCACCGCCATTCAATATGATCACGGCTGATCATCCAACTCAGTATCCCGTACCTGCCTTCTCTCCATACCCCCTGATCCCTTTAGCCACAAGGGCCACATCTAACTCCCTCTTAAATATAGCCAATGAACTGGCCTCAACTACCTTCTGTGGCAGAGAATTCCAGAGACTCACCACTATCTGTGTGAAAAATGTTTTCCTCATCTCAGTGCTAAAGGATTTCCCCTTTATCCTTAAACTGTGTCCCGCTTGTCCTGGACTTCCCCAACATCTGGAACAATCTTCCTGCATCAGACAAATGCAATTCAGGACTTTTCTCTTCACAAGCAAAGTCAGAATGACAGTTAGTGAAGAATTCGAATAATCACTGAGCGTTCTCTATGGCAACAATGTATTTGAGCATTGGGCATTGTGACATCACACGATGGAACGTTCACCAGGGGCTGGGGCAAAGGCATATGTAAATGCTCCATTCTATGGGTGAGTGAAAAGCAGTTTATTTTTGAAATATCGTGGTGGGGGTGGGGGGGGGGGGTGGGGGGGGGGGGGGGGGGGGGGGGGGGGGGGGGGGATTTGATTAAAAAATTAAAAAAAGTGTACTTAAACACGACAAAATGTAATGAGGAGCAGATACTTAGAAAGAAAAGTGAAATCTCTACCGAAATGGAAAATATGTCGGCGATTCTACGTCCGGTTTCGGAGTTGCGGGGAATCAAAGAAGAAACGCGGCCGGAAGCCGTACATGCAAATGGATCCATTCCGATTGGACGTCTGCGAGCGTCGGGCATCGCGATTCGACGTCCGCGAGCATCGGGCATTGTGACATTGCACAGCGGGAACGAATCGAAAGGCAGGAAGGGCGCCGTACGGCAGGCGGTCGGATGGGGCGAGAGTTTTATATATATACTAGACCAAGTGCAGACCCGTTGGGTCTGCTCCCCTAATGGTGTGATTCCCCCAACCCAATATTCCACCATGCACCCGTCTCCTCCAATGGAACTGAAGCCGTTGCCAAATGTAAGTTTCCAGCACTCCCCTGCCTCCCTCAATTGCACCTCCCCTGCCTGCTGCAGCAGTGAAAAGTTCAGTGTTCCTCTCTTGCAACTTTGTTTCGAAGTGTGTTGGAAGCTGATAGGAAGGAGCAGCCGTCAACAAATCAAAAGGCAGGAAGGGATCCGTACTGCAGGCGGACGGATGGATTTGAGTTTTATATATTAATAGAATAGATAGATAGATAGATAGATAGATAGATAGATAGATAGATAGATAGATAGATAGATAGATAGATAGATAGATAGATAGATAGATAGATAATAAAGTTTAGCGGGCATTTTACCTACCGTTTGGTTTTCCCTGGTCCTGAAAACTCTAATGAGCTGATCAAAATGCCTGGTCAGCGAAGGAGATTGCCTACGGCTGCCCTCGACTGCCTATAACTACATAGCAACCCCACTCCATTGCACTACGAATCAAAAAGAACCATGCCGACCAGATTTTACTTGCGGAAAATCTTTGAACATGCTGAAAAAAATTCCGCGACCTAGCTGAGGCCACGAGTATTCGGGAACTTCCCTCGAGCATGAAGGAGTGTTCCAGTGACCTCATAGGACCTCCTAGGACCTCATGTTGACCATGCTATGGGTTTGAGTCGAGGGCAAACTCGTCTAAACTCGCAGATTAGGTCGCCGCAGTGTGACAGCCCTTTTACCACGATCTATTCTACATTTTCCTTGATATCTGTCCCCTTTGGCTCGTTTTCACACCTTACATTTCCTTATCTCTGTATCTCCCTCTCCCCTGATTCAGTCGGAAGATGGGTGTTGACTGGAAACGACACCCATTCCATCTATCCAGAGTTGTTGCCTGTCGGTTGAGTTACTGCAGCATTTTGTGTCTATATGCACTTCCATTTTCTTCCTGACCAAGTTTACAACCTCATCAGTCATCCACGGTTCCCTTGTCTTGCCGTCTTTATCCCTCCTCCACTGGATGAGCTGATCCTGCACTTTGATAACCATTTCCCTTTTCGACATATGAAATAAGTTGCATTCATTACTGCTTTTCACGAAACCTGGACATCTCTAAAAACGTGTTATGGTAAAAGCTATTATTAATGGGTTTTCATGAAGCTTGGATATTACAAAATGTATTATGTCAAAGTACTTTTGAAGTACTGTCATTATTGCATTGCAGGAAACAACGCAGGAATTGGTGTATAGCGGGGTTTTAAGTAAACAGCAATGAGATAAATGGCTTGCTGCGGGGTACTAGTTTGAAAACAAAACTTGGCCAGCGGTGAGTTTTATCAAGCTGCTGAGAAATCTTTTATTCTCAATTAAGAAGCCAGAGGAATTTAATGTCCCATAAAAAAGGCAACGTCTCCGTCAGTGCAGCACTTTCTCATTACTCGTTTCCCCGAGACTTTGATGTGCAGAGCTTTGCCACCAAGAGCCAAAGCTGAAATTTGGAGCAAGATGTTGGTATCTAGCCAAACTTGAATTTCTTTACATGTTGCAGTATTCTATTCTAAAAGTAATCATTTTCTCACTGAGAAAGAAAAATCAACAATTGCATTTTCGCCGTCCTCTATCCAGAGAATAAACAAGCACTTCCTGCAGAAGCATCCAGGAAAGAGGGATATGACCTAAGAAACAACCAACATCCTGTCCATTTCCAAGTGAAAGGAATAAACTTTGAGGAAGTTATGGAGCCGTGTTTTTTTTGTTAAGCCGTAACAAACATTTATTATAAATTCTTTACGAAATAATTTAACTCCTGAAATATGTGTTCCTATTCGTCAGCAAATATGGCACAGGGTTGAAGGATTGGGCTTGTAAAGTATAGACGTTTTTCATTCTTCCTTCCAATACAATCCAGTGGAAGATTTCACACTACCGTTTCAATATTTAAAGCCATTGAAATCACAGTATTTTTGACTAGCAAAATCGGGTCTTTAATCTTCCCGATTTTTTTTAATATAAAGATCATATTTCAATTTAGTGAAAGACTTGGCCTGTCTATTCGACATTCTTCAATGAGTTATCCTCTATTTGCAACGTATTACGTAACACAGCTTCCCTGAATGTAAATCGAGCCCCACAAACTTCAACCACTCCGTCCTGGTAAATACATTCTCAGGCGACCGATCTCAACCCAACCCATCCCATTTGCAAGAGATAATTGACATTGATATTCAGCAATACAAGGGCCAGATTTTGGAGAGTTGTCCCTTTGAAAGGCTGAATGGGGGCAGGACATGCGTCCACCAGCTTTGGTGGGGAGCACAGTCCTTTGGAGGAATTCTAAACAAAACTTGAGGTCAAACACAAACCAAAACAAAATAGATGTCGTCGATTTTTTTTCAATAGGAAGAGAACTGAAGGTAAAGTCACAGCTCTTGAGAAAGGCTGTGTTGCTGAATGACGCTCGGGTTGTTGTTGACGGGGGGGAGATAGTGGTGAGGAGCAGGGAGAGAGTGAGCGACTCCAGGGTTTTGACGATTGACAGTGAAACCATCCAATCCCGGTGCGGCTGGAGGAGGCGAGTGATCCGTGCGCTTCATGTGGGCGACGTGAGAGGAGGACACGGATCAAAACCGGCTGGTGCGCGTCCCCGACGGGCCAGTGCGCGCCCCCGACGGGCCAGTGCGCGTCCCCGACGGGCCAGTGCGCGTACCCGACGGGCCAACAGCCAGTGCGCGCGGCCGACGGGCCAACCGCCAGTGCGCGCGGCCGACGGGCCAACCGCCAGTGCGCGCGGCCGACGAGCTAACAGTGCGCGCGGCCGACGCCAGCCCCACACAAGAGACAACAAATTGGTGTCAGAAACGGTGCGCGTCACTCTCGAGGTCGCGGGGATTCATCTCAACGGGGAGAGGCGGGAACGGGAGAGGAGAGAGCGAGCGATGGATCGAGCGCGAAGGGCCTTCAGTGGCACGGGGCGCCGCTGACCGACCGAGCCAACGCACAGCTGTGCTTCCCTCCACCCCCTCGACCAGCCCGAGGAAAAGTACATTTTTTTCCTCTGCCCTCTGGCCAAATCAAAACGGATAATCCCATTGAACAAGATAAAATGCGGCGAAGCTGAAAGTTGTGCTGGCATTTAAAATACCGGTGGAAGGGGAGTCGGTCAGCGCTGCGATTGTGTGGTGGAAGATGATGCAGAAGCAGCTGCAACGGGATGAGGTTTACCGTTGGTTCGGCGAGTTAAATTCCTCACAGAGAGTGGATTTCATTTGCGGGTTGCTCGACCTCTGTATCCCTCTGGAGTTGCGTTTTTTGGGCTCCTGTCTGGAGGACTTGGCCAAGAAGGACTACCATTCTCTCAGGGATTCCGAGATTAAAGCGAACAACGTGGCTGACCTAGCCAGCTTGACCAACATGACAGATGAAGTGGTTCGCAGTAAACTCATCGTCTCCTTGGCCTTACTCTGCTCCGATAACAGGGAGGCATCTGGGGTCTTGTACCGCACCCTTACTCACATCGATTCCATCATTAACAACTATGGCCTTCAGCTTCACGACAGGACTGGCGACGAATTCTTGCTCTTGTTTACCATGGCTTCCAACCATCCTTCCTTCACCTTCCATCAGAAGCAGATCTTGAGGCAGGAGCTGTTGGAAATCCAGAGGATTATTGATAGCACTTCCAATAAAGATGCTGTCCCTGTCGCGGCCACATCGATCACTGCAGCCAACTGGGATAGTACTTCAGCAGTCTGCAAGGTGGGTTGCTACACACATACACGCACGGTAATACGTGGTAGAAAAATCTTCATTTCTTCATAAAACTCAATTTCTAATCGCATTGGGACGCCCCAGAGCCTTTATCTCTATCTGCTGAAATTATTTTATAGTTCCAGTAAGATTTACTGTTTTCAGTTGCATACAAGGCAAATAATTTGTAGGCTAACTTATTATTCTTTTTTATATTACTTAAAAAATGCATTATTGTCTTTTTTGGGGGGAATATGCTTTAAAACTTTATTCTCATTTTGGTAAAACTAAATTGTTTGATGAGAGTTTTATTGTCACCTGTCCCAAAACAGAACAATGAAATTCTTACTTGCAGCAGCCTCACAGAGATGTCAACATAGTAGTCTGTAAACACCATAATAAACAACAAAAAAGTTCCATATATATGAAAAAACAAACAAACAATAATAGTGCAGACAAGCAATAATAATGCAAAACAAATAATAACTTTGAAGTGGTTTTCAATAGTTTAATCTTTTCATTGAGATGACATTTGTAAATCGGTATCAGTATCACAGTTTAAAACAATTTTCTATTCAGATGTTGCACCAAGATTCAATTGATGCCACTGTATCTTTTTGATCTACTTCTTGAAGATATCATCCAAAGACATTATGTTTCAATAGTCTTATCACTTTCAACCTCATTACCACCTCTCTTCACTATTGTTGCTGATGTGGTTTGACTACTTGGTAGATATCTGTGCTTGGACAAGCCAAAGCTTTTCCAAGTTAAAGATTGACAATTCAAAATCATTGACTTTAATCTCCACAACACACTTAATTAGCCATTGGTGCCTTTTGGTTCCCTGATTACTGCTTTGGAGCATTTACAAATCTGTATTCCAAATTTGACCACGAACTGAGGTTCTGAATTAATATCCTCACAACGATAACAAACACAATATCACCTCTTTCTACTTCCATTCAGCGAATTTGATGTGGAATATTCATTGCCAATCATGTTATGTCCAGACTTGAGTACCTTGGCCTACACAAATTTGAATTATCCAAAACATTGGGGCCTGCAGTCTCAGTCATGTTTCATCTTGTTCATTTTGTGTTGAATCTTGATTTACCAATAGTTTGTTTTTAACATTTTCCTTGTCATCTTGAGATCGCTGAGTGACCTCGCCCTTTTTCAACTCTGTAACTTTCTCCACTTTGACAACTGTCAAGAACATAGACCCTCTCCCCTTCTCGCCATGATTGGTGATTATGCGTTTAAATTGTCTAAGGTCTGAATTTCCCTCTGTAAATTCCTTCTCTTTTCTACTTCGTTATCATTTAACTTTAATCTTCCTCCTTCCTGATATAGCGTGCCCTTCTTTGTTTTGAGTTACCAGTTTTGTGTCCTATTACATTCCTTTAGTCAGCTTTGGGTTGTTTTGCTGTGTTAAAGAAACTTTACAAATGCAATTACTGTTTACTTTCTTTCAGAATCGTATAGATCATTTTACTCTGGATATTAATTTTATTATCATGTGCAGTGTGGGATAGAATCTTAGTTGTGCTATTCTTTGGACTAAAATTATCCGTTGAGACAAAAAAGAAAAAATGGTTTTACCATGTCATGATTAGATTGACATCATTAATGTGCTTTTATTTAAATTTCTAGTGAATTTAAAGACTAATTTTGAAATCAGAATGGGTGTAAATTAGGCTTGTTTAACACAAATATTATTGGCATTAGTATATGTATTTGGATGTTGTAATATCATTACAATATTCTGACCATTGCAATTCCAGAAATGATTTTGAATGTTGTTTTGTCCGTACTATAGTAGGCAACATTACTTTGTTTAGGAAGGAACTGCAGATACTGATTTACACCAAAGATAGATACAAAAACCGGGAGTAACTCAGCAGGTCAGGCGGCATGGTATCTCTGGAGAAAAGGAATATGTGACGTTACAGGTCGATATCCTTCTTCAGACTGAAGTTACTCCAGTTTTTGTGTCTTACATTACTTTGTTTCTTGCATTTCTGTAGTATAATTTAAAAATTTGCTGCCTTAGTATAGTGCTTATATAGTTAATTTAAGAAAAATCGCGGTTTGAAGAAATAAAATGTAAATGATTGAATCCATGTATCATACAAATATGGTATCCATTTGTATTAAATAAGATCTATAATTAGGTTGTGGCTGTAGATTTTGGCATTGTTGGACTGTCAGAAAATTATCATCTAAATCTGTGAGGAGGCTGAGTCACTTAAAAATAATTTTTAGTTTCCTACTAACAGATCTCTAAACTAAAGTAAAGATCTTGAATAATACAAAATAATAGAATATTCAACACACTACATTGAATGGATTGTATATGTTAATTCTTTACTTATTGTTACACGAGAAAGCCCATTTGGTCCTCTATCCTGATTTCCCCAGTAGCCCTGTACGTTATTCTGTCAATGCTTCCTACAAAAAAGAAGAAGGGTCCTGACCAGAACCGTCACCCATCTATATCCTCCAGGGATGCTGCCTGACCCATTGAGTTACTCCAGCACTTTATATTGTACGCAAGGTTCCAGCATCTGCAGTTCACATGTCAAAACGTTTCCCCTCCATCTTGTTTTGCACCTGCGTACAAGTTTTTTGTGGGATTTAAAAAAAAATTGAAAAGGGCATCAAAAGGAACACTTACAATGCAATTAAATGAAATCTTTTAAAATAAAAATGGTAGGAAATCAATTATTTTGCACAATAGAACAAGGTTGCGGATACCTTGGAGTGGGTGCAGAAAGGTTTATCATTGTGCTGCCAGGATTAGACGATATTTATGTATAATTTATGTTTTGTGTGTCGTGTGAGTCTATAGAAACATAGAAATTAGGTGCAGGAGTAGGCCATTCGGCCCTTCGAGCCTGCACCGCCATTCAATATGATCATGGCTGATCATCCAACTCAGTATCTCGTACCTGCCTTCTCTCCATACCCTCTGATCCCCTTAGCCCCAAGGGCCACATCAAGGGCCACATCTAGAGGAGTTGCTTTACTAATTTGGGAGAATTTCACAGTGGTACTCGGAGAGGATATACTGGAGGGTACATATGCCTTGAGGGTACATATTATGGGCTGAGCTAAAAAATAAAAAAGGAGCAATTGCTCTAATGGGATTACATTATAGACCACCCCATAGTGGGCTTGTAAAAGCAAGATTTCAATTGTACCTGTACATCAACGGTGGTAATCTCTGGATTTCTACCTCTGCCACATGCTAGTGAATGTAGCATCAGGGGGATGGGAAGATGAAGGTGTGGCTGAGGAGTTGGGGCAGGGATTCAGATTTTTGGACCATTGAGATCTCTTCTAGGGCAGAGGTGACCTGTGCAAGAGGGACAAATGGTATCTAAACTGGAGAGACACCAACATCCTTGCATGTAGGTTTGCTGGTGCTATTCAGGAGGGTTTAAACTAGGGAAGTAGGAGGGTGGGAACCAGAGCAGCAGGTCAGCACATGGAAAGATTGATGAGAAAGTGGAGCTTATGACAAGTTAATCTCAAATGAAAGGACAGGTAAAGATAAGTTTGTAAATATGGGGATATTGAAGGACTGGTGTGTGTTTACTTCAATGCAAGGAGTACTGTGGATAAAACTGATGAACGTAGAGCTGGGATCAGTGCTTGGAATTATAATGTTATGACTAGTATGGAAATTTAGTTGCAATAAATGACTAGCAGCTCTGACATGCCTGAATTTTGATGTTTCAGACAAGATGGAGAAAGGGGGTAAAAGAGGTGGAGGAGTTGCTTTACTAATCTGGGAGAATTTCACAGTGGTACTCGGAGAGGATATACTGGAGGGTACATATGCCTTGAGGGTACATATTATGGGCTGAGCTAAAAAATAAAAAAGGAGCAATCGTTCTAATGGGATTACATTCTAGACCACCCCATAGCCAGCAGGATCAGATATGTAGGCAGGTTACAGAGGAATGCAAGAACTAAAGGTTTGTTGTGGTGGGTGACTTTAATTTCCCCCAATCTTAACCATTATGGTTTCCTTAAAAAGTATGTGGATTGTCCAACTCGAGGAGGGACTATACAAAGTATTGAGGAACTAGTCCTGCTAGGTGAGTGGTGTTATGATGGAAGAACATTTTGCAGATAGTGATCACCACTCCTTAGGTTTTAAGATTGGTTTTGAATAGGGACAAAAATTTACTTAATTGGGGTAAGATATTTTACAATGCAATTAGGCAGGAACTAAGGAGGGTAGATTGGGAGAAGTTGTTATTAGGTAAATCCATAGGTGACATGTGGGAGTTATTTAAAGGTCAGCTGATAAAAGTGCAGCATCAGCACGTTCCAGTAAGGAGGGATAAGAACAGCAAGGTAAGGGAACCATGGATGTTGTAAACTTGGTCAGGAAGAAAAAGGAAGCATATGTCAGGTTTAAGAAGGTGGCATCAGATGGGGCTTATGACAAATATAAAGCGAGTAGGAAAGAATGCAAGCAGGCGATTAGAAGGGCCAAAAGAGGCCATGAAATGTTATTGGCGAGTTGGATTAAGGAAAATAGCTAGGCATTCCATATACGTTAAAACCGGAAAGTGATCAAGGAGAAGGTAGAGGATAAAGATAAAGGATAGAGAGAATCTACGTTGCGAGTTGGAAGATGTAGGTGAGGTATTGAATGAATACTTTGCATCTGTATTCACCGAGGAGAGGGACATGGTACAGTGAGATCAGTGTGGAGAATACAAATAAGCTAGGGTGGTTTGAGATCCAAAAGGAAATGATGCTGAGACTCTTGAAGAGCATTAAGGTGGATACGTTCCCAGCGCCTGATGGGATCAATCCCAGGTTGTTGACGGAGGCAAGAGAAGAGATTGTGGGGGCCTTGGCGAGTATCTTTGTTTCTTCTCTTGCCAAGTTCAAGTTCAAGTGAGTTTATTGTCATGTGTTCCTGTATAGGACAATGAAATTCTTGCTTTGCTTAAGCACACAGAAAATAGTAGGCATTTACTACAAAACAGATAAATGTGTCCATATACCATGATATAAATATATACACACATGAATAAATAAATTGATAATGTGCAAATAGCAGAAAGTGGTTATTAATAATCAGAGTTTTGTCCGAGCCAGGTTTAATAGCCTGATGGCTGTGGGGAAGTAGCTATTCCTGAACCTGGTTGTTGCAGTCTTCAGGCTCCTGTACCTTCTACCTGAAGGTAGCAGGGAGATGAGTGTGTGGCCAGGATGGTGTGGGTCTTTGATGATACTGCCAGCCTTTTTGAGGCAGCGACTGCGATAAATCCCCTCGATGGAAGGAAGGTCAGAGCCGATGATGGACTGGACAGTGTTTACTACTTTTTGTAGTCTTTTCCTCTCCAGGGCGCTCAAATTGCGCTCAAATTGCCGAACCAAGCCACGATGCAACCGGTCAGCATGCTCTCTATTGTGCACCTGTAGAAGTTAGAGAGAGTCTTCCTTGACAAACCGACTCTCCGTAATCTTCTCAGGAAGTAGAGGCGCTGAAGAGCTTTTTTGATAATTGCGTTAGTGTTCTTGGACCAGGAAAGATCTTCAGAGATGTGCACGCCCAGGAATTTGAAGTTCTTGACCCTTTCAACCATCGACCCGTTGATATCAATGGGGCTGTGGGTCCCCCTCCTACTCCTTCCAAAGTCCACAATCAGTTCCTTGGTTTTGCTGGTGTTGAGGGCCAGGTTATTGTGCTGGCACCATATGGACAGTTGCTCGATCTCCCTTCTATATTCTGACTCATCCCCATCAGTGATACGCCCCACAATAGTGGTGTCGTCAGCGAACTTGATGATGGAGTTCGCACTGTGGTTGGCTACGCAGTCATGGGTATAGAGTGAGTACAGCAGGGGGCTGAGCACGCAGCCTTGAAGTGCTCCCGTGCTGATTGTTATTGAGGCTGACACATTTCCACCAATACGAACAGACTGTGGTCTGTGGATGAGGAAGTCGAGGATCCAGTTGCAGAGGGATGCGCAGAGACCCAGTTCTGCGAGTTTGGTAACCAGTTTGGAGGGGATGATTGTGTTGAATGCCGAGCTGTAATCGATGAATAACAGCCTGACATATGAGTTTTTGTTGTCCAAGTGGTCCAGTGCGGAGTGGAGGGCCAGCGAGATCGCATCCACCGTTGATCTGTTGTGGTGGTAAGCGAACTGCAGTGGGTCCAGGTTTTTGTCGAGGTAGGATGATTGGAGGAATAGAATAGAATGCCTTTTATTGTCATTCAAACGGCTTGGTTTGAATGAAATTGCATTTCTACAGTCTTAACATTAAAAAAAAAAACCAAGACCCACACTTAACACAATTTACACAAACATCCATCACAGTGAATCTCCAACACCTCCTCACTGTGATGGAAGGCAAAAGTCTTATCTCTTCCCATTGTTCTCCCGCGGTCCAGCAATCCAACTGAAACGTCGAGGTGACTGGGGCTCCCGATGTTAAAGCCCCCGGCGGGCGATGTTAAGTCCCGCAGCCGTTTAACCCGTGCCCGGTGATGTTAGACCCCGCTCCGAGTCCTTTAAACCCCACGATTCCAGCGGGAGAAGTTGCCGTTGTGGGAGCTCCGAACAGCGGTCTCCCACCAGGGACCTGCGAGTTCCCGATGTTCCTCTCCACCGGGCCTGCGGCCAGAGCCTCCGAAGCTCCGGTCGAGTCGCAGCCACGCGCCACCACAGCTCTCCCCGCTTTGGAGTTGGCCAGCTCTGCGATGGCGAGTCTGCAGGCTCCGCGACTGGAGCCCTCAGGTTGGTTCCGCCAGAGGTCGTTGCCGGCTCCACGATGTTAGGCCTAACGACATCGCAAATCGGACAGGGAAACAGTCGTACAGGGAAGAGATTAAACGGTCCCCCCCCCTCCCCCCATGCCCCACATATACACAGCTAAAAAATAATAAAAACTAGAATCAAAAACATAAATTTGACGAGACAAAAATTAAAAAAAAGACAGACTGACTGCAGTCGAGCCGCCGCCGTTAGGCGCCGCCACTGACCACTGGAGGGTGGCTAATGTTCCTTTGTTTAAGAAAGGAAGTAGAGAGAATCCAGGAAACTATAGGCTGGTGAGCCTTGCGTCAGTAGCAGGAAAGCTATTGGAGAGAATTCTTTGAGGTAGGATTTACTCCCATTTGGAAGAGAATGGGCTAGTAAGGGATAGCCAGCACGGCTTTGTACACGGCAGGTCGTGTCTTACTAACTTGATTGAGTTTTAGAGGATGAAGGAGATTGATGATATTGTATGCATGGATTTTAATAAGGCTTTTGATAAGGTCTCTCGTGCTACGCTGATCCAGAAGATTAGGATGTACAAGATTCACAATGACTAGTTTGTATGGATTCAGAACTGTCTTATTCATAGAAGACAGGGGGTTATGGTGGAAGATAAATTTTCTGGCTGGAGATCTGTGTCCAGTGGAGTTCCGGAGGGATTGTATTGGGACCGCTGCTGTTTGTGATATTTATATATGACAAGGATGTAAATGTACATGGGTTGGTGAGCACAGAGAAGAAGGTTGTCAGAAGAAACAGTGGAATATAGACCAGATGCAGAAATAGGTGGAGAAATGGCAAGTGAAATTTAACCTTAGTATGAATGTTGCACGTTGGGAGGTTGTATGTAAGGAGAAAGTATACAGCAAGACCCTTAACAGCATTGATGTGCAGAGGAATCTTAGTGTCCAAGTTCATAGCTTACTAAAGGTGACAGCGCAAGTAGATCGGGTGGTAAAGAACGCAGATGGAGTGCTTGATTATTGAATTTAACAATTTCAAACAATCAGCTTTTCCATCCTTGATTGGAAATGACCATTATTCGTGTAAGATCATCCAGTTTTTCTCTCCACAAATTCTGTTTGAACTACTGGTACTCTCTTTTGTTTCATATTTTTAGCAACTGTGATATTCTACCTCCCACAATGCTCTTCTAATTTTTATTTCCTCACTAATTGCCTTGTTCAACTATTCAATACACAGCTCCAAAAGCATTGTCACCAGTCCTACCATGTATAGTTAAATGAGATGAGTATAAATGTGCAGGAAGGAACTACAGCTGCTGGTTTAAACATGATGATAGACACAAAATGCTGGAGTAACTCAGCGGGACAGGCGGCATCTCTGGAGAGAAGGAATGGGTGATGTTTTGGGCCGAGATCCTACTTCAGACTGCGACGTTTCGGGTGGCAGACTGAAGAAGGGTCGAGACCCGAAACATCACCCATTCATTCTCTCCTTAAAATGGTAAAGCAATACATATTGAGACATTTCAGGAGTATTCATCAGTCTGAAGAAGGGTCTGGACCCGAAATGTCACCCATTCCTTCCATCCAGAGATGCTGCCTGTCCTGCTGAGCTACACCAGCATTTTGAGTCTATCTTTGAGATGTCTAACTTGGTATCATGTTCGGGACAAACATTGTAGGCTGAAGGGCCCTTTCCTGTGCTGTACTGTTCTACATTCTATGTAGGTTAACATTTAACGTTAATGACCCTTCATCATAACTAGTACTACCAGTTTCCAGTACTTGGTCTTCATCCTCTCACAGACAATTTATTTGTTCTCGCTAAGCCTCCCCCCGCCCCCTCTACCCCCCTTGCAATTTAAAACATGCCTTGTTTCTTATTTCACTAGTTCACTAGTTCTGTGGAAGCGTTATTGACTTTAAATGTTAACATCTAGCATGTACAGCACAGGAATGGGCCCTTTGGCCCACAATGTTTGTGCCGAACATGACGTCTAGTGAGACTTATCTCATCTACCTATACATGATCCATATCCCTCTATTCCCTGGTCTTCCATGTGCCCATCTTAAAGCCTCCGAAACGCCACTGTCGTATGCCTCCACTTCCACCCCTGGCGGTACATTCCAGCTCCCACAAATCTGTGTAAAAAAACAAACTTGCTTGCACATTTCCACTAAACGTTCCCCTCTCACATTGTAGTTATGCCCTCTAATGTTGGACTAGTGTTGTAACAGAAACCCTCTAATCCAGGCATCATTCTGATAAACCTCTTCTGCACCCATTCTAAATCCGCCTTCTCATAATGGGGCGACCAGAACCTCATGCAATACTGCTAGCAATGAAGGCAAGCATACCATACGTCTTCATTCACACCCTATCTACTTGTTGTCACTTTTAGTGAGCTATGAACTTGGATTTCAAGATCCGTCTGCACATTAATACTGTCTTGCCTTAAACTATGTACCCTATCCATACATTCAACCTCCGAAAGTGCAACACCACCTGCCATTCTCCGCCCATTACTGCCTGCTGTATCTTCTGACAGCATTTTTCACTGTCTGCAACTCCTCCAATTTTGGTATCATTAGCAATCTTACTCTAGGTCATTTAGAGTCCCTGAGACCCCATGCTATGGTGCATCAGCAAAAAAATGATGCCCAAAGAAAATAAGCCATTAGCAAGGCCAGTGCATGATGGAGATGTAATGACTAAATTAGCAAACTGGTAATCCATAGTCTTCGATTACAATCTTGAAACCTGAGTTCATATTCTATCATGGTAGCTGTGATAAGTAAATTCAGATTAATAAAAATGGAATTTCAATTAAAAAAACAAGATTTTCGATCGTGAATTCACCCCATTGCTGTTAAAACCCACCATTTCTCTAATGTGCTTTATTGAAAGTAAATCTGCTATCCTTTCTCAGTCTGTCCTATAAGTGACCCAGATATATAACAACGTGGTTGACTCTGAAATGGCCCAGCAAGCCAGAGGCAATTAGGAATGGGCACTAAATAATAGTTTAATCATGTTGCCCACCCCTGGTTCTGGACTCTCCCAATATCTGGAACATTTTTCCTGCATCTAGCTTGTCCATTCCCTTAATAATTGTATATGTTTCCATAAGATCTCCTCTCATCCTTCTAAATTCCAGTGAATACAAGCCCAGTCAACCCATTTTTTTCATCGTATGTCAGTCCTGCCATCCTGGGAATTAACATGGTGCACCTAAACTGCGCTCCCTCAATAGCAAGAATGTCCTTCCGCAAATTACGAGACCGAAACTGCGCACAATACTCCAGGTGTGGTCTCACCAGGGCCCTGTACAACTGCAGTAGGACCTCCTTTCTCCTATAATCAAATCCTCTCACAATGATGGCCAAATTACCATTAGCTGTCATGTTTACTTTCAGTGACTGATATACAAGGACACCCAGGTCTTGTTGCACCTCCCCTTCTCCTAATCTGACACCATTCAGATAATAATCTGCCTTGTTCTTGCCACCAAAAGTGGATAACCTCACATTTATCCACATTATACTGTACCTGCCCACTCACCCAACCTATCCGTCACCTTGCAGCCTCATAGCATCCTCCTCGCAGCTCACACTGCCACCCAGCTTTGTGTCATTCGCAAACTTGGAGATGTTACATTTTATTACCTCGACTAAATTGTTAATATATATTGTAAATAGCTGGGGTCCCAGCACTGAGCCTTGCAGCACCCCACTAGTCACTGCCTGCCATTCTGAAAAGGACCCGTTAATTCCTACTCTTTCCTTCCTGTCTGCCAACCAGTTTTCTATCCATGTCAGTACCCTACCCCCAATACCATTTACTGTAATTTTGCAAACTAATCTCTTGTGTGGGACCTTGTCAAAGGCTTTTTGTAAGTCCAGATACACCACATCCACTGGCTCTCCCTTATCCATTCTACTTGTTACATCCTCAAAAAATTCCAGAAGATTAGTCAAGCATGATTTCCCTTTCATAAATCCATACTGACTTTGACCGATCCTGTCACTGCTTTCCAAATGCGCTGCTATTACATCTCTAACAATCAACTCGACCATCTTCCCCACTACTGATGTAAGACTAACTGGTCTATAATTCCCCTTTTTCTCTCTCCCTCCTTTCTTAAAAAGTGTGGTTACATTGGCTACCCTTCAGTCCACAGGAACTGATCCAGAGTCTATGGAACATTGGAAAATGATCACCAATGCATCTACAATTTCTAAGGCCACCTCCTTGAGTACTCTGGAATGCAGACCATCGGGCCCTAGGGATGTATCTGCATTCAGTCACAACAGTTTAACTAACACAATTTCCTGACTAGTGTGGATTCCCTTCAGTTCCTCCCTCCCACTAGATCCTCAGTTCCCTAGTATTTCCAGGAGATTGTTTGTGTCTTCCTTAGTGAAGACAGAACCAAAGTACTTCCATTTCCTCGTTTCCCATTATAAATTCATCTGTTTCTGACTAATCTTTTCCTCTTCACATATCTAAAGAAGCTTTTAAAGTCAATCTTTATATTCCCCGTAAGCTTTCTTTCATGCTCTATTTTTCCCCCTCTTAAGTAACCCCTTTGTCCTCCTCTGAGTTCTAAATTTCTCCCAGTCCTCTGGTTTGCTGCTTCCTCTGGCCTATTTATATTCCTCCGTCCTTGGATTTAACAATATCCATAATTTTCCTCGTTAGCCATGGTTGAGCCGCCTTCCCCATTTTTCTTTTTACGCCAGACATCTTTGCCATTGCATCTCCACCGTCAGCCCTTTAATTATCATTTGCCAGTCTATCCTAGCCAGTTCCAGTCTCATACCATCAAAGTCTCCTTTCTTTAAGTTCAGAACCCTAGTCTCTGAATGAACCGTGTCCATCTTAATGCAGAACGTGTCGCTCTCCATCTTAATGCAAGTAAGATCCTTAACTAATTAAAAAACATCCTCCCATTTGTCTGGCAAATGGGTATAATAAATAACTTTTCTTAGGCAATGGAGGGATATGGATCATG